>NC_062562.1:13106987-13726487 GCF_022837055.1 Prionailurus viverrinus | reverse complement strand
CCTAGTTGAGCAGAGCACCTGGTACATAACTCAGTAAACATTCATGGAGTAAATAAAGAAATGGACGCTTAAATGTCTGTTGATGCAGGCAGCAGCAACTGGGCCATTCCTGTAGCAGCTGCTGAACATGTTTGTGGAGCAATGATGATTTTTTTTTTTTATGTTTATTCATTTTTGAAAGACAGAGACAGAGCACAAGCAGGGGTGGGGCGGGGGGTGGGGGGGTGGGGACACAGAATCCGAAGCAGGCTCCAGGCTCCAAGCTGTCAACACAGAGCCCCATGCGGGGCTCGAACTCACGAACCGTGAGATCATGACCTGAGCCGAAGTCGGATGCTCAACCAACTGAACCACCCAAGTGCCCCCTGCAATGATGATTTCTGATATGCTTCTGTCTCCCCAGGGAAAGCTAACCGGTGGTTTGGGGTTGCACCTCCCAAGTCTGGAAAAATGAACATGAACATACTTCACCAGGAAGAGCTCATTGCTCAGAAGAAACGTGAAATTGAAGCCAAAATGGAGCAGAAAGCCAAGCAGAATCAGGTGGTCATCAGCCCTCAGCCCCCACATCCTGGCGAGTAAGTGCCCCTTGTGGCTGGATTGGGGTCTTAGAGGGTCACTGGCAGAAGTTTTTGTGTTCAAGATCAGTCAGGTTATACCTGGACCTGGCCACAGCCTGATGATGCAAGGAGTGACACAGATGCTCTTTCAGGAGGTTCAGGTGGCAAGAGAGAAATGAGGGGTATGTGGGAGCTCAGAGATGGCCTGCCTGTATTCACCAGTTATTTAGTGCTGAGCAGCTGTGGCCTTGGGGCCAGAGATGTAGCACAGAGCAAAGACCCAAACTCCATCTCTATCCTTATGGGACTCATGGTCTACTAATAAAAGGAGTGCCAGTTCTACCCCCAGAGCTGCCAGTGGCTAACATGAGGTAGTGTGTTCCCTGGTGCAGCGGCCACCGTAGGGGCCCAGAAGAGGCTCTTCTGTGTTCTCAGAGCCAGCCTGTTGAGGAAGTAGGGAAAGGCCTGTCTGGCAGAAGGCAGGAAGGGAAGAGAGCCCTTGTGTGTCAGGTGGCTAAGCTGTTGCACCAAAGGAATTGTTTCAGAGCCAAGCAGGGGGTAGATCAGGCAACGTTCCCTCCTGCCTTTCCTGAGAAATGTTGAGGGCTCCCAAGAGTTTTGAGCAGGGGTGATGTGATCAGGATGACAGGATCTAAGAATTTCAGTCTGGAGATCGATAATCAGAGAGGCAGGCCCCTTCCTCTGGGGTGTGAAGCATGGAACATATTAAACCCTCTCCAGAGCTAGCCCAGCTCCCCTCCCACCTTTTCTAAGCATTTGTGGCATCTCCTTGAGGGCAGAACTTAGACCTTATTGTTTCTTTTTTTAAGTTGATTTATTTATTTTGAGAGAGCATCTGTGTGCATGAGCAGGGAGGGGCAGAGAGGGAGAGAGAGAATCCCATGCAGGCTCCGCGCTGCCAGCACAGAGCCCAACATGGGGCTCCATCTCACAATCTGTGAGACCATGATCTGAGCCGAAACCAAGAGTTAGATGCTTAACCACCTGAGCCACCTATGCACCCCTAGACCATATTCTTATGGGAACCCAGAGCCTGGGGTCTCTGAGGAACTCATGAATGTGGAGACTAGATATGGAGTGATTTGTAAGTCAGTGGGCTTGTGGGCTCTTGCCCTAGAGTTATGGAAGGACTTGTACCAGGATGGGAAAGACCTGTAGGAATGCTTTCAAGAGATCCCAGAATCAGCTGGATCCTAACACCAGGATCAGACAGCTGAAGGGGAGCATCACGTGGGTGGGTGCATAATACAGGTAGCTTTGGAAATAAAGTTAATTTCTTTGTTGTAAAAGCATAGAACAACAAGTTTTAGAATTTCTCACTGAAGGGGTGCCTGGGTGGCTCAGTCGATTTAGCATCCAACTCTTGATTTCGGCTCAGATCGTGATCTCATGTTTTGTGAGTTTGAGCCCCGTGTCAGGCTCCACACTGACAGTGCGGAGCCTGCTTGGGATTTTCCCTCTCTCTCTGCCCCTCCCCTGCTTGCTGTCTATATTGCACTCTCTCTCAAAATAAATAAATAAACGTTTAAAAAACAATAGAATTTCTCACTGGAGAAATAAGAAATATTCAAGTTGCTTCAAGACATCTACTTTGCTATAGTCCCCTCCCATGTCTTTGCTTTGTTTCACAAAGTTGTGATCAATTTTATTTGCCACTTCCCCCTCACCTTTTTTTTTTTTTTTAATATTTTTTAACGTTTATTTATTTTTGAGACAGGGAGAGACAGAGCATGAACAGGGGAGGGTCAGAGAGAGGGAGACACAGAATATGAAGCAGGCTCCAGGCTCTGAGCTGTCAGCACAGAGCCCAACGCGGGGCTCGAACTCACAGACGGTGAGATCGTGACCTGAGCCGAAGTCGGACACTTAACCGACTGAGCCACCCAGGCGCACCCCCCCAACTTTTTAAAAGAAAAGCTTTTCCTTGCATTACAACTCTTTAGAACCATCGTAGTTTTTAAGGTTTATTCTTGAGATGTAATTAGTATGCCATAAAATTGATCTTTGAAATTGTACAATTTAGTGATTCTTTAGTATATTCACAGCATCATGCAGTCATCACTACTCTCTAGTTCTGGAACATTTGTATCACCCCAAAAGGAAATGCAGTGCCCCTTTGCAGTTACTCCTTATTTCCCCAGCTCTTAATTTACTGTCTTTGTGGATTAAGCTATTGTAGACATTTCATATAACATTTGGTGTTTTGTGTTGGCTTCTTTCATTGGACATAATGCTGTCAAGGTTCATCACTTTTTAGTATGCGTCAGGACGTCATTGCTTTTTATGGCCAAATAATATTCTGTTGTATGGATGGAACATGTTTTGTTTATCTGTTCTTTAAGAGCCAGCATTAAAAAAAATTTTTTAATGTTCATTTTTGAAAGACAGAGACAGCACGAGCAGGGGTGGGGCAGAGAGAGGGGGTACACAGAATCTGAAGCAGGCTTCAGGATCTGAGCTGTCAGCACAGAGCCCGATGCGGGGCTTGAGCCCACGAACCACAAGATCATGACCTGAGTCGAAGTTGGATGCTTAACCAACTGAGCCACCCAGGCACCCGTAAGAGCCAGCATTTTTAACGGCATAATATCCCTTACCATCTGTTAATAAGTGGGATTCATTTGCTGTCTTGCTGCTGCCCTGAGGTGTTTTCTTGTCTTTCTTTGTCCCCACTTTCTTTCCCTCCCTCTTGAGGGAGGTAACAGTATGAGCACAAGGGCTGCCAAAGGCTCTGCTTGTTTAATGCTAAAGCTAGTTATCTGCAGATCCTCCTTTGTGTTTAAAAAAAAAAAAAAAATTATGCAGGGTAGATATTCTGGAAAATAAAGGAGAGGAAAACAAGGCAAAACCAAAATCAGTCATAACCCTGCAACCCACAGACAGTGCTGGTTGCATTTTGATGGATTTTTCTAATAATTTTTAACTCAAATACTTATGTTTTTAAATTCAAATATTTTTTTATATAAATAGGGCCATACAATAGTTGTTTCATATCCTTCTTTTTTTGTTTTTCACTTAATGTGCTTTATTGCTTTGTTTCTGAAATTTTAGCTTTTCAGGGCTCCTTCATCTGCAGCCCTATGGAAGTCTTATAATGTATTTAACCAGTGCTTTTTGTGATGAGGGTGTTTCCATTTTTAGTTTGTTATAACATTTCTAGAAGAATAAAACTTAATTTTAAAGGAAAAAGGCTAGATCTATGGGCTCAATAAGCTTTTACCAATTATTGGATGGAGTAAGGTGGGACCTTGACAGCAGTATATACAAGGAATTTCTGAGATTTGGGCAAGATTGTATGTTACAGCAGAAAATGGAAGAATAGGATATATACTATGATTGTAGCCTTATTTCCTTCTATTTCAAAGAAAAATACCGAAGAGTTAGCAGTGGCTGTTCTGAGGGGAAAAACTTTCAGATTTTTCCCTTTGATTTCTATTTCTATATGTTCCTGATTGCTCCATAATAAACATCTATTGCTTTTATCAGGGAAAATGGATTTGAATTTAAATATTTTTTTTTTATTTAACTTTTTTTTTTTTTTTTTTTGAGACAGAGAGAGACAGCATGAACAGGGGAGGGTCAGAGAGAGGGAGACACAGAATCTGAAACAGGCTCCAGGCTCCGAGCTGTCAGCACAGAGCCCGACGCGGGGCTCGAACTCATGGACCGCGAGATCATGACCTGAGCCGAAGTCGGATGCTTAACTGACCGAGCCACCCAGGCGCCCCTTAAATATTTTTTTGAGGGAGGGAGAGAGAGAGAGAGAGGGAGGGGGAGAGGGAGGGGGAGAGGGAGAGGGAGGGAGAGAGACACGGAATCTGAAGCAGGCTCCAGGCTCTGAGCTGTCAGCACAGAGCCCGACGTGGGGCTCAAACTCACGGACTGTAAGATCATGACCCGAGCTGAAGTTGGAAGCTTAACCAACTGAGCCACCCACCCAGGCGCCCCAAGATTTGAATTAAACATTTGGGTCCCTGGGTTTGCTTTAGTGCTGACTTGTTGAAAATACATGTTTAAATATACTTTTTGCAAACAAAAAAGAGTGTAAAAATAATAAGAGTATAATATTCCCCTTTAGTTCTTCCACCAAGAGATTGCTTTGGGTGTTGTGCTGTGCACCTGTGATACCCACAGAAGCGCTGGCTGGCCCAGGCCCAGAACTGCAGTCACACATGGACGCAGACACACAGGCCCTGCCTTAGAAATCTCTGTTGTCTGGCAGGAGAGACAGACGTAGGAGCCAATAAGCAGCCCAGCTAATTAGTTGCCAAGTACGACAGGTGCTGTGCAGGAGGATCAGGTGCTTTTAAGCTGTTTTGTTGGAGATACCGTTTGAACCTGTAGGGTCAATATTGCAGGTAGAGATAACATCGATATAGGTAGTATTGCCTTGACCAGAATAAGAGTGTTCCATCTTACAATGAAGGCTGCTCTCAGTAGTTCCCAGACATTTTTGGGAGCAGGTTTTGGGTCCCATTAGGTGAGAATGCTGGGGGGAACGGGCGAGGCAGGCCCCTGCCTTTCCTCTTGTGGCTCACTTTCTTTGTCCTCTGTCTCGGGTCTAGAATTGCGAATGCACACAACTCTTCTGTTTCCAACAAGTTTGCTAATGATGGCAGCTTCCTGCAGCAGTTTCTGAAGTTGCAGAAGGCACAAACTAGCACAGGTGAGTGCGGTCTCCCCCAGCCTGTGTCTCCCCCTGTTGGGGCTCACTCTGCCAGCTCTTTCCCCTTGGAGGTCTCTGGGCGTCTCAGAAACAGCAGGTCCCACCTCAGACTTCTTCCTCTCATCCCGCATTCATTGAGGACTTTCATTCTCGTTCTTATAGTAAATGCCCAGGGGAGAGCATAGACCCAGCCTTCAAAGTGCTTGCCCCATAGGAGCAGAGACAAATAAGCCAGGTTTCAGTCGGTGGGGGTGGGGGACCCTGACTAAACATGGCCCAGGTGTTGGGGAATGTCATTGAAAAGATGTGCCTGTGAGCTGGATCCTGGCACTCCAGAGGCTTCTCAGTCTCTCCCCTATACTTGAAATGTGGGGCTTCCTTGTCTTCCCCGCTCCCAGAGGCTACTCTAAGCACATAGCCTTGAGATAGGATGTGGTATTTTTTTTTTTTTTTTTTTTTTAATTTTTTTTTTTTCAACGTTTATTTATTTTTGGGACAGAGAGAGACAGAGCATGAACGGGGGAGGGGCAGAGAGAGAGGGAGACACAGAATCCGAAACAGGCTCCAGGCTCTGAGCCATCAGCCCAGAGCCTGACGCGGGGCTCGAACTCACGGACCGTGAGATTGTGACCTGGCTGAAGTCGGATGCTTAACCGACTGTGCCACCCAGGCGCCCCTAGGATGTGGTATTGAGAACACCTGCATGGTATATGTGACTGAACCCATTTAAGGCCTTTTTTTTTTTTTTAATACAAACTTTCAAGATTTGGTGGGTGGGTGTGGGGATCCATTCATTTTGCTGCCACCTAAGACAAGCCTCATGTAAGTTTCTGTTGCTTATTACAGTTGTTACCCACCAACCTGGAGTGGCCTGCCTCTTTCTTTGGTCTTTCCTTGCCCTCTGAGTTCAAGGACCAATTTCAGATTATACCAGGGAAGCTCCCTGGAGGGTTATAAACCCAACACCAGGACTGTGGGGCCACAGTGTGGTTTAGAGCAGCAGCTCAGATGTGAGGGATGGGACCCTTATCCATTGGGGGAGGGGGGGAACCTGGCCCACAGGAGCTCCATGAGACACGTGAGGTATGAGTATCCCTTGCTGTAGGGAGCCCACCCATGTCTGTGGTTGTGCGATTTACTGATCAGCTTACTTTTAATGTAAGAACGTTTCTGACCAAACAAAACACCATCAATCTTTGTCAGGTTTTCTAGGAGACAGCTGAGAAAATTAACCTAAAGTCAAATTCACCCACAGAGAGGGAGGAAAGACTGTATCAGTCCTTCACCGCAGGCCCTCAGGCCAGGAGTTGTGTTTGAAAAGCCCTGAATAGGCTGTCATCAGCTTGCCACTGACAATGAGAGGGAGTGGTTATAAGCCAGGTGTGGGGATTCAGGTCTTATCCAGAAGAGCTGGCACATCCCTGGGCTTTGAGTGCAGGTGTTAGGGAGGCTTCTGCCAGAGCTGCTGCCTGCAGAGCCCAGCCTATCTTCTTCAGGCTGGGTGACCGTGACAAGTCGTTCCTCTCTGAGCCTTAGTGTCCTCTTATATAAAATGAAGATGGCATCCTCAATGAGCTCCCACCCCCTACCAGTTGCCATGCTGGAAGCCAAGGACCCAGCCCCATTTAATGCATTTGTGGCATACGTTTAGGTGGGAAGACAGGGAATTGTGTACCACAGACCTTGAGCATGAGTATCTTTCCTTCCATCCCAAGATGCCCCACCCAGCACGCCCAGTGCCCCCACTCGAGTACTCCCGCGCCCCGGCAAGAGGCCTCCTCTCATCAGCAGCCCACCAGGCCAGGTGAAGAACTACGTGCATGCCAAGCAGCTACCTGTGGCCAGCCGCCCAAGCGTCTTCCAGTCTCCTGATGAGGATGAGGAGGAAGACTACGAGCAGTGGCTAGAGATCAAAGGTGAGGTGCAGGGGCTGCCACCTTCCTTCCAGTACTGCTCCTCCAGCTCCGTGGGTGCGACCCACAGCCAGCGAAGAAAGTGTGGCTGGGGGTGGGGGGCCTCCAGGCTGAGCTGAGGGCCAGAGTGGGGCCCTCCATGGTTAGGGGGAATGAAGAAAGAACGTGGGAAGAAGTGAGAGGGAAGTGTGGAGGTGCTCTAGACTGTGGACTTTGTCTTGGGAGCCATAGGAACCATCCTCCGCTCATGTAGGCTGGTCTCCAACCAGGGCAGGGACATTCTCCGAGGAGCGCTTGCTTGTGTCTGTCCTTGTCCAACATGAGAGGAGGAGCTTCCATGGCTCCCTAGCCTGGGTGCACACTTTCTGAGCCCTCTTAGAACCAGAGGTGCCTCTTCCCATTGTGGATTATTGTGCTTACCAGTTTGGGCCAGAGGTACAGGCCCACGTGTTGGAGGGCATGCTCTCCTGCCCTGGGGAAGGATGATCATTTTTCTTGGAAAGCCAGTCCACGCCCTGTTGTGTAGGAGGGTGGAAGGTGGTGGCAGCAGAGCTCCTACTGTGTCTAACTCCATCTACATTCAGAATAAGGTCTCAGTGCCATCTGAGCCATGAGGATGCCTGCACCACCTCTGCCCCAGACTGGTTGGTGCAGTCATATCACCCTGACAGTGAGGACAGATTGAAGTAACTATATAGTTATGCTGTGATAGCCTTTAGACTTGTTACCCTGGATGAGGGTGCTGGCTTCTGGCCATGCATCTGAGTAGGTCAGTGGCCAACCTCGCACCGTAGAGTATCTCTCAGGATGGAGCCAGGGAGGGTGCTTTTCCTGAGGCATCCTAGCGGCTCTGAGAGTGCTCTGATGGGAAGTGCTGCTTCACAAGAGGCAGTGTCTCAAGGTCCTTGAGGCCTATTGTGGCCTGCTGTTGATGCGGCCCCAGAAAAGCACCTTTGCCTATAAATGGCAAGCAGGTCATCACCAGGCACTCAGGAAGAGGGTAAGGCTGGGGGAAAGGTGGGTACAGAATGTCCCTGTGACCTCTTAAGGATCCTCCTCAAGCCACAGGTCCCTGACCCCTATCCCTCAGTTTCTTGGCAGCTGAAGCAACAAAGGGAATAAGATTGGCTGCAGGTTCAGTGTCTAGCCCTCTTGCCAAGAGCAGGGAACATTGCTAGGCACTGGCAGTGAGAGATTTCTCCTGGGAGTTCTCATAAAAGGGACGTGAGCATAAATGGGCTGACAGATGCCTCATGAACAGGCCAGCAATGAGATACAAAAGCAAGTTCCACGTGGATCAAAGGCGGGGAGGCTAATACAAATATTAAGAAATATTTTTATAGCTCTGTTCACTGAAAAGGCCCTGAGGTAATGATTAAGCCTGTTGCAGTGAGCGCCTCTGGCACCCAGATGGTGGTCTGGAAACACACTTTCTCCCTCGTGGAAACCAGGACTTCTTGGAGAAATGGCTGGTTCTAGGTTTGGTCAGGAAGTGTATGAGATGATCCTGGAGCACCCTATCCCAGCAGATAGCGAGAAGGCCGTCAGAGACTCCTGGGGTCAGGCCCAAAGACCTCAGGAGCCAGCTTGAAGAGGCTCTACCAGCCAAGAGGGGACAGTTGAGCTTCTGCGATGACATTAATTGCAATGGATTGAAACCCACCTGATACATTTAAATCAATGGATTGAAACTCTTGATGTGTTTAAGTCAGAGTTTGTAACGATACTTTAAAAAGGAATTTGTCATCTTTGAATGGTGACAGGAAACAAATTTGTTAAACTGAACACTGGTCAATAAAAGAATTGAGCATTTCAGAAAAAAGGGGGAGACTGGCTATGTTTTCTGATGTCTCCCTCCCAGTTTGGGGATCTGCTTGGTCTCTGGGAGGCTCACACCCTTCTCTCCCACCCAGTGTCTTTCACAAAGATTGTTTAGACTGACACCCCCCTCATCACAGTGCTATGTGCTTGGACCCAGGACACCCGACAACCTCCCGCATTTCACCCTCTTCTCCCCCACCCCTCTGTCGTTGTGGTCCATAGAGAGAGTGTGCCTGTTGACTGTGAGGTGTGTGAGTTGAACCCCAGTACTGACAGCCTCCTTAAAGTTTCACCCCCAGAGGGAGCCGAGACTCGGAAAGTGATAGAGAAATTGGCCCGCTTTGTGGCAGAAGGAGGCCCCGAGTTAGAAAAAGTAGCTATGGAGAACTACAAGGATAACCCGGCGTTTTCGTAAGTATTTCTGGGAGGGGAAGGCCACCGCTACTTAATGTTCTTGTCACACAGTAATGTGTATTCTTGTAAAACCCTACTGGTTACTAAGGCTGGTCGGGGCCGGGTGCTTGCTCGCACGGGCCAGATGCTGTTCCGAGTTTCTGAGTGCTAACTCATGTCGGAGGTTGCAGGGGCTCCGGTGTGGTGCGGAGACTTAGTCTTGGGCCCCATCAAGGTGTCTCTGCTCACCAGCTTGCTTTGCACAACATTCTTCAGAAGCTACTTGGGTCACCCCATCCCCACTGCTCATCTTCCTCTCTGTTTTGCAAAACTTCTCTCCAGGTTTTTGCATGATAAGAATAGCAGGGAATTCCTCTACTACAGAAAGAAGGTGGCTGAGATAAGAAAGGAAGCGCAGAAGTTGCAGGCAGCCTTTCAGAAAGGTAAGTGGGTGGAGGATGTGGGAGGTTCTGGGGAGGTGTGTGGACAAAGCACACCCCATGTGGAATCGGGGTTCCTGGAGGCTTGCCGTACATGGGGTGGTGCCAATGGCCCAGTTCTGTGCCCTCTCAGGTGGCCAGGGCATTGCCTTCCCCACCAGTGGTCTGAGGTGGGAAAGAGTCTGAGGGCCAAGGGCAAGGTCATTATTATGTTTTGGAGCTCAGCTCTGTGTTTTTAAAGGGGGTAGGAGGGAGGAGTGCTTGCTTGTTGGTTCTTGGTCATTTAAGTATAAATGAGCTCCTGCCTGTCTGGCACGGAGGACCTAGAGATAAATGTAGTGCCTGACACTTGGGGAGGGAGGCAGTGAGCTCCTGGTGGAATGAGTATCGGGGAGGGGGAGATGCTAGCTGGTCTCCAGCTGTCAAGAAGTAAAAGCCCCGTCAGATTATGGTAAGTGGCAGGGGCATCGATGTTTAGGCCAAACACAGGCCACAGAGGTAGGTACGGTGTGTTTTTTTGTCACCTAAGGCCCTCTGCCCTGACCTCCCCAGGAAAGGAAGGCCAGGCCCACTCCCTTGTGAGACCTGGATGGGCAACCCCTGGGAGAAAGACTGAGGTGGGGCTCCCATATCCCCTCTGGCCTGGATCCAGACCTTCACTCACATTCTGTTCTGTGATCTGTGGGGCGGGAAGGGGCAGGGTGCGGGGTGGGATGTTGTAATATTAACTCTGGTATTTGGTCCCAGTGTAGTAATCTGATTCCCATTTGCCTGTTTTTCTTTGCATTGTTCCTAAAATAAACCCCTCTTGTTGCCCATGGGGTTCTTAGCAGAAATTAGGCTGTTGGGTGTGGTGAGTTGAGCTCAGTACTGACAGCCTGCTTAAAGTTTCACCCCCAGAGGATGAAGAGGCCAAGAACCTTGCAGAAAAGTTGGCCAGGTTCATAGCAGACGGGGGTCCAGAAGTGGAAACCATCGCTCTCCAGAACAACCGCGAGAACCAGGCATTCAGGTAAGGGGGGTACTAAATAGGGAGGTGACCCATCCATACACGTTGATCACAGCACCCCCTCCACCCCCCAACCCCCATGGGCTCAACGTGCCAGAGTCCCACGGTCAGAAGGTGGCAGGGTTGGGTCCAACTCTGACCCTTGAACCCAGCTCTGCCACCCCATGGTCAACTACTTGTCAGAGCTCAAATCATCTCTGAGGCAGGCGTGCAGGGCCTTTGGGGTCTTGTGTTTTCCACATGCCTTATAGAGAAAGTCTCTGGTGCTTGCCAGGCTCCCTTTGTTACAGAGATGGCAGCCCTAGGCTAAGAGTAAGCCAGGCTCTTGGGCAGAGAGCCAGGCTCTTTCCGTTTTTGACTTTGTACTTTTATGGGATCAGACGTTGACAGTGAAGGAATGTGAGGAAAGTGGGAATGTGGTGCCTTAGGCTGTGTGAAGCGGGAACCCTCAGCCTGTGTGCAGGCTCCACGGAAGGTGTGGGACAAGCAGCCTGACTTCCCTGCTGTCTCCAGCCACGCAGCCACATCCCATCCCCTCAGGCTGGGTCTGTGTGTACCTGTGCATTCTTTGGGTGGGTTCTGCACTTCCTCCTTTCTAGGGGAGGTTCCTTGGTGGCAGGTTGTTGGAGTGGGGGGGGTTGGGAAGTCACTGCTGCTAGGTAGGGACCAGCAGGGGCTTATGAGGTGGATGCTGAACTCAGTGTGGAGGTGTTGCACCCATGAGGATGTTCTTGGCCATAAATAACATAGGTTCCAACTCAGAAAGTGAAGAGATATGATGGCATGTGTAACAAAAAGTCCAGGAGCAACAGTCTGGGCTAGTTGATTTAGTGGCTGGGCACTCAGGACAAAGGGAAGCAGGAGTGAAGCAGCAGAGATGCAGGTACTCTGCCATAGCGGTTGGGAGTGCAGGTGAGTGTCTGTGTGCGGTGCAGGTGGGCCTTGGAGCCAAGCAGGGCTCACGTGTTCACTGAGCACCTTTGGAAGGTCCACATAGAGCGTGATGGGGTGAACTGTGCCTCCAAGGTCGCTGGCCACAGTTGTGGAGGGTGCTTAGACATGCCAGGCCAAAGCACACAGGCAGAGGAGGAACATCAGGAAGTGGGGCTGATAGAACCTTGCAGGCTAGTGGAGGGGAGGGCCATGGCTCAGTTACTCGGTGGACCAGAGCATGGAGAAGGCTGCTGGGGAGTTCAGGTATCCCTGCATGCTGTACCTGGGCCGTGGTACCCTGGTGGGGGCCGTGGGGTGTTTGGGTCTGGAGTTCAAGAGAGGGGTCTGCCTAACCTAAAGACCCCCCTGAGATCTCCTGACATTATTGTGATACCAGCTGTCACTCTGCAGCATTGACTTAATAGTCTACTTAAAAGTCTCTGTACCCTTTTTTGTTTTTTAAGCCTCATTTACCTAAGGAGGTTTATTTAAGAAAGATACTTAGTTTACCATCGCTCATCATAAGAGCTGACCGTGAGAATCTACAGCAGGCAAAGTGAGCACGGTTGTGGATTTCTGTCAAGGCTGCAAGCCCAAGCCCTCTCCTTGGTCAGAGGGGTCCAGGGCCCGGCAGCACTGGCCAGACCTTTCCTCTGGGGTCAGAGCTGACAGATGCCCTTAGCGCATGCAGCTCTGGTTCCTCTGTGCTTCATTGGTGTTTGCCCAACTCGTTGGGTTTTACTGTGGTGGAGGCCAGAGGGAAGAAGGGGGCAACCAGGGCAAGGGCAGAACCTAGAGTGCCCGGTGGGGAAGTAGCTGAAGGTGAGCAGTGTGATCTGTTTAATCTTCGCATGGAATCAAGTGTGAGGCATCTTCTTTCACCTCCAAATCTAACAGGAGCAGCTCATGTATTTGCCTCTCCTGGCCCTTCCCTGCCCTCCTGATTCCTCGTGTGGGCCAGGCACACACCAGCAAGCTCTGTGTTGTGGGAAACATATCTGTAACAACTGCTCATCTATAAAGAAGCTGGAAACACCCATTCCTTTGACCAGTCATGCCACTTCTGAGATGCTGCCCCAGAAATAATGTTAAGTACATTCTCATCCATAGTCTTAAAAAATGAGTAACACGTTAATGTCCAGCCTCAGTGGGCTAAATTCTTAATAACTGCATCTCCTCAGTGGAATCGCGGCCATCAGAAGGCACGTGGGTGAAGGTTGTAGCAGCGAGCAC
Source organism: Prionailurus viverrinus (assembly GCF_022837055.1). Lineage (NCBI taxonomy): Eukaryota > Metazoa > Chordata > Mammalia > Carnivora > Felidae > Prionailurus > Prionailurus viverrinus. The sequence continues at coordinate 13,713,498 of NC_062562.1, read as the reverse complement.
AGCATCCACCACAAGCCATGTGCCACTCTAACCTGTCACCCAGGTGAGCCACGTTGTTCTTTTCAAAGCCCTGTTACTGGCCTCTCCCAAGGGAGGAAATAGGCAAGGAGACCAGTGGGAGGATGTGCTTTCACCACCACTCCATGCCTTTTTAACAGGAAAGCCTTATGTGTCAAGTTAAAAAACCTTTTAAATCAGAATATAGAAAATAGAGGGGCGCCTGGGTGGCTAAGTCTGTTAAGCGTCCGACTTTGGCTCGGGTCATGATCTCACGGTTCGTAGGTTCGAGCCCTGCATTGGGGCTGACAGGTCAGAGCCTGGAGCTTGCTTGCTTCAGATTCTGTGTCTTTCTCTCTTTGCCCCTCCCCAACTCATGCTCTTTCTCACTCTCAAAAATAAATAAACATTAAAAAAAAAAAAAACATAGAGGGGGCGCCTGGGTGGCGCAGTCGGTTAAGCATCCGACTTCAGCCAGGTCACGATCTCGCGGTCCGGGAGTTCGAGCCCCGCGTCGGGCTCTGGGCTGATGGCTCGGAGCCTGGAGCCTGTTTCCGATTCTGTGTCTCCCTCTCTCTCTGCCCCTCCCCCGTTCATGCTCTGTCTCTCTCTGTCCCAAAAATAAATAAACGTTGAAAAAAAAAAATTAAAAAAAAAAAAAAAAAAAAAACATAGAAAGTAGAATCACGGCACCATTCAGATAAATCTACAGTGAGAAGAAAGACTGGAACGAAAGACACCAACATGTTGTTTGATTCACCCAGGGGCAGGTTCGCTCCTACCCAAGGGAATCTTTGCTATACAATCCCCTGCACTCTTGACTGGAGCCCAGGTCAAATGGCGGCTGTTAACTCTACCATCACCACAGACAGACCCACAGGGAGCTCTTGGATGCTGCCTCTGGGGGCAACTTGGAGGAGACTCAGTGCAAACCAGCAGCTGAGGCCAAGTTGGGGCCTGTGAGCCTAGAGAAAACCTACCCTGTCAGGAGCTTCCCACCTGCACCAGTAAGCAAATCCCACAGGTCAGCTTTTCTTAGAGGAACCAAATAGCTTTAAATCTATATCATAGCCTTTCTGGTGCCAAGCATCTTTTTGAAATCCAGCCAACTGTTCTTCTGAAAAAGTTTTTGCTTTTTTGTCTCTTAATTTTTTTTAAGATGTCATTGTTTTAGAGTATCTTTAGGTTCACAGCAAAATTGAAGGGAAGGCACGGAGATTTCTCATATGTTCCTGCACATGCACGGCTTCCCCTCTTATCAACATTTCCCGCCAGAGTTATCTATTTATTTATTTTTATTATTTTATTTATTTTGAGAGAGAAAGAGACCATGCGCGCTGGGAAGGGACTGAGAGAGAGGAAGAAAAATCCCAAGCAGGCTGTGTGCTTTTGGCACTGAGCCCGACACAGGGCTCGATCTCACAAACTTTGAGGCCATCTGAGCTGAAATCAAGAGTCGGACGTTCAACCGAGTAACCCAGGTGCCCCTGGAGTAGTACATTTATTACAATTGACAAACCTGTATTGATATCACCCAAAGTCCATAGTCTCCATTAGGGTTCACTCTTGGTGTTATACATTCTGTGAATTTAGACAAATGTACAATGACCTGTATCCGTCATTATGGTGTCATACAGAGTATTTTCATTGCCCTGATATCAGCCATGTTCTGCCTATTTATCCCCTCTTCCTCCTGGCAACCACTAATCTTTTTACTGACTCCATAGTTTGTCCTTTTCAAAATGTTATAATAATTGGAGTTGTATGTAGTCTTCTCAGATAGTCTTCCTTTACTTAGTAACATGCATTTAAGATTTAGTCCTCCGTGGTTTTGTATGGCTTGACAGTTCATTTCTTTTTACCACTGAGTAATATTCCACTGTCTGGATGTACCACAGTTTGTTTGTCCATTCAGCTACTGCAGGACATCTTGGTTGCTTCCAAGTTTTGGTAATTGTGAAGAACGCTGCTGTAAACATCTGTGTGCAGGTTTTTGGGTGGACATAAGTTTTCAACTCTTGGGTAAATACCAAGAAACGTGATTGCTAGAGTGTATGGTATGTTTGATTTTGTGGGAAACTGCCAAACTGTCTTCCAGAGTGGCTGTATCGTTTGCATTTTTCCCAGCAGTGAGTGAGAGTTCCTGTTGCTCCACATGCTTGCCAACATTTGATGTTCCCAGTGTTTTGGATTTGGGCCATTCTAATAATGTGTAGTGGTCTCTGAGTGTTTTTTAATTTGCATTTCCCTGATGACCTAGGATGCAGAACATCTTTTCATATGCTTATTTGCCCTCTGTATATGTCCTTTGGTGAAGTGTCTGTTAAAATTATTGGCCCGTTTTTTTTAACTGGGTTGTTTTCTTATTGGGTTTTTTTTCTTAATGTTTATTTTTGGGGCGCCTGGGTGGCTTAGTCGGTTGAGCGTCTGACTTTGGCTCAGGTCATGATCTCACGGTTCGTGGGTTCAAGCCCCGTGTCGGGCTCTGTGCTGACAGCTCGGAGCCTGGAGCCTGTTTCGGATTCTGTCTCCCTCCCTCTCTGCCCCTCTCCAGCTTGCGCTCTGTCTCTCAAAAATAAACATCTAAAAAAAAAAAAAATGTTTAGTTTTGAGAGAGAGCACAAGCAGGGGAGGGGCGAGAGAGAGGGAGACACAGAAAACGAAGCAGGCTCCAGGCTCTGAGCTTTCAGTGCAAAGCCCAATGCGGAACTTGAACTCACAAACTGAGATCATGATCTGAGCCAAAGTTGGATGCTTAACCAACTGAGGTACCCGAGCGCCCCAGTTTTCTTATTGTGAGTTGTAAGAGTTCTTTATATAATTTGTCTCATAGTCCTTTAACAGATGTGTCTTTTGCGAGTATTGTCTCCCAGTCAATGGTGTATCTTCTCTTGATAACTGTCTTTTGCAGAGCAGAAGTTTTAATGAAGTCCAGCTTATGAATTTCTTTCATGATTATGACTTTAGCATATTTAAAAAGTCATTGCCATCCTTGAGGTCATCTAGGTTTTTGCCTATATTATCTTCTAGGGGTTTTATAGCCTTACATCATAAGTCTATGATCCATTTTTAGTTAATTTTTGTGAAGGGTATGAGGTCTGTCTAGATGCATTTTATTTTGGGCTTTTTTTTTTTTTTTTTTTTTTTTTTTTTTGCATGTGGATGTCCAATTCCTCAGTATCATTTGTTGAAAAGAATGTCATTGCCTCATTGGACTGTCTTTGCTCCTTTGTCAAAGATCAGTTGACCATGTTTATATGGGTTTATTTCTGGGCCCTTCTTCATCTGTTCTGTTGATCTATTTGTCTGTTGTTTCACTGATACCACACTGCCTTGATATGACAGTAAGCCTTTAGGTCTGGTAGTGTCAGTTTTCCAACTTTGTTCTTGTTACAATATTGTGTTGGATATTCTGGGTCTTTTGTCTCCATCTAAGCTTTAGAATCAATTTGTCAATACCTACAAAATAACTTGTTGGGATTTGGACTCAGATTGTATCGAACCTATAAATCAAATTGGAAAGAACTAATATTTTGACGATACTGAGTCAAGGAATATGTCTCCACTTATTTAGTTCTTTGAATTCATTCATCAGAGTTTTCTAGTTTTCATCATATAGAATTTGTACATATTTTGTAGACTTACACTTAAGTACTTCATTTTTTTTGTGTACTAATGTAAGTGGTATTGTGCTTTTAATTTCAAATCCACTTGTTCATTGCTGGTGTATAGGAAAGCACCAGCTTTGTATATTAACCTTGTATCCTGCAGCCTTATTACAATTACTTATTCTTGGAGTTTTAAATTTTTTTTTTCTCTTAGAGGAAAAAAAAAATTTTTTTTAATGTTTATTTTTGAGAGAGAGTGTGTATGCACACACAAGCGGGAAAGGGGCAGAGAGAGAGGGAGAGACAGAATCCCAAGCGGGCTCCACTCTGTCATCACAGAACCCTATGTGGGGCTCAATCCCACAAATCGTGAGATCATGACCCGCACCAAAATCTGGAGTCGGATACCCAACCAACTGAGCCACTCAGGTGCCCAGAGAGAGAATCTTAAACAGGATCCGTGCTTAGCGCGGAGCCCAGTGGGACTCAATCCCATGACCCTGGGATCATGTCCTGAACCAAAATCAGGTGTCAGACGATTAACTGAGTGAGCCAGCCAGGCTGTCCAGTTCCAACAGTTTTTTAATCTATTTTTTCTACATAGATGATGTTACTTGAAAATCGTTTTATTTCTTCTTTCTCAGTTGGTATATCTGCTGTTCGCATTAGCTAAGACTTCTGGTACAGTGTTGAAAACATTGGGGTGGGATATTCTGGCCTTATTCCTAAGTGGGGAAACTTCTAGTTTCTCACTATTAAGTATGATGCTAGCTATAGGTTTTTTGTAGACACTCTTTATCAAATTGAGAAAGTTCTCTTATGTTTCTAGTTTACTGAGTGTTTTTATCACTAATGGGTGTTGGGTTTGGTCAAAGGCTTTTTCTGCAGCTATTGATATGATCATGTTAAGCCAGCTTTGCATGCCTGGAATAAATACCACTTGGTTGTGATGTATACTTTTTCAAAATTTTTCAAAAATTTTTAATTTGAGATACGGCTGACACATAATACCTAGTTTTAGGTGTCCAATATAGTCATTTGACAATTATATGCATTACAAAATGGTCACTGCGAGAGGTGTAGTTACCATGTGTTACCACACAAAGTTATTACACTGTTATTGACTATATTTCTTATGCTGTATTTTTCACCCCCCTTGACTTATAACTAGAAGTTTGTATCTCTTCATCATTTTCACCTATTTTGCCTGTCCCCCCATCCCCCTGTAATTCTTACACATTTGTAGATTCAGTCTGCTAATATTTGGTTGAGGATTTTTATATCTGTGTTCATTAGAGATATTGATCTGTAGTTTTCTTACAAAATCTTTGGTTTTGGTATTAGGGTAATTGGATAAGTTAAGTATTCTCTGTTTCTGTCCTGTGAAAGGGATTGTAGAGAATTGATATAATTTCTTCCTTAAATGTGTGGTATTTTCGTCAGTGAACTGCTCTAGGTCTGGTGCTTTCTGTTTTTGAAATGTTCTTACTCAATTTCTTTTCTTTTCTTTTCTTTTCTTTTCTTTTCTTTTCTTAAAAGATTTTATTTTTAATCCCTACGCCCAACGTGGGGCTTGAACTCACAACCCCTAGATCAAGAGTCTCATGCTCTACCAACTGAATAGCCAGGGGTGCTCCACTCAATCTCTTTAATAGAAGTAGATCTGTTCACATTGTGTATTTCTGGGGTGAAGAAGTATGAAGGAGTACAAAGGAGAGGCCACCATCTCCCCGTCCTTCTATGCCACCTTAGGTACCAGTGTTAGCACGGCTGGGATCCTTCTACCCCTTCCTGGCTCTCATGGAGACACATAGAAACAGTCTTTGGGGTTTCTTTCTGCTATCGTTCTTTTGTATGAAAAGAATTTACAGCATCCTCGAGCCTGCCCACTGCTTTAGAGCACAGTATTATGCTGCAACCAGAACCTCCAGGTTCATGAGTGCAGGTCTAGCCCCTCTTGTTGAGACCTGTGTAGCCCATGCTATACACAGATTTTGCTGTGTGGAACTGAGCTGTGACTCTTCCCTCTGTTGTGGGCCCCAGAATTGGGACTGTCAGCTCAAGACCTGCATAATTGAGAGATGCTGGGCAGGTGCAGAGGGAGCTGTAGTTTCTGCCTGCTTCACACTTGGGACTGGGGTTAGTGGCGGGGGTGGGAGGGGGGACCAAGGGGACCCTCGGCTTCCAGTGAGGTGGGGTGGGGGCTTTTGCCCTTCAGTTGGAGTGCAGTCCCTATCCATTCCGAGTTTTGTTTTGGCTCCATTTGCTATTGATGCCTCTCAAGGATACATCAGAGAGAAGCACAGATGTGCCAAGCTGTCAGGTTTGGGACGGATCTTGCCTTTCTAGCACCAGGTGTCTCTCCCAACTCAGGATTTCTCGAAGGCACCACTGTGCTCATCTAGAGCAGCAGGGGAGGAAGCCCTACAGAGCCTGGGGAAGGTCTGAGAGAACCCGCCCCTTTTTTTTGAAACGGGATCAATTATGTTGTGATGGGTGTCTGACAGCGCTGGCATAGGGACTTTGACCAGTGCTCATAGGAGTGGCATGGTGACAAGCTCTGAGTATGTCACACTGTTCCTCAAGCTTGGGCTCCCGGAGCCAGCAGCCACTAAAGCCTGGCAGTGCAGGAGGTCATGGTGGAGACCTCAATCCTCAAGCCATAACCCTGGCTAACCTGAGCATGTGTGCACAAGGCCCAAGCTGCTCCTGCCCAGAATCAGGCAGGGAGCTTGGGCCCAGCTGATGGTGTGCCCCCCACTCTCCTTTGCAGCTTTCTATACGAACCCAACAGCCAAGGGTACAAATACTACCGCCAGAAGCTGGAGGAGTTCCGGAAAGCTAAGGCTGGCCCCACAGGCACTCTCATGGCACCCGACCTCAGCCTGAAACGCAAATCCCCTCCTGAGACCCCATCAGGGTCCTTACCCCCAGCTGCTGCCTGCCCTGCCTCATCTGCCCCCTCGCCTGCAGTCACCCCAGCTCCAACCATCCCTGGGAAGCCGGCCACCACAGCCACTGTGAAAAAGAAGCGAAAGAGCCGGTGGGGGCCTGAAGAGGACAAAGTGGAACTCCCGCCCGCCGAGCTGGTACAGAGGGATGTAGACGCCTCTCCCTCACCTCTGTCAGGTGGGCTGACCCCCTTCCCCCTCCTCTGTCAGGATAGTCTGGCTTTTTTCACTGAGCAGAATGTTTCCAAGGTTCATCTGTGTTCTAGCATAGCATGTGTCAGAGTTTCATTGCTTCTTATGACTGAGTAATATTCCATTTTATGGCTGGACTGCACTTTATCCATTCATCGGTTGATGGACACATGGGTTTCCACCTTTTGGCAGCTGTGAATAGTGCTGCTGTGAACTTTGGTCTGCAAGTACCATTTGAATCCGTGATTTGATTCTCTTGGGTCCATACCTAGGAGTGGAATCACTGGACCATATCATAATTCTCTTTAACTCTTTGAAGGTCCACCAAACTATTTTCTGTAGCAAGTACGCCATTTTCTGTTCCTACCAACCCTGCACAGCCTTCCCATTTCTCCACATCTTTGCCTTTTTATAATAGCCGTCCTAGTAGGTATAAAGTAGAATCACGTTGTAGTTTTGAATCACATTTCCCTAATGTCTGATGGTGTTGATCATCTTTTCATGTACTAATTGGTCATTTGTATAGCTTGTTTGGAGAAACGTCTGTTTTAGTCCTTTGCCCACTTTTAAATTGGCATGTCTTTTTGTTCTTAAGTTGTACGGATTCTTTATATATTCTGCATATTAACCCCCTATTCAGATACATGGTTTGCAAATGCATCCTCTCATTCTGTGGATTGTCTTTTTATCCCTCGATAGTGTCCTTTGATGCACAGAAGTTTTAAATTTTGACAGAGTTCGGTTTATTTTTCCCTTTGTTGCCTGTGCTTTTGGTTTCATTTATGAAACCAAAGCTAAATTCAAGGTCACGAAGATTTGCCCCTATGTCCTGGGTTTTTTTATATTTTGGAACTCTGATTTACTTTGAGGTAATTTTTATATATGATATAAGCTAAGGATCCAACTTTATTCTTTTGCATGTGGAGATCCAGTGTTGCAGCACCATTTGTTGAAGAGGCTTTTCTTTCCCCATTGAATGGTCTTGACACCCTTGTCAAAACTCAATTGTCCAGAGATGTAAGGGTTTATTTCTGGGCTCTGTATTCTATTATACTGGTTTGTATGTCTATCCTTAGATCAGTACCAACTATTTTGATTATTGTAGCTTTGTAGTAAGTTTTGAAATTGAGAGTGTGAATCTTCCAACTTTGTTCTTTTTCAAGCTTTGGCTATTGAAGGTCTTGAATTTTCAGATGTGCTTTTCCATTTCGTAAAAACAGTTGGAATTTTGATAGAGCTTGTACTGAGTCTGTAGATTGCTTTGGACAGTATGGACACATTAACAGTATTTAAGTCTTTCTTACAACAAATACACCACCAACAACAACAACCAGTCTTCCAGTCTGTGCACACAAGATGTCTTTCCATTGACTTAGGTCTTTGTTAATCTTTCACCATGTTTTGTAGTTTTCATTGTATGTGTCTTATACCCCCTTAGTTAACTTTATTCCTAAGTGATTTATATTTTTAATGCCTTTTAACAATTGCTTTTAAAATTTTGTTTTAGGATTATTTGTTGCTAATGTATAGAAATACAACTGATTTTTTTTGCATGTTGACATTGGATCCTTCAGCTTTCCTGAATTCATTTATTAGCATTGACAATCTTTTCATGGATTTTTTAGGTTTTCCTGTGTATAATTATGATCATGTCATCTACAAATAGAGATCATTTTACTTCTTCCTTTCCAAGTGGGATCCCTCTTATTATTTCTTTTTCTTGCCTAATTGCTAGAACTTCTAGTTAGCACTTCTAGTACTATTTGAATAGAGGTGGGAATAATGGGCATCCGTACCTTGTTTTGATCTGAGGGGGAATGACTTTAGCCTTTCACTATTGAGTGTAATGTTAGCTATGTTTTCTGTTTTTTGTTTTTAAGTTTATTTATTTTGAGATAGAGAATGAGCTGGGCGAGGGGTAGAGAGAGAATTTCAAACAGGCTCCAAGCTGTCAGCACAGAGCCCGACACAGGGCTCAAACCCTTAAAACCGAGGTTATGACCTAAGCCAAAACCAAGAGTTGGACGCCCAACCACTGACCCACCCAGGTGACCCTAGCTATGTGTTTTTTATACGTGACCTTTATCATGTTGAGGAAGTTCCTTTCTGTTCCTAGATTATTTAATGTTTTTATCATGGAGGTGTGTTAGATTTTGTCACATGCTTTTTCTGCATCAATTGAAATGATTGGATGTTTTTTTTTTCCTTTAGTCTGCTAACGCGTGTTTCACTGGTTAATTTTTTTATATTGAACCATGCGATATTGTGGTTTATAGGAAATACCTATTTGACCATTCAGGTGACCAAAGTAATATTTCTTATATGTATTTGGCCTTTGTTCACAGTTCCTGGCTCACAGTTCTCCCAAAACTCTTGGAATTTCCTGAGTGATAAGAGCAATGGGAGCATCTTTTGTTGTATTATTTGGTCTCCGTCCTCAGGTCATGAAAATGCTTCAGGGCCATAAAGGTGAAATGGGTGTCTTGTTATTAATAAGCCCCTTTCTACCACAACTGGATTTTATGTTACTGAGGTGACTTTTGGAAAGCACCTAAGGATCAGGGCTGGTTGCCAGGGGAACCAACCATAAGTAAAAGGTTGGAACATTCAGTCCCACCACCCCCTGATATCCAGGGAGGGTAAAGGGGCTGGAGGTTGAATTGATCAGCGGCTAATGATTTCATCAATCATGCCTATGCAGTGAGGCCTCCATAAAAAACCCAAAAGACAGGGTTCAGAGAGCTTCCAGGTTGATGAACACATGGAGGTTCAGAGACAGTGGCATGCTCAGTGGCATAGAAGCTCTGGGCACTTGCCCCATACCTTGTTTTTTCCACCTGGCTTTCCTAACTTACATCCTTTTATGACATATAAGTAAAGCAATCATCTTGTATGTAAAGTGTTCTCTGAGTTCTATGAGCCACTCTAGCAAATTAATTGAATCCAGAGAGGGGATTGTGGGAACCTCTGATCTACAGCCAGTTAGAAGCATAGGTGATGACTTGGGCTTGCAGTTGGCATCTAAAGTTGATGTGGGAGGGAGGAGCAGTCTTGTAAGACTGACCCCTTAACCCATGACATCTGATGCTACCTCCTGGTAGATAGTGATAGAACTGAACTAAACTACAGGACACCCAGCAGGTGTCTGAGAATTGCTTGTTGGTGTGGGGAACCCTCTCCTCTCCCCCCACACTCCCGACCATACACACGGAATTGGTATCAGAACTATTTAAACCACCTTTGCACTTCTGTGATAAATCCCACTTGGTCATGGTGCATAATCCTTTTACCATGTGATCGTATTCAGTTTGCTGGTATTTTGTTGTGTCTGTCTGCATCTATATTCATAAGGAATATTGGTCTCTAGTTTTCTTGTGGTGTTTTTGTCTGCTTTTGGTATCAGGGTAATAGTAGTGTTTTGAAATGAGTTAGGAAATGTTCCCTTCAATTTTTTGGAAGAGTTTGAGAAGAATTAGCATGAGTTATTCTTTTAAATGTCTGGTAGAATTCACCAGTAACACCATCTGGTTCAGGGCTTTTCTTTGTTGGGAGGTATTGTGTGTGTGTGTGTGTGTGTGTGTGTGTGTGTGTGTGTGTGTGTGTGTTAGAGATTTATTTATTTTTGGGAGAGAGAGTGCAAGCAGGGAAGGGGCAGAGAGAGAGAGGGACAGAAGATCTGAAGCAGGCTCTGCACTGACAGCAGTGGGCCTGATGCAGGGCTTGAACTCATGAACCTCAAGATCATGACCTAAGCTGAAGTCGGATGCTCAACCAACTTAGCCACCCAGGCGCCCCGATGAGAAGTTATTGATTGCTGATTCAATCTCCTTGTTTTAAGTCTATTCAGATTTTCTATTTCTTCTTGAGCTAGTTTTGGTAATTTACGGGTTTCTAGGAATTGGTTCACTTCATCTAGGTTATCCAACTTGTTGGCTTCTAGGTGTTCATAGTATTCTTTTACAATCCCTTTTTATTTCTATAAAATCATTAGTAATATTCCCTCCCTCTTTGATTTCTGATTTTAGTGAGTTTTTTCTCTTTTTTCTTAGGTAATCTGTCTAAAGGTATGTCATTTTGTTCATCTTTTTAAAAAAAACAACTTTTGATTCTATGGATTTACTCTACCATATTTCTTCTATTTCTTTTCTTCTTCTTCTTCTTCTTCTTCTTCTTCTTCTTCTTCTTCTTCTTTATTTTTGAGAGAGCGAGCATGTGCATGCTCGCAAGCAGGAGAGGGGCAGAGAGAAAGGGGGAGAGAGGATCTGAAGGGGGCTCTGCACTGACAGCAGAGAGCACAATGCGGGGGTCGAACTCACAAACCTGGAGATGATGACCTGAGCCAGAGTTGGATGCTTACTGACTGAGCCACCCAGGTGCCCTATCTGTACCATATTTATACTTCCTATTTCCTATATCTTCATTCTAATCTTCATTTCCTTCCCTCTGCTAGCTCTGGAATTAGTTTGCTTTTCTTTTTCTAGTTCTTTAAGGTGGACAGTTAGGTTATTAATTGGAGATCTTTTAAGTTTATATATTTTTTGAGAGAGCAAGAGCACAGGCAGGGGAGGGGCAGAGAGAGAGAGAGAGAGAGAGAGAGAGACACACGCAAGGCTCGAACTCACAAATCATGAGATCATGACCTGAATGAAAGACAGACGGTTAACTGACTGAGCCACGCATGTGCCCCTCATCTCTTATTTTCTAATCTTTCTTTGTAACTTCCTCTTTGATCTATTGATTGTTTAAGAGGGCGTTGTTCAATTTCCACATATTTGTGAGTTTACCAGTTTTCCTTCTGTTAATGATTTCTAGCTTGATTCCATTGTGATCAGAAAAGATACTTTGTGATTTCAGTCTTTTAATTGAAACTCATTTTGTAATCTAAATGTAATCTTTCCTAGAGAACGTTTTATGTGCACACAAGAAGACTGTCTTCTGCCATTGCTGGATTGCACATTCTGTATACATCTGTTAGGCATCGCTGGTGTAGAGTTTAATCTTCTATAATCTTCTATATCCTTATTGATATGAAAAATGGGGTATTGACATCTCTAGTTACTATTGTTGAACTGTCCATTTCTCCCTTCAATTTTGTCAATTTTTGCTTCATATATCATGAGGCTCTTTTGTTAGGTAGGGTGTGGGGGATGTCTTTTTTTTTGAGAGAGTGTGCACACATGCAAGTGGGGGAGAGGGACAGAGAATCTTTTTTTTTTTTTTAATATTTATTTATTTTTGGGAGAGCGCAAGTGAGGGAGGAGCAGAGAGTGGGCTGACAGGCTGACAGCAGTGAGCCCAATGTGGGGCTCAAACCCACGAACCTCAAGATCATGACCTGACCCAAAGTCAGACACTCAACCAAGCCACCCAGTGCCGAGAGAGAGAGAAAGGGAGAGGGAGAGAGAATGAGAATGAATGAATGAATGAATGAATGAATGAATCTATCTTAAGCAGGCTCCACGCTCAGCGAGATCCTACATCCCTGGGATCATGACCTGAGCCAAAATCAAGAGTCAAATGCTCAGCAGACTGAGCCACCCAAGCGCCTCAAGTTCTATCTTCTTTCTGTTTTACATTTTTTATCAACATAGAACATCCTTCTTTTTCTCTTGTAACCTTTTTGGACCGGAAGTCTATTTTGTCTGATGCTAGTATGGCCACTCCAGCTCTCTCAGTTGCTATTTGTATGAAATACATTTTTCCATCCTTTCACTTTCAACTTATTTGTGACTTCATATCTAAGGCGAGTGCCTCGTACACAGCATGTAGATCAATCCTGCTATCTCCCTTAAGCTTTAAAGTACTTGGATTCATTCTTGTCATAGAAAGCTCAAGAAATGCATGATGATAAGCACCATAATTGCCACAGTTTTGCACAATCAACTGCAACATCTGCCTCCTTGACAGTTTCAGAGATGGCCAACATGTGGTCTTGTTTCTCATTTTCTACCACAAAGCGGCCAGTAGAGTGGGGAGTTTGTTGTCATCACATTCTGCAGGTGACAATCGGTGACTGAGAGAGGCTATCTTACGGCATCTGTCTCACTGCCCTCCACACAGCCTGCCCTGCACACAGAACCGTCTCAACCTCCCTCACCCCTGAACACACAGATACATAGAGGAGTCATATGTGCTCTGGTGCTGACACCTACGTTTATTTTATTTATAATGGACCAAGAGGGAAGACAGCTTACCCAAGTCACATGGCTAGCCTGTTGGCCTTTCCCATCCAGTTCTGGAGGTTGTCTGTTCAGTGCTTCCCTTGTCCAAGGAGAAAAGCTAGTGAAGATTCTAGTACTCAGTGTGGTTCCAGGTAGCATCTCTGCCTAGGGTCAGATTGCTGTCAAATGCCGAACTCAAGTGCCCCCCTATAACGAAGGGTGCTCTGCCGTGAGTCTTGTTCTGATGTGTGCATGCCACAGTTCTGAAACCATGTCCTTGAGGTCTGGCCCCAGCTCCCAGCTGGTGAGGAGGCCTCCCCTGTCGTCTAGTGCACAGGCTCCGAAGTCACATATCCAGGTTTAGGTCTCACTGGCCTGTGTCGTCCCTGGGAGGGTGTGAACAGCCCCCACCTGCTTGCTTGCTGGTAAAGTGACTGGAGGAGGGGGACTTTGGGTACATTCCAGGCACACAGCAGGCTGCTCAGACCTTGACTCCCTTGCCCTCTCCACAGGGCTCCCACACAGACCTTCCAGGAGGTATTGGGGAATAAACATGGGCTCAAGAAGCACTTGTGAGTGGTTCTTGCAGGTGAAGCCCCAGCCCTGGTGAGCTAGGAGAATCTGGCTCTTTGCACATACCAGAAGGGCCTCTGTATCCCCCTCTGCCCAGCTTCTCCTCCCCCAGGAAGCCACCGCCTGAGGGGTGGTTGTTTCCGCCACCCAGATGGGGCTGTCACAGCATCTTCATGTGGATTAGTGTTGCTGGCTCCAGCCAAGCTCCAAAGCTGATGCCAAATTAAATGTCAGTTGCTTTGAGGATGGTCGGCTGCTTCCCCAGAAGGAGCTAACAGAGCTATACACAGAGCTGAGTCTGATGCCAGACTCTAAACCCTCGTGTGTCTACACTGGGTGTCTGTTCCCTGCAGGGCTTATCTCTAAGAGTCAGTGTGTGAATGCACACACACACACGGGCACATGTTTATCTCTCCTCTCCTGTCTTTGCCTTTGCAAAGTCCCCCTCATGTCACCCATTAGATATGTGACCTTGAGGGAGGCCCTGGACCTCTAAGTTCTGATGTCATCATCTACACATAGGGATATAGAGCCTGCCTGGAGAGGTCATGTGAGGGTGACACTAGATGCACGTGACAGCACGGTGAGGCCCCTGGGATCATCACGTGACACAGGATACCAACTGTTGCGATGTGAAGGCCTTGTGCCATGTGCGCTAAGTGCCTCAGATGTCGTCAGCGCATGGACGCTGTACCACATGCAGGAGCAGGTCTGGACCTGTCCATCCGTTGTTGATCAGCCTGTGTCTTATTTCCAGTTCAGGACCTCAAGGGGCTTGGCTATGAGAAAGGGAAGCCTGTAGGTCTGGTGGGTGTCACAGAGCTGTCAGATGCCCAGAAGAAGCAGCTAAAGGAGCAACAGGAGGTAAGTCTGTGTGGCATAGAGCAGGCAGGCTCCAAAGGGGATAATGGAGTATTGTCCCCTCACCTCACAGGACAGTGGTCATGTTCTATTCTTTCTGAGCCTCCCTGTGTTGGGTGGATCCCACCATCAGTGGAGAGGTTCTTGGATAGGCACCCCCTTGTCAATGGCATTTCACCCCCCAAAGGCCCTTCCCAGCCTGCAATTGGACCCAGAGCTCAGTCCTCACACTGCCTGGGCAGCCCCTGAGGCTGATGCTCCACAACTACTCCCCGACATGCTCGTGGGCTGTTCCTGACTAGGTAGTCTCCATTTTAAGCTCTCTTTTCAGTGCCCTCCAACATCCAGTACAGGACAGGCCTGGCTAGCACTGGGCGCCCTGAACGATGTGACAAATGCTCAGTTGGTGTTGCCTGTGTTGGGATGAGGGCTGGCTTGGCAGGGAGCTCTATGGCCAGGGGCTTAGCCTCTGCTGCTTTCCTGGGGAACTACAGGCACACCCTTGGTTCTTAGGGACAACTCACCCTTGTCACCTCCTCCAGCCTGACGGCCCCGTCACATCCCCTTCAACCCTTCCGTGATCAGGGGCTTGCGGTGCCCTCATTTGGTCCACAGCAAGGGTGCCCAGGATGTGCTGGGTTCGGGCCAGATACCAGACTGGGTGAGGCAGAGAGGGCTCCTCCCTGCTGAAAACAGGGATCCAAGAAACCCAGGGCATGGCCTGGTACAGGACTTTGTCTTGAGTGCTTGCTCCAAGCCCTGCTCACGTGCCAGCCCAGGGAGGGCAGAAAGTGGGAAGGGTGAGGGGGCCTGACCTGCATAGGGAAGGCCAGGGGGTTGGCCTCCTGCACGTGTGGTACATTGCCTTGCTCACTGGCATGTGCTGCCCGCAGATGCAGCAGATGTATGACATGATCATGCAGCACAAGCGTGCGATGCAGGACATGCAGCTGTTGTGGGAGAAGGCACTGCAGCAGCACCAGCATGGCTACGACAGCGACGAGGAGGTAGACAGCGAGCTGGGCACCTGGGAACACCAGCTGCGGCGCATGGAGATGGACAAGACTCGGGGTGAGCCAAAGAACACATTGCAGGTGGGGCACGGTACCTAGCTGAGGCCTTGCCCTAAGGGTACTGCAGGCTCAGGAAGCCACACTCACCTGCCCGGGAAGGCACCTGGAGACACCACACTGGGGCCTTAAACCACCTGCCCAACCTATAAGACCTTGGGCAAGAGATTCAGCTTCTCTGCGCCTCAGGTTCCTCAGAGGAAAAAGAAATGGTTCTTTGTAAGTGTTCACTGCTGTCTGAACATGGCACTTAGCAGGGCTGCCTGGAGCAGCAGGGGTTTGGGTCAGGGTCTCAACCATCTGCCTCATTCCCCCATAGCCCCAGACTCCCCTCCCCACACAAGACTCATACCGTGCTGTGGGAGCACTCAGCCCACTCCCTGACTTCTTCCTTTTCTCCTCTCACCTTTCCCTCCTCTACGGGCAGAATGGGCTGAGCAGCTGACAAAGATGGGCCGTGGCAAGCACTTTATTGGAGACTTCCTGCCACCAGATGAGCTGGAGAAGTTCATGGAAACCTTCAAGGCCCTGAAGGTGAGCTGGGAGCATCCCTGGGCACCAGCCCCTGATGTAGGCCTGTCTAGCAGGCAGCCCTTCGAGTGTTCCAGCCCCTCCTGTTAGCATCACGAGGCAGGCGCCTGAGGCAGCCTCCAGGCCCCCCTCATTCACAGGAGGAGCTGGGCCCTCTTGCCTCAGGAGGCATCTGTTTATGATAGACACCGTCTGTGAAGGGAATTAGCAAATAACAGCTCAGCTGCCGCTTTAGAAACATTTCCCAGGGCTTCAGGGAAATTCAGCTTTCAGTGGAGCCAATTAAGTGCAGTTTACAGGCAAAACGTTTCTCAGGCAGAAGTCCCCAAGGACTGGGTTCTCCAGAACAAGAACTTCACATTCCTCCCATGCTGTTCTCATGCTCGTGAGGAGAGACAGCTGACGGGACACATCCCATGCCCTCTTTTGGGGGATTTTTGTAAAGCCGCTTTTGTACCGCATAACCTCATCAACAAGGCAGGCACCTTATTGACCACATGTTTTAGCATTCTGTGTAATGAATTGCCCTCAGAACATAGGGCTTTTTGTTGCTAATGAACCATTAATTTTTCCTGTGGTGGGTGAGGCCTGTGTGACCCATCACCTTGCCCTCTTTGACTTGGCCACCAGGCAGCTTGGTACAAAGTCTGGCCCTGGGGACCCTGAGAAAGAGCATCTTGGTCTGTTCTCAAGGAACCTGATCTGGTGCAGAGGAGGCAGATGGGCAGGTGGTCCCAGCAGCCAGTGAGGTTGTTGTGGGCAGTGCGGTGGGTGGAGGCTGTTCAAGCCAGGGCTGGGACCTGGGACAGTTGTAGCCCTGGTAGATGACAGCCAACTCCTTGCCCTGCAGGAGGGCCGAGAGCCTGACTACTCCGAGTACAAGGAGTTCAAACTGACGGTGGAGAACATTGGCTATCAGATGCTGATGAAAATGGGCTGGAAGGAGGGCGACGGGCTGGGCTCAGAGGGCCAGGGCATCAAGAACCCGGTCAACAAGTGAGTGTACGCTCCCCCTACCACCCTTCTGCTGGCACTGGCCTGGCCCCCTGCTTACTCTGCCCTGTCATTCCCCTGCAGAGGCACCACCACAGTAGATGGAGCCGGCTTTGGCATCGACCGGCCAGCAGAGCTCTCCAAGGAGGATGACGAGTATGAGGCCTTTCGCAAGAGGATGATGCTGGCCTACCGCTTCCGACCTAACCCCCTGGTGCGTGTGTCCCCAGCCTCCCACACGGCTTCTGGCTGGGCTCTCCAGAATCTCCACAGGGGGGTGGCAGTGCTGGTAACAGAGCTTCCCCTCCTTCCCCAGTCTAGCTAGGCAGTGTCTCACCAGCAACTCTACACCTTTCCACCTGCCCTCCCCTCTGAGCTCTGGTGAGCTCAGTAGTCCCTAGAAGGTTCTGGGCAGGAGGAACGGCTGTCTTTAGCATTCACCCCCTCCCCTTCTCCCCATTTTATCTTATTTGCCTCCCACAGAACAACCCCAGACGGCCTTACTACTGAGTATTCCAGAAAAACACACGAACGTATTTTCCAAACGACCGACCGTCCCTGGACTGTGGAATGTTCCGGCCTGCATTTCTGCCTGCCCTTCCCGTCGTCTCGAGTGTCGTGCCGTGTATTAAAAGTTCCAGCGCTTGCCCACCATGGCAGCCTGGTTTTGCCATCACCAGAAACCACTCCTGTTTCCTTAGCTGCAGGGCTGGGCTGGGCAGATGGACTGGGATCCTGCTGGGAAGGTTCCCTAGTGCTTGAAGAATCTGAGAAAACCACCTAGACCCTGTCTGCCTGTGGCCTCCCTCCCCCCACCCCATCATCCTGGGTTAGAGTTGAGGGGAGCATCCATGGACCTCCTGAGTGGGACTGGTGGCTGGCCAAACAAGAGCTGGCTGCACCTGGACCAGAGACATCAGGGGCATCCCAGTGTAGCACTGTGCTGCAGGAGGACGTTGGAAGGGGTCCCTAGACAGGGCCCAGACCTTAGAAGTGTGAGGCATGTCTACCCAGGGCACACCTATGCCAGTCACCTTGCCAGCAGGTGGCGCTGACGACGACTCCTCCCTGCAACAGTCACACACGGCAAGCCTAGCCTGTGATAGCTGCAGCCTAGGCTGCCCCAGCTGCCCTGGGTCCTGCCATTGGGGTAGACACTTAAGTCCCTGGGGCTCATGCCCCAGGAGGTGGCTTTATGGGCAGATGCAGCCTACATCTTCAGAGCCTGCACGTCCCATTTGTGCCGAGACCACCTGGGGCTCTTCCTCAGTTGCAGCTGCTGAGTGAGAAGCTTGGGTGGGGTCCCAGGAATCCGAGAGCCCTGCTTGAAGTATTATGGCTTGGAGATCTGAGGGGTCCCCACAACTCCCCCATATGCCCACACATGCCCCTAGTGGGTTCTGCTCAACACCTGTGGGCTCATGGGCTCTGAAAACTCTAGCTGGAGCTGGGCTTCTGGGCTAGCCTGCATTCTGTCATTCAGTAAACACAACACTGACTGAATGGATAGGATCTGCCCCCTGGCATGGCAGTGAACCTGAGACTGATAAATGCTGCGAAGAGGAGCTAGTTGCTGTCATGGAGGCAGCCTTGGGGAGTGTCTTAATGGGCAGGGGTGAGAGTGTCCAGGTACTGGGAGTCTCAACAGCAGAGCCCAGGCTGGAATGATGTATGCCACCCTGTCTCACCTCCATGGACACAGCCCAGAGCAGGGCAAAGGGGTGACATTCCCATGCATGGAGGCTGCCCAGGGGTCCCCGGGCTTGAGCACAAGAGTAGCTCTAGGGAGCCAGAGTTTCCATGGATAGGGACCCTAGGCATTAGTCCCAGGCACCTTGCCATCCAGGTAAAGGTCACCCCTTAATTGAATTCTCAGTGACTGGGAGGCTTGCCAGACTCAGCCCACGGACTTTACTCCCAGGCAAGTGGAGAGTTGGAAGAGATGGCCTCTGAATTCAGTGTGCTTGTGCAGGTGGCTCATTGCAGACACAGATGCAAGGCCAGGTTGCCGGACAGCTAGACCAGACACCCCTGGTCCTGCAGGGGATCAGCCCAGCAAGGACCCTGGGCAGAGAAGGTACCTGGAGGAGGGGACACTGGGATCTGCTTTAAGGGGTGAGGAAATGCTAGAGGGTCCATCTTACAGACAGAAAAGAGGCCTGGGCGTGTGTTGGTACTGCTAGAGTTGGGAAAAGCCCAGAAAGGAGACTGGAGCCTCAGGTCAACCCAGAGGAACCTGAACTTCATGGGCAATAGACAACTAGGGAGGGAGGCTGTCAGGTTGGTGGCAGGTTCAGAGATGGGCCCCAGCTGGCATAAGGCCAAGGGGCTGTGTAGAAAAAGGGTGAGTGTTAGAATATTCCCTAACCACAGACTGTGGGCTCCCCCAAGGGCAGTTATTGCTGTTTCCAAAGCCACAAGTACCACATGGGCAAGAGTCCAAAGCTGGTTGGAGGGAGTGACAAAGACAGCTGCCTAATTCTCTCTCCCACCGTACCACCCTCTCCCTGATCCTGAGCACCCCCCATCCACACCCTTTTACATTTTCCCCAGCCTCCTGTAGGCTGTTCAGAACCTCAGCTCTCCCCTCTTGTTCCTCCCACCACACACCGGCCCCAGGCCTGATCTATTCTCCTTGCCAGAAACACTGTTCCCAAACTCCTCACCAAACCGGAGCAATCCACACCCAATCTAAACACACCCTTTGGACTCCCTCCCTTTGACCCCACCCACTGTGCAGGGTCGCAGGCTCAGCTGCCCACAAGGTGCCCACGCTACATGGAACGCAGCACAGAGAGTCCTTCAAGAGACCCTCAACCCTTGATCTTGGCTGCCTGCCTTGAGATAGTCCCCAGATGCAGTCAAAGCTTCACACCCGGACACGTGCTTAAATGTGTGTGGCCACTGCGTGAACACTCAAGTCCAAGGGCTCTGAAGGGAACTCTGTGTCCAAGCGACTGAGGTTCCTCCATTAGCGCATATGGGCAATGCCCACTTGATCCTAGGGGGAGGAAGGTCTAGGGAATGTGGAATTAAAAAGACTTCTCTTCCGGGTCGAGGTTGGTACACCGGTGCCCTGGGCCAGAAAAGGCAGAAGTGCAGAAGGAGGACCGGAGAAAGAATTCTCTTAGAATGAAGTTGCTGGCCCAGGGCCCCAAGGTTGCAGACCCGTGCCTCAACAGCGGAAGAATCCGGAGACACGGTGTTCTACCTTTTTATAGAGAAACAGGCTGGGCGGCTGGGAAGGCCGCTGAGAAGAGCGCTGAGTCCCGCCAGGGTGAAGCGAGAGAGGGGCGGGGAGAGGGGCCGCCTCAAGGAGGAGGGGCCTCAGAGGCTCCCCGGGAGCTAGCGGAGCGGTCGAGGAACTGCGGCGGGACCAGGGCGCAGCGGAGGGGCGACCTTTGCGCAGGGCGGGGCCGGGACCGGCCGGGTCCCTGGCACCCCCCTCCCTCCGCCCGCCCAGACGCGCCACTGCAGAAGAGACGGGCGCCCAGGAGGCCGCGCCGAGGCCGCGCCGGGGTACAGGCGCCGCTGCTATGGACATCCCGCCGCTTGCCGGCAAGATCGCCGCTCTCTCGCTCGGCGCCCTCCCCTTGTCCTATGCGCTCAACTACGTCTCGGCGCTCTCGCAGTGCGTAAGGGGAGGGGCCAGGGCGGACTCGGGGGCGGGGGTGGGCGGCCAGGGCGGGTTGGTGGTAGCCGGGAGAGAGGATGCGCGACGGCTAGCCTGGCTCTCCCAACCCAGCGTCCCTGCGCAGCTCTGGCCTGCAGGAAGGGGGCTAGGGCAGAACTCCCCACACCCCCACCCAGTCGGAAGTCCTTTTTCTGCCGGGCAGGGGGCTGTGTGTTGGGGGTGGAGGGCGCTCCTGGGACGTTTAGGGCCTGGGGAGAAAGGTTGAGAAGCAGAGTCCCCCAAAGGGCAGGGTTTTGGAGGGTTTCCGGGGTTTTCCCAGGGCTGTGCCCAGCTCCAGACTCACCAAAGTCAGTCACAGTATTGCCCCAGATAAGGTCCTGATGACCTAGCTCTTGACACACACGCACACAGGGACGCGCGTTCTGTTCCACCACCCCTGCCAGATGGCCCCTCCATCGCCTATCTCAAACTTGGGACTTTTTTCGGTTAAGGTTTGGCCCACCCTGTCTTTAGTCTGTTTTCCCTACGTATTGTGACCTCCCCTGGCTCTTAACCCTAGACCCTAGCCCTGTGGATCCTGCCACTGTGTACCAGACATCTGCAAGCCCCTCAGCCAGGGGCTCAACTAGCTCAACTCAAGACATGGGATAGAGGGAGTCTTGACTATGGGGTTGGCTCCTTGGGTACAAATTCCTGGCTCTATCCCCCTGGAACTTGGGCGAGCTAGGTTGTTTCTGGGAGCCTCAGTTTCTTCAGTGTGTAATGAACATAATCCTAGACCTCATCCCATAGTTACAGTTAAGGATTACAAATTGTGTGGTCTTATCTGATTACTATAATTGTCATTGTTGGGGCCAGGATGGGGATTGTCAGGTGTCAGAGGGGTCCATGAGAAGGTAGGAGTCTGGAGAGAGTGTAGGGGAGAGTGTGGGACCCTGGATAGCCTTCCCACCCCCGACTCTGCCCACTTGTGGTGGGGGCTACCCAAAGATGGCTTCTGTTATCTACGCAACCTGCCTTATCAGATTGATGGGGACAGATCAGGGCAGGGGTAGGGTGGAGTTGATGGAAGTATTTGGACTTTAGCTGGGAGGAGTCTGGAGCTTCAGAGAGTGAGGTGTACTGGGCTGAGCACTTAGAGACCTGACAGGCTTGGGCACTGGGTCTGGCCACAGAGAGGCTTGGTGGGACTGAATGACTGACAGCAAATTGAGTTAAACACATATCAGCAAGTGACAGGATGAATTGTATAGTCAGAAAGAGTTGGGGCACCTCGCTGGCTCAGTCAGAAAAGCACATGACCCTTGATCTCAGGGTTGTGAGTTCGAGCCCCGTGTTGGGTGTAGAGATTACTTAACAATAAAATCCTAAACAAAGAATTGACTGATGCCCACCCTGTACTTGGCCTAAGTTTGGCAATGATCCTTTCTAAGAAGTCAAGGAGGGTTTCCTGGAGGAGGAGTCATGAAAGATAGGCTATGAAGGATGAGTAAGAGTTTGCCAAGTGGAAGAGACTTCTGGAAGGAGTTTCCCGGAGGGGGAAACAGTTGAGGCAACAGCCTAGTAATGGGAAAGGGCAGTTTCAGGGAATGAGCGATTCCTGGATGGACAGATACTTCAGCCTCAACATTTTGAGCTTCCTAGAGTCTGCTTTTGGCCTCACCAGGGCGAGGTGGGGCCTCAGCACTGGGCCTGGCCTCTCTGACTTGTTTTCCCTCTCCACAGCCCCCTGGGGGTGGCATTGATGAGTGCCCTGATCCTGGGTCTGCTTTTCATGGCTATCTACAACTTGTCTCCTGGTGATATCTACTATGACCCACTCTATGCTGGTGAGTCAGAGAGAACTGTGTGAGCAAGGGCCTCCTCCATCAGACTGGGGGTCCTTGAAGGGCTCCCATCAAACTGGAGAAGCTCACAGAGACTGGAGAACCCTCAGTGGTTGGGGAACCTTAGAGGGCCACCCCCTTCAGACCTGGGGCTCTTCAGAGAAGGACTGTATCTTCCCCCTCAGACTGGGAGCCCCTGAAAGACTTCCTCATCACTTTGGGATCCCCTGAGGGCAGAGACAGTGCCTTCTCAACCTGAGGACTTCCAAAGACAGGGACTGTGCCTACTCATGAGGCAGGGCTGTGGGTCATGTGACCGGTGGAGCGTGGTGACTGGGAGCAGTCTTGGACAAGGATCCTTGCCTGGAATCTGGGTCTCAGAAAAGCTGCCTCAGGCCTCTCCCACACCCAGGCTGTGCCCCGCCCACTCTTCCCACAGTGTTCACTATCTTCGCCTTCACCTCGGTGGTGGACCTCCTTATTGCTCTCCAGGAAGATGGCTACATGGTGGGCTTCATGGAGTTCATTACCAAGGAGGTACATAGCGGGCAGCTGGGGATGCCTCCTGCCCTGTCGCCCATCTGAGCCCTGACCTGCCCTTGCAGGGAGAGCCATACTTGCGCACTGCCCATGGAGTCTTCATCTGCTACTGGGATGGCACCGTTCACTACCTCCTCTACCTGGCCATGGCTGGTGCCATCCACAGAAGGTGCATGGGGTGGGTGGAGTGGCACCTGGACCATGAGAAGGAGGTCAAGTTCTCAGGTGGGGTCCCAAGCCTGAGTCGAGCCAGAAGTGTGCGTAGGGGAAATCAGGAGGCTTCTCTAGGGCTCCAGCCAGGAGTGGCCAGGGAATGTCACAGGTGTAAGCTATAGTCAGCTCTCTTCTCTTGTACTGCCCTGTGCCTAGGCAGCCACTTCTGTCCTTGGACAGACAGTCTGTTCATTCCTTCATTCATCTCCCTGTTGTCCCTTCTGTTCTGGACAAAACTGGGAGGGACCCAGAGTTGGGGAGCCCAGGGTGGACCCTGGGCTCTGGCTGGGGCTCGGAGACTTGGGAACAGGCATCTGTTGGTCACCCCTCTGTCCCTGACCCCAGGAAGAGATACCGGAACCTTGGACTGTACTGGCTGGGATCTTTCATCATGAGCATCCTGGTATTTCTTCCAGGAAACATCCTTGGTAAGGACTTGGCCTTGAGGGATCCTGTCTCCTCGGGCTGGGTCACTATCCTGCACCTAGAAGGTTCATTGGTAGAGGGGAGAGGCAGACCAGTATGTGGAGTGGCTGAACCAGAGGGATACCCAAGGTGTATCCAGAGGGAGCAAGTATAGAGGCTATACCCAGAAGGTAAATTGAGGCAAGCCAGGCTAAGGAGCATAGACATCATCTTATGAGCATTGGGGAGGCAGAGGTGTTAGAGCTTAAATAAAGATTGCATTTGTGTGGGGCGCGTGGGTGGCTTGCAGTCAGTTAAGCGTCTGGCTCTTGACTTCAGCTCAGGTCATGGTCTCACAGTTCGTGA
Source organism: Prionailurus viverrinus (assembly GCF_022837055.1). Taxonomy (NCBI): domain Eukaryota; kingdom Metazoa; phylum Chordata; class Mammalia; order Carnivora; family Felidae; genus Prionailurus; species Prionailurus viverrinus. The sequence continues at coordinate 13,689,577 of NC_062562.1, read as the reverse complement.
GATTGAGCCCCACATCAGGCTCTGTACTGGCAGCACAGGAGACTGCTTGGGATTCTCTCTCTGTCTCTCTCTGTCTCTGCCCCTCCCCTGCTCTCTTTCTTTCTGTCTTTCTCAAAATAAATTTTAAAAAATGAAAAAAAAATTGCATTTGTGAATTACTAGTTCCATCTAGGGACTCTGGTGTGATTCACCTACAGGTCTGGCCAGGTCTGGGTGATCCTCACTGAGTGACACCCCCCCCTCTCCTACTATGACAGGGAAATACAGCTCAGAGATCAGACCTGCCTTCTTCCTGGCAATCCCCTATATGCTTGTCCCATGCTGGGCTGGCATGAGGGTCTTCAGCCAGTCCCGGGCACCAACCAGCTGTATCCCTCACATGGTAAGTGCCCTGCCCCCAGACAGTTCCCTGTGCCAGCATACCTCAGTGTCCCCCCATTAGAGTTCCTTGTGGTCAAAAATATGCCCTCTTTGGAAGGATCTCCTTGGCCATTAGGAAAGAAGGGATGAGCCTTTATTGAGTGCCTGTTGGATACCAGACTTCTCACACTGTCTCTCTCCCATGGGGCAGGTACAGGAGGAGCAAAGAAAGGGCCTCCTGCGACGCCCGGTTGACCTGGTCCTTGTCATATACCTCACCCTTGCTGGGTTCTTCACCCTCTTCCGGGGCCTGGTGAGTCTGCAGTGGCCAGCCTTTCTTCCACCTCCAGCCCCCTTTCCTGTCCCCTCCCCAACCATGTTCCTTTACCCAGTGCAAAGAGGCTACTGCTCTCCTGTCTCATCATCCAGGAAGGTTCTTCACCGAGTCTGATCTGAGTGTTCCATGACAAAGCCCCACTCCCTATAACCTTCCCAGCCGAAGTGAAAAGCCAAGGGTAGGGGAGGCCAGAGCAAGGGGTACGGGACCCGCCGGGGAGGGTGGAGAAAGCTTCTCGTGGGAAAAATGTTTCAGATAGGTTGTTGGTTTGCCTGTCTGCCCCAGGTGGTGCTTGACTGCCCCACAGATGCCTGCTTTATCTACATCTATCAGTATGAGCCATACCTACGGGACCCCGTGGCCTATCCGAAGGTGCAGGTGAGAGGGCAGATGGGAGGAGAAGGCCATATGGTCCTGTCATGGATAGAGGTCTACCAAATCCTCTTTGAGGCAGGCACCACAAACACAAGCCAGTTTATTGTCCTACCAGGGCGCCGGGGTGGCTTAGTCAGTTGAGTGTCTGACTCTTGGTTTCGGCTCAGATCATGCATGATCTCACAGTTCATGGGTTCGAGCCTCGTGTTGGGCTCTGTGCTGGCAGTGTGGAGCTTGCTTGGGATTCTCTCTCTGCCCTTTCCCCTCTCACGCTGTCTCTATCTCAAAATAAATAAATAAATATATATATATATATTTTTTTTTAAGTTAAAAAAATTCATTGTCCTACCAAAAATGTCTGTCTTCAAAAATGAAGACAGATATGGTCTTCAAGTATGGCTGGACCTAGGAGCTAAGGCAACTCTGTCCCTGGGCTCTGTTTTCTTTGCATGGACTCCACTCCCTGGTAGTCACTTTGTGGGATTGCAGAGTCAGCCTTGGGCAGCTCCAGGCCTCCATCCACCCTACTTAACCACCCCAGAAGAATCTGAGCTCTTATTTCCCCAGAGCTTAAGCACAAGTCTCAGGCAGGCCCTGATTGGCCCACATGCCCATCATCACTGAATAACATGTCCATTCTGTCGCTGGTCATTATGGCCAGGGGGCTGGAGTTTTGCAGTTGGCCAGGGTCACATGCCACTTCCGGAGTAATGTGGGTGGGCTCAGTGTGTGTATGTATGTGGCAGGGGGAATACCCAAGGGAAATAGAGAAAAGTGTACACAGGGTTGGGAGCACAGAGAGCCCCCGTCCTGCCTGGGTGGGATCTGAGGCTGGCCAGATCCTCCCTGGGGTCTCTACCTCGGGGGTCTCAAGAGACCTGGCTGGGGCAGCTGCTCATCCTCCTGGTCGTGTGCCCCTTAGATGCTGGTGTATATGTTCTATGTGCTGCCCTTCTATGGCCTGGCTGTCTATGCCCTCATTGTCCCTGGCTGTTCTTGGCTGCCTGACTGGGCCTTGGTGTTTGCTGGAGCTGTTGGCCAGGTGAGGTGGGGGGGAAGGGGGGAGGGGGAGGTGTGGGTGGATCAGTAGGGAAGAAAGTTTCTGCCTACCCATCAAATGCTCTTCTGCCCTCCCTGAACAGGCTCTGAGAGGTCTCACCCTCAGCTTGGTACCCTAAGATACACTCCATGGGGTCCCAACTCCATGGGGTCAGAACTAGAGAGAGGGAAGGATAGGGGCTGAGAGGGATTCCAGAGAGGGAAGATTTCCTAGAAGAGTGAGCGTAGGGGTTGGGCTTTGATGTATGGGTATGAGTTCTCTAGGCAGGGAAGGGCATTTCAAGAATGGGAAGAGCATAAAAACACACAGGCAGATAGTGGTTTAGTAGAGCCACAACATGGGTTAAAGGCAGAGGCAAGAGAATTTGACAGCTAGATGCTGCGGGCTTTCAACTCTGAGCTTGGGGGAGCCATGGAATATGTCTGAGCTGTGGAGGGCGCAGTCAGAGCTGGAGGGCTTGCTTTTGAGTTCCTGATGGAAAGTGATAAAGCCTAGGCCCAGGCCTGGGCAGGGGAAACCAGGAAGACATCTCTGGGGTAGAATGGACCAGATTTGTGTCGGGGACAGAAATGGGGTAGGGAATAGCAGGAGGAAGAGCCGGGCCCAGATCAGAGAGATGGGAAACAGGGCCCACTTAAAAGAGTGAAGATGGTTCTGGTTGGACAGCTGGGGAGAGGCTCACAGACAGATGGACAAGGACAGACAGTACATGCAGGGGCAGGAATATTTAGAGGCAGACAGATGGGCTGGAGAGGGGAAACAGGTCATCAGCCTGGGCTCCCTAGGGTGGGGTGTTGATGATACTAGGACTTATTCTCTCCAGGCCCCTGACATCCACCCTCCCTGTGTGGCCACTAGGCACAGTTCTCGCACATGGGTGCCTCCATGCACCTGCGCACGCCCTTCACCTACCGTGTGCCTGATGACGCCTGGGCCTGCTTCTTCGGGTGCAACCTGCTGTATGCGCTGGGCCCCCACCTGCTGGCCTTCCGCTGCCTTCAGTGGCCCGCCTTCTTCCTGCGCCCTCCCCCTGGCCCCCCGGCCCACCACAAGAAGCAGCACTGAGAGGGCTGGGGACTCCCCAGGACTCTGTTTACATGCCTAGCAAGCCCTGCTTGAGGAAGGGTGGGCTGGGTTGTTTAGAGGCAGAAAGTACATCTCCAGGTGCCTTTGGTCCTGGCCATGGTGGTTTCAGGCCAATGGACAGGATGGGAGGCCCAAGGGCCGAGTGTTCCCACAGAGAGGGCCACAGACATGCTCAGCTGTCATGGTACCCCAATCCCACAGGACACTTCTACTGCCTCCCAGAATTTACCCATCATACCATACCCCATGGACCCTTTAGTAAAAAACCTTTTGATGCCCAAATATTGCTGCTGCCTGAGTGTTTCAGGATTCAGAGGTCAGGGACCTGCTTTTCAGACCCCATGAGGGCCTACCCATCACTGCCAGCGTGGCCATCAGGAGCTGGAGAAGCCGGACAGCAGAAGTCTGCCTCTGGTTGGTATGCACAGCTCCATCTTCCAGATGGGGAAAACTGAGGCTCAGAGAGGTCAAACTCTGTCTGAGTTCGCAATCAGTAGAGAAGCATCTGAAACCTAAGTTCTGACAATAAATTATAATTACTAATAGGGTGGCACAGTTATTAAGCACCTACCGTATACCATTTCAAGGGCTAACCTCAAGTGGTACATGCTGGATCTTACCATATATTCCAGATGGGGAAACTGAGCCTGCAGGAGGTAAAGGTCCTGTTCGGAGGTCATGGCTCCTGGATGCAGCTGAGCTAAAGGACAGAGCCCTGGCCTAGCCCATCCAATCATGGACTCTATAACCCTGCCTCATTTGTATGGTTGGTTCATATTTTGGGGAAACTGAGGCTGAGGAGGCAGCCAAGGGTTTGAGGAAAAGGCTCACTTTATTCCAGGTTCAATGGTTCATTTTCATTCCTGGTTTGAACTTGGGTGAAGGGCCAGGTTCTGGGGGTGACTCAGGCCCAGAGTGGGTCGGGCTTGATCAGACTCCCCTGTTCCCTGCCCCTACCAACATTTCTTAGGCACCTATTGTGTTCCTAGCCATTGGATCTTCACCAAAGAACCACCCAGCACTCTGTTTCCCAGAGGTGGGAGGAAACTGAGGCTCAGAGACACCAAGCCTCTCTTCCAAGGTCCTACAGCAGGTGAGAGGCAGAGGCAGATTTGAACCTGTTGCTGCAAGTTCCCTCTGCAGAGTGTGTGACTGTCGTGTGGGACCCCCACTCCGCAGAGTGAGAACCTTTTGGTGCCCAGGACACTGCGATGGCCGCCAAGTGACAAATGGGAAAACTGAAGCCTGCAGGCCAAGCCCCTTTCGCAGGTTACTGGGCCCTCCCGGCTCACCTTGGGCATCCTGCATGGAAGACTCCATCAGGCCCCCCTCCTCCATTTTAGAGATAGTTAAACTGAGGCCCAGAGTTTCCTCTGCCTGCCCAAGACCAGCCAGCAGGATCGGCGACGTGGACCTGAACTCACTGTCCAGCGCGGTCCTTCCTCGGCTTGCGCCCCTGGTTTCCTCCCGGAGCGCGTGTCGCTGCGTCCCCTTTAAAGCTCCTCCCCGCTCCCGCGTCCGCCTCCCTCCTCCCCTTGCAGGCAGACGCCGGGATTGCGCCGCCTGAAGGGACTTGCCCAGTCCTTCCTGGGTGTTCGGGGAGCGCAGTCCCGGCGCGTAGGGGCCGCTCGGCGGGGGCCGCACGGGCAAGATGGTGAGTGGGGCCACGGGCGCGGGTCCCGGTAGGCCCCTCTCTGGGAATCTGTCTCGCTCTGTGTCTGAATCTACGCCCCTCAGTGTTTCTCCTCTCAGTCTCTGTCTCCCCGCTCCACCTCTCCCGTCCCCTCCGTCTCTCACCCTCTTGTATCTCTGTTCCTTGAACTCTGCCTCTTTTGTATCCCTCTCCTCTCCCTACTTTTCCCTCCCTCTTTTTGTCTTCCTCGTCCCTGGTCCCTTTTACTCTGAGTCCCTACCTCCGCGTCCCCCTTCTCTTTTCTCCCCTTGCTCCCTTTCCTCTCTCCCCTTCAGTCTCTGTCTCTCCATCTTTCCTTAGCTTCTGTGTCTCTTTCCCTCTCGCGGTCTCTCCTCTGCCTCTCCTTCTCTATCTCCATCTCCCCCCGCTTTTCTCTGTCTCGTGTTCTTGTCCTCGCCCTCTTAGCCTCTCCCTCTCTCGTCCTCTGCCCCTCGCACCCCCTCCCCCGCCGCCCCCACACCCCTGCCGCTTTGCTGCAGTCTCCTGGCGCACGGATAACCTTGCCGCTGCCGCTGCTCCAGCTCCTCCCCCCTCCCTCCCAATCCTGGCCTGGGCCGGCCAGAGAAGGGGGCGGAGCTCCGAGCCACCCGTGTTGGGGTGAAGGGGATCTGGCGGGTGGCCTGCGCTGGACTAAGGGCAGGTGAGCCCAGGGGCGTGCGCTTTGCGTGGGAGCTAGAGTGTCAGGTACCGGGAGAGTGCGCGGGTTAGGGGGTGGAGGCTGGGAGGGTCTGCCAGCCTTCTCCCCGGAAGATTCCTCTGGGACCCTGGCCGAGGTGGGGACCTGGGCATGTGAGAATTCCTCGCCGTGGGGAAGGAAGGTCGGGGGCTAATCCTCCGACAGGCAAAGTCCAGGAGGCTGGACTGAGTGCCGTATGCCCCCAGGTGTGTGCTCGGGCGGCCCTCGGTCCCGGCGCGCTCTGGGCCGCGGCCTGGGGAGTCCTGCTGCTTACGGCCCCCGCAGGGGCGCAGCGCGGCCGGAAGAAGGTCGTGCACGTGCTCGGTGAGTCTGGACAGCAGAAGCGGGTCTTGCCCCACGGGAGCCATGGCCAAATGTGATTGCCTGGGTGCAGGGAGGATGTAGGGGGTAGGGCATTGAGCTGTTCCTGATGGCGGGAATCCCCCCCCCCCCCCCCCCCCGCCCCTACCCCTCTGAGTTCCAGTTCCCTTCCCTGAACTCCTTTAACCTTCGGATCTCCTGACCTCCACCCAGGTCTTTTTCCCATAACACTTCCCTGGGATCCCCTTCCCCAGGTTCCCCACCCCGCTGCCTAGGACCACTTCTGAACTCTGCTTGACTCTCCCACAGAGGGTGAGTCGGGCTCCGTGGTGGTGCAGACGGCGCCTGGGCAGGTGGTCAGTCACAGGGGTGGCACCATTGTCTTGCCCTGCCGCTACCACTATGAGGCAGCCGCCCACGACCACGACGGCGTCCGCCTCAAGTGGACCAAGGTGGTGGACCCACTGGCGTTTGCCGATGTCTTCGTGGCGCTCGGCCCCCAGCACAGAGCATTTGGCAGCTACCGCGGGCGTGCGGAGCTGCAGGGTGATGGGCCTGGGGATGCCTCCTTGGTTCTCCGAAACGTTACGCTGCAGGATTATGGGCGCTATGAATGCGAGGTCACCAATGAGCTGGAAGATGACACTGGCATGGTCAAGCTGGATCTCGAAGGTAACCAGCCCATGGACAGGATGAACCATGTTTCTAAGGAAAGAGAGTGGGAGATAGTGCAAAGGATAGGAACCAAATCAAGTTGACCTAAAGGAATTTAGGGGTAGGGTAATCATTCTGATCTGGGGTGAATTAGCTCCCCAGACACATTGGCAATGTCTAGAAAGGGGCTGCTGATGGCAGCTAGTGGGTAGAGGCCAGGGATGCTCCAACACACCCTACAATGCACAGGACGGTCAACCCCCTTCCCTTCCCCCCGCCCCCCTTGCAAAGGATGATCCCATCTAAAGTGTCAATAGTAAGGACTTTGGGAAATCCTGGGGTAGGATCCAGGCACAGTTAGATCCAGGGAGATCCACTCACACCATGTCAGGAATCCCTTCCTCACCTGTTTCCCTGAGTGGGCTTTCCTCAGGCAGGTTTTCAGCTCAGCAATTAATTTCCTAACAGGGCTAGATAGAGTCCCAGAGTTGTCCCTCATTGGCCCAGCTTGAGTCATGTGTCCATCCATGAGCCAATTACCGTGGCTGAGAGATGGGATGTTCTGATTGGCTGACTGTGGAGTTGCGAGGTGGGCGGTCTATCTGAAGAATTCCCTCCCACCTGGTTCTGCTTCCTCAGTCTACCCAGGAAGATTCTAGGAGAAATTTCAGAGCCCTCACTTGCTGAACCTCCCAACAATAGCAAATAACAATAATAGCAGCAGCTCTCCTTTATTGGAAGCCCTATGTGCCATGAGCTTGAAGAGCTCTCTGGAATCTCTTGTTTAATTTTCCCCCAAACTCTGAGGGAGATCCTATTACCAGCAGATGGGCAGCTGACTCAGGTTAGAGCCTTGCCCAGGACACATGCAAATGAGCGATAGAGCCAGGACTCAAGCCTCCATCTGTCAGGGTCCAGGCCTTCTCTCTGACCCCTGTTTGTTCCTCCCTTCATCTGCTGAGAGATGCATCGGCACCTCCAAGGTCTGTCCCTCAAACACACACCACAGAATGCTGCTGAGCTGAGCTGACTGTGGGTTCAGTGAAGGACAAGTTAGAAGAACTGAAGGTGGAAGAGAAATCAGTGGAAACTGCCCTGGACAATGCTGGGGATCAAAGATGCTTTGCCAAGTGTCATACTTCCAGGGGCTCCCTGCAGGGGAGTCAGCACGGGACACAGATATCCCCAGCTTCATGGGCTCAGGGCTTGACCAGAGGGAAGCTCCCAGTGCCGAGAGAATGTCAGGAGCACTAATGACTGAAGGGAGGAGGGTGGCGGCAGCTGGGTTTTGAAGGACGAATAGGAGTTCAGCAGGTGGAAAAAAGTGGAAAGAACATAAGCAAAAGTCTCCAGCGGTGTAAAGGGGGTGGACGTGATTAAGTATCTTAAGAGGGAGGGTCAAGTGAACCCCAAACTTAAGGCAAAGGGAACCATTAGGAGTGTGGGCTTGGCAAGGGTGTCCTCAGGTCTGAGGCCAGAGTGGAGGGATGGAGTGGAAGGTCTAGGCTGAAGAGTCACGCAGCACCCCACAAGTCGGGTGGGTAGGAGAGTGTTGAGATTCCCAAGCTGAACCGTATGCGTCCTCCCAGGCGTTGTCTTCCCTTACCACCCCCGTGGAGGCCGTTACAAGCTGACCTTCATTGAGGCGCAGCGCGCCTGCGCTGAGCAGGACGGCATCCTGGCATCCGCAGAGCAGCTGCACGCGGCCTGGCGCGACGGCCTGGACTGGTGCAACGCAGGCTGGCTGCGCGACGGCTCGGTGCAGTACCCGGTGAGCCAGCCCCGGGAGCCCTGCGGCGGCCTGGGCGGAGCCGGGAGCTCCGGGACGGGCGGCGGTGCTGCCTCCGGGGGCGTGCGCAACTACGGCTACCGTCATAACGCCGAGGAACGCTACGACGCCTTCTGCTTTACATCCAACCTCCCGGGTGCGTAGGTCTGGCCCCTACGAAAGAAGCCCCGCCCTCAGGGGGGCCTCTCCCGCCCCTCCCTGTATCTTTCCCACCGTCTGTTTCCTCTCCTTCGCCCTTCCTATCCACACCGGCCCTCCTGGGTCCAGGCCAGGATATCCCACCCCTAGGACTACCCTGGCGCAGCAATCAAGCATCGCTTGGCATCAACATTGCCCTAACCAATGGGGTCCAGGAATGCAGGGGAAGGGGTGTTCCTGAATCCTGTGGCTGGGGTCCTGGGTTGCAGGCACGTAGGGGGTGGGGAGCATCCTGAAACCCTAGGAGGCCAGATCCCGGGAGTGGCCTTAACCACTCTCCCCCACTCCACCGCAGGACGTGTGTTCTTCCTGAAGCCGCTGCGGCCTGTACCCTTCTCGGGAGCAGCGCGCGCGTGCGCGGCGCGCGGCGCGGCCGTGGCCAAGGTGGGACAGCTGTTCGCCGCGTGGAAACTGCAGCTGCTGGACCGCTGCACCGCGGGCTGGCTGGCCGACGGGAGCGCGCGCTACCCCATCGTGAACCCGCGCGCGCGCTGCGGCGGCCGCCGGCCGGGCGTGCGCAGCCTGGGCTTCCCCGACGCCACGCGCCGCCTCTTTGGCGTCTACTGCTACCGTGCACCCGGAGCGCCAGACCCCGCACCAGGCGGCTGGGGTTGGGGCTGGGCCGGCGGTGGCGGCTGGGCCGGAGGCGCGCGCGACCCCGCCGCTTGGACCCCGCTGCGCGTCTAGATCCTGGGCTCAGATGGCTGGGGTGCTTGGCGGCTGGCCGAGTGCTCTGCGGTCTCGTGGAGACAGACCACGTGACTGGAGACTGGCCTCTCCCCCTGCGGTGCGTAGCAGGCTGACCAGGCCTCCTGTGGTCTTTGAACACCGGCTGCGCCCCCGAGGTCCCCATAGACTGGCCAATCCCGGGAGACTGACCAAGCCCCCACCTCTCCTGGATAGTGGATTTCCCCTCCTCCTTCGACTTTCTCCAGGAGATGGGGCATGCCCCCTGAAGACCCCTGGAGGCCAACAGACGCTGAGGTCTCCTGAAGACTGGCAATGCCTCCCCAGGTCACTTGGAAACAGACAGAATCACCCCCTCCCCCGCGGTCTCCTGGAGGCTGGACCCCCGGGATTATCTGGAGATTGGCCTCAGGCCCTCTGCATCTCCCTGGAGACTGAAGACTGATCCCTTAACCCTCCCCCTCAACATGTATAGAAAACAGAAACCTCAGAGTTCACCAGGTGATCACGCCCCCATGGTCACATGGAGACAGGGCTCCTGTCCTCTTCCCTATGGTCACCTGGTTATTAGGTATTCCCATTCTTCCCCCCTTCCACTGCGAGTCCTCGAAGTTTGCAGAATAACAGGCCACGTTCCCCGGTCACTGTGAACAGCCCCGCTCCTCGAGTTTCAGGGGAGACCAGCCTCGTCTGTCACCACGAAAACAGATTGACATGCCCCAGCCGGCTCGCATGACTGGCGGCCATGCCCCACCCCTCAGGTATGTCTTTGGAGGGAGCAAATCTGCTCCCACTTGATGGCCTCTTTCCTGGCTGTCACCAAAGAGACCATCCCCTGGGCCCAGGGATCCGTAGGATCCGTGTCACTAGCTGTGGAGAAAGCTGTCCCACTTCCCATGTTACCAAGGCGACCGGCCCGACTTCTACCTGTAACCTAGTCACATAGCCCTTCCCTCATCAGTCACACCCATGGAGATAGTGCCTCCCTCCTCCAGCTGTAACCATGGATACCACACGTTTCCCATCTCACCTCCGGGACACCAGAGAGCTACAACTCTGCTTCTTGAAGTCCCCATCCTTACCAACAGCCATGAAGACCACTCTCCCCTACCCCCAGAACTGTCCTGAGAGTGTCCCAACATTCAGTTCTCCAGTTTTCACCATGAGAACAGGCTGCCCTTTCCCCAGATGCACCCCAGCTCTTTGCCCCCCATCCAAGCTCCCTCTCCAAGCTGCTTGAACCCCACAATGGTTGCCATGGAAGCCAAACTCTGGTGTTTGAGGTGACAGAACACCTGTCCCCCTAGGCTTTCCCATGTCAGCAGGGCCCCACCCCATCAAACTGTCACCACAGAGACCGGCAACGTCGTCTCCATGACAACCAACCTCCCAGCTCTCAGGAACTTCTTACCATGGGTGGGAACTGCACCCCTCGGGATTTAATGTCTGCTCCTTAACCAGAGAGGCCCAGCCCCAGGCAGCATCTCCAGATATGGCTGGGCTTCTGGAGCTGCTGGACACTCCTCCGTTTGCACGCTAACTATATCCCAGACAACAGTTGTGCACGAGACACCCTTGCAACCCCCAGAGGTCTGGCAGCCCCAGCCCTTTATGCTGTGCAAGCACTGGGCTCCCCACTTCTGAGACCCTGAAGGGCTCTCCCCTCTGAGACCCAGAGGGCTCTCCCCTCTGAGACCACATCTCCATTCTCACTGAGTTCTCTCCTCTAACTGCCCCCTGCCCCACGTTTCACTCCTTAGAGATCCAGGAGAGACAGAATGTTTTTTACACTTCAAAATCCACAGGGAGCTACAGGCTCTAAAGGACAATTTGTGCTAAGTGGTCAGAACCCAGCCAAACTCCCCCCAGCGTTGAGAGCCAGCTCGGGAGAGATGGCCCACGAACAAAGCCACCCCAGCTGTGGGAGCCCCCAGATCCAAGGTCTTCCATGGAATAGCACTGAGGCCCCTCCTGGAGCCCCCGACCCCCTTATTGTCACATCCATCTTGAGGAAACCCATCCGTGAGTTCTGGAATCAGGTGGGTTGGGTTCAAATCCTGCCGCTGCGACCAAGTGACAACCCCCCTGAGCCTGTTTCCTCCTCTGTACCAGAGCTGTTCTGAGGTCCCAGTGAGTGCAAAGCATACAGCAGGGGCTCAATAAAAAAAAAAGTTGTTTTGTTTTGTTTTTTGGATGAATGAGAAAATGAGGCAGCCGATGGGTAATTACTTCATAAATGTACTTGGGTGGACAAAACGTTTCCCAGCTGGGGGTGTGTGATGGTGATTTCCTTGAGAAGCATCACCCTCATTCCTCAGGACCACCTCTACTCTTCAATTTTCCCCACCTCTCCACTCCCCCATTCTGCCTTCACTCTCTTCCTTGCATCATCCCCCGTGTGTCTGGCCCTTCACAGCCCTGTCCCGACTGGGTCGTTGACAAATCCAGTGGTTCCTCTCAGTCCCCCAGGCACCCAAGTGTGCAAAACTGGATGGAGAGTTCTTGTATCGGGAAGGCAGAGAGGTTGCAAATTTTCCCTGGTGCGGAGGTGGAGTAGGGGTGGGATCGTGGCCTGAGAAACATTGACAGTTTCTGGGATACGGACAGAGGGAAAAGAGAACAAAGTGTAAAAACGATTAGGCTGTAGAAGTGAGATGGTCGGTGTAACTGCTCATCCTTCAATACCAGATGTGACAGCCCTCCAAGAGACTCAAGCCACTCATCTGAAGGCACCGTCCAGCCCCTTCGTGAGACAGCCTTGGGCTCCAGCTGGCCTTAGCTTCCTTGAATGGGGGAATGGTGAGAGGCGTATTTCCAGGGACGAGTGCATGGGATTTCTTTCATCCCGCCTTTTCCCTGCGGTTCCTTTCTCCCTTCCGCGGTTCCAGTTCCCTATTTTGCTTTGAATATGTAATTTTCTAACCCCCACTCCTACAATGAGAGTCTAAGGGGCTGACACCGCCCACTCCCAGTTCAGCCAATGAGTGCGGTGGCACACCTCCCCGGGAAACCCTGATTGGTGCAGGGATGGTTCGGGAGGTAGGCTGACGGTTGAGACTGAGTCCTGGGATTTTAAGAAACCAATTCGACCAGGGGGACCTTCCTCCTACTGGAGTTGCTGCATCTCCCACCTAAGGGAGAGCTAAGGGTTGGTAAACTGGATAGAACCCTTTCTGACGCCAGATATTCAGAAAAACCACTCCTTCCCATCGTACAGCCCTCCGTTCACTTCCCAGAGAACTCCAAAGTTTTTATGTGCCCTTCCGGAGATGTTTTATGTTCATTCAAACAAATATGCATATGCATTCCCCCCCCCCCCCATTTTTACACAAATGGCATTTACACAGCATTCACACTGTTCTATCATTTCTATCTAGTTCCAAGACATTTTTATCATCCCCAAAGAAAACCCCATAGTCATGAAACAAACACTCCCCATTCCTCCCTTCCCTACCCCCCTGCCCTGGCAACTGTTTAACTTTCCATCTCCAGAGACTTGCCTATTTTTGTAATTGATTTTTTAAAAAAATGTTAAGTACTCTCTACACCCAATCTGGGGCTCAAACTCCTAACTCCAAGATCAAGAGTTTCACACTCTACCAAATGAGCCAGCCAGGCGCCCCTAGATTTGCCTGTTCTTGATGTTTCATACAAACAGAGTCATATAATATATGTCCTTTTGTGTCCAGCTTCCTTCAGTCAGCATAATATTTTTGAGTCTCCTTCATGTTGAGTGTGAATCAAGACCTTGTTCCTTTTGATGGCTGACTAATATTCTATGGTATGTGTATGCCACATTTTGTTTATTCGTTCATGAGTTAATGGACATTTGGGTTTTTCCACCTTTTGGCAATTGTGAACAATGCTGCTATGAACATTCTGGTGGCGTGGATACTTTTAAAGCCATTCTTCTTTTACTTAATAATATATATTTGAGATAGTTTCCATCACCGTATAAAGATCCCCCACCCCCATATCCTTTTGAAAGTTGGCAGGTTATTCATTGTTTGGATGCACCGTCATTTTAAAAAAATTTTTTTTCAACGTGTATTTATTTTTGGGACAGAGAGAGACAGAGCATGAACGGGGGAGGGGCAGAGAGAGAGGGAGACACAGAATCGGAAACAGGCTCCAGGCTCCGAGCCGTCAGCCCAGAGCCCGACGCGGGGCTCGAACTCCCGGACCGCGAGATCGTGACCTGGCTGAAGTCAGACGCTTAACCGACTGCGCCACCCAGGCGCCCCTGCACCGCCATTTTTGTAGCCCACTTCCTAATGGCAGACATTTAGAGTCCCCTATTTTGCTGTGAGTAAGTGCCCACATCATCTCACACAAGTATAACCAGAGGAGGATAGAGGATATCAAGAGCTGTCGAATCAAGGAGTCACATTTGCCACTTCGATGGTGGTCTCCACCTTCTCTTAGGGGTGGGGCCAGTTTATACCCCACCAGTAATAGATGTACTCGCCTCTTTCCACACATCCTAATCAGCATTGTGTGTTATCCCTATTTACCATAGTGAACCTGATAAATAAGAAACGGTGTCTCATGGTGCTTGTCACCGGCTGTTCTCTTATTATGTGTGAAACCGAACAAACATTCTCCACTTTGACGTTAGGTGCAGGTGGTTGACGAAGTCATAAATCGTTCTCAGGTTGGGTATGTTGTCATCATCGATCAGTGCAACCCTCCTCTCCTGTTAGATTTATTTGATTCTCTTTTTAAATGTGCTCTTCTTGGGGCGCCTGGGTGGGTCAGGCGGTTATGCGTCTGACTTCAACTAAGGTCATGATCTCATGGCTTGTGAGTTCAAGCCCCACGTCGGGCTCTGTGCTGACAGCTCAAAGCCTGGAGCCTGCTTCGGATTCTGTCTCCCTCTCTGCCCCTTCCCCACTTGCTCTCTCTTTCTCTCTCAAAAATAAATAAACATTGAGCAAAATTTTTAAAAATGCTCTTCTTTGTTCATCCTGATGTTCCTGCAAAATGTGTATTATTTTGTTGAATATATGTTGTAGTTTAAGAGCATCTGTATTTCCTTTTCTGTGAACATGTTATTCATATCCTTTGCCTATTTGGCTATTGGATTATTAGTCTTTTTTTCCTATTGAATCGTAGGAGCTCTTTATATATTAAGACAAGTCTTTTATCTTTGATTTGAAAATTTGTTTCCAAGTTGGCATTTCCCTTTTGACCTCGTTTATGTTTTCTGTTTTGCTTTTTTTTTTTTTTTTTTTTGTTTTTGTCAGTATTGCTTTTAGAATGAAGCCTAAACTCCTCACTACAGCCCATATGGCCCTGAGTAGTCCATCCCCTGTGTCTCTGACCTCATTTCCTCCTACGATCAACCTCTATCACTCTGCTCCAGCCACTATGGATTCCTTGCTGTTTCTCAAATAGCCCATGTCCCTTCTGGAAGAGGATATTTGCCTCTTTCTTCTGCCTGAAAGTGTCTTCCTTTCTTTCCACTCCTCATCTAGTTAACACTACTCCTCCGTTAGATCCCATCCACCTCCTCTTGGAAGCCTTTCTTGACCACCTCCCGGGGGCATGTCTGTCTTGTTCACCATTATCTCCCCAGCACCCAGCACAGTACCTGGCTTATAATACCTGCTCAGCAAGTAGTTGCTGAATAAATTAATGAAGAGAGGTCTCAGGAGGCGACAGGCAGGTGGAACTGTTAAAAAATTTTATTAAAATGTCCAAGAAGTACATTAATATCCACAGTGTCAGATACCACAGACCCACAGAACACTGCAGCTCACAGCAAAACCAGCAGAACCCGAAGCTGTTCACGCGCGCACACACTCACACGCATGCCACGC
This sequence comes from Prionailurus viverrinus, assembly GCF_022837055.1. Lineage (NCBI taxonomy): Eukaryota > Metazoa > Chordata > Mammalia > Carnivora > Felidae > Prionailurus > Prionailurus viverrinus. The sequence continues at coordinate 13,674,519 of NC_062562.1, read as the reverse complement.
ACGCGGCACACGCAAACACACGCACATCCCAAAGGGAAAGACTAAAAGACAAACCACCCACTTTAGAAAAGACCATAGCCCCCTCCCACCAGGCAGCTGGGTGGAGGCCGAGCAAGGGACTAAGGGGGCCAAGGGCAGGGAGCATAAACCAAGCCCCCCCCCTAAAAAAAAGTTGCACCCCCAAGCACCACCCCCAAAGGAAAATTATTTTATGACATGAATTATTGAAGATGTGTTATTATATTTTTAAAAGCAAAAAAAATTATCAAAGCAAGAAGGCAAATGTACATCCCTGGGCTTTCTCTATAACTATAAGGTGGAGCAGGAGATAATGTCTATAGCGGGGAAGACTGAAGACCATGGTCAAGGATAAGGGTCTAGTTTGCACTTCTCAATCTTTTCCTAAATCTGCCTGTGCATATGAGAGAGTATAATTATGCTTCAGTCCATTCCCCCAAAGTAAAAGCGATGTTTGGAATCAGACAGATGAAGGACCAAATCCTTTCTCCTGTCTTGGCTGTGGATTCAAACCAGTGCCTTTCTCTTCTCTGAGCCTCAGTCTTGTTATGTGTAAAATAGGGAAATAATAGTTCCAAAATCACTGGGCTGTTGAGAAGATTCAAGGAGATAGTGTGGGAGTCCTTAGCACAGTATAGACTCCATAGTTGTCGGCTATGATTATTCCTTCCCAGGAGGAATATAGGCTCAATCAACACATTTCTTTCTCTACTGAACCCTTGGACCATCTACTTTCTTATTTTTCTTTCTTGCAGAGGGCCATTCCCCACTGTAATTTTTAACACAGATCCACAGACTTTTCCCAGAGGAGAGGAGTTCAGAGGGGACAAAACATGAAGGATACCATGGGGGTTTTCCCTGCCAGAGATCAAGGAGCTGAATCCTGGCCTCTGGCTTGGAGAACTATTTTACAGGTTGCCAATTGGGGGAACAGATTTAGTCAGTTCTTTCCCACTTAAAAGATTTTTAAAAAGCAATGAGAGAAAAATGTGTGTGTCTCTATGTGTGTGTGTGTCTCTATGTATGTGTGTGTGTGTGTGTGTGTGTTTCAGTTTTTAACACTGTGCATTTCTCTACAACATGACCGCAGGAAGATGTTACTACTTCAAGTTTTAAGCATTTCTAGTCCACCAGGCAATGAATGAAGACAGGGATGGGGCAGGAGTGGGGGCAGGACCCAGGGCAGGGGCACTACCAATGTCTCTGGAGGGACGGGGATGGGCACTGAGCTAGAAAACTTGGCACCTCCTTGATCCAGGAAGGAGGTTCTTTGTCTCCCTGAGAGATGGAGGGGGAAGAAATCTGGGCTCATCAAGCCCTAAACATCCTCTCATCTGTTTGTGTGAGAGAGATTCACCACACGTACAGAACCACCAAATCTCAGCACTGGACTAGACCTGGGAGGGTAAGCAATACACCTTCCTTCTATTCCCGTATATTGCTCTGACTATTCTGACCCCTAACTCTGAGGGCACAGAAGGAGGCTATTCTACAAACATTCCTAAAATTCAGTACATAGGAGTTCCATACTCCATTTATCCACCAAGACCGGAGAAGGAACTTGCGCTGAAGTCCAGGGTGAAGGAAGACAGCTGTCAAGTTCAAGCAGTGTGCTTCCATGGAGTTTTCTATCCCCAAAGCCAATGACCTTAACTAAAAGCTTCAGCCTGCATTTAGTAAACCTGCACATCTGACAGTTTACTGAGCCTGATCTTCTGGTGTGAAAAGGAATTCCTTAGTGTGAACCCAAACATACACTCTTGCACCTTCATCAAAGCCTTATTTCAACAACTGGTAATCAGCCTTGCCAACAAAAGACTTAACCAATGCAAAGAATGATCTTTGCTGATTGTGCTTCCCTTCACTGGGAGACGGTCCCAGAGTTCAGCCTGACTAGAACTGACTTTTCAGATACATGGCTATGCCTGCCAAGAGGACCTTGTGTACGTAAGAAAGAGGAGAGAGGAGCTTTTTACAAAGGATTGTGGAGGCGGGGGGGGGGGGGGGGTGTGGTTTGGGGCTCAGGGACTTCCAGACCCTCTTGTTTTTCTCTGGGCTCTGTCTCCCCAGGTGAAGGCTCCGGGGAAGGTGTGGGAAAGGGGTTGTGCTTCCTTTTGCCTGGTTCTTCAGCAGAAATTCCCTTCTTCCTTCTCCCAGTCCTCTGCTGGGTGTTTCTTGTGTTTTCTGCGCTCCTTGTGCGACTTATGGTGGTGATGCTGGTGGTGGTGCTGGTGGTGGTGATGGTGTCGCCGCATCCGATGGGACCGTCTGGCTGCAGGGAAGTGAGGGAGGGCAAGGAAGTGGCAAAAGGTGGTGAGAGGCGGGTGGCCTGATACGGCGGGCCTCTTCACGGGAAGGAGAAACGAAGGAAACACCAGGCAGGCTGGTAAGTTCTCATTTATCTGCAAGGCTGCATTATCAGGCATTCAGCCAGATGAAAGTGTGTAGCAACATGACGGGGGTTTTTTTGTTGGTTTGTTTGTTTTTTGCTTCTAAAATTTTTGTTAATGTTCGTTTATTTTTGAGAGAGAGAGAGACAGAGCGCAAGTGGGGGAGGGGCGCAGAGAGAGAGAGAGAGAGAGAGGGAGACACAGAATCCGAAACAGGCTCCCGGCTCTGAGCTGTCAGCACAGAGGCTGACGTGGGGCTCGAACTCATGAACTGTGGATCATGACCTGAGCTGAAGTCGGATGCTTAACTGGCTGAGCCACCCAGGCGCCCCAGGAATATGACATTTTAACTGGAGACCACAAATAACTGGAAACCTGCGTTGGGGTGTCTGGGGACAGCCACTTACGTTTGGTGCAGACGATTTGGGGCTGGTCCCACTTGCCATTGCTCCGGCATCGGATGACGGCCACATGGTGCTGGGTAAATCCTTCATCACATTGGTATCGTACAGTGGCATGAACATTATACTTGGCCTTGCGAGCACCAATGGGTGAGGCATTCTGTACTGCTGGAGGGGGACCACACAGCACTGGAGACAGAGAAACCACTGGTAAGGGAAGTGACCATCAAGTCTGGGGCTGAACTGGTTTCTTCTCTTGGGAATAATTATACCCATCAGCAGGTCCTGCTCTTTACTCAATTGAAGTGACAGTGTCTGTCTCCTCTACCTAACCCAGGAGATCCTTAGGGGCAGGAACCTCCTGGACACATCCCATCCTCCTTAATCCTTACCCATGATAGCAATGAAGGTGGGAGATAAGAATAATATGAGTAAAGGAAAGGAAGAAAGGGCATGAAAACTGTCACGGACACATAAGTGAGAATAAGCAAAAGTATAAGAGAAAGGTGGACACGAGCACGCATATAAGTGTTCCCTTAATATGTAAAGAGCTCTCACAAATCAATAAGACCAACAAACCTATAGAACGTTATGCAAAGGAGGTGAACTTGCAGGTCACAGGAAAATAAATACATCCAAATAGCTTATGAACCTATGAACAGTCGGTTATTCTCATCCTTAAGGGCACGCAAACTCCCCTAACAAGTAGATCTTATTTTTTCACCGCCCAGATGAACAAAGAACAAAAGATTTGAGAACACACAGAGTTGGCAAAGGTCGGGGAAAAAATGGGCACTCTCACACAGCACTGTAGTGAAAATTGGGCACGGCTGACTTACATTTACACATTTAAAGAGAACAAGGGCCCCGTGAAAGGCAGAGGCAAGTGGTGGGGAGGGTAGCGGCATACCTGTTCCCTTCTTACAGACATAGGGGAGGTTGTAGTTACAGGGAACGTCGTTCCAGCGCCCGCTCTCATGTGCAACCATCACCACACAGTCCTCCCCACCCGCGAAGAAATTGTCAGGCTGGTTCTCCCGCCAGTTCTCATATTGCTGCAGGAATAGGGAGCAGAGAGGCTCAGACTCTGTCACTGCTTACTGCAGGACTCCCCTGGCCAGCCTACTCAAACTTGAAGGACTCAGTGTTTCTATCTCTACAACGGGCACCGTTCTGCCGGATGGTGGCCTCCACTGCACCCGGAGTCACCCCTCCTCTGGCTGCAAGGCTGCAGTGCCCTCTTCCTTGGCCCTCCGACCTGCTTCCTTTCTCCCTGACAGTCTAATTTTCCACCTAGGTCACTCTGAGATAAATAGTTGAGCAAAGGTCCAGGAGGGATTCCCGGAGAAATACAAGCGGATAGCTGAAGACTCAAGGGTAGAAATGATGCAGGAAGGGAACAGAATTCCAAGCAGAGGGAACAGCTAGCACAAAGGCCCAGAGGCAGGGCGGTGCTTATCCTGTTTGAGGAATAGAACAGAGGCCAGTGGGGCTGGAGCTGCTGGACCGAGTTGGGGTATGGTGAGTGTGGGTGGGCAAGGGCCAGTTCTTGCGGTAGAGGAGGTGGATTTTTTTTATTTATTTATTTTAAAGCAGGCTCCAATGCAGGGCCTGAACTCACAACCCCGAGATCAAGACCTGAGCTGAGATCAAGAGCCAGATACTTAACCAACTGAGCCACCCAGGCGGCCCGAGGAGGTGGACGCTTTGAAACTGTGGTAAAATACATATAACGTAGAACTGACCATTTTAACCATTTTTAAGTGTCCGGTTCATTGGCATTAATAAGATCCACAATGTTGTGCAATTGTCACCACTGTCTAATCCCAGCACCTTTTTGTCCCTTCAAACAGAAACTCTCTCCCTATTGGCGATCGCGCCCCATTCTGCCCTGCCCCCAGCCCCTGGCAACCACTGATCCACGTTCTGTCCCTGCGAGTTTGCCTATTTTAGATACTTCACGTAAGCGAAATCATACACTCTGTGGCCTTCTGGCCTTTTCCACCGAGCAGGTTTTCAAATTTCATCCGCATGGTAGCACATATCAGCTTTTTACCTGAATAGCAATCATCGTCTGGATGGACCACATTTTGTTCATGCATTTATCTTTTGATGGTCATTTGTGTTGTTTCCACCTTTTGGCTACTGTGACGAGTACTGTTGTGGACACGAGTGGACAAATATCTGAGTGAAAGACCTTCTTTCTTCTTTTGGGTATCTACCCGGGGGGGCGAAGTTTCTGGGTCATGTGGCAATTCTGCGTTTGACTTTAACTTTTTGTGGGCCCGCCAGACTGTGTTTCACCGCAGGAAGAGGTGAATTTTTATCCTGAGAACAACAGAGAGCCTGAGAGGACTTGAAGCAGGGAGAATCCTGATCTATGATTTTGAAAAGGTCCCCATGTATAGGTTTTCCTTTTCGGGTGGACACATTCTGTAACCAGATGGAGGCGATGGCCGCACAACATTGTGAAAATACTAAATGCCACTGAATTATATGCTTCAAAATTATTAATTTGGGGGCACCTGGCTGGCTTAGTCGGAAGAGCATGCGACTCCTGATCTCCGGGCCATGAGTTCGAGCCCCACGCTGGGTGTAGAGATTAGTTAAATAAAAAATGTTTCAAAGGGGGCACCTGGGTGGCTCAGTCGGTTAAGTGCCTGACTCTTGCTTTCGGCTCAGGTCATGATCTCATCGTTCGGTTCCCGAGATCGATCCCCATGCGTCAGGCTCCTTGCTGACAGCACGGAGCCTGTTTGGGATTCTCTCTCTCTCCCTCTCTCTCTGCTCTTCCCCCAATCGTGTGCTCTCTCAAAATAAATAAACATTTTTTTTTTTAAAAAAAAGAAAACTTTAAAATGGTTAATTCTATGTTATATGAATTTCACCACAATTTTTTAAAAAGTCCGCCTGGCTGCCAGGTGGAGGGGCTAGAGGGTAGGTAGCAAGCGTGTGTTTTGGAAGGTGGGGCTTGGGGGGCTGCTGCAGGGGTCCCGGTGAGTGATAAGGGAGGCTGGTCAGGCAGGGGGCTGTAGGGAAATGGGGAGATCTTAAAGTCCATGGCTGGAGGACCCGGCAGCGAGCAAGAGGAGACCTCAGGCCCTAGTCCTACGTTTATAACTTCAGTCACTGGGTGGGCCGGGTGTTTACAGGGCTGGGAAGTCAAGGGTGACCTGGAACTTCGCTGAAGCTCCTTTCCCAATCTCAGAGCCACGAGGAACTTTCATGGTTGATTTGCACAAGAGGGTAACGTCAGGCCAGAGCACAGAGCCCACGCGGCTTACACACATCCCATGGTTCTAGGGAGACCCAAGCCTGGCTCCTGCCACTCACCAGCCCCGTGTTGTCCGTCCACTGGAAATCCCTCTCCACGATCCTGTCATTCAGGCCGATCCAAGTGTTTTCACGCCCAAAGCCTGCGAGGTGGGGCATCCTGAGGGCTGGGTGCCCACCCCTCCCCCAGCCTAGGCTGTGGGCCGGAGGAGGGGTGGAAGGTATGGGAGGGGAGGACCCAGCCCCTCCCCCAGCCTCTGTGTGGGCTGAAGGCGGTGTCCCCCCCCCCTTCCCAAGCCGATGAGGGTGGGAGGGGCATGAAAAGGGCTGGAATTGGGCTCCAGTCTTGCCACGATTAGTGGCTTAAACAAATAGCCACAGGAAGGAATAAACAGAGACTCATCAGGTTTTGCAGAAATTAGAGTAAGGGATAGGAGAGCCAGCAGGCCGGGCTGGACCAGGCAGGCGGGTGAGACCTAGTGAGGGAGTCAGTCACTGAGTGTCCTCAAGGATGAGCATGGGTTTGATTACATTTGAGGGGAAAAAAACAAAAATGAAGGAACCAGGGAATTAACAAATGAAAGAATTAACAGGGGATGGGATGGGGGGAAATGTGAATCATTGGATGGATGAACAAATGGCAGAGGGATAATGAATAAATCAATAAATGCCAGCTTTAATTGATGCAACACTCTTTTTCGAGATTTATGCAGAGCTCCTTCCTCATTTCATCCCCCACGTCACAGACGCTTCTTCATTGCCCTCTTTCCCCTGGCTCTGTTTTACTTGTCATCAGTGCACTTAGGACCAGCTAAATTATAGTATAGACTTATTTAATTAGATATTCACTTGTTTGCCTATAGCCCTTACAAGAATGTCAATCCCTGCAGACAGGACAATATGCGTCTCACTCACTGCTGTGTCCCAATGCCCGGAACGGTGCCTGGCACATAGCAGAAACTCAGTAAATATTTGGTGAGTGAATGAATGAAGTGAAGTATGAAATAACAAGTGAATAAATGGACATATGAATTCAAGTGGTCAGGGCTAGCATTAATAAACACAGCTTCAGAAAGGTAGTGTCTTCAGGACCCTAGGGGATGCCCTGGCAAAGGGACTGCAAGGGCCACCCCGCCCACTCCAGAGTCCCTACTGTTAATGAAGCTGTGTTCCTCGGGTGAGTGGACGCTGGTCAGGTGGCCCGCTCGGCGGCGGCAGTCCCTCTCGGCGTCCTCCCACGCCCGTCGATGGGCAAAGTAGCGGTAGCAGTGGCCCTGGAACTTGTGCCAGCCGTGGTCACAGCCCTCTGTGTCTGGGAGGTGGGATGGGAGCGTGAGGGAGACTGGCCTTGTGTCAAGGCCTGCCCTGCTGGTCATGAGCACAGCCAGCGCACCAGAGAGTAGGCCAAAACCAAGGTCACTGTGGGGCCAGATCACCCCTCTTCCTCCCCCCATCCTCCTGAGGCTCTGTCCCCCCACCCTTTTTACCTTCCCCCCCCCCATATTCACTTCTTTCTCCGTCGCAGGAAGATATTCAACTGAAGATCATTACACCCATCCCTCTCATCCCAACTCTGACGTCGCCTCTGATCTGGCCACACCCTGTGTGGACCTGGGAACTCAGGAGATGGTCTCAGGAAGCCCTAAAATTTCTCTCCCGGCAAAAGGCTCAAGTAGACATTTCTCCGCAAAAGATATACAGATGGCCAATAAACACATGAAAAGATGCTCAATATGGTTAGTCATTAGGAAACGCGAATCAGAACCATGATGGGACACTATTTCGCACCCCCTGGGATGGATAGAATTAAAAAAAAAAAAGGGGCATCTGGGTGGCTCAGTCGGTTGAGCCTCCGACTTCGGCTCAGGTCATGATCTCACGGTCTATGAGTTCGAGCCCCGCGTCGGGCTCTGTGCTGACAGCTCAGAGCCTGGAGCCTGCTTTGGATTCTGTGTCTCCCTCTCTCTCTGCCCCTCCCCCGTTCATGCTCTGTCTCTCTCTGTCTCAAAAATAAATAAACATTTAAAACAAAAATTTTTTTAAAAAAGGAAAATAACAAACGTTGGCAAGGATGTGGAGAAATTGGAACACTTGTACATCGCTGGCAGGGATGTAAAATGGTGCAGCCACTGTGGAAAACAGCCTTGTAGTTCCTCAAAATGTTAAACACAGAATTGCCATACGATCCCGCCACTGTACTACTGAATGTACACCAAAAAGGATGGGGGGAGAAAAAAGGAAAGCGTTGTCCAAACAAAAACTTACACGCGAATGTTCATAGTGGCACTACTCATATTAACCACAAGGGGGAGACAACCCAAATATCCACCAAGCGATGACCGGATAAAGAAAATGTGATATCTCCTTACAACGGAATATTATTCAGCCAGAAAAAAAGAATGAAGCAATGATACACACTATAATGTAGATGAATCTGGAAACCATCATGCTGAGTGAAAGAAAGCAGACACAAAATGACACATAGTGCATGACCTCATTTATATGAAACATCCAGAACCAGCAAATCCATTGAGACAGAAAGTAGATTAGTGGTTACCAGGGGCTGAGGGAGATGGAATGGGGAGTGACTGCTAATGGATATAGGATTCCTTTTTGGGGTGATGAAAATGTCTTGGAAATAGCTAGAGGTGGTGGTTGCACAATATTGTGAATGCACGGAATGCCACTGAGTTGTACATTCTAAAAAGGTTAATTCTATGTTACGTGAATTTTATCCCCAAACAACAATTTGTCATCTGTTCAACTCACGGCCACAGAAACAGAGATGGAGACCTGAAGCATATGTGAGAAACATGTGGCCCAGCAACCAGCCCCCTCTTGGTACTGTTTCTGGGGTCTCGGTAGAGACTCACCTTTCTCGCAGAGGCTACCCCCGTAGCTGGGGAGGCAAAGGCAGACGAATGTGTTGACCTCATCAATGCAGGTGCCTCCGTTCTCACAAGGGCTGGAGACACAGTCATCAATATCTGGAGGGGTGGGACTGAGTTAGAGGTCAGCCTCCCCTTGGCTCCCAGTCCCCACAAGGAACCAGGCAGAAGATGAGGTCATGGTCCTACCATCCATCCTGGACCTGAGTGAAGCAACGGTGGTCTGCACAGATGGCCCAATGACTCTGGAGGCCAAGGGGGTGGAACCTCAAACAATTAGCATGAATTAGCATTAATGAGAGCAGATGCCACTGGGCCAGCTGAGAGCCAGAGTGTGTGGAATGTTCCACTGGCCTTCAGAAGAGTGAAGGTTATACTCTGGCAAACAGAGTCCTAGAATGTTGAAGATGGAGGGTCCTACCAGAATGTGGAACTTAGGGAAACTGAGTTCCATAACATTTGCAAGGACTTGCACAGAGGCACAAAGCTGTTTGTAGGTAGAGCTAGAAATCAGTTGAACTAGATCTCAGTTGAGTTCTCATTCAACCAATTTCTGTGTAGATTGTGCCTGAGTGACTTGGGCAAGTCACTTCCCATCTCTGGGACTCATTTTCGTTTTTGCAAAATGGTGATAATAATAGCACCTCCTCAAGAGTGGTTGTCGGTGGAGGGTCCATGGAAGAGCTCACGAAATTACATTGCTTATATTTATTGTTATAATTCTATAATTAGTATGGTTGTGAAATGAAATAATGTGCAGAGCTCAAGATTTATGTCATTTATATTTATTGTTAAAATTTCCTAATTTGTCATATTCCCTGTGTTGGGCTTTGGGGCTAGGAAGAACCCCCTTGGATCAGGGAGGAATCTGAGCCTTATCATTTGTCTTTTCCTCTCATCTCTGCCTCGTAGTGATGGGTGGCAGGACACCTGAGCCATGGTACCCAGGACAGGAGCTCAGCTGTTTGGTGCTGGTTCACCTAACTGGAACTGAGTTACTGGATCCAAAGAAAGGGGGAGGAGAAGGGAGCATCTGAAGCCGGCATTTTATCCCTCAGTCCTCATGGGGATGGCTGCTGAGGTAGATCCCAGGGTTCTGATCCAAACAAGTCTAGGTTCAGATCCTGAGTCTGGGGCACTCACCAATCTCACAGTTCTCCCCGGCGAAGCCCTGGTCACAGCTACAGCCGTACATGGTGCCGTTGGCTTTACAGGTGCCCCCATGCAGGCAAGGGTTGTTCTCGCAGGGATCCAAGGGGGCTGCAGGATGGACAGGCAGTGTAGAGAGGAGGCAGGCCACCATGTCGTCTGCCTTCCTGGCATCCAGACCTAAGACTCCCCCAAACCGTCTCTGTGGAGTCCCCTCTATAACTTCCCAATAGGCAGTTGCGGTTGTCAGTTTCCTCTTGCATTCTCCTCTAATGAGGAGCTTATTCCTTTCAGGAACTGCCCCAGAGCATCTGCGGGCCACTCTGCTTATGGAAACAGACTGTAGTGGAACTGGCTTCCTAAAGCTTCTTTTGGGAAGTCTCCCAGAACATGGATTTAAGTGCTTCCCTGACTTGTCCCTCTCTTCTGGACATGGCCTGATGGCCATTGCACTTCTCACAACTTGGAGCACAGAGGTGGAGGTCAGGTCCCAAGTAGGGTATGAACAGCACTAGCAAGAGTGAGAACTATCACCTCCTTCATTCTGGTGGCTCAGTCTTTTTTGATGCAGTGGTTGGAGAGGTGCTGGATTATTGTAGTTATAATCACAGGCTCTGGAATCAGAGAGGTTAGTTCGATCCCTGACTCTGCCACTCATTAAGGACCCTGGACAAATTACTTCTCTGAATTTCAGTTGCCTCATCCACAAAATAGAAATCAAAACACTTCATCCCTCTCCCGGTCCTGACCATAATGCCATGTCCAGCTCTGTCTATATCAGCTTGAGGCATCTTCAGAGGTCTCAGCATTGCTCTGTATGGATTTGGCACTCAGGGAGCATTGAGGAGTATGTGTCCTTGTCCCCCTCCCCCACCATTTCCCCCCTCAGCTGGGCTTCCCTGGAAGCAGTTGAGTCTCCCCTCCCCATCTCAGAGGCCCCGATGCCTTGGTGGGTGGTCTCCACCCTGGAGCCTGGGAGGCACAGAGCGAGAATTCTCATCCTATCCCAGCCAACCCCCATCCCTTATCAGGGCAGCGTCCAATCCTCCACTGCATAGACACCAGAACCAAGGCCCAGAGAAGAGCAGGGCCTGGCTCGAAGCCACACAGCAGAACAGTACAAGAACCAAGACTGGCCTCCCAGGCTCTGTTCTGGAAGCCCAGTTTAAGGTCCCCCTCTCCAACTCCTATAACCTAGAATTTGTTTCTGAATTTGTTTCTTGGCCCAAGGCCTCACAAGCTATTAAGACGGGAATAAGCAGTTGCCTCCTCCCTGGTCTGATCTCTGCCGTCTGATCTCTGTTCTCCCTGTAGTCGCCAGAGGTAGCCTATGCAAACCTGAGTTAAATCATGTCCCTCCTCTGCCTAGGTCCCTCCATGGCTCCCCCAATACCCTCAGAGGAAAAGCCAAAGTCCTCACTGCAGCCCATGGGACCCTGTGTGATTTTTTTCCCAACATCTCCCTGCCCTACCTCCTCCTCTCTTCCCCTGGCTCATTCTGTTCCAGCCATACTGGGGTTGCTGTTCTACCACATGCCAGGCAGAGGTCTGCCTCAGGACCTTTGTACAGGCTATTCCCTCTGCCTGGAATGCTCTTCCACTAGATCTCCGCATGGCTCCTCCTTCCCCCTTTTCAGCCTTGCTCAAATTTCATCTGGTTAGAGAGGCCTTTCTGACCCCCCTTCTAAAACTAGAAAACACCCATGGGCATCCCCCACCCTTCGGTTTACTTTTCTCTTTTGCCCATATCACTTTCTAACTTCCAATGTAATTTGCTTATTTACTAAGATCATCATTATTTGTCAGCACCTTCCCCCAGAGCAGTGATGTTCCACACGGCAGCCATATATAGCTATTCAAGTTTAAATTCAAATGGAATAAAAGTAAAAATGCAGTTTCTCAGTCACGCTAACCACATTTCAAGGGCTCAGTAACCACACATGGCCGGTTGCTCCCATATTAGACAGCATAGCTCCAGAACATTTCCATCACTGGGAAAGTTCTAGAATGTTGCCCTAGAATGTCAGCTTCCACAGGACAAGGGACCTGGTCTCAAAATGGGGCCTGAAACACAGCGGGCACTCAATAATTGCTCATTAACTGAATGAAGTGAAGATAGCTGCTGGCCCTTCTGTAGAGGTTGGAGCCTGTCCCGGGGGTGGTGGGCCCAGAGGGGCCTGGGGCTGGTGTATCTGTCCCTGCTATCACCCCTGCACGTGTGTGCACACGCCTGGGGCTGCTGGGTGCTGGGACGCGTGAGCCCCGCCAGGTGCCCTGAGCTGCTGACACCTACCCACGGGCTGGCGGTGACTCAGTCGCTCACTGGTGCTGCATTTATTTTTGGCTTCATTAGCATTTCTGCTACAAGCAGGCGGGTGGGTAGGCGCCTGGGTCTCCCCCAGCGTTGGCTGCCTCCCTCCACCCAGGCTGCCGCTGGCTTCAGTCTAGAGCCAAGAAAAGCAGCAAAGTCCAAGACAAATCCAGCTGTAGTCTTAGGGGCTCCACCCAAAGCACTTTCCTTAGCACCCCTATATATGGTTGTCCTCCCACCTCTCTGTTCACCCCTTTCTAGCTCCTCTGGCTTGGAGCTTCCTTCCCTCTGCCCATCCCGCCCACCAGTCTCTTCTCTGCTCCTTCCCCGGGTGAGCTCACCCCCTCCTCAAGACCTCAGGCGTTTGTTTGTTATACCAATGAAATATGCATTGTATGACCTAGTGTTTGAGACAGACTGTTATCAGATGGCCTGGATTCAAATCTTATCATTTACACTCCTCGGGCTGCAAGGTTCCGCACAAGTCATCTGACTTCCCTGTGCCTCAGTCTCTCCATCTGTAAAGTGAGGATCTTACTAGAACTTGTTTCACAAGGACATCATAAGGATTCACCAAGTTGGTTGCAGTAAAGTGCTCAGAACAAGCCAAGCATGCAGTCTTTAGTGACGCTTGCGCCCCTGCCCAGGGTCTGCTTGCCTCCTGGGCATCTAAGAAAAAAGGCTGTAGTCCTGGAGACGCCCGGAGGTGACAGGGTGGGCCAGAGGTGACAGGGTAGGCGACGAAACCCTGCATCTGCTATTTGCATTGCCACTACACCTTGCCTTCAAAAAAAGGAGCAAGTGTAAAACCAATTGTGTTAATAAGAGTGTTTTGCAACTCAGAATAAGTGTTTTTTAATTAGCTGCTGCTGCTTTTTTTTTTTTAAAGCTCAATTGACCAAAAAAAAAAAAAAAAAAAAAAAGCCAAAATTTGCAGGCTGAGCTAGTGGGCAGACCTAGCCCCAGGGAAACAGGGCATTTGGCTTTCTCTGGACTCTACTAGGCACAGAATAGTTAAGGCTTCCACAGACTTGGGCTCTGATTGAAGTCTGGCCACTGGCCACTGACTAGGAGGCAGTCATACCTCCCTAAGCCTTATTTTGCTTTCTATAAAACGGGGGTGATGTCCACCCCTCCTGCCCCTTCCCAGCACCCACTTTCCCTGTGGCTCGAGGCCCCCCTGACGATCCACCATCACTGAATCCCAGTTGCAATTCCCACTTGAACAGAAAGCCCTCTTTGTCACGCTTCCTCCCTCCAGCCCCGTGTCGGGGTGCCTGTGTCCAGCTCTGTCTTCCCAGACTGAGGCTTCACTGAAGGCCAGACCCCAGTATTGCACAGCACCGTCTGGCTCAGAGTGGACATGAACATGATTTATCCCCCAGATCAAACTCCACCCAACGCCTCGTTATTCCCCCCTCGCTGTGCCTCAAAACTAAGGTGTAACTTCACCTCCTGGCCTTGGCCCAGGCTGGTGTTCCAGCCCAGGTTCCTGGTCTCTTCCAGGAACACCCTTTCCGCAATTCAACTCTGCCTAGTGAGCTGCCATCTCCAGCATCATCCCCTGCTAGAAACCTTCCCAGGCCCCCCAAAACAATCTTTCCTCCCAGATCTGGGCGCCCCAGCCCCAGTCCCCAAGCCCTGACAACAGCGGGCTGGATGAGGTCACAAGCTTTGAACTCACCCTCCTCTGTACTTCCATTTGCTGGGGTCCCTGGCAGGGTCGGCTCTTCTCCACTCGCTGCCTCCTCCCAGAAGCCCTCCACACCTGGGCTCCCTGAAAGGACCTCCAGCTCAAACTCCTCTGGGCCCAGGGAGGCCGGCAGTGGGGTGCTGGGAGAGTCACCCGGCACTGTAGGCTCTCCTGAGGAAACTGAGACAGGCTTGTCCGTGCTGGCTGCCGTTGGTGTCCAAGGAGGTAAAACAGGCTCCCCTGGGGGGCTGCTGTCCTGTGAAGGGGCCAAGGCTCCCAGTATTCCCTGGGTCACCATCTGGCCCTCCGGCTCTGGATGGGGTTGGGAGCTCGAGGAGGCCACTGTGGACATGGCCACGACTCCAGCCTTGTCCCCTTGGTCCACGGACATGAGGGACATCACTACGCTTGAATCCACGGCCACTCGAGGGCTCAGGGTGGGGCTTTCAGCTCCCTCAACCACATGGGATCCAGGTGCCCAAATCCCACCAGCATCACTGGGGGCCAGTGTGGCCGTGGAATCTGTGGGCCCCACCACGGCTTCTCCATTTATAGTGGCCCAAGGCTCCAAACTTGGGGTGACCCCAGGAATCAAGAGGACTCTAGGAACACCCGAGGGTGCAGATGGGGGGTGGGAGTCCGGCCCTTCACTGTGCAGTGAGGGCCACGTGCCCTGTGCCTTGTCCGTGGTGGCCTGAGCACCAAAAGTGGGGCTTTCTACTGTGCCGAAGACCCCAGACTCAGACCCCGAGGTGTCTCTCACTCCCGTGGGCTCGGTGGCAGTCTCAGTGGCGGCGAGATCTTCCGCCACATTCCTGTCCACAGCAGCTTGTGGACTGGATCTGGGGCGCTCAGCTTTGCTGGGCCCAGTAGGGCTGGTCCCCCCAATTTCTCCCAAGTCGGCCCTGGGAGAGTTAGGACTGGCTTGTGTGTCTGTGGCTGTCTGCAAAGGAGCTATTGCACTTCCTGCTCTGTGGCCGCTGACTGTCGGGGGTGTGGCCTCTCTACCCTGTCCTGTGGGGCCTGAGGAGAGGGGCAAGGAATGCATTTCTGGATAGATAGGGTCCTGGGGGACAGCCTCAGTGTCTGAGGCAGGGGAGGGTGGTGCAGAAGCCACGGCTTCACTATGCCCCTTGACCCTGTTGGCCTGCGTGGGGAGGGGCGTCGGGTTTGGATGAAGCCACAGTTTGGGGGCACGAAGCATGGCCATGACAGGAAAGTCTGGGGAAGTGACCATGGGGGATACCTCCCAGGGGGCACTGCTGGGACCCTCTGAGGGGTTGGGTTCTAGGGCAGTGACCTCTGAGGGAGACCCGGACAGTTCAGGAGCGGCTGGCCTCACACTGGGGCCCTTGGCTTCCTCTAGTTCCAGGCCAGCAACGCTGCTGGGGCCTGGGACGCTGGGTGGGGCCACGGTCGGGGGCCACAGCCAGGGCTCTGGGGGGCTCCTGCCACCAGGGGAACCTGCAACAATATCAACAAGAGTGATTCTAATGATCTCTCAGCAGTTCCTTCTGTGGAGTCCCGTTGGCTCCCAGGCCCAAGGAGAAGGGGGTTTCTGAGGCTTGGTGAGGCCCGAGGACCCAGCTGGGGTTTGGAACCTCTTCCCCTGTCCTCCTCAGACCCCCAGGCAGGTCCCACCTCTCCCTTGGACCCCACTCACCAGCTCCAGGCACATCCACTTCATTGGTCAGCACAGCCCAAGGGCTTTGGCTCCGGCTATCCCCTGAAGCATCTGGGGCTCCTGTGGCCAGCAGAGGCTCCACGTGATTCCCAGCAGCCTCTGGGGTCAGGGCCTGGGTGCTGGCCTCAAGCCCCACCTCCAGGCCTCGGTGGGGTTCCTGCTGCTGGAAGTGGCGCCCATTCAACCCTTTAAAGCGTCCCCTCCTCCTGGGCACGGGGCCAGTTGGAGTCGCCTCTGTGTGAGCGCCCACTGCAGTGCTGGGGCTGCTAGGGCTGGGGGCCACTGTGCTCGGCCACACCTCTTCAGCCTCCCGGGGGGGCCTTGAGGCTAGCACGAAGCCTCCAGGAGCAGGGCTGCGGGTCGCCTGAGACTCCTGCTTCTCTGCCAAGATCAGAGGCTCTTCTTCCCCACTGGATACTAGAGGCTCCTGGAAGTCAGGGGTGACCATCTCCTCCCCAGTGCTGGGTTCCACTTCTTGGGCTGGAGGCCCTTCTGCCGACAGAATCTCCCCCTCATCCCCAGATGAGGGGGTCTCTGGGTCTCCATGTGGTGGTGTAGGATGATGAGCTGTAGGAGAAAGCCGAAAAGATTGTGTTAGGAAGGTTGGCCAGGAAGTTCTGCCTGAAGTCTACCCCCATTCTAGCATGCTGCAGCGTGAACCGTCTGTGTCTCTCTGTTTCTCTGTCCCCCTCTGTCTCTAAAATCTCTGCGTGGTTTCTGGGACCCCCTAAACCCAGAGAGAGGAAGGTGTGAAGTTAACACTCCTACTGTGCAGGCTGGGGCCCACTGTCAAGGTCAGTCAACTGGTCATGGGGAGGGGTCAAGAGACAGCTAGGTTCCTGGGTAAAGCTCAGGCAGTGGCCAATTCTCATGGGGGTAGGTCAGACCTGGGCCATAGCTTCTCCCCCAGGGGGAGGAAGCTCCTAATAAGCGTGGCCTTCCTACAAAGGGATTTTTTTTCCCTCTTACACATTAGTCTTAGGTCCTTGGAGTCAGGTTCCCAGCTTCTGCAACTTTGGTCCCACTCCAAGGACTAGGGTCATCCCTAGTCCCTGGAGGTGTGGCCTTGCCTTGGGGCCGTGGCTAATGGAACAGCACTTCCTCCTCCGGGGATGCTTATGCACAAGGCTCCAGCTAAAATATGCTCCACTCAGAAGCGTGTCTTTCAGGGACCTTAAGAGATACAGCTCACTCTCAACGGAACTTCCCCGCCAGAGTTTGGCCTTTTCGGGCCCGATCCTACCCCCAGGGCGGGGCTCCTAGGGAAAGGGGCGTGGGCCTCACCGAGGGCATGGCTTATCTCAGAGCGTATTTCCAAGGGTGTCTCTCCTCTGTCTGGGCTCCGCCTCCACTAGAAAGGAAAATTCCCAGGGGCGTGGCCTTGACCTGGATGTATAGCTTTGGGGCGTGGCTGCCAGGGGACGCACCTTCCAGGGGCTTGACCTTACACGCACCTCGGAAGCAGTAGGCATCGAAGCGCGCTCCGGGCGCCGGGAAGCCAGTGCGGTTGGCGAAACGGTAGACCGTGCGCACGCCGGGGGTTGGGCCGCCGCAGCGCCGGCGCGGCGTCTGGATCGGGTAGCGCACGCTGCCGTCGGCTAGCCAGCCCGGGTCGCACTGGTCCAGGCCCTCGTGCCAGGCCAAGTGCAGCTGTCCCACCGAGGCTAGCGCGGCGCCCTGGCGGCGGCACTGGGCACGCGCGCCGGCCAGGGTCAGGCGGCGGGCCGGGCCCACATAGAAGACCTCGCCTGCGGGAAGGCGCGAGCGAAGGTCAAGCGGGCCTGGGGAATTCTCCCCTGAAGCCCAGGAAGGGGGTCCCACTCTGAACTCCAGCCTGGCCGGGTTTGGGTGGTGGCTAAACAAGGCGGCGACAGCCGCCGCCGCTGTGCACACCCCCCGCCCGCATAGTTGTCTTTACCTCTCAGGCAGTGCTAGGAAGAAGAGGGCCTTAGCTTCTTTTTACAAATGAGGTAACAGGCCTTTGAGTGTGTTGGGCTCCAGAGAAAGGGAGGATCTTGGCGCGGGGAGGGGGCTCAGAGAGTAAGAGAAGGGTAGGAATAGGGAGAGGGGCCAGGGAGGGGGAGAGTCTCAGAGAAGAGACAGGGCCTCAGAGAGAGGGAAGGGGCACAGAGGAGAGGGGCTCAGGGAGAGAAGGAAAGCTCAGAGAAGGGCGAGCCCAGATATTGGCTGCAGGTTTATAGAGGGATGAGATTTAGGAGAGCTAGGCAAGGACTTAGGGAGGGATGGGGGCTGGGGAGGGTAATAGGTACTCAGGGAAGTGAGGGTGGGGGGTCCTGCCAGCCCCAGACTTACCCCCCAGCTCACGGGCAAAGCAATACACATCGTAGAGTTCCCGTGGGTCGCGCCTCCCATAGCTCCTCACCCCTGGAAGGCTGCTACGGTCGCCATAGCAACCAGGACGGGACTGGGTGATAGGATACCTGACAAGACAAGGAGGGGGGTCCCTCTCAAATATGTGCGCCTGGGGCCCCCAACGACCATCTTTCCCCAGGGGCTAGGTCTCCATGTCCCAACCCTGTGTACCCCCTCACCGAACAGTGCGGTCAGAGAGCCACCCGGCGTCACAGTTGTCAAAGCCATCTTCAAAGGCAGCCTGCAGGTGCCGTGGGGCTGCAATGGTGGCTGAGCTGAGACGGCAGGCCTCCTGGGCCTCTGCGAAGGTCAGTGCATAGCGATCCTGGGCTGCCCGGTAGTGGAACACAACACCTGTTGGGGAACATCCAGGATAGGGGGCTGACTTATGCTGCAATCTTCAAGAACTGACCTCCTTCTGGCAGAATGCCCCTTCTCCCAGTTTGATAATAATAAGCCTGCTCCCCTATGCTGCCCTGTACCATGCCAGACTGATATGACCCCATTTTTAAATAAGGAAATTGGTAACGATGGCCATAAAGGGCTAAAATGTGTCTAATGTTTACCATGTAGAAAGCATTTATAAGCAAGATCTCAATGAAATCTTACAACAACACTGTGATTATCCCCATTTCCAGAGGAGAAAACTAACGCTCAGAGACGCTGAGGCACATGTTCCGTTCCACACAGCCAGTATGAGGCACAGCCAAAATTCATAACCAGGATGATCTGACTCCAAAGATAGCACTCTTCATGCCTAGGGTTAGACCTTGGCGGTGACAGGAGGCATGGAGAAGAGGGAGATTCTTCCTTTTAAAAATAAAGTACATGCTGGGGTGCCTGACTGTCTCAGCAGGGTAAGCATATGACTCTTGATCTTGGGATCGTGAGTTCAAGCCCCACGTTGGGTGTGGAGATTACTTAAAAATAAAATCTTAAAAACAAAAACAAAAACAAAGGATTTAAGTACATGTATTGATAGGGAAAGCACAGGTGGCAATGGGAGATCAAGTCGTTCTTGCCCAGCCTGGGAATGGAGTCACAGAAGACTTCCTAGAGGAGGTGACTTGTAAGCCAGGATGGGAAGCATAAATAATGGGCTCGCTGTGACTCAAATTCTGATTTAGGATGGAAGAAATGGCTGAGCAAGACAAAGGAATGAAACATTCGATTCCATTTTATCAAACTCCGAGCTCCTGGAAGACAGTGGCTGCATCTCAGTTATGAATATGTTCCCAGCACCAGACTAGCATGTGGTAGGTAGGTGCTCAATACACGTTCAGTTGAATGAATGAATTGAACAATCCCAGAAGTAGATTTTACTTCCTTCATCACTTATCGGTTTTCTTCAAGGTGTATCAGTTTTGAGCAGCGAGGCCGTGTAAAAGGGACAGTTGGCTGACCCCATAAAATATGCAGTGAGACACTGTTGGGTGGGAGAACACTGTGCTCCAGGACAGGTGGTTCAGGGATTTGCCCATGGCCAGCATAGGTCAAGGTAAATCGACTTCCCAGCAAGAACCCACAGGATGTTTTACACACAACAATCCATTCATTTGTCAATTGAGTCATTTGTCAATTACCTATGGAGCGTCTACTGTGCCACCCCTGTGCTAGCAGGACTTTGCTTTAATAATTAAAAAACTTTTTGTTTTGTTTTGTTTTGTCCACCTTGATCAGTTAGGAAAAGAGAAACACTGGCTATTTCAACAGAAAGAATTTAATACAGGAGTTGGTTAAACAGGTATTTGAGGACTGTTACTTACTTAATATATATTTTCAGTTGGCTATGAAAAGAAAACCTCACTCTTATTTTATTTAAAAAAACATCATTTTATTGTAAAAGGAAATTTGTATTCCTATTTTATTTTTTTTAAGTTTATTTATTTTGAGAGAGCGAGCATGCGAAGGGAAGGGGCAGAGACAGAGGGGGACAGAGGATCCGAAGTAGGCTCCACGTGGACAGCAGAGATCCCATGTGGGGCTTGAACTCACGAACCATGAGATCATGACCTGAGCCAAAGTTGGATACACAACTGACTGAGCCACCCAGGTGCCCTTGTATTCCTATTTTTAAACAGAAAGTCAATATCCTTTGTCTTATGTGAAAGTAGGTAACCATGAAAGGGACTTATAATAAGGTTAGGAGGGGCGCCTGGAAGCTCAGTACGTTAGGCATCCGACTCTTGATTTCGGCTCAGGTCATGATCCCGAAGTTTGTGGATTGGAGCCCCACATTGGGCTCTATGCTGACAGTGTGGAGCCTGTTTGGGATTCTCTCTCTTTCCCTCTCTCTCTGTCCCCCCCCCCCCTCACTTGCATTCTCTCTCTCTCTCTCTCTCTCTCAAAATAAACTTTAAAAAAAAGCTTATGAAATCCTATAAAATACTGTGGTCCACAATAGATGGAGCCAGAAGCTGCCTTGTCTTAGCTAAAAGAGAGAGAAGTATTAAAGAAAGGGTAGCACTGGAGGAGACTTTCTTTGGGACTTTACTTTGTCAGAAGAATTGAAAGGGAATCATTGTTCAGGGAGTGATTTCTAAGGTGACATTCTGTGGGTGAGCTTCAGGCTCAGCACCTCCCCTCCCAGCCTTGTCCTCTCCCCTGTCCTCAACTGACCTGTCACCTCCAGGGGCACGAGGTCCTGCTCATCCTCTATGCCCCTCACCACCTGGCAGCGGTAGAGCCCAGAGTCGCTGGCTCTCAGTGGTCCCAGTAGTAGCGTCGCGTTGGCCCGGTGCCGGGGGTAGGCAGGCAGTGAAACACGTCCCTGCCAGCCCTTGGCCACTCGAACCACATTGTCCTTGGCCACCAGAATAGGCAAGTCCTGCCGCTGGCCTGATGCAGTCCGCACCTTGGTCCACTTGATCCGAGGGGCTTCTCGGCCTGCATCTGGCCATGGTCGCAGGGTGAAGAGACAGGGCAGGGCCACTAACTCTGCCAGCGCAGCCCGAACCAACCCCGACCCCACCTTCTGCATGTGGAGCCCCTTGTTGGCGGCAGCAGAGGCAGCAGCAGTGGCATCCTGTGTGCCTGGGGTGGAGAAGGTGGAAAGAGGACCTGACTCAAAGACAAAGACCAGCAGAGACTGCTATTTCTCTCACTTTACTGATAAGGAGACTGAAGCCAGAGAGGTTAGGTTGCCTACAATATCACAATGCAGTGAACAGATCTGTGATGTGCACCCCAATCTGTGAGCAAAAGTGGAGTCACATGCCTTCATAGCGGTGCATCCACTCAAAATCCAGACCCCGGCTGCCAGGGATTTGACTCTGTCACTGACTCACTGTGTGGTCATGGGAAAGTCACTTAACCCCAAAGTCCAGTAAGAAGCAGCCATTAGAAGGAAAATGTGTTTGAGGAGTACCTTCTTGATAACAGGGGCACTTTTATACATAGCGATCAGCTCATTTGATTTTCATAACCATAGGCAGAAGTAGCCATGTCTCACTGTCTTTTTGGAGGGTTGAGGAAACTGAGTCTCAGAGACATCGTTGTACTTGCCTAACCACAGAGCAAATCAGGGGGCATTTCCAGTGCCTGGGCTTTTAACCATCACTGGGGAGATGCCAGGGAGAGTTATACATACCTTATTTCTATTGCCCCGCCCATGACAGGCATCACTAATCAATCTCTGCACTGTTTTCATTTTTTCTCTCTCTTCGGCTCAGCTCAGCAAAACAGTGAGAGGCAGGAACCTCCAGCCTCTGCTGGCAATGACTAAAAATAACCTCTCAGGTGTCTTGTTCACTTTTGACTATTCAAAGACCTTTTTCATCTATTCTCATTTTATTCTCCAGACCAAGCCAGGGAACCAGCAGGAGAAAGCTCTAGAGTTAAAAAGCTGCCCCATCTTGTCAGTCCCCCAGAACCCAACCTCTCCCACCCCACAAGCTAACTCACTCTGTTCCCCAGCCACAAACAGCAGCATCTGGAGCATCAGGAGGCCCAAGGCCCAGACAGACGTGGCCCCCATCCTGGACCTGGAAAAAGATGGAGACAGAGGGAGAATGGGGGTGAGTACAACCCACCCAGTTAGTGTGGAAGGACCAAGTCTCCCCATTCTACAGACCTAGAAACAGACTGAGAGAGGCTAACATGTCACTCAAGGTCACACAGTCAGCAAGCAAGGGTTAACCCAGGATCCAAACCCAGGACCGACTGACTTCAGAATCCCAGCAGTGAAGTTTCACAGTCAGAAGTAAGGGTGTTAAAGAGAATCAGACCTGGTATTGTCTATCTGCCTGTTCCTTGCTGTGTGACCTTCAACAAGTAGATTAGCTTCTCTGTGCCTCAGTTTCTTTGTAGGTTAGCTAGGGATAACATCAGGTAGTTGGAAGGAATAGATGGGTAAATACAGTCAATATGTACAAAATGCCTAGAACTGCCTGGCATGAAAGAATAGATTTGAGCTGTTTTTTAAAAAATGTATTTATTTAATCTCTATGCCCAACGTGGGACTCGAACTCACAACCCTAAGATCAAGGGCCACATGCTCTTCTGATTGAGCCAGCCGGGTGCCCCTGAGCTGTTGTTATTACTATTATTGACCTTAACACAGCCAAGATCAAAATCCCATCTTTCATGTTGGCCTCACCCATAAGACTAGGATTCCAGGAGGGCAGTAGCCAGTCCCAGTCAGCCTGAGGTCCCCAGTCCTTGCAGTAGGCTGGCCTCCAAACCAGCCTTTAATCTGGGTTTGCTGACTGACACGATTCTCAGCTTCCATTCCAGGATTTGGTTGTCGCCAAGATTCTATTCTTGGTTTCCGGGATTTTTGAGAAGCTGCCAAGTCCCAGCTGGAGGAAGGGGCCTCACCCCTGCCCACCCCACCCTCCTCCTGACTTCATACCACCTGGCAAAGATGCCTCCTAGGTCCACAGAGAAACTCCAGTTGTGGGTCCGGCCTTCTATAGGGGTTGTGGCCCTCAGACATAAAATGGACAATTACTGAGTGCCAACTGTAAGTAAGGCCCAATCCAGGCACCGGGACACAGCAGTGCCCTCCCAGGCCTCACGTTCTTCCAGAGACCAGAAACTCTGGGGAGACAGTCCCTCCCCAAAGCCTCACAGCCCCTCTGTACCACTCCCCTCACTGGGGTTCAGGAGGTGGGGACAGATGGCAAGTTAGGGCATCCTCTAAAAATCTAACTCTTGCAGCCTCCCCCAATAAAAGAATAGCCCTGAGGAGGGGAGTGTAGATAACATCCAGCATGGGGGCTGTGGAGGAAAGCTGGTCACATTCCCAGTGCTCTTTCCCTGCTCCCAGAGTCCCTACTGGGAGGCCAGCCGGGGCCCTATCCGTGGTGCTGAACTCTAGGGAGGCAAAGCAATGACAGGCCCACTTGGTCTCCTTGTCTTCCTCTGGCAGCGGCACCACAGCTTCACCCAGGACCCAGAGAGGGCTAGCAGTTTGCCTAGGGCTGCACAGCGGATCAGAGGCCAGACCTCGGGATGGTGCCCCCAACTACCAACCTGTAAACCTTAGCAACTTCTGCCTCCATTCCCGGCTGTCCTCATTTCTCCCCCTTGGAATCCTGAACAAGTGCAGGATCCTCTGATGGCTGTACAAGGCCTGACGAGGAGGACCTTAGGAGGGGGTGAGTTCACAGAATTCACACACACACACACACACACACACACACACTTTGTATGGTTAAAAGGACAGACTACATTCAGGGGCACCTGGCTGGCTCAGTTGGAGGAGCATGTGACTCTTGATCTCAGGGTCATGAGGTCAAACCCCAAATTTATTTAAAATTGAAAAAAAGCTCTGCCTCTTTCTATACATTGTATGACCCTAGACAGGTTGCTTCATTCTCTGGGCTTCACTTTCCCCACCTGTAAAATGGATCATCCAACATGTACCTCATAGTGTTACGGTGAGGATGGGATGAGCAAAGACTTGTGGGGTGCTAGAAATGTTAAATTAAAAAATCAGCTTTTTGTATACAAAGCCTCATGTACACATGCAAATGTACAGAGGTGATCCAACACAGCGACGGTTTCAGGTGCACCCTCCCACGCACACACATACCCTCCCAGAGGCACTCTGTTCCCTCCGCTTGCACCCTCACACACCCACACCCCTTCTCTTAAAATACTTCCTCCCTAGAGCAGCCAGAGGTGAGCATTTACACAGCTGTCTGGGGCTTGTCCCCTCGTGAATAATGCATAAGCATCATGCATATGCAACAGGGGCCTGTGGGGCATTGGAGGAGGGGCGGTGCTGCAGGAGGGTGTGTGTGTGTGTGTGTGTGTGTGTGTGTGTGTCCCTGTCCCTCCCCCTGACCCACCTCCTGTCTCAGTGGGCACTGAATGTGGGTGTGTTGGCCAGCAGGCATTTTTGTGTGCCTGGGTGTGTGTGTCGGGGTGCTGTGTCCAGGCAAGGATCTGAAGTTGTGCCCTGTGATGTGTGGATGTGTGCATCGGTGTGCAGCAGCTCTGTGCGCTGCGTGGAGCATAGGGGACCCACTGTGGTCTCTGGATGTGTGGGTCCAAGTGCCCCTCCGCAGGGGCCGTAAGCACATGTGTCTGTTTCTGGCCTCGGAGTCAGGGCATATTTGTGTGTATGGGCATGATCGTGGAACTCCTCAGAGGAGAACTGAAGCCAGGCTCAGTAAACCATCTCGGGATGCCCTTTGGGGACCTGAACCCCAACATCTCTCCTATTAGCACCCCAACTCTGCACAAAGACCATATCTCCCATGCTTAGGGTCCACACTGCCAATCACATGGAGAGGAGCCCCTTGCTGTACACGCAGCCACACAACCCCAGACTCAGAGCCTGGGAGACACGCGCGCACACACAGATTCACAGTGACATTAACAAAGAGAGACAATATGGGCACTTACAAGGCAGGCAGCATGTCTTCTGCACAAAGACACACACCCACAGTCTGAGCCTCCCCATATAAACCCCTCGATGAGGCCATACCGTCAGACACAGTTTCTCACAGACACTCACACATGGTGATGCCAGCCCCTGGCACAGACCAGGCTGGATAAATGTGGCCTTGGTGACTGGTGGGCACACATCATTTTGCCACCTGGTGATGTGGCCCCTGCCACAAGTTTCCTGACAAAGACACAACCTCAGTCGCATTAGACTCACAGAGGACCCCAGACTCCCCATGGACACACAACCTCTCTCAGCATGGGGTAGACACACACACACACACACACACACACTCACACACACACACACACACAAAGCCCCTGCCTCCGGCGGGGGGGTGGGGGGGAGGCACCTTCCATTTGGGAATGTCCACAAGCCAGCGAGGCTGCTGGGTTCTGAGGTCCCATGATCTGCCCACCCCTCCCTCCTTGCCCTTCCCCCACGTCCCCCGCTGGGGCCCAGCGCCAACCCTCTCCTTGTCCTGGCTGTCTCCCATTAATGCTGCTGAGAGGAACAAAGCCCCGTGCACAGAAATGGGGGTCGGTCGTTCCTGCCCAGGCTGGGCCCGGGATCCCAGCCCCCTACTTCCCGGTGCCTGTGCCCCCAAACCAAGCCAGGACTTTCACAAGCATCCATATGGGCAGATGGAACTGAAGGGGTGAGGCAAGAGTCTGTGTCCCTCTGTGAGGACACAGTCAGATATGGAGGTGCTGGGAGCGGCCCCCCTCTTTGGACTGGGTGCCCCTCATGGGTCCTAGGGATTCTAACTGGGGTTTTAGGGACTCACACCCAGCATTCACCTGGGAGACCCAGTGTGCTCCCTGGGAGAAGAGACACCACCCCAACTCCAAGTCCAAGGGAAGAACAAGGACCACCTTGGGATGGAGCCCCCCCACCCCACCCCAGAACCTCCTCCCTGAATCAGGATGTGGTGACAGGACCTGGGCCAAAAGAAGAGGGAGACTGTAGGGCGCCCCTTCCCCACTGCTGTTCACACTCAGGGAAGACCCCCCTTCCATCGGACTCAGGCTAACCTGGAGGGCCCCCTTCCCCGCTGCAGTCCAGCCTGGATTCCTCCATTCATCTGCAAATTGGGAATCCCCACTTAAAATCCTGGGGTGCCTCAGCTCAGATACCGGGATGCCCAGTTATGGATCCCCCCCCCCATATAGCATCTGGATGTCCCCCTCTTCTCTCTAAACTCGGTGTGTCTTCCCTTAGCCTTGGTTCCCAGTGCCCCCTCCCCAATTCTGAGACCCACCCCCAGCCCGGCCCCCTCCCCACCTTGGAATCGTCTCCGCATTCTCCGGACAACCCAAGGATTGACCCCCAAATCCGAGTCCCCCTGACATTCCCAAGCGCCCTCCAGTTTGCGTTCTCTTCCTAACCTGGGTCTCCCCTCCCCCTCTCAGCCCCCCTCCCTGTTCTGGGGGCTTCTCTCTGATCCCAGGCCCCCTCCCCAATCTCGTGCTCGTCTCTAATTCCGCGGATCTCTCCCCCAACGCGGCCCCCTCCCCACGACGGACCCCCCACCTGACTCCTAGCTCGGACGCATCCCGGGGCGGTCGCCCGGCACAAAGGACGCTCCGGCTTGTCTTGTTCGCGCCGGGTCCAGCCCCTGCGCCCTGCGCTCCGCTCGCCCCAGAGCCGCCTCAGCGCTTATAAAGGGGCCGCGGGGCTGCTCTGCGCATGCGCCCCTGCCTGCTGGAGGCCTCCGGCTGCGCGAGGGAGGGGGCTCTCCCTACCTAAAACCCCCCTCCCCACTTCTTCCACCTCTCACCCCAGCCAGGGGAAGACTACGTCTGATTTCCCGCGCGTTCGCCCATTTTCCCCAAGAGTCACATTAAATGTTCCCAGACGCCCCGCGGGGGGCCTGTCCCACCTTACAGACGTGGAAACTGAGCCTCGGGGAGACGAAATCGCTCCCAGAGTCACGCATAGGGGACGGGCAGAGCTGGGATTCCAACCCTGGGCTGCCTGCCTTTCTAGGGCTCACACTTGAGGCAGTTTGGGCTACAGTTGCTGTTTTAGTCCGTGTAGAGAAAGGAGGCTGAGGCTCAGAGAGGAAAGGAAGACCGCTGGGTCACACAGCTGGTAAGAACTCCCAGCGTTGGAGCCCAGATGTGTCGCACCCTGGAGCCGTTTCCACCAGCTGCAGCCTGCAGCCAGAACATAGCATTCTCTTCATTCATTCCTCGATCCAGTCAGCATTTGTGGAGCACTGACTGTGGAGTCCTGCTGTCACGGGAATATTTTTGCTTTGGGCAGGGGGCACGTGTGTGTCTTTGCAGGGAGACCGCAACCTTAAAAAGTCTGGAGCCACACAATGGAATATTATTCAGCCATGAAAAGGAATGGGGTACTAACACCCCCTAAACATGGGTGAACCTCAAAAACATTACGCTGATTGAAAGAAGCCAGACACAAAAGGCGACAGGACGGTTCAATTTATGTGACATGTTTCGAACGGACAAATCCAGAGGCAGAAAGTAGATGGGTATTTATCACGGATTGGGAGAAGGGGAATAGGGACTGCAGGTGGGTACTGGGTTTCCTTTGGGGATGATGAAAATGTTCTAGAACTAGACAGTGGTGAGGGTTGCAGAGTAATGTTAATATAATTAATGCCCCTGGATTGTACACTTTAGAATGGTAAATTTTGTGTTCTGTGTGCTTTACCGCAATGAAAGCTGGAAATAATGGAAATGGGTGGGGACAAAAGCTTAAAGAGATCAGCCCTTCCCCCACCTTCCTTCCCAGGGTTTTTGTCTCCCAGCTTAGGATGGGATGCACTGGGCAGTGATGGCTCTAGGGGCCAAAGTGACACACTGGGGTGGGGGAGGGGGTACCTGGTGGTTCAGTCAGTTAAGCATCTCACTCTTGATTTCGGCTCAGGTCATCATCTCATGGTTTGTGGGATCCAGCCCCACACTGGGCCCATCAATAAATAAACTTAAAAAAAAGTGATACACTGGGGAGCTATGCTTACTGTTCAGTCCTCATCACAGAGGAAAGCTGGAGGTCAGGGATCACATTGACATGAGTGTCCACAGTTGACAGGCTGGGTGAGGGGGCGATTGTGGTAGCATTGGTTAGGGTGGGGGAGCTGGGGGTCCGGGGTCGCATTGTGTCATGTGTAAGGGATCCAGGCAGCTTCGTTCCCACACGTTCAGGGCTCAAACCTTCCACTCCTAACAGAGTGACTCTGGACCAGCCATTTTGTCTTTCTGTGCCTCAGTTTCCCTGTCTAAAAAAGGAGGATAATTAAGACTCCCCATCTTACAGGGTTGCTGGGAGAATGAAACAGGAAGTAAACACATAAGCTGCTATCATGCTGCTGCCCATTTTCCAGCTGGAGAAACTGAGGCTCAGAGGCACAGGACCACCTGCCTGAGGTTGTACAGTATAGGTACTGGTCAAGTGGGAGTCTAGGTTCATGGCCTCAGAGCCAAGCTGACCCCCACTCCTGACTGCCCCCACCTCTCTCCACCCCCTCCTCTCCACCCCTAGGTCCCCCTGGCCAGCGCCAGGGCTGAGCTTAGAGGGGCTGGCCTGGGGCCCAGGGCGGTGGGGGAGGCAGACTGTTGCTGGGGGCTTGAATGAGGCAACCTTGCCTGGGAATCTGCTGGGCTCAAAGAGCTATTTATAGGCCTGCACTGGGATTGGGTGAGCCACCCCCCGCCAGCCCTGAGTGCCTTCTCTGTGCCCCCCACACTGGGGCCCAGGCCGGGGGCTGAGAAGCAAGTTGGGGGATGGAGCAAGGGAGGGGGCTAGTGGGCCAGAGCAGGAGCAGGGAGGCTGGACCCACCAGGAGAGCTGGATCTCAAGGGTGGACAGTGTCCCTCCAAAGCGCCTCTTAACATACGCAAGGTGACACACGGCCGTGACACATGCAACCGCATTCACGTGTGTCACACGATGACCCCAACAAACCACTAACCCACAGTCACATCCCAGGCCCACAGTGAGCGCACAGGTGGTTTATATACAACCACATGAGACAAGGCCACACGTAAGTCACACAGACCACATACGACCTCACGTGGCTGCACACACGTCATGCCTCTTGCACAACCAAACTCGCAGCTGTGATTCAAACCGCACCTCTAGTCCCTTCATGGTCGAATACATGCCCTGCAGTACCCTAGCCTTTCTGGCAGTCACAAACAAGCCCACATGTGCCCCACATTGTTCACACTCAACCATGTTTACAGCTGTGGGCACATCTACAGGCAGCTAGCACCCAACTATGATCGCTAGGCACACGGGCACCAACACGGAGACATATAGTCCTCCTGGGTCCAACCTCACAACACAGCCACTCATGCTCACCATTCATCACTCCCCCTGTAGTGGCCCTGGGGGGGGGGGTCCCCTGATGAGATCACCTCCAGGATGCCTGGCCACCGCCACCACCCCTGCTTCTACTGTTACCTCCACTTGCCCAGGCTCCCAGGTTTGCACCGTCCCAGGACTGACAAGTCCAGCTGGCATCCATCTCCTCTGAGGTGGGCCCTGTTGAACCCAGGCAGACCCTGGCAGAAAAATCAGGCCTGGACCTGCCCCACTGGGGGCTGCGAGTCACGGAACTGTCACATCCACCCCCACATACTCTCCAGGCTGGAGCCTTGAGGCAATCATTACACTGATCCCCCAGAGGGAACCAAGGCTTGAAGCTATCTGAAGACCTTTCCCTGCCCTGCTCCAGCATAACAAACACAGGAGAAATGGGATCTGGGTTTTGCCATGGATGGGGCTGCATCCCCAGGGAGGGTCCCTGCTGACCCATACTTGCTGTGTGACTTCAGCAAATACCTGACTCTCTCTGAGCCTCTATTGCCTCTTTTGACAAATGCAAAACTCAGCCCGTGGAGAGAACGCCAGAGTCAGATTGGGATTTGAATCCTTCTCCCCCTGGATGAACTTAGCCAAATGATTTTGCTTTTCTGTGCCTCAGTTTCCCTCAGTGAACAAGGGTTGCAGCTCCTGGCTCTTCCAGAGCTTCCTCTGCTCCATCCTCTGGGTGAGGTGGGGGGGGGGGGGAGGGAGTGCCTGGTCTTTCCTCACTCAGGCAAATGAATGGACCACTTTTGGCTGCCCTGCTGGGAGCTTAGAGCTGCTAATTCCCTGGAGAAACAGGAGGCTCTTTCATGCCCAGGCGCCAGTGGGGTGAGGAGGCGGGAAGAGGGTATTGAGCTGGCCTCATACCAGTGGGCAAGGTGGCTCCATGCCAAGACCAGGAGTGGCGCTGGTGGTGGGGGGGGGGGGTGGCTAAGGCCATGAATATCCTCCCTGGGGGACATTGGGTATATATATCCTCAGCTATAAAATGGAAGTGACATGGACCAGCACAGCAAGTTCAACAAACCAGTGGATGAACAACCAGCAAAATGTGGTTTCAAGTCAAACACAAGGTGGGCTCTCAACAAAGGTCAGCCACTGTTGTTATGTGTCCGCCCAAAGAGCCCACCAAATTCTCCAGCAGTCTTATAAACAGAATTCCCTCCATTTCACAGATGAAGGAATTGAGGCCCAGAAAGGTCAACGTGCTTGTCCAAGATCATATGGCCAGTAAGTGAGTGACCCAGCCAGGATTTAAACTGGATCTGGACCCTCCAGGGTCCATGCTTTTCCCACCTTCCTCTGGGGGTAAAGAGGTCTTTTCTGCCATCCGCAGTCCTGGCCCCAGCACTGAGACCAGCAGAGCCAGGTCTAGATGGCACCAGGCCATGACTGAATGCAGGAAGTCCTGGCAGGCAGGGGCTGATGGGGCAGCCCTTCCGGTGGTGTCCCAGTTTCCCAGCCAGCCCACCCCCACCCCCTTACTGGAGTGGGCTTGGGAAGATGCTAGCAGGATGCCAGGAGAACCATTCCCCTAGCCCTTGAAGAAAGGGGCTGGATTCTAGACCATTCAGCTAAAGCCAGGAACCTGCAGCCTTCTGCCAGTAGCTGTTTGTCTCAGAACCCTCCATTCATGCAGATGGGATGGTGTCTTGCCCTTTCTCAAACACCTTCAGGCTCAGCAGGGTTTTGCTCCACATATTTTATTCAGATTCATGGTCTTTCACCCAACCAGGCCTTTACTTATGCTGTTTTCCCTGCCGGACAAATCTCCCCCCATTTTTCTTACCCTGATGAATTCCTGCCCACCCACTAAGGTACAGACACAAGATCCCCTATCCCAGGAAGCCCTTCCTCCAGGTAGAGCCTCTGGTCTCCCAGCCCTATGTCTGGCTCAGCCCTGACTGCATGGATCTGTGTGTGTGTGTGTGTGTGTGTGTGTGTGTGTGTGTGTGTAGCTCTGTCTTACCAAAATTGAGGGCTCCTCAGGTATGGAGGAGGCTTCTCGCTGAGGCTTCTCACAGTCCCCAGCACCACCCAGCACAGGGCTGGGCAGCAGGGAGTGAATTCTTGTTTAGTGAATCAGTGAACCAAATCTTTAGCCTTTGTGCAATCTGGTTTGGCCAACCCCCTTCTTCCCCCCAGTTCATCCTTCAAAACCCACTTCCCACGCCCCCTCCTCCATGAAGCCTGTCCCAGGCAGCATTTACTAGGAAGAAAGATTTGGAGGCTAAGCCTCTTGTGTTGCAGCTGGGGTACACGAGGCTGACGAAGACTCGCTCATCGTGGCCTCTTTCTCAACTCTTCCTTTGGTCCCTGGGAGGCAATGAAGCGCTCGGCAGCATTAGCAGTTACGGAATGAGTTTTGGCTGACTTCCCCAGGTAGGGAGATATCGTTATAGGAAGTCTCTCAGACTTCCTATACCCTATACCCTGCTCTATACCCTCAGGCACCAGAAGACGGCGCCCCGCACACAACTTGGCAAACAATTCTTTCAGGTGCCTCCCTTTTTCCTCCAGCTCCAAAAGAAAACTCAGCACTGGATGAAGGCCCTTTAAGAGGCGGGCACGGAGGGGCGGGGTTCAAATTGCCGCCTGCCCTGAGAGCACGGGAGGGGCAGGGCTGAGTCACAGTGCGCTTGCGCGGTGTCCTCGTGGTTCCGGGTCCTGCTCTGGTTCTCGGCGCTGTTCGCAGAGACTGAAGCTCGGAGTCCGAGCGACCCCCGGAAACCCACGGGAAACCTGTTTCCCTTACTTGAACCTGCTGTGAGAATCTAGCCGCGGGTCACTGCAGTTTCTTTGAAACCTTTGTAGACTCTGAGGCGTGGTCAAGGTCGAACGGCTGTGGCTGCGTTGGCGTCGGAATACGCACACCGGCTACACCGGCTGAGCCCTGCGAGGCTTTGTGGAGCCGAGATGACCCACTCTTTGGTTTGTCCAGAGACAGTGAGCAGGTGAGACCCTGGGGACGGGCAGTGGCGGGCGTGGCCCTTGAGCCTGGGGTTAACCGAGCTGGGGGTGCCGGGGTTAGCTGGAAGCGAGGAGGGGGCGGGCCCACCGGTGGGCGGGACCTCGGCGCTGGGTTTAGCCAGTCTTTTCGCTCTTATTCTGGTGCCTCCAGAGTGAGTTCAGTGCTTAATCGCAACACTCGGCAGTTTGGAAAGAAGCATCTGTTCGATCAGAATGAGGAAACGTGCTGGAACTCGGACCAGGTGAGGCACCTCTCCCTGGACCCTCCACCCATCCCTGTGAATCAGATTCAGGAGTCCGGGGTGCCTTGAGAACTAGGGAGCACTCCAGCTGGGCACAGTAGAGTTGGTCACGGAGGGAACGTGTGCCAACTGCCCCTCACACCACCTCTCCCCCCATCGACTGTGGGAATAAGACACATAGCAGGCTCTGTCTGAGCCTGGACAGATTGTGAGCCTCAGTTTCCCCGTCTGTCTCCAGGGCCCCTCCCAGTGGGTGATACTAGAGTTCCCTCAGCGCATCCGTGTCTCCCAGCTGCAGATCCAGTTCCAGGGGGGTTTCTCCAGTCGCCGGGGTCACCTGGAAGGTACTGGAGGGCTCTGGAAGGTGGGGGTTTGGAGAGGGCACCCCAGCCTCACAACCTGCCCCTTTCTCTGTTGCAGGTTCCCAGGGGAATGAGGCTCTTAGCAAGATTGTGGACTTCTACCCTGAGGACAACAACTCACTTCAGATATCCTTCCTGGGCCTCTGGGGAGGGGCGGGGGTGGCGGTCTGTGCCTCTGAAAACCGTGGGCCCTGGTATGTGACCTTGAGCAAGTGGGCTCTGGACCTCCATTGTTCCATCTGTAAAATGAGCTGGTGGTAACCGGTTCTGTGTGAGAGCCTCAGAAGGGCTCACAGTGTGGCCCGTCACCCAGCACACTGGTGGTGTCTAAGCTGGGGCTGCCAGATGGGCAATGATGAACTACCTATTTCCCTTGACTGCCTATGCTCACACCTTCCCTGTGCCAGTTGCCGAGGCGGACCGGCTGAAGGTGACATTTGAGGACGCCGCTGACTTTTTTGGCCGAATTGTCATCTACCACCTGCGCGTGCTGGGGGAGAGGGCGTGAGGCCACTGGGTACTAACTAACTCCTCCAGGAAGCCCTTGGGGAAGCACAGTGAAGTCCTTGAGGTTATGCACAGAAGGTTTATTGGTTCCTCTTGGGAAGGATCCCCTCCCACTGTCTGTCCAGGAGCTGCCTTTGAAGCCAGTTCTGGGTTCCCCCAGCTCTGCGTCAACTGTTTTGTTCCCTGAGTATCTGAGTCCCCAGCAGGCAGCCTTCACTCAGGATCTGCGGGCACCAGGTTGCTCTGGAAGAGTTTGAGGATGTGGTTCTCGATCACCTGTTGCACTGGAAACAGGAAAGGGAAAAGGTGGGCCATGAATCGAATGCAGGCTGCAGAGACAGAGGCCATTTGTACACCTCTTTTGGGGGATGAGCCGGGGTGTCCCAGCATGAGAACTGCACCCGCCTCTCAGGGAACGAACGGGGATCTCCAAGTCCTGGGACACAAACGGAGGACCTAATTCATATGCGGGGAAATCCACACCCTTCCCAGAGTGCAGCTGAGAAGACGGAGGCCCCCACGCCAGGAAACTCAATTTCCCCTAAGTCTGTAAAAATGCATTTTTGGAGGCTTTTTAGAGTAAAAAAAAGAAAAAAAAAATCTTTACCAAACAAAATTCTCGACTGGTGACTTTTATGAAAGGATAAGAGGGGCTGTGAGGAATGACTTCTGTCCCAAATGGAATAAAACTTGAAGGAAGGAGGAGAAATCTCCCAGGCTCTCAATCTCTCCATGACCCCAAGGGGTCAGTTCTATTAGGATCTCCCCATTTTGTGGATGGGGAAGCTGAAGGGGGAAGTGGGGAACAAACTGGGGTCAGCCGATGGTCCCTACTCACACCCACCTCCTGCCATGGAGAGGGCTGGCTTCAGTGACCCTCTGTGGCCCGGCCCCTCCTTCTTGGCATCCTTATCCTGGAAGGCCTCTGCAAGGATCCCATCCTCCAGCCTGGTTCCTCCAGCCTGAATCCCATCCTCCCTCCTTTTGGGCCTCCCAGTGCCTGTGTATATCTCATCCTGAACCCAGTCACTGACACACGTCAGCCTCCCGCACATGCCCAGATGAGTACACAGTGGCACTACGTGTTTGCTAATGTGAACACTCTCAACGCTAGCATGTGACATCTGAGAGGGATGTCCTGTGTACCCCTCTGTGGTCACCTGCTTATGGCACACTGTCACTGCCCTATGTGTCTCAGGCTGACCTTTCCGATATCCCAGGGCCACGGCAAGGTCCATTGGGGTATAGCCGGAGTCAGCCTCAGTGGTGAGATCGGCTCCTCGGGCTGCAGAGCAAAGCAGGTGTTACTGGAGAGGCAGCGGGGCTGGGAGCCCAGAATGGGGCATGGAGACTTGGGAGATCCAGTGATCCCTCATGGTATAGCCACAGGTCTGCTGGTTGCCCTTACAGGCTTGGATGAGAACCCGAGCTCTCTGAAGAATGTGGCCAATAGAATCCCCACCTCCAGGGTCCCTGAGGCATGAAGGGTGTGGGTGTTCAACCCGGTGAGCCAGACCCCTGTACTATCCTACCATCTCCTGTCCCCAGATCAATCCTCTGGGAAACTCAGGTAGTGACCATTCATCCCAAGAGCTGTTCGAGCAGAGTTTGGACCCCTCCCTGGCCCTCAGGGTTCCTGTGGGGCCAGCTGGGGCTCTGAGGCCCCCAGGGCCAGCTGCTACTCCCACTTACCCAACAAGGCTTCTACGCACTTCACGTGGTTCCCACGCACGGCGTACAGCAGTGGCGTCCCTCCATTCTGTCAAAGGCAGGGGCAAGGGCGACCGACATTCTGTCTTTTCCAAATTCTCACAACACCCCCAGCCCTCCAATTTAATGTGGTTCTTCCTCCTGCTCAACACCTGGCCTCGTTCCCCCTTTGGGTCTTAGCTTAGATACCCCTTCTTCCAGGAAACCCTCCTCGACTTCCCTGGACTCTGGAGGCCGCTTTCCGGGCTCTTGCGGCTGCCTGTGTGTCTGCTGTTACAGTGCTATTCACTACATTTCAGCTGTTTCTGTGTCGGCTGCCCTCCCCGCAAACTAGGAGCTCTGTAAGGCTCAGAGAAGGCTGTCTTGTGTTCTCAGCACCCACAGCAGGCCTGGTACCCTGCAAGGTGCCCAGGGCCAGTGGGTGGTGCCTCACCCAGTCGTAGATGTTGATGTCCACGTCACGCTCAAGTAGCAGCCCTACAATGTCTGTGTAGCCGCCCATGCTGGCCAGGGACAGGGCGCTTTCCCGTTCCTTGGCCAGGATGTGGGGGTCAGCACCCTGTGGTAGGGGGAATAGAGACAGTGGTGATGGGATGGGTGGGGGCATCCCCTGGAATCCTGGGGTACCCATGGCAGCCCCTTCTCATAGACATGGCACCAGCAGACTCAGACGAGACCCCAGCCCACCCTCAAGTTCCTGGGAAGCCCTCAGCTGGGCTGGGACGCACCCACTCGAGCAAGAAGCGGACAGTCTCGATTTCTCCAAAGGCGGAGGCCCAGATGAGGGGGGTGAAGCCATGCTCGTCCGGCTTGTTGATGAGGTTGTCGCCTGGCAGGAGGGGGGTGGTACCACTGGGATGCACCCCTGCCCACTCTCCCCAGTGCTGTGGGAGCAGGGACAGGGCGGGTGGCTGGGGTCAGACATGAGGGGGAGCACACGGGTGGACACAGGCACACTTGTGGAGACTCAGGTCATTTCAATACCCACGTGCACACACCAGCACGTGTGGTCAGACACATTCGGACACACCACAGTACTCGTGTGGACACACACCTTTCCTCAGATGTTCCTTCAGCTGGCTCAGCTCCCCCTGGGCCGCGAGCTGGTGGATGGACAGGGCTAGGGGCCAGAGAGAGGCAGAGTCCTCACCTGTCCCATCCCTGCTCCATGCCTCAGTTTACCCCATCCAAAGTTGCTCCTCCCGGCCCCTGCTACCTACTAGCACCTGTTACCTCTCCCCGCCTTAGGGACTGGAGGCCCACTTACAGTCGAGGGTGGCTGGCAGGGCCGAAACCTCGTTCCCCCGCTGCCGGTTGGTGAGGGTTGTGGAGTGCTTCAGGGAGCTGCCTCCTGGAAGAGAGAGGAAGGGCCTCAGTTTGCTCCTAGTATGTCTCTGAGGCTTCAGACCAGACCCTCGGGGTTTGGAGCTACCAAAGACAGTGCCTCACTCCACCATTCACTCACTCTGCCCTCCTGGATACCCGGGTTCACCTTTCTCCTCTACACCTGGTGATGTTCTGGGCAAACGATACATAGTCCCTGCCCTCAAGGGGCACATCGACAAGAGTGGGGAGTCAGACAGAAGGAGAGAACTAAGTATTCAGGAGAAATAAGAAGGAGGTAGAAGAGGGGCACCTGGGTGGCTCACTTGGTTGAGCGACCGACTTTAGCTCAGGTCACGATCTCGCAGTTTGTGAGTTTGAGCCCTGCGTCGGGCTCTGTGCTGACAGCTCAGAGCCTGGAGCCTAATTCAGATTCTGGGTCTCCCCCTCTCTCTGCCCTTCCCCTGCTCACGCTCTGTGTCTCTCTGTCTCGCAATAATAAACAAATGTTAAAAGAAATTTAAGAAAATGGGGCGTCTGGGCGGCTCCGTCGGTTAAGCGTCCGACTTCAGCTCAGGTCATGATCTCACAGTCTGTGAGTTCGAGCCCCGCGTCGGGCTCTGTGCTGACAGCTAAGAGCCTGGAGCCTGCTTCGGATTCTGTGTCTCTCTCTCGGCCCCTCCCCCGCTCATGCTCTGTCTCTCTCTGTCTCAAAAATAAATAAAAACATTAAAAAATATATAAAAACAACTTAAGAAAAAAAAGAGTATCCTTAAAACAAAAGAAAAAGAAGGAGGTAGAAGAGAGTGGAGAGAGGGGAGGGCCAGGGGTGAGTCCATTTCAGACATGATGGTCAGGGAGGGCCACTCTGAGGAGGTGATACCAACTGAGAGTTTGGCCAGATGAAGAAACCAGCCCTGGGTAGAGGCAGAATGTTCCACACAGAGGGAACAGCAGGGACCAAGGCCCCAGGAGGGGCTGAATTAGACGTGTTCAAGGACTCCAGTCAAAAGAAATCCTTGAGGGGCACCTGGGTAGCTCAGTTGGTCTATTTCAGCTCAAGTCATGATCTCATAGTTCGTGAGTTTGACCCCCACATCAGGCTTTGCGCTGAGAGTACAGGGCCTGCTTGGGATTCTCTCTCTCCCTCAATCTGCCCCTTCCCTGCTCATGCTCTCTCTCTCTCTCAAAAAAAAAAAAAAGAAATCCTTGGATCCTTAATAGGGTTAACAGAATCACCATCTGACCCAGCAATCCACTCCTAGGTATCTACCCCCAAAAGTTGAAATCAACTGTTCAGACAAACACCGGTACACAAATGTACCAGCAACACTAGTCACAATCGCCTAAAGAGGAAGAACCCAAGGGTCCATCGATGGATGAATGGATAAAAGAAATGTGGTCTGGAATGGAATATTATTGGGTCATAAAAAGGAATGAAGCACAAACACATGCTGCAAATGCAGACAAACCTCCAAACCATCATGCCGAGGGGCGCCTGGCTGGCTCAGTCAGAGGGGCATGCAACTCTTGTTCTCGGGGTCATGTGTTCAAGCCCCACATGGGGTGTAGAGATTACTTAATAATCAAACTTAATAAATCAAACTTAAAACAGTGAAAAAAACCCATCATGCTGAATGAAAGAAGGCAGACACAAAAGGCCACATGTTGTAGGATTCATTTATATGAAATATCCAGAACAGGGAAATCCATAGAGACAGAAAGATTAGTGATTGACAGGGGCCAGGGGAGGAGGGATGGAGAATGATTCCTCATGGGGACTGGGTTTCCTTCTGGGGTGACGGAAATGCTCTGGAACAACAGAGAGAGTGGGGGTGGGGGGCTTACGCACAATGTGAATGTACTTACCGCCACTGAATTGTATGCAAGTCTGGTTAAAATAGGAACTTTTATGCTATGGGGAATCTAGCCATCATATATATACATATAAAGCAATTCCTCACTGGGTGGAGAGGGAAGACACATTCTGGGTAATGGAACATAAAGACAGAGGTCCTGTCTTGAGCCTGACATTCCATTGTCCTTGCATCCCAGAGGCAGGAGTCCAGGGGAAACATCCTACCTACCCTGCGGTGAGGAGGCGCCAGCATCCGGTTCAGGATTCCCAGGCTCCAGAGTGCAGGGGAAGAGACTGAGCACCACAGTGTCTGAGCCATCGGGGGCCTCATCGCTGGGGTCCTCAGGGTCCCCAAATTCTGGGATGGGGAGCTGTTGGGTCAGACTGAGGTCCTCTGCCGGCTGGGTGGGCTCCATGGGGGAAGCTGGCAGAAGCGCCAAAAGATAACAGTTAATTATCAACAACTCCTATTAAGTAGGCACCAACAGCATACCCGGCCTTTCACAGTGAGGGTGGGTAAACTCAAGCTCAGCGGGAAGTTAAAACCACAGTCCAACTGCTTTTCAGGCTCATTCCTCCCCCGCTACCAGGGCACATACAACATGCTTTACTTAAAATGGGTTCAGCTATCTGGGTTCGAATCCCACCATTTATAAGCTGTGAGCACTTGGGCACATGACTTAACTTCTTTGAGCCTCAGTGTCCTCATTAATCAAATGGGGAAATGAGGTCTTAGCACCGTGCCTGTACATAGCAAAGCTGGGGGCCTGATACACGGGCAGAGCTTAATAAACGTTCACTGTAGTTATTTTTTTCTTGCGTGGTGGTGGGGGGGGGGGGTCCCCGGAATAAGTGACTGCTCAACAAAGTGTGATCGGTCCCATCCCACCGGCCCCTCCCAAACAGATCCGAAAGGTCCACTCACCTCTAACGAGCCTCGTCTGTCACCCCACGCCGCAAGTCCGGGTCCCCCAAAACTTGGGGGCCCAATTCACAAACTTTTCTCCTTCAATTGATATAGGAGGGAGCAAGCTGGAACCTGGTTCCTCAGCGCCCTGGTTTCTTCTGCCGGGACAGAGAGCAACTTGATACGCGACCGCTACCCCCACCTCAGAGCACCCCACTGCGCCTGCGCACCCTGCCTCCCCAAAAGTGCCGAAAGGCAAGAGCAATAGAAGCTGCTACTGGCCCTTTAAGACTTGGGGGAGGGGCGTGGTTTCCGCTGGGGCCCAAGCGATGCTGTTGCGCCTGCGCGTTCTTGTCCAGGCAGCTCCGGAGGGAGCCCGGCAGGGTCTGAAGGGATGGGTGGAGCCTCAGAGGGCTCAGAGGATTTCATTGAGACAGTCTTGCGTCACTACCCCCCCCCCCAGCTCCACCCATAAGTTTTTCCTGAGGGAGACGCTAGGCTCCAGTTGCTCCAGGACGGGCGGGGCTCTCTCCTGTACGAAGGTGGTGGGCGGGGAAAAGTCGAGGTGTCGGGACTTAAAGGGGCAACACTACTGTCGCCTCCGTTCATAACAATGTCTTCTTTGCGGTCCTGGGGGCGTGTGAGCATGTGCAAGAATCTGATGGCAATAGGAGGGTACAAAGAGGCCGTTTATGTGGCCCGAAGTGGACAATGTTTGGAGCGTTTCCCTAATTCGTCTGCTCCCGGAAAAGGGAGTTCGTGAAGGGAGGGTGCCCTTGCCCCTTCCTGCTTGGGTGTCCCTCCTGGAGCTTCAGGGGGTCTCCGCCCCTTCCTCACCCGTCTACTGGTGTGCCTCCTTCCCCAGTCTCTCACTCAGGGTTCCTCTCCAGTCTAGGTACACGAAGTAGTGAGGCGGGCAGGCCAATTGGCACCGGAACTGGAGCACCACGGCGTCTGGTTTCGTAGGGGAAGGTTTAAGAAGCCTTCCCCATAGCCGGACTTCCGCTTCCGGTCCTCGGAATCTGTACGCGGTCGTTATGGAGGAACCGGAGATGCAACTCAAGGGAAAGAAAGGTTGTGTTGAGCCCCGGGCTGGACAGAAGGGTGACCTGACAGAGTGCAGGAGGGGGCAAAGGCTTGGAGGGAGCATGCGGGGGAACTAATTGGACCACCATTGCATCCTGGTTCGGCCGCTGACTAGTTTAAAAACCTTTAGAGTGCCTCCGTGCCTCGATTTTGTCATCTGTAAAATGGGAAGTATAATAG
Organism: Prionailurus viverrinus; assembly: GCF_022837055.1. Classification (NCBI taxonomy): domain Eukaryota; kingdom Metazoa; phylum Chordata; class Mammalia; order Carnivora; family Felidae; genus Prionailurus; species Prionailurus viverrinus. The sequence continues at coordinate 13,633,955 of NC_062562.1, read as the reverse complement.
TCTCTCCCCGCCCCCATAGGTTTGATGTGAGAATTCAATGACCTGCTATTTGTAATGCATTGAAAGAACGCCTGTGACGTGGCAATCGCTGTGCGTGTTACTTCCGTATATGGTTACGTATTTGTTTAGGTTTACGTTAACATCGAATATTTGTAAGTCACATAGTTACAAATTACCAAACGCCACAGACTTGTTAAATCATAAAGGTTTTTGTTATGACACACGTTATTTCTAGTTATTATTTTTAAGTTTATTTTTGAGAAAGAGCGAGAACACAAGTGGGAGAGGGGCAGAGAGACGTACAGAGGATCCCCAAGCAGGCTTCCCACTGTCAGCGCAGAGCCCCATGCTGGGCTCAACTCACCAACTGTGAGGTCATGACCTGAGCGGAAATCAAGAGTTGGTTGCTTAACCGACTGAGTCACCCAGGCACCCCTCTAGTTAATTATTTAGAAGGCACAAGTATAGTTCATTTCATCTTTTTTGCAGCAGCACTGAAGGGTAAGCTCTTACGCTCATTTTCCAAACGAGGAGGACTAAGAGGGATAAGAGTACACTCAGTTTGGAGGTGGCAGGATGGGCTCTACCCTACTGAGGGCGTTGCAGTGAGCTAGACATGCTGACACTAGCCAGACTCAATGCACAGCCTCCCTTGACTCCCAGATGCACCAGAGTTCTCTGTCTTGTTAACTACACTCCACTGGGCACAGCATGGGGTCCATCTCTGTAGCAAACCTTGAGGTGGGTACTATTATTCCATTTTTACAGCTAAGGAAACTGAGGTTCCCAGAAGCCCCTGCCCTCAAGAATCCAAGCTTTAACTTGTTTTTGTTTTTGTTTTTGTTTTTGTAAAAATGTAATGTAATAAAGAATGAGAATTTATAAGAGAAATGAACAAGGTGCTGAGGTTGAGAATGAGATGGAAGTGACATCCGGTTAAGCGTGGTGATCAGGGAAGGCCTTGCCCAGGAGCTGAGACATGAGGGATAAAGAGAAGCCCATGGGGGAAGGAGAGGGTCAGTGGCAGAACAACCTGGGCAGCAATACAGCAGCTACTGGTCACAGTATTTATGGGTATTTCAGTTAATTAAAATTAGGTAAAACTTAAAATTCTTATGGTGAGCACTGAGTAATGTGTAGAATTATTGAATTACTATATCGTACACCTGAAACTAGCATAACACTGTATGTTAACTCTATTGGAATTAAAATTTAAACAAAAAAAAAAAACTCCATTTGGGAGTCGTATTTCACGTTTCAGCCACGTGCTCAGTGGCCAGCCGTATGTGCCTAGTGGCTACGTTATTGGACACTATAGATTATAGAACCTTTCGGTCATCTCAGAAAGTTCTTTTGGACAGTACTGGGAGTGTCCAAGGAACAGCCAGGAGGCCACTGTGCCTTGGATGGTGAGGAAGGCAGGGAAGTTAACAGCAGGAAGAACATACAGGGCCTTATGGGCCATAGTAAGTTAGGTGGATTTTACGCTCTGGCTGATGGGAGCCATAAGAGGGTTTCAGATAAGGGAGGGACATATCTGATATGTTCATTAGGAGATCACTCCATCTGTTGTTTGGAGATTGGACTGTTGGCAGAGCGGAAGCAGGGAGACCAGGAAGGAGCTGAATCTGGCGTCCTGGCGAGAGGTGGCCATGCCTGGACCAGCGTGGGCAGTGTAGTGGTAAGAATAGGTGAGATTTAGACTTTGTTTTCAGGCAGAACCAGCAGGATCTGTCATGGATGGGAGGGTGTAGATGACTGACTGGCTGGGAATGTCATTTGTTGAAGCAGACCGTGGGGTAAGGATTTCTGTGTAATTAACTTACCAGGAGAACCTCACAGGGGAGATAGGCGAAGCTGAGCAAGGAGTGATCTCAGGGCAGATCCTCAGCCTGATGCTTCAGGAGAACTCAGAAGGATGATTTACACCTCCACGTTGTCCCAACACACAGCAGGAGATGTGGCCTTTAATACCCCTTGATGGTCAGTCATGGCTGAAGGCCACCCAGCGATCTAAGCTTCCAGGCATTTTCAGGTCCAGTAACTGGTAGGACCCTCGAAGAAGAGTCTCAGATTCATTCCTTGGGGTAAAGGGAATGTGAGAGGGTCCAAGTGGGCAGAAGCAGTGTCTACCGCAAGTGGGCTTGGGAGGGGAAAAACCATGAGTTCACTGGATGTGTTAACATCATGATGAGCAAAGCCTTTCTTGATTATCTCCTTCAACCCATCACTGGGACCACAGGTGACCCAGCTCCTGAGTGGACACTGGACACCCCTCGCTGCTCTGGCTGGACTCGCGGATTAAGCAGTCAGGAGTCTTATGCTTTGTCTCTTTGTGTCTCTGCCGCCCTTCCCTTGCTCTGCCACCCCCCACCCCGGCCCCCAACTTTTGATTTGCTCGGCCCAGTCACAGACAAGTTCACTGAGAGTGTCTATGTCCTGGCCAATGAGCCATCCGTGGCCCTGTACCGGCTGCAGGAGCACGTGCGCCGCTCTCTGCCTGAGCTGGCCCAGCATAAGGTGAGCCCCACTGACCCCTGCCACTGACCTCCCCCAGAGTCCTCACCTCATGATCTGGGGCCTGCTACGTGGAACAGGGGCTGTTGGGGGAGGAGTCAAGGCTGGGACAGCAGCAAGGAGGCACGAGGTCACTGAGACAGGTTGAGGCCATGGGTGGACAGATTTGGGGGCAGATATGGAAGAAGGGGGTGGCCGGATGTGCATTCGTTGTCACTTGTATGGCGAGAAGGAAGCATCTGCATGAGGACCCGAGGGAATGATGTGCCAGGCCAGGGAACAGCCGGTGCAAAGGCCCTGAGGCATGGTAGCCACGTGTTGGCGGAAAGCCCAGACCGGTGAGGGAGGGGATTTTCAGGAGGAAAGATCAGGATGGAGGGGGCTGGTCTCTGTGGCCATGGTGATGGGTGATCAGGTGCTCCATCCCAGGAACTGAGAGGGTGGAGGTAGCAGCCCTCCTGCTAACAGCTTCCTGTCTCCCACAGGCTGACATGCAGCGATGGGAGGAGCAGAGCCAGGGAGCCATTTACACAGTGGAGTATGCCTGCAGGTGAGCCTTGTAGCCTCCCCACTGCCGGGGTTGTCCCCGTATACCCCAGGGTCACCTCTTGGACATTCCGGGGCATCTCAGCCAGCTCTCCAGTGAACCTTCTCCTGCCAAACGCATCTGAGTTGAGGCATGTGGATCTCGACTTACTTGGCCACACAGCAGGTTCCAATCCAGGCCTGTGCTTCTCACCATTTGCCCATCCCCCATGTGCCTCAGGCAGGCTTCTTCCCGAGTGGAGCCCCTCCCCATGTGTCGTAGGAAGGGGTGGAAAGGTTTAGGGGAGATGCCATCTGGGAAGGGAGCCAGTGCCTCAAGGGCCTTTTCCTTCCCACATCCAGGACCACAGACTGGCCAGTGGGGTGGACGGCAGCTGAGAGGAGGGCCACAGCACAAATACAGCTGATTATTTTTACATTTTTATTTCTTTCCAATTTTTTTTTTTTTTTTAGTGTATAACAGACGCATAAAATTTGCCACCTTAACTCTTTTTAAGTATACGGCTCAGTGGTATTAAATACATTCACGTGCAGCCATCCCCACCCTCCATTGCCAGCATTTTTTTCATCTTGCAAATCTGAAACTCTCCCCGTCAGACACTAACCCCGCCCTTCCCTTTCTCCTGACCCCTGGCACCCACCATTCTGTGTTCTGTGTATGAATCTGGGGACCTCACATAAATGGAGTCGGACAGTATTTGTCTTTTCTGTCCATCTCTTTTCACTCAACATGCTGTCCTCCAGGTCTTCCCATGCTGTAGCCTGTGTTGGATTATCCTTCCTTCTTAAGGTTGAGTAGTATTCCATTGCGTAGACCCACCTCAGTTTATCCATCTGTCGATGAACGTTTCGGTTGCTTCCACGTTTTAGCTACTGTGGATAATGCTGCTGTGAATGTGAGGGTACCATTTAATTATTATTATTGTTATTATTATTATTATTATTATTATTAATATTATTTTGTGTTTAGCTTTTTCTAAGTCTTCAGATTCCACCCCTTCCCCACCCCCCACCCCCCGCCTCCCAGTCCCAAGGGAAAGATGTATGTCAGAGTAAAAGGTAGTAGCCAGTGTTTCTTTTCATCATCGCACCTTTCCTGGCCTTGCCTCCCCCTCTTCAGTTGGTTCCCCTGACTATACTTAACGTCCTGGCTTGTTCCGTTTGCCTCGCGAGTTTGGCAGTTTTATTTAGAAGTGCCATTTGCCCTTTGCGTGGACTAAGTCATTTTCATGGAGGCTGGACACACCCCAGCAGTACAGTCTGTGGAACCACGGGGTTTGCTTGCCTGTTTCTGTTGTGCGAACGAAGGTTCTTTGACAGGAGGTCCTGCTGCTGAGGGTACTGAGCCGAGTGCTCTACCATCAGCCGCCTTGGCCCCTCCACTGGGACAGAAGGCCTTCCAGACGGATGGCATTTTCTTGAGGATGGTGGCCTCAGACACCCTCATTAGCTCAAGAAAGAGTAGAAAAGAAATAGGAGTTTCTCTCTCACGTCTGCCAAACAGCTCCTGCGCGGCTGTGGGCTCACCAGCAAGGCCCAGGTCAAAGGAAGAACATGTCAGAGTCTGTACTTTGTCCCGGTTCCTCTAGCTGCCCCATTCAGTGAAGGAGTCCGGGCTCCGGGTGACACTTCAATTTTAATGCATTAAAATGAAATAAAAGATTCAGCTCCTCTGTCTCACTAGCCATATTTCAAGGGCTTAGCAGCCATGTCAGCGGATAAAGAATGTGTCCGTCATGTTCCAGAAAGTTCCACCGGGCCATGCTGAGGTAAGCATGAGGCCAGTGTATTCTGAGCTCTGAGCACTTCTCGCTAGGGAGATGTGAATTTCTCTATGCTAAGGGACCATGTTTCCTTTATGGACATGAAAGAGCCCTTTTGGTTGTTGACAATGCTTTACGTAGTTGATGCAGAATTTATAGATACTAAATTGGATGAACTATTCAAGAGGGAACTTAGAAAAGCAAGCTTTTTTCCCCCCTATAGTTTATTTATTTTTCATAGTTTACATCCAAGTTAGTTAGCACATTGTGCAACAATGATTTCAAGAGGAGATTCCTTAAGCCCTTTACCCATTTAGCCCATCCCCCCTCCCACAACCCCTCCAGCAACCCTCTGTTTGTTCTCCATATTTAAGAGTCTCTTCTGTTTGTCCCCCTTCTGTTGTCCCCCTCCCTGTTTTTATATTCTTTTTGCTTCCCTCCCCTTATAGTCATCTGTTTAGTATCTTAAATTCCTCATATGAGTGAAGTCATATGATATTTGTCTTTCTGTGACTAATTTCACTTATCATAATACCCTCCGGTTCCATCCACGTAGTTGCAAATGGCAGGAATTCATTCTTTTTGACTGCTGAGTAATACTCCATTGTATATACATACCACATCTTTATCCGTTCATCCATCGATGGATATTTGGGCTCTTCCCATACTTTGGCTGTTGTTGATGGTGCTGCTATAAACATGGGGGTGCATGTGTCCCTTCAAAACAGCACACCTGTGTCCCTTGGATAAATACCTAGTAGGGCAATTGCTGGGTCGTAGGGTAGTTCTACTGTTAATTTTTTGCAGAACCTCCATACTGTTTTCCAGAGTGGCTGCACCAGTTTGCATTCCCATAAAAACAAGCTTTTCATCCAGGTGGGCAAACACTAGAAAAGCTGACTGCATTTTGGTAGTGCTAAAACGAACAAGCTAACAGAGCAGGCGATAGCCCCCCAATCCCCGCTTTGATCTCATGGCCGTTTTCCAGCCGGTCCCTGACTGATAATAAATAGGAGTGAGTTTTTTGTCTTTAATAGAACAGCTTTAAAATGACACTTTTATTTCTACTGCAGATACTATGCAGGTGAGTTGCTGGCATTAGCAGGGCCCTGGGTGGCCTGGTGAATATTTTACTGTTGTGCTGTTGGAAGGGGCATTTTCATTAGATGTTTGTTAGTCTGGTACCAACACCAGAGGCTAGCACAGCTTGGCAGTGGTGTCCCCTTAATTAGTAGTGAGTTATTCTGGTTCTCTCTAAGCTCACCTCCAGAGCTCTTCACAGTTGAGTTGATAAGCTTCCTTCAGAGGCAGGAATAGGTTATCTAAAAGGCCATTTTTACACGTTTATCGCTTCTTCAAAACATTAGGTGGTCTAGCAGCAGGATGTAAAAGTTGCACCCGGGGCGCCTGGCTGGCTCATTCGGAAGAGCATGTGACTCGCTCTCGATCTTGGGGTCGTGAGTTCAAGCCCCACGTCAGGTGTAGAGATTACTTAAATGAATAAATAAATAAATAAAAACTTTCAAAAAAATAGCTGCTTCTGGCCATCATGCACTCTGTCGCATAGACGTCATCGAGGTGTGGCAGGAAAATCAAAACTTTAAACCCCGGATAAGCCCATAGAATCCCTGGGGTGCCTGTTGAGCACTGAGCCCGTGCAGGTGCCCCCACCAACCTCTGGTTGGGAGGCTACATGGGCAGGCGCAGGGAGGGGAGGGTAAGGCGGGGTGGCACCGACTGGGTCCATCCTCCCATTTCAGTGCTGTGAAGAACCTTGTTGACAGCAGCGTCTACTTCCGCAGCGTGGAGGGTCTTCTGAAACAGGCCATCAGCATCCGGGACCACATGAATGCTGCCGCCCAGAGCCACAGGTAGCTCCGGGACCACCCGCTCCTGCTCTCAGCCTCCTCGCTGTAAGGACCTTTGCTTCTCAGCCAGGAACTGCTGTTTCTCACTCCTTAGACAGCTCCCTTTCCTCATCTCATGGTGCCTGGTGGCTTCCTCTCGTCCTTTGGCGTCTGTAACGGGAGAGTACAGCCACCCAGCACCCAGGTCCTGAGCTCTGCTGTGTGCCCGGCCCTGGGCTGGGCACCGGGGATGCAGCGGTGGCCAATATGCATGTACTCGTGGTCTCACGGGGAGGCATACGGCAACCAGGTAAACATGGAACAGACGAGCATTTCAGATGTGCAAAGGAAGAAAAGGGAGGTGGGAGCCTCTCTGAGGAGGTGGGAGCAGAGGCCTGAGCACCATGCAGATGGGAGGTAGCCCGGGGAGGGGGTTCCGGGTTGGACAGCGGTGAGGACAGAGGCCCTGGGGATGGTGATCTGGGTGTGTTGGAGGAACATCTAGGAGGCGAGTGTGGCTGGAGTGGGTGAGCAAGAGGGAGACAGAGCCCGCGAGGCTTGCAGGGGAGGTTGCCTGGAGCTGAAGGAGGCTTCAAGCCAAGGACCAGATGGCCTAAAAATGAAAAGCACTTAACAGTCCTCGCACCCTGGGGAGAGAGTTTTTGTCATATTGTCATTATAACTTAATAAACATGCACTTGGGCACATGTGCACGTGCTGTAAGCTGTACCTCTGCTTTGATATATGTCCGGCTCCTGCAGTCTGGGACTGGGTCTGGCATGCCTGTCCCCCACCAGACATTTAGAAAGAAAAAAAAAAAAAAATCTGTGTTACCGTTCTGAAAACTGAGACGCAGGAATTGTCAAAAACAAAAAAGCCTGGTGAATGTGTAAGAATGGACGTGCAGCCATCTTCTCACAGAGGGTAGCATGACATGGGTTGATCGGGGCTCCTTCTTTAAAGAACTGTCTGCCTTGGGCTGCCCTGCTGTAGGTTGGTGCAAGCCATTGGGGCCAGAGCTTGCTGTGTAGTGTGCACAGCGCCCCCTGCACGGTAGGGCCTCAAAAAGCCATAGCTTTTACCTTTTTTTTTTTTTTTTTTTTAAGTTTATTTATTTATTTTGACAGAGGCAGAGAGAGGGAGAGAGAGAATCCCAAACAGGCTCCTCTCGGTGTGGAGCCTGACGTGGGGCTTGATCCCATGACCGCAAGATGATGACCTGAGCTGATATCAAGAGTCGAATGCTTAAACGACTGAGCCGCCCAGGCTCCCCCATACCTTATTTATTTATTTATTTATTTATTTATTTATTTATTTATTGTTTATTTATTTAAGTTTTTTTTTTTAATGTTTATTTTTGAGAGAGGGAGACAGCGTGAGCTGGGGAAGGGCAGAGAGAGAGGGAGACACAGACTCAGAAGCAGGCTCCAGGCTCCGAGCTATCATATCAGCACAGAGCATGATGTGGGGCTCGAACCCACGAACTGTGAGATCATGACCTGAGCTGAAGTGGGACGCTTAACCCACTGAGCCACCCAGGCGCCCCCCCCCCCCCCCCGCCATATCTTTTATTTTTAATTCATGGTTTCCCAAGTGCTTTAGATGCCTTGCTTGTGCCTGCTTCTGAAAGATGCTTCTAGCGGCTTAAAGTGCTGCTTAACACTTCTCTTGGCAAGCTCTGCGGGTTTGAAGTGCCCAGTCCTGCATGAGTCCCAACCACGACCTCTGAAGTGTGTGGCTGGTCCCATTTTTACAGAGGATGCCCTGAAGGCTGAGGCCAGGGGTCTTAGGGGACTGGAAGGTAACCCAAACCCATCTCCAGCCTAACTGAGCACGCCCGATGGCCTCTGACATTGGCCTCAAGGACGCTGCCCATGTTTTGTTCCAGCCCTGACGAACCACCCCTGCCCTCCTCAGCTTGATCCCGGAAGAGACTTGGAGGTGCTTTGGCCCCTCTGGCTCAGGTCAGTGTCAAGTGGGGTCGTGAACCTCTGCACTCCATGCTCTGAACTAACCCACCCTCTCGGTGTCCAAGAAGGGACCTGCTCGTCTAACCTCTTGGGCTTTCTCCCTGCGCTTGTAGGATACTTTCATCAGTGGGAGGCTTCGGGGTGGTAGGGACCTTCAGCCCTCTGCTACGCAGGACGTTGTCAGCCCTCGTCTCCCTCGTGCTCTCTGTGCCAACTCCCTGCCCCTTCTCCAGGCCGCAGGCCCTGTCTCGATCCTGTGTTCCCCCTGCCAAGACAGAAAGGGGAGCCCACGTTTGGTTGTTTTACTCCCACGCGTTCTCTCAGGCAGAGCCCAGCATGATGGCTACCCACCCAGCTCAGGAATCTTCGCTGCACTGCTGGCCAGCTGTGTGACCCTGAGAAAGTCCCTCCCCTCTCTGGTCTCTGCCTTTCCCTTCCGTCAGAGTGGTTCAGCAGGCAGCAGAGGGTGCTGCTGCATAGTGATGTGTGTTGTAGCAATCAGCTACTGCTGCATGACAAACTATCCCCAAACTTAGTGGTTGACAACCCTAGTCATTTGGCTGCTTACAGTCCTGCGATTTGGGCTGGGCTCAGCTGGGCAGTTTTTCTGGACTTAACAACTATCTGGCACTCATCAGAATTCAAAGGGGCTCATAGTCAGAGGTGGCCTCGCTCACACATCTGGATCTGGACCCGTGCCGTCAGCAGCAGGGGATCCGTTCCCCTCCGCGTGGCCTCCCCAGCAGGCCGACCTAGGCTTCTCCTGGTGACCGGGTGCCCAGAGGGCAGCCCCCGTGTGCCTGTGCCCATCCGACCTCTTCTTGCTTCACACCGCGGATGCTCCATTGGTCAAGGCCAGCCACGTGGCCAGGCCAAGAACCTGATGGGAGAGGACTGCAGGAAGGCCTCAATACCGGGAGGTGTGATCGACTGTGTGAGGAGAGCATGGTACCAAGAAAGGCCTGGCACGTTGTTACTCGGCGCCCATGTACGGCCGACCCCGGCAGATCGGCGGCATCTGAGGGACTTCTGAGCTCTGGCTGTTGTAGTTCTCAAAGCCCCGCCCATTTGCCAGCACTACGATGGCGCTCTGTGCCACAGAGGCCCTCTCAGAGGGCTTGGGAGGCATGAGTGGGATGGGGCCTCCACAGCCCCCGAGCCACAGTCTCCAGAGACAAGAGGCAGCAGAATTCATGTGTATGCAGTTGAAGTACTTTTTGAGCACCTGCTGTGTGTGTGCCAGGCTTAGCTCTCCGGCTGGGGGTAGTGAGGAATCCCGCTGGCTGTGGGATTGCCTAGGGAGCATCTGGGAGGACTTGGGGCAAGAGGGGCTACCAAGAGGGTCAGCAACTCATCCCAGTGGCCCACACAGTGTTGCCCACCAGCCCTGGGCCTACGCCCCACCATCTCTCCACTCCCTTCTCCTTGCCCTCGTCACTCCCACCATCCAGCTTCAAGGACACCACCCTGCTGCCCTCCCCACACCCTGTTGTCATCTGCTGTCCCTCTGCTGCTGCGCCCCCTTGGAATAAAATTCTCTGTGGCTTCTCCTGACCCCGCCTTTATCCCTACAGGCCCTGCCCCCTTCCTCTTCAGAATTGTTGCCCCATTGCCCCTCTCGGAGCCTTCCACCCCGCACTTTCCCCCCAAACTGTTCCCTACAGGGTGATTGGTAACCTTTATAGGGTCAAGTCACAGTCTCCCCTGGCGTCTGACTTCACCTGCCTCTCCAGTCCAGGGCCTCTAGCACAGTTCCCTTTTACAGAAGAGAAAGCAGGCTCAGAGAGGCCAGGCACAGTCACTGCCTTGACCAGAAGTGCTGGGAGTCCTACCCCGGGGTTTCACCTCTTCCCCCATCCCACCTAGTACCTCCTGCCTCAGGTGCCATCTCATCAGGGTGACCTTGCCACCCTGACGGTCTCTCAGACCTCTCTCTGACCCTTGTCCCTCCATCCCCTAGCCCCACTAAAGCTGGGGCCTTTGGACACAACTTTGTGGAATCTGGCAGGGACTGAAGACCAAGCAGGTGTGGCCAGCACATTCCTCTTGCTTCTGCTCAGCGCCGCCTCTGGGCCCCTCTGTGAATGTCTGGAGACAAGGCTTTGCTGCCTGTGGACTCCTACCTGCCCCCCATTGATCACGGACACAGTCATGGCCACGGCCCCCCCGACCGGTAATTGCCACTCTGTTAATCCTGAACAACCACCCACTGTGTGCCTGGAACCTCACTGGGGGCTTTTCAAGGCTTATCTTTTCATCTTTCATCCTCAGCCTGGTAAGGCAGGTGTTACCCCCAAATACATATGGGGAAAGAGAGCCTTCGAGAGGTGGCATGACCTGTACAAGGTCACACAGCAGACTCCAGAGACTGAGTCCTACTGTGCTTCCTGCTGTATAACATGGGGCCTAGAGCTGGGCCTCTCTGGTCTGGTCTTCTCTTCCTTCCTTCCTTCCTTCCTTCCTTCCTTCCTTCCTTCCTTCTTTTCTTTCTTTCTTTCTTTCTTTCTTTCTTTCTTTCTTTCTTTCTTTCTCTTCTGTTTTTTTAAATGTTTATTTGTTTTTGAGAGACAGAGCATGAGTGGGGGAGGGGCAGAGAGAGAGAGAATCTGAAGCAGGCTCCAGGCTCTGAGCTGTCAGCACAGAGCCTGACACAGGGCTCGAACCCACAAACCATGAGATAAAGACCTGAGCCAAAGTCAGATGCTTAACCAACCGAGCCACCCAGGCACCCCTGGTCCTCCTTTTCTCCATCTGGACAAAGAAGCCTGGATTGGACCTTCTCTACAGGCTGAGGTGGACATTTGTGTATCTGCCTGCACGGTCTGCATTCTGTCTTGAGCAGAAATGCCCACCCCAGGCTCAGGCCATATGAAAAAGCCTGGAATGGGAGTGTCCCATTCCAGGTGTGGATGTGGGACACTGGCCTGGCCAATCAGAGCCACCACCTCCCAAGTCACAGTGATTGGGTAGAAATGAGCGTGTGACCTTGTGAGAGGTCTCACTCAAGAATTTTGCTGGGAAAAAAAAAAAAAAAAGAATTTTGTTGGGAAGCCTGGAAAAGTCACTGTCTTCCCACTAGGGTTGTTGAACTAGGCAGGTGGAAGGGGAGACCCAAGAACACTGCATGGAGTCCTGGATCCAACTGTACCTGACACCAGTAAATCTTGATTATTCAGTTTCATTGGTCTCTAATGTAACTGTATTTGCCAAAATTGCTTTGAGTCCATTTCTGCTGACTGCAGAAAAGCCCACACTGACCACTGTGAATTTCAAGCCTGGAAGATCATGGTCCGCAGTTTGTACACCTCCAAGGCCCGCCGGCTGCCAGTGCAGTATCCAGCACCAGATATCAGGAAGATCAGAATGGAGTTGTTTGAAGTATAGTCCGGGTGAGTCCTAGGCCGACTGCTCTGAGAGGATCTCCCCACACTTCCCTAGGTGTTGTGAGTGGTTGGAAGAGAGAGGCGGCAAGGGTCAGGGGGACCCTACGGGAGAGAGAGAGGGTCCTGGTGGGGTGTCAGTGTTGTGGAGGGGCCTGAGGGCCTAGGAAGGGGTTCGTGGACACAGGAGATATGGAAGAAGGACCACCTCCCACTGCCAGGAAATAGGAGTCCCTTCTCTCTCCCCTTTCTAGGGTGTATTAGGGGCCTCTGTGCCGCCATCCTGCCTCCCCACTTGCCCCAGCCCAGGTTGTGGGGAGGGAGAATCCTCTGGTCCACCTGATTAGAGGCCCTGACTGGTGTGTAGCCCCCCCACCAAGTCACTGTCACCGTTTGCCCGCTCGGAAGGCACTCGTCCTTCTGTCCTCCTACCTGTCCATCAAACAGCCATTCATCCAGCAGTCATTGACTGCCCTCTGTTGGCCAGGCCCTGCCCGGGGAATGCCCTGGTGAGCAAGACAGGCCAGCCCTGTCAGACCTAGGGGTGAGACCGGCAGGAGAAACAGGCGGCTAAGTGAGGGAACTGCGTATTTTCCAGGGGCTGCCTTGGACTGTTCCTGTGCTGTGAGCTAGTAGGGTGCAGTCTTGGGGTGCCCCAGACCCTCCCAGGGCTCCCCATCACCCACAGTCCCTGGGTGCGATCTCAACTAGTGACTAATAGTCTTCTCCATTCAAAGATCAGGTCTTTAGACTGAAGACCCCTCACGACTCTCAAGTCAGAGGGCTCCGAACTTGGCTGGTTTATTTGCATTTCATTTACATGTCCCTCCCTGCACTTCCCACCTAGAGAACGCCCACACCCCCTGGGCCACCAGGGGGCGCAAGAGGCAAACCCTTGGTCAGGCCTCGGAAGTGGTCATTGTCCACTTTTCCTGGCCGGTCCTGGTAGGTGCATTGTGATCCTCCATCCTTTTTCCATACGCCCTCGCTCCCATTTTTCAGAGAGTGAACTAAGATTCCATGAGGCAGGATTACCCAGCAGGACCTTGCACCTGCCCCCATGTGCTCCTGGGCTGTTCTGGCAGCCTCCCTTCCTTGCCAGGGTGGAGGTGTGGGCACTCCCAGACCTGACTCAGTAGGATTTGCTCCCAGGAGAGCCCCAGAGACAGGAGGTGGGGGAAGCTTGGAGAGAGGCAATGAGCTCCCTTGTGCCATGGGGCGTTCAAGCTGGAGCCTAGCACCCATGAGGGTGGGGATGACCTGGAAGGGACCTTGTGGACCACCCCAGTCTCTTTCAAATCTGTGGGTGGGGTAAAAGGAGGCCCAAGAGGGCAGTGACTTGCCCCCGGTTGGTCCACAGTGGTCAAAATGGGAATCAGACTTCACTTTTGGCTTTTTGTCCTTAGCCCAAATCTGAGTCCTGGGTTTTTTTTTTTTTTTTTGTTTTGTTTTTTTAATAAATTTTTTTTTTTCAACGTTTATTTATTTTTGGGACAGAGAGTGACAGAGCATGAACGGGGGAGGGGCAGAGAGAGAGGGAGACACAGAATCGGAAACAGGCTCCAGGCTCCGAGCCATCAGCCCAGAGCCTGACGCGGGGCTCGAACTCACGGACCGCGAGATCGTGACCTGGCTGAAGTCGGACGCTCAACCGACTGCGCCACCCAGGCGCCCCTGAGTCCTGGTTTTTATTTCAGGCCTGCTGTACACTCCCAGAGGGGTACTACCGCTGAGAAACCCCTTCCTAGCCCTGCCACATCCCCCAGAAAGGTCTCTGAATGCCTCCAGCTTGGTCCCCATGCCCCACCATCACTCAGACCCTCTCCGGGGCTCTCCAGTTCTTCAAGAAACCCTCAGAGACACCCCTTTGGTGCCACTACACGTGAGGCAGAGGAGCCTCCAATATGGGGGAGACAGAGTCAGACACAGACATCTCCAACCCCCTGGGTCAGCGCTGGGCTGGAAGGAGGGATGGGGGTAGAGAAGCCCCAAGTGGGAGGAGGGGGCTTTGAAGGTGGGCCTTGAAATGATTCTAGCCTCCAGGAGGAGGGGCTGCTGTTTCCCCCACTTTCACATGAGCGAACAGGCTCACAGTGGTGCAGTGACCAGCTTGAGGTCATGCAGTGAGTGGGAACCAGAGCTGGGATGGGGACCCAGGCTCTCCAACCCTGAGGCCCTGCCTGCTGGGCCACACTGCACTTGCCATGAAGCGTCCGTCAAAGCCTTCCCCTTCTGATACTGTGCGAAAGGATCTGGAAGACGGGGACTTGGGAGAAGCAGCTTTTCCACCTCCTTACCTTCGCACTCCTGCCTCCACCCACCCCCAACTACCCCATCCTCTAGGCCCCCTTCCCAGGTCCCCTTCTGTGGCCCTTTCCACTCTCTTCTCCCCTGGCCCCCAACCCTCCCTTCTACTCTCCAGCCTCTTACTCTAGCAACTAAGGGTGTCCCCTCAACTGAAAAGACCGAGGTGGAGACTTTGACTGCCCTGATGGGGGATGCAGGTTCACATGGGGTGACATAGCCATTGAAGGGGGAGGGTATAGGACAGGAATTGGGGTAGAGACAAAAAGGAGGGGCTGTTATAGGAAATAGAGTGCAAATGATAGAAGACGGAACTGGCCAGAATGGGAAAGAGGCATGGAGTATGAGTGGGGGCGGGGACGGAGTGGCAGGAACATGGGAGGGAGCCGTAGTGGTGGGAAGGGACAGGGAGGAGGGTGCGTGGGGGGGCAGGCCCAGCCAGCTCAGATCAGGCAGACCCTTCCCTACACACCCTGGCTGCTCCCAGAGCTGCTCCAGCTGCTGCCCTCACGTAACCAGAGCCTGCCTGTTGCATCAGAGGCGGGCGGGCAGCCACGGGTAAACAGAGCAGCCCTCGGGGGGCCCGGGGCTCCCCAGCCACCTCCACGCTCCCCAAGCCCCATTCTGTGCCTTGGAGCCAAGGCAGGCACCCCCATCCTAGTCTGGCTTCTGGTGTGTCCTTGGGACACCAGAGGTTTGGTGTTGGGCACTGAGGGACAGTGCAGTGGGGTCAGAGGCAGGACCCCTGGACCTTCTTATGACAGCATGAACCCTAGCATATGTCCAAAGATGAAAGCTTTGCCCAGACTAGGGATCCAAACTGCCCATGTCACAGATGGGTAGATTGAGGTTTGAGGAGAGGCCTCCCAGAACCCCAGTTCCCTGCCTCAGTGTCCCCCACACATTGATATCTCTACATGTTCCCCACAGAATCCAAGAGTCTAGCCATCCCCTGTTGTCTTCCAAGAAGGTGGAAAACAGACAGCCATTGCAACCCACTTGATCTCCCATTTTATCTGCCCCAAACTGACCCCCTCCTCTCTTTCTCCGAGCCTCCCTTCAAGTGCCCAGCCCAATCTACTTCTGCCCACTTCTCTGGCTTCATCTGCCTCGTCTCCTCCACCAAAAAATGCTCCACACTCTGCCTCCGCACCTTTGCGAGTGCTGTTGCCTCTTGGAAAACCCTTCTCCCAGTGGCAAACTCCTGTTCATGCCTCAAAGCCCAGTAAAATGCCCCCTCTTCTGGGAAGCCCTCCCCAACCCTTCTAGCCCAGTCCTGACTCCCCAGAGCCAGGGCAGTGTGTGGCAGCTCTGTCTTCGCCAGGTTAGGAGTTTCTCCTGGATTACACAATCCAAAAATCATCATTCTGTAATTCTTTTCACATTGATTCGCTCACTAATTCTGTTCTGATTTCCCCTCTGGGCCTAGACGTGTGCTGGGTGGTGCTGGGATCCCATGGAGGGAGTGGATGCAGAGGTCTCGGCTGGAGTCTAGTTCTGGAAGCCAGTCCCCCTACACACAGCTGACCTTTAAACTGGAGGAGGGCGCCTAGAAGCCGAGGGGTCTGTTGCCTTCCTGTCAAGACACGTGAGGCACACATCTAGCTACAGGAGGCACAGATGAGCGAGCCCGCACAGGCGATCCCAGAGCCAGCTTTCTGCAATCCCTCCATTTGGGTGAGAGCAAGGATCAGTGTTAGCTTCGAGAAGGGCTCCGTCTCTGGGGCCTTCAGGGTCTTGGGTCAGAGGTGTATTTCACTCAGTTTAGAATAAGTCTAGAGTTGGGGCTAGCCGTGGTCCAAATTAGAGACAAGGTCCGAATTAGCGCCAGGGTCACAGTAGTAAGGTCACAGGCGCCTAGTGAGGGTGGGGGAAGTCTGGCGGGTCTGATCCAGCCCCCTCTCCGGTCTCCTTTCTTCATTACACTCCCTCCCCATTTCGGCGTCTTCCGGGGTCTGAATCCGAGTGCCCAGAACTCCCGGGGCGGGGACGCGCCCAAGTGCCCGCCCATCACGGCTCATGAACGCGCCCTATATACAAATGGTCCCCACCCCACCCAATCAGCTCCCGAGGGGGCGGGGCCGCCCGTCCCGTAGGCACCTGTGGCCGCCCTGCGCTCCGAGCTCTGTGCTGCTGCTGCCTGGCTGGTACTTGAGCGTCCAGAGGGCCCAGGCCCAGCAGGTGCGTGTCGCGTCGGGCCAAGGTTTGTGTGGTGTCTTTAGAACGGCATCTGTGGTTTGGGCTGGGTTTGGAGGTCCAAGTGTGCTGCTGTGTGCTGGAGAGTTGTATGTCTAAGAGATGTGCGTCCTAGGACGTGAGTCTGAGAGGTTGTGTGTCCTGAGAGGCTATGTGTCCAAAGGGTGTGAGTCGGAGGGGTGTGTTCGAGGGGGAGGGTGTGTCCAAAGGATTGTGAGTCCAAGGGCTATGTTTCTGAGAGGTTGTATGCCCAAGGGGCCTGTGTCTGAGGGTTTTGATGTCATTTGGGGAGCTGGGGGGGCCATGAGCCCCTGTATGTGTCTGTGAGCTGTATGTCTGGTCTGTGAGCTGGAGTGTCCTCCTCGCCTGGGATGCACTCCTTTGCATGCCCTCCAAGCCCCTGTACACAGCCCGGTGCCTTCCTGCTATGGCTGTGCCCTTTTGTGTCACTGCCCCAGACCTGCGTGTGGCATAACCATGCATGTGTGCCTGTGACTGCCATGACCCTCACCTGCCCCGTGGGATTTGAGCTTCACGAGGAGAATGCGGGGCCTACAGCCCATGGGGTGCCTGTATGGCTGGGGGCAGGATAGGGGGTGTGGAGCCCTGGGTGGGGGATCACAGCTGCCTGGGTCACCCCCTCTCCTGTGCCTCAGTTCTCCCACCTGGGAAATGGGTACAGGAACAATAGTCACAGCCCTGCGAGACTGTCAGCACATGAAAAGCTGACATGAAAGTGTTACTTTTGCAGTTACGCTCCTCCCACCCCCCTCCGCCTCTCTCAGGGTCCAGGGCTGCAGACAGGGCCGACTGATCCACCTGGCTATCTCCAGTCCCTTTGTTGCTGACTTGAGAAGTCAGAAATAGCTGAGGCCTCATGCTTGTCCTGGCCTAGAATCCCCACTCGGGAAGGTCAGGACCTCCGGACATTTGGCATCCAGTGATAGGAATTTTCAGACTATTGGGGTAAAAGAAAGTGGCTTCAAAACAGTATTTAGAGTTGGAAAGACAAGTGTGTGGAGTTTGATTACAAAGGTCAAAGGGACTTTGGGAGAAGTCAGCCTTGCTCCATCCTGTCCCCCTGTCTGCCTACCACTGCCTGTCTGAGTCAAGGAGTGAATCTTGGATTCCAGGGAATGGAATTTCAGAACATTTAGGGCCCAGGGCCTCACCTTCAAGAGTCGGAAGCTGCTTATTTGGTCTGAAGCCCCCACTTTGCAGGGAGGGAAGACTGAGGCCAGATGGACACATTCAGGCCCCTCAGGAAAAAGATAGGCTCAATGCTATTCCTGGGCCACTGCAAAAGAATAAAATCCAGGAGCGAGGGGCCCAGCCTTCTCTCACTCCTCTCTTTGTGACTTCAGACAGATCACTGCCCCTCTCTGAGCTCTGTGGCTGCCCCTGTGACCTGAGCCAGTTGAGCTCAGTTTTACATCCTATCTCCAACTAATGATTTATTTCATTAAATCATTACCCAACCGGGCAGACATATGGAAGATGCAAATTAAGAGGGGAAAGGGACCCCCGACTCAGATGCAAGGAGCGTAGAAATGTTAGGGGTCTGGCCTTCCAGAAGATTGGAGGCACATATGCACAGATGTCATTTTTCAGAGAGGATTTATCATACACTGAGATCCCATTTGGGGTCAGAGAGCTCACCCCAACCCTGGCCCTTGAATCCCCGTGAGGTACACGCAGAGGTTGGGTCCCATTTCTCAACCCCCAAAAGGGTCTTCCTGGGCCCGTGCCCTGGGAGCTTGTGAGGATTCCCGGTCATCTTCAGGCCGAGGAATGAGTGTCTAGGATCCCAACAGTGCTCCAGGCTCACTTCCCAGACCGTGCAGGGGTGGCGAGTTTGGGCCACAGCCAGATAGCCCCAGGGCTCAAGCCCAGGCTGGAGTGAGAATCTGGGGGTCTCTCTGTGTGGCCCGGGAAAGACGGGCTCCTCCTCTGTGAAACGGGGATAGCAATCTCCGCTTCACTGGGCTGTCTGTGGGTCAGGCAGGTCCTGTGTGTAAATGAGGTGGCATGTGGGCCTGGGCAGACAGTAGGCGCTCAGTAATAGGAGGTGACATCTGAACTGTGACAAGTGGAGGTACCTGTGAGCCCCATCTAGGCCCCCCACCATCACCCCACCCTCTACCAGGGCCAAGGAGGCCTCAGGCCTGTCAGCTTTCCTGGCCTGATCTCCTCCAGGTCCAGGTTTGCCTGGGGTCAAGGCAGGGCCCTCAGAAGGGAGCAACTGAGGAGGGTTGGCACAAGGAGTCACTGCCATGGGCACAGGCCTGCTTCTGTCCACTTTCCACACCCACGGCACCCACTGTCTCCAACCAATTGCTGTCCTGGCCTCCTGCCCTGACAGGACTTCTCCCCACAGCAGCCATGGGGTCTTCTGAAAATCCTGAATCAGACCACAGCCCTCGCCTGCTCATGCACCCGCCATGACTCCCCATTGCTCTGCAGTCCACCCTCTCATCCCCACCCTTGAGGCCCCATGTAGTGCCCCTCATTCACTGTGCTTTAGTCACACTGACTTCCCCTGCACCTGGAACCTGACCAGCACGCTCCCACCTCAGGTCCTTTGCACCTGCCATTTCTTCCACCAGGCAGTCCCTCCCCCACATCCTGACATGGCTGATGTCCTCTCGTCCTTGAGGACCCCCATTTCAGAAAGGCCCAAAGCAGTTCCCTCCCCTGCCACCTACCCCTACCCCTTCCCCCTGTTGAATTTCTTCCTTGAAGGCCTCTGTCTCTGAAAGGATTATGCATCTGTTGTCACCTCTCCCACAGGACTGGGCAATGGAGGAAGTCAGGCTGGGTCTGTTCACTCCCTACCCCTGTGTCCCGTGCACCTGGTGGGCTCTCAGACATTTCTGGGGGAAGAGAGTGGAGACCAGGGATGCCCCAAGACCCCATCTTTGGGTCCTTGATGACTACATCTCAGGTCTGTCAGTCTGTAGGCTGAGTCCCTTCCGCTCAGAGCTGACAGATGTGTTAATTTCCCAAGCAGGGAGGCCTTGGCCTCAGGGGATGAATTTCTGGGGTTCCCATGGGGAGCTCTTTCTCTGGAACAAAGAGAGAAATCTTGGGCTCTCCCTGCAGTCGCTCCTATGGCTCGGGGACATCACTGGGTGCTTTGGGTGACCCTGGACTCCAATCTGGGACAGGAAGTTGGGTTCTGAATGTAGAGTCTCTCTCGGCTCCAGGGGTTTAGGGACCCAACCCCCTCGGGGAGGTAAGAGGGAGTGGTGGGCTTCCATTTGCAGTGACGGTGACAGAGAAACTGGCCTTCTTGGCAGATGAAGGACATGATTTCCTTCCCAAATGGACAGTCGTACCTTGGCCTGAGAGGCACTTGAGCACCTCCAGTGGGGGGTTGTGCTGTTGGCCATTAGAGCAAGGGTCTCAAACTGGTAGGGGGTGGGGCTCAAATTTGTCTTGTGGGCCACAAGGTGTTTGAAAAGAAACTGAACGGGTTTCTTCCATTTGTTAAGCAGTTGGCTCGTTCATTCAAGGAAGGGTGACTGGGGGCCTACTGTGTGCAGGGCCCTGGGAAGGCTCCACCCTGCCCTCGCTGAGTGAACATGCTAGGGTAACATGACCATCACAGAAAGTAACAACGAAGCACAAAAAGTATCTGGTGGGGCTAAGAGCCTCAAGGAGAGATGAATCTCTCCTGGGAAAATTGGCTCCTCCAGAAAAAGGGATTTTTGCCTGGTTTCAAAGGATATGAGGTATCTCCTCAAACCTGACAAGGGCTTTCCGGGGGGGGGGGGGGGGGGGGCGGGGAAGGCCCAGCCTGGGCAAAGGCCTAGTGATGGGAATGTAGCAGGTCTGTTTGGGGCTGGTGTGTCAGGTGCCCGAAAAGGGACAGAAGGTGTACTGGGCATTTGCTGGTAGATGAGGCCTTTCTAAAGAGGAAGGACAGGTAGTGGGCACCTGGGGAGCTCCCAGGGACTCGTAGTACAAGGCTCAGAACATGTCAGGCAACGAATATGCGTGGAGCCAGGAATTGAACCCTCATCTGGCCAGGCCTATAGCCACAACCCTCTCAGCACATGGCCACAGTGGCCCCCTTAAGGAGAAGACTGGGGGAGGCGAGGTCTGAGGGACGCCGCTGAGCCTCAGTTCCCCTATGGGTGCCAAAGGGACCTATGGACAAAGGACCATAAGGGGCCTTCTCCAACTGGAACATTCTCAGTTTCTGGGATTCAGAGCCACCTGTGGGTGACATACCACACCCCTAGACCCCCCACAGTTCCCAGGAACACCACGAAGATCCATACAGTCACCTGCCTCGTGCACCAATATAGCTTGTGAGTCCCATGAAGCGTCCATATACGTGCCCCCCACAGACGCTCACTTCCCACAGACTCCCCAACCCCCATCTCTCCCCCGGAGCTGCTGACCACTCTTCCTCAAGAAGCTAGAAGGTTGGGCAATACCACCGCAGGTATGGGGGCCCTACGTGTGTCTGGGATCTATGGGAAATGGACGACAAGCATGCCTGTACTGGGGGGGGCATGGTATTTTGGGGGGTGTCTGTGCATATTTGGGAGTCTGTGTGCACTTGGAGAACTGGAATGTGTTGTGGTCTCAGTGTGTGTGACTGGAGAGGTCTGTGTGTATTTGGGGGTCTGCATATACACGGTGATCTGGGTGTCTTTTGGGAATATGTGTGTTTGGATAGCTGTATGGGTTTGGGGGGGTCTGCATTTATTATGGGCTGCGTGCGTTTCGGGGGACTTTCGCATGGAGTGATCCACATGTGTTTGAAGGTGATATGTGTGTCCAGGAGATGTGTATATGTTTTATTTTTAATGTTTACTTTTTGAGAGAGTGTGAGCTGGGGAGGAGCAGAGAGAGAGGGGGACAGAGGATCCAAAGCGGGCTCTGCGCTGACGGCCGTGAGCCCAATGCCTGGTCCGAACTCACGAATGGTGAGATCATGACCTGAGCTGGTTGGACACTCAACCGACTGAGCCACCCAGGCGCCCCCAGATCTATATATGTTTTAAGCATCTGTGGATTTTGAGGGGCTCTGCATGTGTTTGGGGGTCTCCTTATGTATGGAATCTCCCTACGCTCATCTGTCCATTTGAGGAATGGGCTTTATCCCTGCGTCCCTGTTCTCAGTCCTCCTGCCTGGATCTGCCTAGGACCCTTGCTCTGATCTGGGCACCTCCCAGGGCTGAGTAGAGATGACCGAAGGTCAGGGCCCAGTGACCAGAAAAGCTCCCCGGGCAGGGTAGGAGGGAAGGGCATGTATAGACCCCCTACTGTGAAGCCTTGTCCCCGAGCTCACTGGCTCTGACTCTCCCCATTTTCTGGTGGAGGAAACTGAGGCCCACAGAAGTCTGGCCACACCAGAGTCACTGCCAGAACCCACCTACCCTCAGGGACCACTGTGGGCTGAGCCAGCCTCTAGGTCACCCACAGAGGCCCCCCACTTGGGGCACCATCTCCCTAGGCCCCCAGGGTAGGAGGCGGACCCAGGGCCCCTGCTGGGGAGGGGAGGGTCGCTGGCAGCTGGGGTCAAAACTGCTTGAGCCCTCAAGAGATGGGGGGGGGGTGTCCCGGATTTCCAAGGGGCTCTTCCTGTTGCCTGTAATGAGGTACTTGGGGAGCAGGTGATGAAACCACCGCCTGGGTTGCGTGAGGCGGGGCCGCAGGCCTGATTCGCTGCAGCCACCCAGGAGCAGCGCCCCCTCCCCGCTTCGCCGCGTCCCCGCGGGCCCTCACCTCCCCCCTGCCACCCACCTGCCTCTCACTTCTCCTTTCCTCCCCTCCTTTCCCGGTGCGGGTGCCCCACCAAGCTGTGGCCTCTGGGCTCAGGGGTCTGGCAGTGTGACTCGCCACTTGTCCCCTCGTTAAAGCCCCACTGGGAACCAAGAAGGGGAACTTGATGGACCCCTGATCTGTTCTCTCAAACCCTTGCTTCAAGGCCTTTGAGGTCAGAATTCTGTGACCCATTTTATGGGGGGAGGAAATGGGGGCTCGATGTCACCCAGCGTGTCACCGTGTGAGTGTTGCTGTGGTCTTGCAAGATGGCATGCTGACTCAGCGCCCCCCATTCCAAGGCCCGGCCCTTTTTCCTTCTGGCTTCTGGAAGGCCAGAAGATAAGGTCCGCAGAGCCATCCACCATCCGCTTCTCCCCAAGTGGTGGCAGAAGGATTGTCACCCCCATTTACAGGTGAGAAAACTGAGCCCCCCGCTGGGGAGACTGCCACGGGTGAACCATCCGTGGGAGGGTGGCATTCTTCCTCAGCCCCATATCTCTATCACCAAAGTGCTAAATAATCTTGCCAGACCTGGGAGGTGACAGTCTATGGCCCAAAGGACCCCAGAGGTGTTTGTTGATTGACTTAGTGACCACCAGGCACTCATGAAATCTTCCTTTGTCCTCTCCATTCCTCCCCTGCACAGCGCTCAGGCCTGGGACCCTGGGCTCCTCCCCCTCCCCCCAGAAGCGTGCCACCAGTGCATCCTGGCCCTTTGATTGCCAAGCAGTCCTTCCACTTCTGCCCCCGTCCTAGTTCAGGCCTCATGTCTCCCACTGGACACCTGTCCGGGCCTTTCCTTGTCCTCCTTATTAGACGCTACTCCCCACAGCAGTCATGAGCAGGAGAAGCTTTAGAAAAAAAAATCTTTTGGTTGAGATAAATCATAGAGAGAAAGATGCACCAATCATTGGAGTAGGGTTAATACATTGGCACAAACTAAACACGTCTGTGTACCCGGACTGTGGACCAGGGAGGAACCCCTGAAACTCCCACTGCTCTGTCATGGCACCCTGCCTGGGATGGCCACCGTGTGACGTTCATCATTGTGAGCTTTGCCTACTCTAGAACTGCACGTAAATGGAATTATACAGCGTGTCCCCTCTGTCCAGTCCAGCATTGTTGAATCTGCGTGTGGTCTGAGAGATTCACCTGTGTGGTTGCGTGGATCTGGAGTGCATCCTTTTACCGTGCTGTGTAGTAGTCCATCATAGAATCTACCAGAAAGTACTAACTGATTCTCCCATTGAGGGCATTTGGTGCGTTCCAGCTTGGGGCCATGGTGAACGAAGCTACTGAAAACACTCTTGTCGGTGTTGTCCTTTGGTAAAATATGGATCCATTTCTCTTGGGTGAATACTGAGGAGAGAGATCGCTGGGTCATAGGGAAGATGTATATTCAGCTTTAGCAGATGCCAGATAGCTTTCCAGAGTGGCTCTACCTCTCTCCCTTCCCACCAGCAATGTAAGAGAATGCACGGGGATTTTTAAAACTGTAAAATTATGTCCTGTGCCCCCAAACTCTCCATGGCTCTTCGTTGACCTCGGAGTAAAGCCTGCAGTCTTCACCCCTGCAGTCTTCCCCCCCACCACCTCTCTCCCTCTCCCCACTGCCATGCTGTCCAGCCACACAGTCTTCTACGATTTCTTTAAAATGCCAAACTCATGATCGCTGCAGACTTTTGCCCTTGGAGTTCCCCCTGCCAGGAACATCCTTCCCCCTCGATCTTCCCGCTACTGGCTCTTCCCTTGCTTGGCTGTCTCTTTCTTGTGCTTCAGGTCTTGGCTCCAATCTCACCTCTTCGGAGAGGTCTTTTCTGAAATCCCTGGCTCACCCCTCTCAGGGTCAATACTTCTCTTGGTTTGGACTTAGCCGGGTTCTGACATGCGATAGTTTCATAAACATGACTGGGGCGATGCCCATTGTTTGCGAAGGTCTGAGTTAGTTTAAATAACATTGCACTTGCCTCTTCCTTGAGGTTTTTTTTTTTTCCTGTTGTCCTTTTAATGGTAGGTCTCGTGTCACTTTTCTAATCTTCTATGGTCATTGGTCTACTTAAACTTTCTACTTCCTTTGTGGTCAGCTTATTACAGTGGTTGGCACATGGTTGATACTTCATACCGGCTAAGTATGAGGATGTGAAGAAAAAGGGAGGGAGGTGCTGGACCCTCGGCTTCAAATGCCCAGCCCCTGCCCATCTGCTCAGGCCCCCATCCAGCCTGTCCACCAAGGCCCAACTACATGCTTCCTCCTCTGAGATGCCTTCTTGGGTTTCTCCTGACCCTCCTTCGCTGCTCCATTCCCAGGTCAATGGGTCCATTTCTCTGCTTCTCTGCTGGGCAGATGTTATAAGCTCTCTGCTTTCTGGCGGGATATCTTTTGGGGGGTGGGGGTGGGGAATGTGTGCACAGAAGAGGCCTCCCCCCTCGTGCCTGGCACATTCAGCATGTGCTGCCACCTCCCCCCAGCAGTTCCGATCACGCCAACATCTGGAGACCAGGCCACCGGGTCTGTCTGCGGCTCAGTGGGGATTTGCATGTGAGTACAAATATATATGCACACCCTGGGCCTTCCGCCTCCGCATTCCTTGGCTGGCCCTTCACACCTGGGCTTGAGACAGGTCAACGCTGAGTGACTGGATTTGCATGCCCATGTATTTCTGGGTAGGGAGTCAGCTGGGGGAGTCTGAGAGGAAGTTGTTGAGGGAAGCTGGGGGGAGTTCAGAGTCTCTCTTGACCTGCTCCATTCACTAAATCTGGTTATGAGGGGCTTCCAGTATGAGGGAGACAGAGCCGGATATACGTACCCCTAGCTCCACGGGGTCAAAACTGGAGGGAAACTTCGGGAGCTGTAGGAATCCAGAGTGAGGGCAGGAAGGGCTTCGTGGAGGAATAAATGTTTTGAGCTGGGTTTTGAAGTGTGAATAGGAGTTGGCCAAGTGAAAAAAGGGCTTTCCAAGCAGAGTCATTTCATTGAAGGTAGATTAAGATGGGCAGGGGTTGATTGGGGCAGGGCCTCAAATGCCAGGCTGGGGACTAGAACTTTCCCCTGAGGGCAGAGGGGAGCCACGGAGAGTGTGTGAGCAGGAAGGGGTATGATCAGAGCTGTGTGTTGGGTAGATCCCTTAAGGGCCAGAATGGAGATGACTTTGGTTCTTGGGTGAGGATTGGGGGTTTCAGGATCACAAGACTCAGAAGAGTCAAAGCCCTGCATAAGCCCACCGGCATCTGTCAGGCCTGGCCCCAGAGATGCCATAGGGTCTGGTGGCATCCGGAGGAACCAAAGACCCCTGGAGCACAGCGACTTAAAGCGTATGATGCCAGCCTAGGACAGAGGGGGCCTCACCCCCTGGCTCTGCCCAGATGGACACAGCCCTGGTCTACTCCTCAAGTCTCCTGCCGTCTCTAGCCCGGCTTCCAACAGTCCTGCTCTCCATGGCAGCTGTGGCTAAAGTTTTTAAATGATAAATCAAACCTCCCTCCCTTTTTGCTCAGAACCCTCTCAGAGCCCTCTCAGAGCCCTCTGTCACTCTTAGACCAAAACCCACAGTCCTCCTCACAGCTCAGAGGACCCAGAGAGGCCCTGCGTCTGTGGCCTCTCCTCCTGGCCTCCTTGTTAGTGTGTCCTTCAGGGCCTTTGCTCTTGCTTCTAAATGGAACTCACTTCCTGTCTCCGCTTTTGAGTCTCAGTGCAAAGAGACCCCCACCCCCCCGCCAACCCCGGCCTTCTGGCTCTTGGGGCTCCCTCGTCATGTGAACTCTGCCCTGGCCAGGACGTCCTTGTCTAAACTGGGGACGGAGAGGAAAGGGTCCAGTTTGAAAAGGGTCAAGATTCGAATCTTCCAGGCCCGGAGACTCACGTCTAAGTCCCTTGTTCCCATGGGACCCCAGGCACGGGGGCATTTCCGGAGCCACCTTGGCACCAGGACCTCCGGACCAGTGCCCCCCTCCGGTCCCCAGGGACCTGTCAGGGCGGGGGCAACATGTCCCAGTCGTGGGAACGCACCCGATTCCGGCCGGGGATTAAAATTAGCCTGGGAAGTTAAATTTAGCAAGTCAAGTTGGAGCTAGGGGGCCGGGGCTGGGGCTCCCATGGGTCCTGGCTCTGCATAGTTGTGACTACTCAGAGACACAGACCAGAGAGAGTGGAGGGCACACCTAGGGTCACACAGCAGGCCGCATATGACAGTGTCTAACACTCCTGGGCCCTGGGACTCTGAGGGTCCTGCCCAAACTCCTGAGACTGGAGTCTGGGAAGCAGGTATGGCTGCTCCTGGAGATGGACCCACATTTTCCTCCACTTCCCAAGAGCTCATTCCCAGGCCTTGTATCAGGTGCTCTGCATTTTATACCCAGCCCAACCACAGAACAGCAAACTGAGGCCTAGGGAGAGGCTTCCCTTGCTGAGGACTGACTGCCAAGTGGGTCAGAGGCCGTCTGGGACCTGAGCACAGGCCCACCTACCTGACCCTGGGCACGCCACTCACCTGAAGCCTCAGTCACCCGTGACATGAGAGGGGCTAGGAGGTCATGTGGTCATAGAGTTGGTGGAGGGGGTCTTGGATGCCGTGGGGTGGCTGTAGAGTGGGGTGAGTGCCCCACTATGGGCAATGTGACTCCTTTGTTCCCAGCACCCCTGCTGAATGGGGAGCACTGGGGAAGGCCTACCCATTCGCACCCTTGAGCACCCCTCCAGGGAGATCCAAGGTCCTCATGAGAACGTTCCAAGGTTTCTCTCAAGCAGAACTCGGGCCCAAACCCTTGTCTGGGCTCCAAACTTGAGGTCTTTTCTGGTTGTCCAGACCTCCTCCCACCTGTTACATTTAAATCAATGAATAAATAAATAAATTTTTTTTTAAGAAAGAGAGAGAGTGAGAGAGACAGCAGCAGAGGGGCAGAGGGAGAAGGAGAAAGAGAGAATCTTAAGCAGATTCTATGCCCAGGATGTAGGGCTCAGTTTCACAACCATGAGATCATGACGTGGGCTGAAATAAAAAATTGGGCACTTAACCGACTAAGTCACCCAGGCACCCCAACCTGTTATTCTTTTAAGAATAAGAGAGGGGAAAGTTAGAAAATTCAGAAAATCAAAAAGGGAAGAAAAAAGACACCAAAGGCCACACATTGTATGATTCCATTTACATGAAATGTCCAGAACAGGCAAATCCATACAGACAGAAAGTAGATTAGTGCTTGACAGGGGCTGGGGGAGGGACATGGGGAGTGAGTGCTAATAGGCATGGGGTCTCCTTTTGGGGGATCAAAAATTTCTGGAACCACCTGGAGGTGGTGGTTGTGCAACACTGTGAATGCACTAAATGCCACTGAATTGCACACTTTAGAAGGTATTTTTCTTTCATTGTTTATTTTTGAGAGAGAGAGAGAGAGAGCATGAGCAAGGGAGGGGCAGAGAGAGGGGGACAGAGGATCCGAAGCAGACTCTTCTCTGTCAGCAGCGAGCCTGATGCAGGGTTCAAACTCACAAACCATGAGATCATGACCTGAGCTGAAGTTGGATGCTCAACCGAGTGAGCCACCCAGGTGCCCCTAGAAGGAACTTTTTTTTAAGTTTATTTATTTATTTTGAGAGCGAGAGAGAGCGAGAGAGCACGCACAAGTGTGGGAGGGGCAGAGAAAGAGGGAAAGAGAGAGAGAGAGAGAGAGAGAGAGAGAGAGAGAGAGAGAATCCCAGGAAGGCTCCATGCTCAGTGCAGAGTCCAAAGGGGGCCTTGAACTCACGAATGGTGACATCATGACCTGAGCCAAGATCAAGAGTCAGATGCTTAACCAAGCCACCCAGGTGCCCCTGAATTGCACACTTTAAAATGGTTAATTTTAGGTTGTGTGATCGCATGTCAACTTTTTAAAAAAGGAGGGAAAATTCACCCATAAATTTCCACCCAGCAGTGACTCCTATCTTGTGTATTTCCTTCTAGTCTTTTTTCTCCTCTCAATGCAATGTTTAAATATGTGTTTACTTGTAACCACAGCCCTCAATCTTGCTTGTTGGGGAGCTGTTATAGGATTGAATGAGTTAAAGGTGTCCAACGTGGGGACCAGGGTTTCTTCCAGTGGCTCAGGGTTAGTGATTCAGTGAACAATGTATCCTTAGAGCCGCCAGATATCAGTAATCGGAGGTCCCTCCAACCTGGCCTGTCAAGGGCTTTTAGGCTGTTGCCAGTATTCGTAATAGCGGTGCATATGTGGCACCTGTGTGTCGGGCAGATCTGAATGCCTCACATGGGCTACTTTATTTTATCTCCTGACAACACTGGGCTGATCATGACACTGTTATCCCCACTGCACACACAGGGGGGCGTAGGGAGGTCAGGCTCCCTGGAGGTCCTACAATTACCAGCTTGTTGTGTTTTAGAGGTAGGGGCGGGGCATCTGTAACTCTTCTCTCTCTCTCTCTCTCTCTCTCTCTCTCTCTCTCTCTCTTTTTTTTAAGAGGGATAACTTTCAGGGCGCCTGGGTGTCTCAGTTGGTTAAGTGTCCAACTCTTGATTTCGGCTCGGGTAGGATCTCACAATTTCGTGAGTTTGAGCCCCGTGTCAGGATCCGTGCTGATGGTGTGGAGCCTGCTTGGGATTCTCTGTCTCCCTCTCTCTCTGTCCCTCCCCTACTTGTGCTGACTCTGTCTCTCTCTAAATAAATAAACTTCAGGGGCACCTGGGTGGCTCCGTCGGTTAAACGTCCAACTTCGGCTCAGGTCATGATCTCACAGCTCGTGAGTTCGAGCCCTGCGTCGGGCTCTGTGCTGACAGCTCGGAGCCTGTAGCCTGTTTCGGATTCTGTGTCTCCCTGTCTCTCTCTGACCCTCCCCCGTTCATGCTCTGTCTCTCTCTGTCTCAAAAGTAAATAAACGTTAAAATAAATAAATAAATAAATAAATAAATAAACTTCAAAGTTGTTTTTTTTTTAAAGAGGATAACTTTCTATTTTTTAATTTTTAAAATATTTATTCTTTTTTGACAGAGAGAGAGCATGTGCACAGGTGGGGGAGAGGCAGAGAGAGACAGGGGGACAGAGGATCCAAAGCGGGCTCCTTGCTGACAGCAGAGAGCCCGATGTGGGGCTCGAACTCATGAACTATGAGATCATGACCTGAGCCAAAGTCAGACGCTCAACCAATTGAGCCACCCGGGTGCCCCTGTGCCTCTATCTTTTGCCCTTGGTCAGCCTTCTCTTCGTGTGGAGTTGGTCCAAAGGTGTTCACTGAGCATGTACTCTATCCTGGGCTGGTTGAGGGTGGGGGCTGTGGAGGTGACCCAGCCTGCCTTGATTTCCCCCAACATCTTCCCCTCAGTGCTTGGCGGATGCAGGTGGAAGACAGAGGGGAGGCTGGATGCCTGGTCTCACTCTCTCCTGTACCCACTCTGTCCTCTTTTCCTTCCCCCCAAGGCCAAGTTCTCTCCACCAAGCCTGGGACAATGGGGAGGAAAAAAATCCAGATCTCACGCATTCTGGACCAAAGGAATCGGCAGGTGAGTTCAGTGGGTACAACAGTGGTCAGGGGAAAGGCATTCTTGGCAGTGGATACAGCCTGGGCAAAGGGGGAGCTACAGGGGATTGGGGAAACTTGATGTGGTGTCCGCAGTTTGAAATGTAGCATTTGATCCTTTTCACGATGGCTTATTCATTTATTCTCCCTGATGACTGAAGCCCCAGTCATAGGAGAGTTGGAGCTGGACACAAACACACCCAACGCACAGGGCTGGTCCAGAGGGAGGCACAGACCTGAGGAAGCTCAGAGAGAGAATGTAGGCTCTGTCCTGGAGACCAAGGAAAACTTCCCAAAAGGAGAGGACATTTGGGCTGGGTCTTTGAAGCACCAGTAGGAGTTTGCCAGGTTGAGGGGTGCCTGGGTGGCTCGGTCGGGTGAGCTTCTGACTCTTGATTTCAGCTCAGGTCGTGATCCCAGGGTCATGGGATCGAGCCCTGCATCCATCGAGCTCTGCACTGAGCCTGGAGACTGCTTATTAAGTTCTCTCTCTCTCCCACTGCCCCTGTCCCCACCTCGTGTGCTCTCTCTGTGAATAAATAAATAAGTAAATAAAAATTTTAAAAACTAGGAGTTTGTCAGGTTGAGAAGTGGGAAAGGGGGAGCAGGTGCCAGGCACGGGATCGTAAGGCCTGCTCAGGGAGTAGTGAGGCCCCTCTGTCTCCCCCGTGCCACCCCAAACCCATGTCTTCTCCCACTCTGCCTGTGGGTCCTGGGTCCAGGTGACATTTACCAAGCGGAAGTTTGGGCTGATGAAGAAGGCCTATGAGCTGAGCGTGCTCTGCGACTGTGAAATCGCCCTCATCATCTTCAACAGCGCCAATCGCCTCTTCCAGTATGCCAGCACAGACATGGACCGCGTGCTCCTGAAGTACACGGAGTACAGTGAGCCCCACGAGAGCCGCACCAACACCGATATCCTCGAGGTACCCTTGGGGCCCTCCTCCCCAGCGCCCTGAGGTCCAGCACACTGTGCTCGCTTGGAGCCTGGGGACTCGTGGTTTGCACAATAGATGAGTGTTGCAAATTGTGTTGAAAGGACACATTGAGTGTCCCAGTGTCCCAGTGAGCAAGCCCACCTCACTGAAGTCCAAGAGTGTTTTTGTCTGAGCTGCTGGGTCCTCAGGAGAAAGAGGCAGAAGCAGCCTGCGCACTAGCGGATGGTCAAGATCACTGTCCCTTTGGATATGGGAGTTTGTATGCAAGTTGGGAAGCTAAAGCCACAGAGCTGGAGAGACCAGCAGGCCTAGGACAGCGCCTGGGGACCCCTAATGTTTCAGGAGGGTGAGGAGAAGCTGTCAAAGGAGAGGCAGGGGTCCAGGAATGGGCAGGTCCAGGAGGAAGCAGCTCAGGAAGGCCTATCAAGTTGTCCTCAGGTGCTCAGTCTGCCAGCATTTATTAAACACCTACTGCACTCCAGGCCCCGACGCTGCACGTGAGTGCAGAACAGAAGCACCAGGGTCATATTCAGGAGGAGTGTTAGGACAGTGCCAGCAGGTCCTGGTGGATCTCAGCCCCCACCGTGTAACCGGGGCCTCTCTGGAATTGACTGGGTGATCAGGCACTCGGGTTTTGGCCAATGGGATCTGGCTGGAACAGGCTGTGCCTGCACTCCTGTCCACCCACAGAGCTGGATGGGTAGGGCTCTCCCCTCTCCTCTAGAACCAGGTTCCCTGGCTAGGCTGGAGGGAGAGTCACCCTATTGTCTCCTCTTTCCACAGACACTGAAGCGGAGAGGTGTGGGCCTCGATGGACCAGAGCTGGAGCCAGATGAGGGGCCTGAGGGGCCAGGAGAGAAGGTGCGGAGGTTGGCAGGTGATGGGGGTGACCCAGCCTTGCCCCGGCCCCGGCTCTATGTAAGTGACTCCCTGTGCCACTATGAAGGGGCCCTCCCTCACCTCCTAGGCCCAAGTGGTTACGGCTG
Source organism: Prionailurus viverrinus (assembly GCF_022837055.1). Classification (NCBI taxonomy): domain Eukaryota; kingdom Metazoa; phylum Chordata; class Mammalia; order Carnivora; family Felidae; genus Prionailurus; species Prionailurus viverrinus. The sequence continues at coordinate 13,602,223 of NC_062562.1, read as the reverse complement.
AGACTAAGACAGGGACCTAAGGCCAAGAAGCCTAGAGTCTGGAAGCAGATCTCTGCCTAGGTGGAAAGGGAAGGCTTCCTGGAGGGGTAGGCATTATAGCTGCAGCTTTGAAGGATGAATAAGAGTTCAATGGACAACCATTTCCTTCCCACTGTATTTATTTAATTCATCAAACACTCTGGGAAGCCTCCTCAGTGCCAAGTCTGTGCTGAGTAAGAAGCTTCAGCTCCAGGGGCGCCTGGGTGGCTCAGTCAGTTAAGTGGCTGACTTCAGCTCAGGTCACGATCTCACGGTTCGTGAGTTCGAGCCCCACAATGGGCTCTGTGCTGACAGCTCGGAGCCTGGACCCCGCTTTGGATTCTGTGTCTCCGTCTCTCTCTGCCCCTCCCCTGCTCATGCTCTGTCTCTCTCAAAAATAAATAAACATTAATAAAATTAAAAAAAAAAAAAAAAGAAGCTTCAGCTCTGGGCCTGTCAAGAAGTGATGGCCCCAGACAGTCTCCTTCAGCCATACGGGGGTAGGCCAGAGGGAGGAGGAGCAAGGCTTCCAGAGGTGGAGCCTGGCCCCTGATTTTCTGTCTTGGACTTAATCCCCTCATCTCCACGTGCTTCCAACCAATCCCGTCCTCTCTGCCCTCAGCCAGCAGCCCCTACTATGCCCAGCCCGGACATGGTATATGGAGCCCTGCCCCCACCAGGCTGTGACCCCAGTGGGCTTGGGGAGGCCCTGCCGGCCCAGAGCCGCCCATCCCCTTTCCGGCCAGCAGCCCCCAAAGCTGGGCCCCCAGGTGAGCATGGGGCATAGGCCCTGGGGGAGAAGGAGGTGGGAGTCCCAGGGAGGCTTGTAGGGGGGGACCTTGGCTCTGGCACTGCTTGTCTGTGTGTATCACCTCTGGACCTCAGACTTCATTAGATGACAGGCCACGTGCCCTCTCTCTGGGGTCTCCTGCTCTTCAGGCCTGGCACACCCTCTCTTCTCACCAAGCCACCTTGCCAACAAGACGCCACCACCCCTGTACCTGGCAGCAGATGGGCGGAGGCCGGACCTGCCTGGTGGCCTGGCGGGGGCCCGAGGGGGACTGAGCACCTCAGTGAGTGAGGGGAAGGTATGGCAGGGCTGATGGGGGAAGACAGGATGGCCTGGGGTGTGGGCCTCAGTTTCCCCTTTTCCCTGTCTCCCCACAGAGAGGCCTCTATGGTAGCCTACAGAGTCCGTGCTCTGCCACAGCTCCGGGACCCCCACTGGGGAGTTTCCCCTTTCTCCCCGCAGGCCCCCCAGGTATGCACCCTCTACTTGCCCTGCCGTGAGAGACATCCTTACCCCCGCTGGGGGTGGGTGTCAACATTTCCCCACCCGCCAGAACTCTGAACTGGTGGGCGGGATAGGTCAGACTTGGCTGGGCCGGGGCTCCCTGAGGTCAGGGCCTCAGTTTATTCCTCCTACCCCCTAGAATATAGCCTGGGAGACCCCCCGCCACCCCCTGGCCTGCTGCAGCCCCCCACCCTGGCTCCCTGGCAGCACTCGAGGGGTGATGGGCCCCCAGCCGCTCCTCCCCAGCCCAGGTAAGTACCCTAACTGCCTCTCCTCTCTTCCCTCCCCAATTCGGGTCGCTGTGGGGGGGTCCCTCTGTCTTCTGAAGCCCCTGGCCAAAGCTGACCCCTGGTGGCCACTTCTGGTTCTACACTCAGCCCCTCCCGACTGTTCTTGCTCAGGATGGGTGGCTATTTTGGAAGCCCCAAGAGGGATCGCCACCCACTCCTTTCCCAAGGTCCTCCTGCCGAGCCTTTGCCCACGCCGTGCCACCTCCCTGGCTTTCCTCCCTTCCCCGCTGAGCTCATGGCTCTCCTCTCTCTCTCTCCCTGCAGTGGGGGTCGAAGCCTGGGTGAAGAGGGTCCCCCCACCCGCGGCGCCTCCCCGCCGACCCCCCCAGTCAGCATCAAGTCCGAGCGCCTCTCGCCAGCCCCCGGGGGCCCCGGCGACTTTCCCAAGACTTTCCCCTACCCCTTGCTCCTGTCCCGGCCCCTGGCAGAGCCCCTACGGCCAGGCCCCCCCCTGCGCCGGCTGCCCACTGCGGACGGCTGGGCCCGGTAGTGGACCCAGGGGTGGCACCGGTCCTTCTTCCCACGCGGGGCTGGGCTAGGGCACGTGGGGTCCCTTCCCCGCATCCTTCCCCGCGTCCTTAGAGAAGACCCAGCAGTTACGACCCTCCGAAGTGAGGGCCTGGCGTTCGGATCCACGGTCGGAGGGGGGGGTGGGGAGTGGCTCCTTTCTCCCTTTCCTGTGTGTGTATCCACCAATAAAACACTTCTGGTGTCCGTGGACGAAACTATCTGTCTGTCGCTGCTCAGAGCCACCACCACTCCCGGGTCCTCCCATCTTTTCCCAAGAGACTTCAGCTTTGCCTTGTCTCGGTTTGGGAGATGAGAATCCTACCCTGAGACAAGGATTCGAGGATGGGTATCCGGAGGAAGGCCATTGAGGAGGAGGGGCGTGGCGGGGAAGAGCCCCGCAGGGGCGCCAGGGAGCAGGTGATTTCGAGAGCAGCACCGCCCCCCTCCCCCTCCCCCTGAGGACCCCGGGGAACCGCTCAGAGCGCGCACCTAATGTGGTTCCACTCCAGGGGCGAGAGACCTGGGCTATTTACCCTCACCTCCTTTGGATGTCGGGCCTTGTGCACAAGGGGAAGCCCCCAGGCTGGGTTACAGCAAGAAGCACTTGGGAATCCTGAATGTGCTACCTGCCGGCTGGCAGCGGTCGATACATTATTCATCTTTTAAATGTCCCTTGATCCCGGGGCGCCTGGGTGGCTCAGTCGGTTAAGCGGCCGACTTCGGCTCAGGTCATGATCTCGCGGTCCGTGAGTTCGAGCCCCGCGTCGGGCTCTGTGCTGACAGCTCAGAGCCTGGAGCCTGCTCTCTGACCCTCCCCTGTTCCTGCTCTGTCTCTCCCTGTCTCAAAAATGAATAAAACGTTAAAAAAATTAAAAAAAAAATGTCCCTTGATCCCTTGACCCAGCAATTTCGACCCACTAGAGGAAGGAGGGAGCCGGGCGTTTACCAACCCACTTTTGGGGCCCACAACCTCCCCCCATTTTGGCCGGTCTCCTGAGGGCAGACTTGGGTGTCCAGGGACCAGAGGCAGCTCCATTTGCTTCTCCAGTCCAGGCACCCCGAGGTGGTCTCAGTGGGATGTTTATAACATGCAGATTTGATCCCTGACCTTCCCGAGTTCCCAGACTGCCCCCACCCACTCTATTCCGTCTGCCCCTGTCGCCCACTGTGTCCCCTGCCCTGAGCCCCCCCTAGTAATACTCCAGTCCCAAGACTTGGTTGGGTGAAATGGAGGCAAGACTGGAGAGGGTCCCTTCTAAGCCTCTGGATCTCACCCTCACTGTGGACAAGAAGTCAGACCTGTCCCTGAAGTCAGTGCCCACAGGTTAAGTGCCCAGTGTGGGGTTCATTAAAATGTGGACAGCTTTCAAAGACTGAGTGGTGAGGCCGGTGGGTGGAGTTCTGTATACCCGGCCCAGGAGGCTGCACTTTCTTCATTTTCCATCAGGTGGCACCCAATAGTATGCTTTCGATTCTGTGCTCCCTACTCAAAAATAAAATAGAAATAGTAATAAAAAAAATAAAATTCCGGGACACCTAGGGGGCTCAGTCAGTTAAGCGTCTGACTCTTGGCTTCGGCTCAGATCACGATCTCACGGTTTGTGAGTTTGAGCCCCTCATTGGGTTCTGTGCTGACAGCGTGGAGCCTGCTTGAGATTCTCTCTCTGTCCCTGTCTCTCTGCCCCTCTTCTATGGTCTCTCTCTCTCTCAAAATACATAAAATAAACTTTTAAAAAATAAATAAAATCCCTCTTGGCTTCCAGGGGTTCCACCCCATGTTTTCAGGCTCTGAGCCTGGGGACTCAGAAGGGCTGTGTCACATGTTGTGTGCACATGTGTGATTTTACATGTACAGCTTGGGGTGACCTGGGCCATGAGAGGTCAGTGAGCAGGCTACCGGCTTCTGGAGACACCTTTGCATCCAGACTCCAGCTCTGCACGTGCTGGCTCTGTGCAGGAGGATACAGGGAGGGTTGTGTGGAACTGTCTTCTGCCAGTCTTTGTAAAGACACCATGGTGACGTCAGTCAGGGCCACTGTCACCATCAGAGGGTCACTGAATCTCTCAGGAGCTCAGTCACTGGTTGAAAGCATCATGGGAATTGTGGCCTAGAGAATGTGGATTCACCTAATGGAGAACAGAGAACAAGGAACATCCAATGGAGAACAGACCACATGTGCATCCAACGTAGAAAAAAGAGCGAGGAGTGTGTTTCATTTTCATTTTTAAATGTTTTGTTTATTTTTGAGAGAGACAGAGTGTGAGTGGGGGAGGGGCAGAGAGAGGGAGACACAGAATCTGAAGCAGGCTCCAGGCGCCGAGCTGTCAGCACAGAGTCCGATGTGGGGTTCAGCCCCACAAGCCGTGAGACCGTGACCTGAGCCGAAGTTGGACGCTCAACCGACTGAGCCACCGAGGCGCCCCAGTAGTGCCTGTTTTAGGACAGAGGAGGGACGTTATCTGGCTCTAGTGTTAAGAGGCACTCTCAAGCTGCTCAGGGAAAAATAGACTGTTGGGGGTGAGGTGGAGGATGGTGGATGGCAGATGAGGACCCCCCTGAGGTCCAGGATGTGTGGGAGTTTCCTGTAGTTCACCGCCTAGGGGGCGCTGTGACACCTAAACTCATAAGCCCTGGATCCAGGGGGAGAGGACAAGGTGTGACGTAGAGATTTGGGCCTCCCAGAGCCTCGGTATCTTCATCAATAAAATGAGACAATTGTCCTGCCACCTCAGCCTACTAGAGGGGGCACATGAGTAAACTAGCCCACCTCCCCAGCCTGGCGTGCAGTGCACCTGCATGAAATACCCCTCCCTCCTCTCCCCCTTTCCTCACACCCTCCCTAAATCCCAGCTTTCCTGCATCCTTCGTGGATTCATAAATCAGCTCATGGCCCCCATGTCGGTCCAGGGAAGTCCTGTGACCCTCACCACCACTGTCACCCATCCTTTCTCAAGAGGCCCCTCTCTGTGTCCAGAGGACTGAAGCCACAGTGAATCCCCTCCAAACAGACATCCATACATGCTCGTAAACAAAGACAAAAACATCCAGGGACAAGGTAATCAACTATACAGGTCCCATTCACGGGCCTCATAAAAACCCTCAGACATCTAATCACACCCCCATGTATGTCAGGCAGACACACGTATCCATAAAAACACAGATGCAAAACTTAGGTTCCCAGACTATCAGCCTTTTTCCTCCAAGCCTTGAAACACAAAGCATCAGATTCTTTTCGAGAGAGAGAGCGAGAGAGAGCGCGTGCATGTGTGAGCAGAGGAGTGGGGAAGAGAGAGCGAGAGCGAGAGCGAGAGCGAGAGAGAGAGAGAGAGAGAGACTCTCAGGCAGGCTCCATAATCGACACTGGACCTGATGATGGGCTTGATCTCATGACCCTAGGATCATGACCTGAGCAGAAATCAAGAGTCCAACACTCAACCCACTGAGCCATCCAGGCGCCCCTAAAATACCAGATTCTTGAAACTGACATTTTTTTTTGATCCTCGATCCAGCCATGCCTGAAGCTGACTATGCTTTTAGAGTTTTTGTTGTTATAAAAAATTTTCCTTTTTAATTATTATTATTATTATTTGCTGGAGCTCATTTGAGTTGGAGTGTGTGTGTGTGTGTGTGTGTGTGTGTGTGTGTCACAATCAGAGTCCTGGCTAATAGAAATGAATAAGGCTTTGCCAAATGAAAGAGATTGAGAAAGGAGATATTCCGAGATGAGTGATAAAATTTACAGGGACCTGGAGGTATGAAATAGCAGCATGGCCAGTGGCAAGCTGTACCATAGTGTGTACAATAGTGTTGGCAGCCGACTGAAGTCAGGTAGAAGTGTACGAATTCAGTCTGGACACTTGGGAATCTAGTCAATTGGGAGCCATCGATTTTTCTAGATCAGGGGAGTTCCACACTCAAAACTCTCCAGCGGGAGGCAGTGCGTGGATAAATTAATGTATTTGCCTCCGACCTGAGAGATAGGTCCAGACGCTAGAAGACTGAATCTCAGAGAGGACAGCCACCACACAAGGTCCCAGGGACAGTCCTGACTCGATCGAGTCTGAGCTTACCGAGCGTCCTCAAACTACAACTTCCGGCATGCAACGCGAGCGACCCCCTTTCCCTCTTGGTTTGCTCCAGCTCCAAGCCTGACGATTGGTCTTTCGGGCCGTTTGTCAGAACGGAGTCGGATCCTGATTGGTTGGATTCCCTCGAGGTGCTCAGAGCCGCAGGTCAGCGGACCGCGCTCCCGCGGGCGACATGGTGAGCCGGCTGCCCGCTGCACGGGGCGCCCTGAGGGGTGGGAGACCCTCTGACGGGGTCCAGGGAGACACCGAGAGGACGGGGATCTCTTTGTGGGGACTGGGAGCTCTGAGGGACTCTGGGTTGCGCTGAGGGCCTTGTGTCCCTCTCTGGGTTCAGAGTCTCGCTGCCAGACCTGTGTGGGGGTTGAGGGTTCTGCCTATGGGACTGGAGGCCCCTCAGCGTTCGGGAATTCTGGAAGATCTCCGGGGACCCTCCAGGGGCCTGGAATCATGTGGAGGGTCGCAGCCCTGCGAAGGGGACTGGGGAACCGAGAACGTACGGATCCTCGCTAGGGAGGTCTGGGGTCCTCCTGGAGCCCACGCTGGCGACGTGGGTCCTGCAGAAACATGGGGGCCGCTGCGTGTGTTGGGGTGTGTGGAAGGGCCAGGGAGAGCCCTGGGAGGAGGAGCCAAGTCGAAGGTATCTGGGTGGCCGCGGGGCGAGGCAGGGTCTCAGAGTTGGAGACAGCACAGTTGGAACCTTCAGGTCTCACGTGGCTCTGGGTCCAACCTATTGACTTTATCCTTAAAATTTAGCCTGGCCACTTGTGGGTTAGGCTGCTGCGGGGCGAGAGCGGGAACTCCCAACACCTAGGTGTTCAGACCGGCAGAAGGAGGGGCCCTGGAACATGACCCGACCCTGCCTGGGAGAATCCCCAACCAGGGGGGTTTGGAGGTGCGCCTGAACGTGAAAAGTGGACGTGGTTCCAGGCCCAGGTGCAGGAAGCTGTGGGAGGTGAGCCGAGGGGTTCTCAGGAACAGGATGGAGGAAAGTCTCATTGGTGTTAGCAGGTAGTAGGATTCTTGTATTCTCGGATTGTAGATCCAGGGAAAGGCTTTGAGCAGGAGAGGGACATAGGCTGATGGGAGGCTCCAGATATCTTTGGAGATCAGCAGAGCCAAAACCCCAAGACCGGAGGCTGCTGGGGGTCGGGCCTTGAGAAACATCCCTGGATCGACCTCGGGAGCCTCAGGTGGAGGGACGCCTGCCTCTCTTTCTCTTCCCTTTCTCCTTCTTCCCTCCCTCTTACTCTCTCCTCCTTCCTTCCGCTCGGCCTGTCCTAGGTGCTGGAACCGAAGTTAGAACAATGAGTCCCCTCCCTGGGAGGTATCAGAGGGTGATGGGGTCTGCAATGGAAAGCCCGGAGGTCTGGGAGGGCCTCTGAGACCTCAGTGGTTGGACGCTGGGAGGGCTGCTGAGAGAACCGGGCAGTTACAGGCCGTGAGGCAGGGTGTCTTGAGCTGGGCCCGGCAGGCCTTGCGGGCTGCGAAAAGGAGTTGGATGTTCACTGACGTCCTGGGTCGCCTGGAAGAGCAGAGTGCTGTGTCCGCGGCAGTGATGCGCGGGTACTGGGGCCTCCCGAGACGATCTGCGAGCTCCACAGAGAGGTCCAGGCTACAGGTGCTGCTCTGCTGGGTCGTGCTGAGCGGTACGTGGTTAAAAGCCTAACAGGGGATTGAGTACCAAAGTAGAGGCCGCAGAGGGAAGAGAAAAGTCGGCAGGGGAGCCCCAGGATCTGATGTCTGAGGAGGCGTGGATGGGAGGTTCTGGGCGCAGGGAGGGGCGGAAGAGGATCCTAGGAGGAGGGGCGGGCCCTCCTCACTGGGCTTGGAAGGGAGCCTCCTGACCCTGACCGTGCACAGGGTCTTTTGTGACCGCTAGCCAGTCGGCACTTGGGGGTTAGTTAGAGAGGGTGAGCAGTGAGAATAGGAGATTAGTGTGATTTAGAGACCTGACCTTATTACTGAGCAAATGTTTCTGGTTTCAGTTTACAAGTTACAGGCCTAGAGGGGTGCCTGGGTGGCTAAGTCAGTTTAGCAACCTACTCTTGATTTCAGCTCAGGTCATAATCCCAGGGTTATGGGATCGATCCCCGCCCTCCCCCAATTGGGCTCCACTAAGCGCGGAGCCTGCTTGAAATTCTCACTCTCCCTCTGCCCTTCTCCCCTGCTTGCCCTCTCTCTCTCTCTCAAATTAAAAGATAAAATAAAATAAAAAAGCAAGTTATAGGCATAGAGAAAATACCCTGTTAGTTATTTTAATGATGGATTTCTCAGCAGTCACTCTGAATTCCTGTGCTGTCCCGTTACCCATCACACTAGAGCTTTTCCTATTAAAGTTAGCATGTTTTTGCCTGGTTAATGGGCAGTTTTCATAATTAATTTTAATATTAATTACTTTAATGTTAAAATTAAAATTTAATATTACATCATAAAATCTAAAATATTAATTTTAATATTAAAGTAATCTTTAGTTCCCTTTTGTTGTTAATTATCATAGGATAATACTAGTCGACAGCTCTCCTGAGCACATAATTTTATATAATTACATAATTACTGATACCAAATTGGTATTTACTGCATTCAAGCAGGAAAGCCCAGCATCAGACTGATTACCAAAAGCGTTTCTTCTAAAACGTTTTACAAATTAATAGCTGAAAACGTGTTATGAATTGTTAGAAGGTTTGTTATGTAGACCTTGATGAGAAATTCCTAATTGAAAAAGTCATCCCACTCAAATGTATAGTCTTTGTCCTGAAACTGGTAGTGGCCAGGAAATAGGCTTTCCAAAGAGGTTGATTACAAAGGGAGGGAGAAGGAGAGGGCGATGGAATCATCAGGATAATTTAAGGTGGCAAAGACGGGAACAGAACTGCCAAGGTGTACTAGGATGTGTGCGAGACGAACCTCTTTCCTGGCTGTGCCAGGCTCGCTGTAGGTCCGGAAGGTGTTCTTCACAGCACATGAAACAAAATAGGCAGCATCCCATTTCCAGATGCGGAAACCGAGGCCTCAGGGAGACGAATACCTGAAAAACCCACAGCAGAGGCCAGAAGGGAACCCCAGTCTCTACTCAAGCGTGTGCTCTCCACCACCTTACAGGCCAGCTAGGTGGTGGTGTTAGGGGGTGGGGGGATCCGCACACAGCACGAGCTCCCAGGGTTGAGTCTGAGCCCACTGCAGGCCCTCCAAGATGCAGCTGGAGTCTGTGACCTTCTGGCTGGCACTGCCCTTCATGTCCCCTCCCCCCAGGCGGTCCTGGGAGTGCAGCTGGTGGTGACCCTGCTCACGGCCACCCTCATGCATAGGCTGGCACCACACTGCTCCTTCGCTCGATGGCTGCTCTGCAATGGCAGGTGAGCCACAGCCCCGCCCCGCCCAGGTGGTGGGAGGAGCCCCACCGGGCCCCGCCCCCTGTGCCCGCCCCCCTCGACGTCCTGCAGTGTTTCTGGTTTTTTTAAAACAACGTTCTTGAGTTGTGCTTGACGTACAATAAACTGCAAATGTCTGAAGCACACAGTTGGGTCCGTTTTGACAGATGTCCACACCCATGAGACCACATCTCCGCACGTGGAAGAGTAGCTGCTTCCCCCCACTCCTGCCTTGCCGCAGTCCAACCCCTTCTTCCACACTGCTCTCGCTGGAGATCTGTTTCCTGCAATGCTTTTTGTCCCTGTTTGGATCTCGGACATTTTCTGAGATCGGGTGGAAACTGTGAACTTTTTCTCCTGGACAACGCACATGCCTTCTCTGCCAGAAGAGATAGCAGATTTCAGGGGTGTCCAGGACCACCCCCCCCATCCCCGCCACCCTGCCTTTTCCCCAGAGCTTCTCACTACACTCCCTCCCCCCCAGCAAACCTCCCAGCCCACCTCCCGGGCCTTCTCCTGACCTTGCATGGCCCCTGCCCATCCTGTCCCCATGTATTTTGGGTCCAGCTCTCCTCCTGACTCCAGTCCCGGGTTTGAGGATTCACTGCCTTGATCCCTCTGTGCCCCAGTTTTCCTGACTTCCGGTCTTTGCTCTCAGTCTCTTCCGATACAAGCACCCTTCTGAGGAAGAGCTTCGGGCCCTGGAGGGAAAGCCTAAGCCCAGAGGCAGGAAGGAGCGGTGAGTGAGCCCCCAGCCTTAGGTGAGCGGCTGTCCTTCCAGGTGCAGCTCTGGGCATCGAGGAGAGTAGGGGACACCCCAGGCTGAGAAGCTATCACTGTCATCCATTTGGGTGTCTAATGCTTATTGGAAGTTTGCTCTGGACCAGCCCTGTGAGCAGGGGGCGGGTGGTGTCCTCGCCCTGGTGTGTAGGAGACGGAGGCCTGGGGGGAAGGTAACTCCCAAGCCAGCCTCTCCTGTGCTCTGAGCCTGGCACCGGGCAGCCTCCCGGGATGGTGTGGGGTGGGCCGCCATGGCTGACTGGGGAGGAGAGAGCAGAGGATCCTGCTTTGATTCTCCCCCTTTATGGCTCCCCCCACCCAGGTGGGCCAATGGCTATAGTGAAGAGAAGCCCTTGTCTGTGCCCCGAGACGCCCCTTTCCAGCTGGAGACCTGCCCCCTCACAGCGGTTGATGCCCTTGGTAACAGTCCAGCTCAGTCCCCAACTCCCCAACCTGAGTCCACACCCTGGCGGGATTGGGGAGGGGAGGGTCCCGCGCTGGCGCTGGGCGCAGGGCTGAGCTGCGCGCTCCCCGCAGTCCTGCGCTTCTTCCTGGAGTACCAGTGGTTCGTGGACTTCGCGGTGTACTCGGGTGGCGTGTATGTCTTCACAGAGGCCTACTACTATGCGCTGGGCCCGGCCAAGGAGACCAACATCGCCGTGTTCTGGTGCTTGCTCACCGTCGCCTTCTCCATGTATCCTTCCTCAGGCGCCCCAGTCGCTCAGGGAGGAGGGAGGCAGGTGGGAGCTGGACTTGAGCTTTCTTTCCTTTTTCCCCCCCATTTTCCCCTGCCCCCAGTTGGTCTGTCATGGGCCGCCCTGCCACAAAACTTCCCAGGACTGGGTCGTATAAAGCAGTCACTATTTTTTTTTGCTCTCCTCCTGGCCTGGGCTCAGCTGGGCCGCCTCATCTCTGCGCCAAAGGGGTCCCACCTTCCGGCAGGCTAAGCCAAGCTTCCTGGGGGTAGCAGAAACACCAGCGAGGGAGAAGGGGTGCCGCAGGCCTCCTGAGCCCCCACCCCCATCCCTGTCCCTTGTCTTGGCCAAAGCAACTCACCAGAGCAGATGCAGGGGCAGGAAAAGAGATGCCCCTCTGCTATGTTTTGTTTTGTTTTGTTTTTTAATGAAAGTGCCCAGAGGACAGAGGCAAACCTGTGACACCGAGGACCCAAGTCTGACAAAATGCCCTTGTGGAATGGGCATGGGAAGAAGAGAAGTCCATCTTGAAGCCCACACTGGTTCTGGAAAGCCCCATGGGTCTCTTTCAGAGCAGATTGGGGATACAGCCCTTGGATCTCTGATGGCTTCTCAGAGGAAAGGGAAAATTCACCTGCTGTGAATGCAGCCAGGAGGCCAGACCTCCTAAAGAGACAGACTTGCTGGCCATTTTATTATTATTATTTTTTTTCAACGTTTATTTATTTTTGGGACAGAGAGAGACAGAGCATGAACGGGGGAGGGGCAGAGAGAGAGGGAGACACAGAATCGGAAACAGGCTCCAGGCTCTGAGCCATCAGCCCAGAGCCTGACGCGGGGCTCGAACTCCTGGACCGCGAGATCGTGACCTGGCTGAAGTCGGACGCTTAACCGACTGCGCCACCCAGGCGCCCCCTTGCTGGCCATTTTAGTCAGAAATGGCCACAGGTAGTGTGATGAGGCCGAGCTGGAGGCCCAGGCCTGCCTTCCACCCATACACCCCAACCCAGCTGACACAGGCATGAGCAGCACCGGACCTTGTGTCCTGGGCTTGTCCAGCAGCTTACTTACTCTCCTCCTCGGCCACTGCCCTGCCCCCTGAGACTCCAAACCCCAGCTGTGGTGTTCGGGTTCTAGAGCTGGGGGATCACTGGCTGGGAGTGGGGGAGGGGGCACTAGAGCTGCTCACGGCTTCCTTAGCCCTGCCCCCAGCAAGATGTTCGTGACAGTGACCCGGTTGTATTTCAGCGCAGAGGAGGGGGGTGAACGCTCTGTGTGCCTCACCTTTGCCTTCCTCTTCCTGCTCCTGGCCATGCTGGTGCAGGTGGTGCGGGAGGAGACTCTCGAGCTGGGCCTGGAGCCAGGTATGTGCAGTCTTTGGGGCATGGGGTCCCCACGGCCATCACTCCCTCCCGGAAGTTGGTGAGGGTGGGGTTTAAGCGGCACAGAACAGGTGAAGGAGGGGACTTCTTGGGCCTGAGTGTCTCTATGGATGCTGGCTACCCTGGGCACCCCCCGGGGCTTTGGGGGCAAGAGGATATCCTGTCTCACTGTCTCTGATGGGTGCCTGCAGCTGTCTTTCTCCACAGGGCACTTCTGTTCCTCTCATCTGTCCTCTCCCTGGCAGCCATTGTGATTTAATATCGACCTAGTCGAATTTAATCTGGTGAAGGAAATGGGTAAATGGCACGAAATTCATAAAGTCCAAGAGGATACGTATCGAGGAAAAATCACCCACACTGCCTCTCCTTCCGAGAGGAAACCTGGGGGGCCACTTTCCTTTGCTCCCATGAAGTGGTAGAGTTTATGGCTCTTACGCCGCCTTTTCCCCTTAAAAACATCAATTTGGAGTTTGTCCCTTGATGCTACATACGGTGCGGTTTTTTTGGTAGTACCCACATAGTATTTCATTTAATGGATGTCCCATGATTATTTAACCAGTCTGCTACTTACAGACATCTAAGTCTCTCACTGTTAAACAATGTTATACAACATTGCGTTATAAAACAGTGTTATATGGGAATAGCCTTACGCATGTGGCCCTGTGCGAGAAAGTGCATTTGTAATTTTGATAATGTTGCAACTTACCATTTAGGAAAAGATGAATGAAGTTCCTGTTTCCTTAAGTTCTCTCCAATGTGTTTCCTCAGACTTTTTTTGTCTTGGGTAACCTGATGGATGAGAATAGAAGCGAGGTTGAGCACCTTTTCATATGTTGAAGAGTCATTTCTATCTTCCTTGCAGAAAAGTTCTGTTCTTTTGCCCAGTTTTCTACTGGGTTGTTGGCTCTCTTATTGATTTGTAGGAGCTCTTTGTATATTAAAGACAGTAGCCTTTGTGTGTGATAGTAGCTGCAAATATTTTTTCTTAGTTGCTCATTTTTCTTTTGACTTACTCTTTGGATGATCTTTTAAAAATAGAATTTGGATCACATCACCTCTCTGCCTAATACCAGACTCTAGTGTCTTTGGATAAAGATCAAAATACTCACCATGGTCCGCACACCTCTCTGCCTGCTCCTTGAGCTTCATCTCCACCAATTCTCCCTGCTTTTTGATTTTTAAAATTATATACTGTTTTATATATATAAACACGCACACATCGATGAACATGTATATGTAAATTACAAAGCAAAATAACAATGTAATGAGCTCACCTCTCAAATGAATACTAGAACACTCCCAACCTTCCTGCGTGATTCTGGGGCTGCTTCCCAATCCCATCAACCTTCCTCCCCTACTCACAGCCCCAACCAGTCTCTCAAACTTTGTGTTTATCATTCCTTTGCCTTAAAAAACAAAAAAAGTTTCATCACTCATGCTTCTGTCCCTGAAGAATTCATCATACAGTTTTGCTCACTGTCTCGGATGGTTTCAGCCAGTGTGCAGTCTGCCCGCTGGTACTTTTCTGTCTTCGGTGGTATTGTTTACAAAACTAGGCCACGTTGGTCTGGGTGGCTTTAGTTCATCTCTTCTCACGGATGAATGATGTTCTCTCATGAGACCACTTATCTTTACTTTTTCTTTCTCCTGTTGATGGACATTTAGGTGGTTTCCAGATTTTAGCTTTTCACAGTCGCTATGGGGAATATTCTTTAAAAAAATTTTTTTTTTAGCATTTTTTAAAATTTTATTTTGGGGGGCGGAGAGAGAGAGCAAGCCGGGGAGGGGCAGAGAGAGATGGAGACACAGAATCTGAAGCAGGCTCCAGGCTCTAGGCTGTCAGCACAGAGCCCAACGCGGGGCTTGAACTCACACTCTGCGAGATCATGACCTGAGCCGAAGTCAGACGCCCAACTGACTGAGCCACCCAGGCGCTCCTAAAAGTTACCCTTTTAACTATTTTTAAGCATACACTTCAGTGGCATTAAGTACATTCACATTATTGTGCGAACATCATCACCATCCATTTCCTGCCTTTTCGCCTTGCAAATCTGAAACTCTGTCCCCATTAAACACTGACTCTCCACCCCCCAGCCCCAGCCCCGGGCTCCTTCCATCCTACTTTCTGTCTCTATGAATCTGACCACTCTTGGTGCTTTATATGAGGGGAATCGTGCAGCATCTGTCTTTTAGTGGCTGGCTTATTTCACTCCGTGTAATGTCCTTAAAGTTCATCCATGTTGTAACCAATGTCCAGATCTCCTTCCCTTTAAAAATTTTTTTTTTCAACGTTTATTTATTTTTGGGACAGAGAGAGACAGAGCATGAACGGGGGAGGGGCAGAGAGAGAGGGAGACACAGAATCGGAAACAGGCTCCAGGCTCCGAGCCATCAGCCCAGAGCCCGACGCGGGGCTTGAACTCACGGACCGCGAGATCGTGACCTGGCTGAAGTCGGACGCTTAACCGACTGCGCCACCCAGGCGCCCCTCTCCTTCCCTTTTAAAGCTCAATAATATTCCATCGCATGAATATACCCCATTTTGCTCATCCATTCATGTATCAATGGACATTTATGTTGCCTTATGTTTTAGCTATTGTGAACAGTGTTGCTCTTGAACATGGGTGTACAAGCATCTCTTCAAAACCCTGGGTTTTCTTCTTTTTTAAAAAATTATTTTTATTTTTTCTAAATTTACATCCAAGTTAGTTAGCATATAGTGCAACAACGATTTCATGAGTAGATTCCTTAATGTCCCTTCCCCATTTAGCCCCTCCCCCCTCCCACAACCCCTCCCGTAACCCTCTGTTTGTTCTCCCTATTTAAGAGTCTCTTCTGTTTTGTCCCCCTCCCTGTTTATATATTATTTTTTTCTTCCCTTGTGTTCATCTGTTCTGTGTCTTAAAGTCCTCATATGAGTGAAGTCATACGATATTTGTCTTTCTCTGACTGACTGATTTCGCCTAGCATAATACCCTCCGGTTCCATCCACATAGTTGCAAATGGCAAGATTTCATTCTTTTTGGTTGCCGAGTAATACTCCATTGTATATATATATATACCACATCTTCTTTATCCATTCATCCATCGATGGACATTTGGGCTCTTTCCATACTTTGGCTGTCGTTGATAGTGCTGCTATAAACACTGGGGTGCGTGTGCCCCTTTGAAACAGCATACCCATATCCCTTGGATAAATGCCTAGTAGTGCATTTGCTGGGTTGTAGGGTAGTTCTATTTTTAATTTTTTGAGGATCCTCCATACTCTTCTCCAGAGTGGCCACACCAGTTTGCATTTCTACCAGCAGTGCAAAAGAGATCCTCTTTCTCCGCATCCTTGCCAACATCTGTTGTTGCCTGAGTTGTTAGCTATTCTGACAGGTGTAAGGTGGTATCTCATTGTGGTTTTGATTTGTCTTTCCCTGATGATGAATGTTGTTGAGCATCTTTTCATGTGTCGGTTGGCCACCTGGATGTCTTCTTTGGAGAAGTTCTCTTCATGTCTTTTGCCCATTTCTTCACTGGATTATTTGTTTTTTGGGTGTTGAGTCTGATAAGTTCTTTATGGATTTTGGATACTAACCCCTTATCTGATATGTTGTTTGCAAATATCTTCTCCCAGTCTGTCAGTTGCCTTTTAGTTTTGCTGATTGTTTCCTTCTCTGTGCAGAAGCTTTTTATTTTGATGAGGTCCCAATAGTTCATTTTTGCTTTTGTTTCCCTTGCCTCCGGAGATGTGTTGAGTAAGAAGTTGCTGCAGCCAAGATCAAAGAGGTTTTTGCCTGCTTTCTCCTCGAGGATTTTGATGGCTTCCTGTCTTCCATTGAGGTCTTTCATCCATTTTGAGTTTATTTTTGTGTCTGGTGTAAGAAAGTGGTCCAGGTTCATTGTTCTGCATGTCGCTGTCCAATTCTCCCAGCACCACTTGCTGAGGAGACTGTCTTTTTCCATTGGCTATTCTTTTCTGCTTTGTCAAAGATTAGTTGGCCATATATTTGTGGGTCCATTTCTGGGTTCTCTATTCTGTTCCATTGATCTTAGTGTCTGTTTTTGTGCCACCCTGGTTTTTATTCTTTTGGGTATAGACCAGAGGTGGAATTGCTGGATTATATGGTAATTCTATGTTAATTTTTTTAAGTTTATTTTATTTATTTTGAGAGAGCAAGAGTGCAAGCAGTGGAGGGGCAGAGAGGGAGAGAGCGAATCCTGTTGTGGGGCTCAGTCTCACGAACCGTGAGATCATGACCTGAGCCAAGATCGAGTCGGATGCTTAACCAACTAAGCCACCCAGGCACCCCACAAAGAGTTTATTTTTAAGTTATCTCTACATCCAACATGAGACTTGAATTCACAAGCTTGAGATCAAGAGTTGTACTCTCTACCAACTGAGCCAGACAGGCACCACCCTGCTCCCCGCTTTGCCTTTTGTTTGAACCTATTTTTTTCGTGATCAGTTTTCAGAGTTCTCTCTCTCTATTCTATATTCGGGATATGAATCCCTTATCGTATGTATGATTTGCAAATATTTTCTCCAGTGATGTGGGTTGCCTTTTCATCAATTGATTGTGTGTGTGTGTGTGTGTGTGTGTGTGTGTGTTTAAGTTTATCTATCCATTTTGAGAGAGAGAGAGAGAGAGCGCATGGGAAAGGCAGAGAGAGAGGGAGAAAGAGAATCCCAAGCAGGCTCCGCACCGTCAGTGTGGAGCCCGACCCACAGCTCAAACCCATGAACTCTGAGATTATGACCTGAGCCGAAATCAAGAGTTGACGCTTAACTGACTGAGGCACCCAGGCACCTCAGTCGTATCTTTTGATGTACAAAAATGTTTAATTCTCATGAGTCCAAATTATCTATTTTTTTTGTTGTTGTTGTGTGTACCTTTGGTGTCATATCCAAGACATCATTGTCAAATCCAATGTTATGAAGCTTTTCTTGGGCTATATATCTTTATTTATTTTTTTTTCTTGTTGGTTTTCAGAGTTTCTTTATATATTCTGGAAACTGAACCTTCGTTACATGTGTTGCACATACTTCCTCCTATCAAATCTGACACACCATTATTTCATGAACTGCTGAAAGAAGATAAAAAACACTGTTACTTAAAGTATTATATGCCATCAATGGTCCTATGTATCCCAATTAAAAAAAATTTTTTTTTTCAACGTTTATTTATTTTTGGGACAGAGAGAGACAGAGCATGAACAGGGGAGGGGCAGAGAGAGAGGGAGACACAGCATCGGAAACAGGCTCCAGGCTCTGAGCCATCAGCCCAGAGCCCAACGCGGGGCTCGAACTCCCGGACCGCGAGATCGTGACCTGGCTGAAGTCGGACGCTTAACCGACTGCGCCACCCAGGCGCCCCAATGTATCCCCATTTTAAAGAAGTTGAAATGTGGGTGTGAGCGGGGGAGAACTGTATCCTCTAATTTGTGGTGCAGCTTTTCACTTTCTTTGTGGTGTGCTTTCCTCTTGAAAAAAAATTGTCCCCAAATGCCGTATTTTGAAAAATTTCAAACCTACAGAACGGTTCAACGAATCCTCTAAAGACACTCCATACGCCCTTGACCTAGCTTCCTTTGGCCGTGTTTGCGTTATCTTTTCTCCACACGCACACACACCACACTTTTTTGGGCTGAGCCGCTGAATACAGCTGTAACCTTCACCTCTGGTGTCTTTTGAGGGACAGCAAGCAATTCATTATTTTAGCTGGTTTTTGTCTTGAAGAAATTTCCTTCCTTTCCCTACAATCAGAAAGACTTTTATATTTTCCAACACAATATTTCAGGTTTTGGGGGGTGCCTGCGTAGCTCGGTCAGTTGAGCATCCTTCTCTTGATTTTGGCTCAGGTCGTGATCCCAGGGTCGTGGGATCGAGCCTTGGGTCGGGCTTTGAGCTAAGTGTGGAGCCTGCTTAAGATTCTCTCTCTCTCTCTCTCTCTCTCTCTCTCTCTCTCCCTCCCAGTGTCCCTCTCTCCCACTTTCACTTGTGCTCTCCCTCTCTCAAATACTATATATGTATATACTTCAAGTTTTACCTTTCACATAAACCCTTAAACTCCTGGTAGTTCACTACTGTGTTATGAGATAGGGATCAAGCTGAGTGTTTTCCATGGGACAACCTTGCTATACAATTGTATTTTTAGTGAATTGTGGGTTCTTGTGGTTTTCTTTCATCTTGTCCAACTTTTCCCTTTTGTGTGGCTAGGACCTCTGGCTTTTGTATTATATGGCACTCCTCTGGTAGGCTTTTCTCTTGTTTCCAATTTCTTAGTTGGCTACTTACGCCATTAATTTTTAGCTGCTTCTATTTCTAGCATTTATCACATATACGGCTGTAAATATTTTACTAAGTCCCACTTTTGTCCACCCCATAAGTTTTGACTTGTAATTTTCATCATCAGGCAGTTCTGGGTATTTTAAAGTTTCCATTGTGATTTCTCTTTTAACCTTTTTTTTTTTTTAATTTTTTTTATGTTTATTTATTTTTGAGACAGAGAGAGACAGAGCATGAACGGGGGAGGGGCAGAGAGAGAGGGAGACACAGAATCGGAAACAGGCTCCAGGCTCGGAGCCATCAGCCCAGAGCCCCACGCGGGGCTCGAACTCACAGACCGCGAGATCGTGACCTGAGCTGAAGTCGGACGCTCAACCGACTGAGCCACCCAGGCGCCCCAACCTTTTTAAGAAACTTCGAACGTGGAACTTTATTTATTTTTTTAAGATTTTATGTTTTTTAAGTAATCTCTCCATCCAGCATGGGGCTCGAATTCACAACCTGGAACTCAAGAGTTGCAAGCTCCATGGACTGAGCTAGGAGGTGCCCCTTGAATGTGGAACTTTAAGTTGTTAAAAAAATTTTTTCTAGCTTAATTGCAGTGTGCTTACGGAAGATGGTCTACTTGAAGTAAATCCTTTAAAATTTGTTAAGACTTGCATCATACCCTTAGAATATGATCAGTTTTAGTGACTTTTTGAAGAACATTTATTCCCTGACTCTACCCAATGAATTCAAATCTCCTTCCTTCCTAACTTTTGGTCAGTCATTAAAGGGTTAATCTCCCTTGGAGATGGTGGAGCCCTCAATTTCTCCAGATTATTCTGTCAGTGGGTTTTTTTTTTTTTACATTTTTACAATTTTTTAAACATTTATTCATTTTTTAAAGGCAGAGAGAGACAGAGTGTGAATGGGGGAGGGGCAGAGAGAGAGGGAGACACAGAGTCCAAAGCAGGCTCCAGGCTCCGAGCTGCCAGCATAGAGCCCGATGCGGGGCTAGAACTCACAGACCACGAGATCATGACCTGAGCCGAAGTCGGCCACTTAACCGACTGAGCCACCCAGGCGCCCCATCAGTGTTTTCTTTATATGTTTTGTGGCTGACAAGGTGTTTACAAGTTTAGAATTGCTACATATTCCTGGTGAATCAACCATTTTATTAGGATGTATTCTGATTCTAATAATACATTCTGTCTTACTGTAGTTTATGTGGCAAAAATGTAGCCTTTCCAGCTTTCTTTTCTTTAGTTGACATATAATTGACATATAACATTGTTAGTTTCAGGTATACAACATCAAGATTTAATATTTGTATACATTACAAAATGATCCCTAGGATTAATCTGGTTAACATTCATCACCATACAGTTATAACTTTTTTTGTTCTTGTGATGATCTACTCCCTTAGCAACTCTCAAATACACAATACCACCTTTCTTTTGATTAGTATTTGTCATGACTTTTTAACATCCCTTTTCTTTCAACCTTACAGGAACCTTATGTCGAGGTACGTCTCCTTTAAAAAACATAGAGCTGTGGGGCACCTGGGTGGCTCAGTCCATTAAGCGACTGACTTCAGCTCAGGTCATGATCTCATGGCTTGTGAGTTAGAGCCCCCGCATCGGGCTCTGTGCTGACAGCTCAGAGCCTGGAGCCTGCTTCAGATTCTGTGTCTTTCTCTCTCTCTCTCTCTGCCCCTCCCCCACTCACACTCTGTCTCTCAAAAACAAATAAACATTAAAAAAAAATTTTTAAAAACATATAGCTGGGTATTTTCAATCAAGTCTGACAGTCTGTGTCATTTAACTTTAAAGTTTAACCTGCTTACATTTATTATGATTACTGACATATTTGACATTGTTTCTGCCATCTTGCCTTTTCACTTTCTATTTGTTCTTTTTCTGTGATTGCTGTCGACATTGGCTGCCAATCTAATTGTCTTTCCTCTATAGGTGATCTGTCTTAAATCCCTGGCTGCTTTGCGATCTCTTTGTTTTTGGTATCCCAGTTTCACTACAGTGTCTAGGTATGGATTTCATTGTATTTATCCAATTTGATATACTTTGTGTGTGTCATTCATTCTGCAGACTTTTCAGTCATTCTTTTCCAAGACCTCTCCTCCTCCATTCTCTCTTCACTTGTCTCTCTCGGCCTCCTTTTTGACTGATGCTGCAATTTCTATGCTCGTAATCTCCCTTCATATTTCCTACCTTTTTATCTTTCTGAGTTGGAATTTGAGTGATCTTCGGATCCAATTCATTCATTACTCCTTTGGCTGATTTGAATATGCCATTTAACAACCTATCATTCCAATAATTGTATTTTCCCTTTGGGTGAGCTTAATTGGTTCCTTTGCAAATATACCTGGTCATCTGAGGTAGCCTCGTGTCACCTTTCTGTGACTCCAACTTTTATTTTCCTCAATCGTTTCACACATGATAACACCTACAAAATTTCTGTAGTCTGCAGGGTATGAACTTGTCTTTCCTTCTTTCTTTTTTCTTTTTTTCTTTCTGCTGACTCTCCTTTATCGTGATTTATTCCCTGGTGTGTTTGATGATTTTGGTTGTGAGCTCATTTTTATTTGCTTTTACTCTGTGGAAAATCCAAGGGCCTGCATTGAGGATTCTTTCCAAGACTTTGGTTTTCTCCTATGGGAGTCCTTCATGCCCCTCTGGATTCCTGGTATAATCCAGGAAGCTCAGACTCAGTAGTCTACCCCACCCCCATCTCCCCTAGTCCAATCAAGGGTGTCTGCCTGGTACAGCTTCCTATTCGTTGAAAAAAAAAAAAAATCGCCCATATCCAGAGCACAAAGTAGTCCTTTTGCCTGGCACCGGGCCTGGCTCCCACCGGTTCGTTCCTCTCTGGGGAGTAGAAGCACACTCTGAGGCCCCAGCGGTTATTAGACACTGCCCTCTCCTTGTCTTCCCTAGGCCTCGCCAGTATGACCCAGAACTTGGAGCCACTTCTGAAGATGCAGGGCTGGGACTGGGCGTGAGTCCTGGGAAGTGAGGTGGGGCAAGGGCAGGCTGTGACCTGCAGGTGGGGTACTGACAGGCTTCAGAGCCTCCTGACCCTCCTCTTCTCCTCAGGCTCCCTCTGGCCAAACTGGCTATCCGCATGGGGCTGGCATTCGTGGGATCCATGCTGGGGGCCTTCCTCACCTTTCCAGGCCTGCGGCTGGCCCAGACACACCTGGATGCGCTGACCATGTCGGAAGACCGGCCCATGCTGCAGTTATGCGGAGTGCCAGATGGGAGGGCGGCTGGGAATCTAAAGGAGGGGCTAGGGGGATGGTGGGTGCCCAGGACTCACTCCTCTGCGCCCTTGCCCCGTAGGTTCCTTCTGCAGATGAGCTTCCTGTCCCCTCTGATCATCCTGGGGCTCTGGACCAAGCCCATTGCACGGGACTTCCTGCACCAGGCACCTGCTGGGGAGATGACCTTCTCCCTGTGCGAATCTGGTGGGGTTGGGAGGGAGGGCAGCTGGGGGCCCCTCTGTGTGCCCCAGTCTCTGAGGCTCAGGGAAGAGCCTTGGGTCCTGGGGGAAAATCCCGGGGCAGGGGCGGCCTCCCGACCCCCTCATTCCCCTCCCCACAGGCTGTCGGACTCAGCCTTCGACTCACTGCGCCTCTGGGTGCTGGTGGCGTTGTGCCTGCTAAGGCTGGCCGTGACCCGGCCCCACCTGCAGGCCTACCTGTGCCTGGCCAAGGCCCGCGTGGAGCAGCTGCGGCGGGAGGCCGGCCGCATAGAGGCTCGTGAGATCCAGAGGCGGGTACGGGCTCCCGAGGTTGGGAGGGAATACGGGGCTCAGGGCAGGATCCCGATCCCTGGGGCGTAGGGTCACCCGAAGCCCAGAAGGCCCAGAAGGCTGCCCCCTGCCACCTCCCCCCGCCCCGTAGCCACTGCTACCTGCCCACTAGGTGGTGCGGGTCTACTGCTACGTGACAGTGGTGAGCCTGCAGTACCTGACGCCCCTCATCCTCACTTTCAACTGCACGCTGCTGCTCAAGACGCTGGGTGAGAAGGGGCCTGGGCGGGGGCGGAGCCTGGCGCGGGCGGGGGCGGGGCGGGGCCAGGGGCGGGCGGGGCGGGGCGGGGCGGGGCGGGCCGCCGCTGGTGTTAGAGCTGAGCTAGGTGGAGGAGGTGGAGCCGGAGACCCGACCTGGTGGTACGTGGGGGTAGGGTGGGGGTGGAGCCCCGAGGGCCTGGAGACGCGGAGAGGGGAGGAGGGGCCCGAAGTCGGGGTAGGGGCCAGGAGTCAGAGTTTGGGATGGTGGCGATGAGTGGGAGTCCCAGCGGTCAAACCCCGCCTGTGCCTTCACCTTCACAGGCGGCTACTCCTGGGGCCTGGGCCCGGTTCCCATGCTGTCCCCTCCCCCGTCCTCAGCCCACGATCGCCTGGTGGGCCCCGAGGAGGATGAGGCCCAGCAGACGGCGGCCCGGATCGCAGGGGCCCTGGGCAGCCTGCTCACGCCCCTCTTCCTCCGCGGCGTCCTCACCTTCCTCATCTGGTGGACCGCCGCCTGCCAACTGCTCTCCAGCCTCTTCGGCCTGTACTTCCACCGGTACCTGGCGGGCTCCTAGCCGCCCGCAGAAGACGCTCCTGGGGCCCCGAGGTCCGGGCCGAGCTAGCAGTTCCCGGCGGGCCTCCTCCGTGTGTGCCTCAGTGTCCTCAGGTGCAAGGCGGGCCTGGGAGTCCCCGCAGCGCCTGCTGTGCGGGTCCACTTCACCGCAGTGCCTGAGCTGTGGCCCCCTTGGATCCCAGGTTTCTGCCTCAAAACTGTTGCCCTGGGCCCCACTGGCAGAGGATCCCAGGGCCATTGTTCCCAGATGGCACGCCCCCCTCCCCCATTTGAGGCAGAAGTGGGGGTTCATTCTTCTGAATAAAAGAGCAGACTGCTTTTACAAAGAGGATTGGAGTGGTTTGGGAGGCGGCTCTCTGCATGTTGGTGTGGCTCAGGCCACCTGGGTACCTGTGGGGGCTTCTGGGGGATGAGCCTCCGTGCTGAGCGAAGGGCGACCCAGAGCAAAGGCCTGGGAGCAGGAAGTGAAGAGAGGAGGAAAGGTGGGGAGAAGAAACGCAAGTGTTGTAAAACTTCCAGTTCCAATGGGCCCGGAGGCGACAAGTCAGGGGAGAAGAGGAAGACAGGGGCTGGAGAAGGAAGAAAGGCAGTCAGGGCTGGGGGTGGGCAAGAGGGAGGAGAGGGCGGAAGCGGCCGAGAGCGGGAGCGGATACAGAGGAAGAGAAGGGAGGGAAATGGAGGTGGCGGATAAAGTTGTAGAGATCTTGCAGGAGGAACAGAAAGATAAAAGATAATGGAAAACAAGGGAGGGGACAAAGGAAATCAGAGGACTGACCCAGAAGAATCTTCCAAAGAAAGAGAGTTCTGGAAAGAGACATCCGAGCAGAGGGAGGCGCTGATGGAGCCAGGCAATGGGAACTCCCCAGGACCGCACGGTTCCAGGTGCTGCCGGACGAGAACCCCATCCCTAGGCACGTGTCGGGAAGTTTCAGAATGAAGTCCCAGCCAGGACAGAACAGGCCACACCTACTGGCCCAGGACTCCGAGATGATGGAGCGTCGCCTCCTCGTTCTGCTGGTCCCGCACTATGGCCGACACCCCGGGAGCCCCCGAAACCGGTGCCCTGAGCCCACCGGCACAGACCCCCGGCGGTGGTGCCTCTGGCCACCTGGCCCTTCCCTTGCTCAGCCAGGGCTCTGCGTGCTCTCTGCTCTCAGAGCTCAACACCACGTGGTTTAGGGACACACAGGAAGTTGAAAACACCTAAAGAAAAGCAAGAGAGTGACCGGCACGAGGCGCACATGGGACAGCCAAGGCAGGAAGAACCCATGACGGTCACAGGCTTTCGCTGCCGTGCGTTAAACCACAGCGGTCTTACAGACTCTTTTGGGGACACATTTCACAATTAAAAAAAAAAAAGACTGAGAGACACAAGGTGGAGCCACAGAGGAAAATAGGGAAGATAGAAGGGGGTGGTCAGGACCCTGTGTTTCCAGGAGGGGAAGTATTACCTTAACTGCCATGTCAGTGGCAGTCACCACACCTCAGGCCTTCTCACAGGAGGGATGATTCTGCCCCAAAGGGTTACTAGTCAATGTCTGGAGGCATTTTTTTCTGGAGACATTTTTGGCTGTCATGATTGAGCGGGGACAGGGACACTACTGCAGCTGGTGGGCGGAGGCCAAGGGTGCCGCTCAACAACCTGAGGTGCCCAGGACGGCCCCCACCCCGGAAGTCCGCAATGCCCCGGCCCAGCAGCCCTATGTGACAAGAAACGCAACGTGTCATTTCTAAACCGGCTGAAGAAAAGAGGATTTAAAAGAAAAAGAAAAAGGAAAACCCAATGGCAAGTCAAACTTTCAATGACTCCAGAGAAACGAGCAAAGGAGAAAAACAGCGGAAAGAAAAGGCACAGAACAAACTGGAAGCAGGACCCAAGATGCACCTTGGAGCCACTCTTGTCCGGGTCCCTGGGACCTCCACCTTGTCCAGTCCTCAGGCCTCCTCCTGACCTTGCTGTCTCTTCCCCTGTCACCGCCTGGCCACCACCCACGCCCTGGATGTCCTGCTGCTTCCCCCGTCAGAATAGTGAGGATCTGCAAGCCTGGCCTTGGTGAGGATAGGCGCTGAATGACACCCTCCCCAAATTCACAGAAGTCCTAACCTCTAGGACCTCAGAGTGGGGCCGGATTTGGATACCAGGGCTTTAAAGAGACGATTACGTTAAAATGAGGCCATGAAGGTGGGTCCTGAGAAGGGGAAATTTGCTTTTTTTTCTTTTTTCTATTACGACGAAATTTAGATACAGAAAAGCACAGAGGGAAGGCGATAGGAAGACAGCCGGCAGCCAAGAAAAGGCCTGGACACGTCCTTTCCTCAAGACCTTGGAAGGAATCAAACCCACTGACACGCTGATTTTGGACTTCTGGTCTCCAGAACCGTAAGAGAATACATTTGGGTTTTTAAGCCCCCCGGTCTGGGGTGCTTCGTTAAGGCAGGCACAGGAAACTCAAGACAGTGAGGGTGTGTGATATAAATGGCTACCATCTCCTTGCAGGAGTATCTGGCATTTCTGTTCATCTCTGGATAGATTTCCCCAAAAGATGACCCTGTCACGAGGACTCAGGGCCCATGGTTTACCTGGGAGGTCACCCCAGGGAGACTCCCTGCGGATGGAGAAATGAAACGGGGAGGGAGGAGCCCTGTGGGGGTGCCAATGAACAGGTGACTAAGTGGGCAACCCGGGCTTGGTCCTGCTGGGGACCTGGGGGGACGGTTAGATCCGACCCGAGTGAACCCACCCCAGTGGTGAAGGGCTGTCCACAATCATTGGCCGAGGGCTGCTCCTGGGGTGTTGAGTCATGCTCCTACGGGGAAGCCCCCAGACTGGGTTGCAGCGGCTTACAGCCAAAAGCAGTTGCTGGCAGCCGTGACTGCTGGACTTAGGAATGGGCACTGGCAGCATCAGTTAACGTATCCCTCGATCCCTACCTAGCAATTTCATTCCTGGAAACCCAGAGCCACACTAGTGCGTGAACACAAAGAGGCACATAACAGACTTGCTTCAGAGAGTGCCAAGAAGCTCAACTCTGTCTTCAATAAACAGGATAAAGCGACTCATCTTGCCGGAAGTTGAGAGGCAGTTGAGAGCTTCAGGCAAGGCTGGATCCAGCAGCCCAGACAACGTCAC
Source organism: Prionailurus viverrinus (assembly GCF_022837055.1). Taxonomy (NCBI): domain Eukaryota; kingdom Metazoa; phylum Chordata; class Mammalia; order Carnivora; family Felidae; genus Prionailurus; species Prionailurus viverrinus. The sequence continues at coordinate 13,575,805 of NC_062562.1, read as the reverse complement.
AAATACGCCAACCCCTCTGTTCATCTCTGCTCCATTTTCTGCAGTGTCAGTTTCACGCTGGGATGGCTTTCTACCTTGTGGTCACAGGACAGTCCCAACAACTGCCTGGGCTGGTGTTTCTTCCCACAGGGCCCGTGGGAGAGAGAAAGGGTGCTTCCAGAAGTACTATCTGGAAGTGGTTAGTAAATATCTTCTCTGCTGTCATGGGTGCAGATGGAGTCACGTGCCCACCTCTATATTTTAGGGGATGCCACAGTGGTTGGGGGAAAGTGGGGAGTTGACCCAGACCCTCCCAGGTTTAGGGGCTGGTACAAGAGGTGGGACTGACCACAAATCAGTAGGACGTGAGAGGCAAGCTCAGCAGTCCCCAGGAGCCACTACCTCGTTGTCATGGCAACAGATCACGAACAACCTCAATGACCGTCAAGGGATGTCATCACAGGCCACCACCCCAGGGAAACGCCAACCTGTGGCTAAACTGAGACAAACAGTACACAGTAGAGACCAACGTGCAAGAAATATGGTTGATTGAAAGCAGCTCGCAGAGCAGTTCAGGGTCAGCAAGGTAGAATGTACTCAAATCACACCCCCACACGAGTGCGCACATCCAGTCGCCCCTCCTGCCCTGGCGTGTGGAGGCTCCCACTCCCCACCTCTGCTCAGGTGAGCCCTACAAGTTGGTCCAGGTAATGGGCTGCAGTCTCAATGGCCACTGAGACCTCTGGTGGCCTCCTCATCCTCGTGCCCCTGCTGACAGCCACCCTCGCTCCTAAAGCCTCGAGCGGCCAGGGAGCGGGGGCCCCAGCACATGGCAGACAGGCAGGGCATGGGAGAGAAACCACAGGACTTTGCGGCCATGCTGGCTGCAGCAGGATGCAACCCATCCTGACTGATGAGGTGGCTCGTCATGCGTGTCCTCAAAAGAGACGAGTGTTGGGGCGCCTGGGTGGCTCACTCGGTGAAGCGTCCGACTTCGGCTCAGGTCAGGATCTCACGGTTCGTGAGATCGAGCCCCGCGTCGGGCTCTGTGCTGACAGCTCGGAGCCCGGAGCCTGCTTCGGATTGTGTCTCCCTCTCTCTCTGCCCCTCCCCTGCTCACGCGGTCTCTGTCTCTCAAAAATAAATAAATGTAAAAACAAACAACCAACAACAAAAGGGACGAGTGTTTATGCACAGGATGGCTCCGGAAGGACACATGAGAAACTGGTAACAGAAGACACCTTGGCAGGGGGAACGGGCAGGCCGACCTACTTCTCACCATAACTCTTTTACAGTCTGAGTTTTCTAGAAGACCATGCTATGTATTAATAATTGAAACAATTATTACATTAAAAAGGTTTATTCAAGGGATGCTTGGCTGGGTCAGTTGGTAGAGCTGGTAATGTCCTCCCCAAATCTCAGGGTCCTGAGTTCAAGCCCCACGTTGGGCATGGAGCCTACTTAAAAAAAAAAAAAAAAAGGGTGGGTGGGTGGGGGGGGGTTTATTCAAGAATATATTTAAAAATCTGTCAAAATAACCTCAACCCTGTTTTTGGTTTGAAAGGGAGGGAGGGTTGGGGGTTAGAGCCGAAGAGAAGAGACATGGGCAGAAAAAAAAGTCATTTTAATTTTTATTAAATATACTCTCTTGGCACAAATCTTTTAAAATATATAAACATTATATATAAACAAAGTGTCTTCATGGCATCAAAATGTAACTCCAGATCAAGATGGACACCGGTGGGAGGGGTGTGGCCACGGAGGGCACCAGCCCAGCTGTGTGTGTGGCTGAGGCCCACTCGACTTGGGGAGGCACGGTGGGGGTGGCGGGACCTGGGGGCCCCTCCCCTCTGCCACCCGGCCTGAGGCTCAGAGAGCCATTCGTTTGGTCTCACCTGCCTGCGGTGGACCCCCCCAGCCCCTGCTGCTTTCTCTTGCCTGGTGGTCCTTGGGTCCCCAGCCCGTCTCCCTGTGAGGGGTCCCTGCCTCTCCTGCCGAGCCTGGGCGCTGGGCAGGGCAAGGACAGGAGGAGCGAAGTCCACCCAACAAAACAGCCTTGAGACCCTGGGGATGAGAGTCAGGCTGGCCGGCAGACACATGCAAGGAAGGACAGAGAGAGGGGTCTTCATACCTGCAGGGGCCCCAGGCAAGGACACCAACGGGACAGAACAAAGGGGAGAAATGAAGGTCACGACTGGAAATGTGCATGGGGCAAACACGCCCTCTTAGACCCTTTCACACATCGTCGCTGAGGAGCTCTCTGTGAAAACCGACCCTCTGGTCACCTCTGCCCGGAACCAGATCACACGGGTCGGGGTTTACTGTGACTAGACCCAGGGTCAGCCAGATTGAAGAACAAAACCAAAAGAAATCAAGAAACTCCCAAAGTCATTCTGAAATGTGATACCGAGCAGACCCTAGGGGACTTCTCCACGAGACCAGCTCCCTGGAGGTGCCCTGGGGTTCCCCAATTTCTCCGAGAATCCCCCCCTGGGCTACACACGGTCTCAGGGGCCCCTATTTTGGGAAGATCAAGGCTGCAAGTTGCCTCCATGCGCTCTCTTCATGGAAATCCGACAACCCTGTGGGTCTTAAACTGCCCTGTGTCTTGGCCTGCTCAGGTGGGGAGCCAGGGACATGCCACACATCCCCACAGGAGCCGCTGTGCCTAGGGGCAGAGGGCTAGGGCCTAAGGCCAGGCCTCTAGTGGTGCGGCCTGTGGGATAGCGATAGGGGTGGGAGCTTCCAGGCCCAGAGAAGGTGACCTGGGTGCCCAGTGTCCAGCAGATGCCCTCCGGCTAGGACTCAGACCCAAACCCGTGGCAATTCCTCAAACCCTGCTGTGTGGAGGAGACGTGACCCTCCTGGAAACATTACAAACCAGACAGGTGGGCGACAGAGGGGAAGACCCACTCCTGGTGCCCTACTATGGCCACGGAGTCCAGGATCCAAATAATCCTCTTGGGAGAAGGCTGTTCCGAAGCAGGAGGCTCTGGTGACAGGGGAGTCATGTCACCTGGGAAGTAATGGCAAAGGTGGGACAGGTGGGGCGGGGTGGGGCAAGAGGCTGTATTTGTAGCCCCAGCTGAGCAGAAGTCTGGCCCCACCTCACCAGGGCCTGGACAGGCTTCTCCGAACACTCTGGGACTCCCCTCTGTGGGCGCAGGGGCAGGTGGAGTCTGGCTCTGAGCCCAGTGGGCATGGGGTCACTAGAACCAGGAGCATGTCCAAGGTCACAGGGTGCCAGGAGGCGGTGCTGGTCACTCCCGGCTCAGGGCATTTAGGGCGACGCCTCCAGGAGACAGTGCCAGCCCAGGGAGGAGGGATGGGAGAGTGTGGTAGCCCCCGCCCACCAGCCTCAACATTGCACTTCAAGGGCTGCCGGCTGGTGGGACCGAGGCCAGGTCCCCCAGCTTACTCTACAAGGTGCTCCCGACGTGGCTCCCAGGGTGGAACCATGCGCACCCTCACTCCACGGGCTCAGAAACGAAAGGGGTCAGTGGTCCGCTGCAAGTGGAAGCTCGGCTCCCCGTCTCGAGAGCAGCCGGCCCGCGGGCTCCCTAGCTCTGCAGGTGCCGTAGCAGGATCTGCATGAGGTCGAAGGTGGTGAAGCTGATGCCCACGGCGATGGGGCCCTTGAGCCAGTTCATGCTCAGGCCCTTGTAGAGGCCACGCACGGCGCCCTCCTCCCGCACGATGGCACGCAGCGTGTGCGCGATGGATGCGTGCGGGTGACCCGTGACCCCGGCTGTCTGCATGCGCCGCCGCACCACGTCCAGGGGGTACGAGGCTGACTGCCCGATGAGGCCAGCGCAGGCCCCAAATATCATGCGCTCAAAGGGGTAGGGCTGTGGGCGGCCGCTGTACTCTGTGGACGAGGGACAGAGGGGCTGTGTGAGGGCGTCACAAGGGGGCACACGGCCCGGTCCGTTGTGGGTGCACCCCCACAGCCGGCACTCACACAGGCCCGTGCTCTGTCCCTGCCGTGGCTCAGGACTCCCCTGGCTCCCCTGGGCCTTCCCACCCTGGCCTCCTCACCTCCCGGCCATTCCTTTTAATCAAATTTGAGAAGAAAAGTTTCTAAAAAGGCAGAAACTCACAAATAATCCCTTTAACCAAGGCCTACGACCCAGAATGAACTCCCATCTGATCACTCTTGTTTTCCCATCAAGCAAAGAAGGAAAGTGATAGGGGCGACCGCGACCCTCTCCACCACCCAGCCCGCTCCGTGGGTACCCTCCACAGGGCTGCAGGGATGCGGTGAGGTGAGCAGCTGGGTGGACGGGACATGTGGGACACAGGAAGGGGCAGCAGCCAAACAAGAGGGGTTCTTTAAAACTGTGTGGTTGTAGGGGTGCCTTGTGGCTCAGTTGGTTAAGCATCCGACTTCGACTCCGGTCATGATCTCATGGTCCGTGAGTTCGAGCCCCGCGTCGGGCTCTGTGCTGACAGCTCAGAGCCTGGAACCTGCTTCAGATTCTGTGTCTTCCTCTCTCTCTGCCCTTCCCCCACTCACACTCTGTGTCTCTCTCTCTCAAAACTAAACAAACATTAAAAAAAAAAAAAAAATTAAGAGGCGCCTGGGCGGCTCAGTCGGTTAAGCGTCCGCCTTCAGCTCAGGTCATGATCTCACGGTCCGTGAGTTCGAGCCCCTTCTCGAACTCCTTCCCTCTCTGCCCCTCCCCCACTCACACTCTGTCTCTATCAAAAAATGAATAAACATTAAAAAAAAAAATTGAAAATTTTTTTTAAATTAAACAAAAGAAAACAGAAGAAAAACGGTGTGGTTGTAAAGGTAAACTAGGAATTACAAACAGTGGGACACCGCTATTCACTCAGCACGCTGGCCGGACAGGAAGGAATCCGCTGGCACCCACGTTGGGTGAGTGCATGGAGACAGGGCCGGGGGGCAAGCGGAGTACATCCCCAAACTGGGGGCTCACACCCTGGGTGTCTGATCACTGAAAACCTGGGAACACCCAGCAGCCCCCGGCAGGGGAGGCCCACTCCACTGCTAAAAGGCACGGCAGAGCCTCAGACCCGGCAGGGTGGACTCAGAGCCTCCGACCCGGACCCAGGGTGAACTGAGAGCTGGGGCCCAGCTGCACTCGCTGCAGGAGTAGGTAACTCAACTGTGGTCACCGTTTACAACATTACAAGGTATTGTTCCTGCTGCACATAGAAATGCGGGTGGAAGCATCAGCAGCCAGCGCGAGGGATGCAGTTCTTGTAAAGAGGCCTCAGCGGGGAGCGGGGCTGGGGGTGGGGAACACAGGACCTCGCTTCACCTGGAACATTTTCTTTAACAGAAAACATCTCGGAGCAATGTCACCACCTGTTTGCACCGGGCGGGGGCGGGTAGCAGGTATGGGTGGTGGCATATTGTTCTCTGTTTTTCTGCACTTTTTGAATTTCTCAAAATTACCTAAACACGAGAGGGCACTCCCTCTGCCGTCTAGACCGTACCCGGGACGCTCTGTGCACAAGTGGCTGCCACTGCTCCGGATGACACTCTGGATTTCACAAAGCTGGTCTCAAAATGCGGCACGAAAGGCTGGGAGTCTAGCAGCCTCAGTGGTGGCTTGATACGGGTCTTGTTCTGACTCGGACCTTGACCAGGCCCGGTGGGGGGATCTTAGAGTCCCGCCTCGGAGTGTGTGTGACCCTGGGAGGTGCTGCCCTGGCTTCCGTCTCCTTACCTCTGTGCAGGCTCTTGAGCGTCTCATAGGTGAAGAAACTCAGGCCGGCGTAGGGAATGACCCCCAGCACGGTGGGCGTGAACCCGTGGTAGAGGGTCTTCAGGCCCTCTTCTCGGGAGATGCGGATGAAGACGTGAAAGATGTTGCTGTACCTGCAGGACAGAGTGACAGAGTGCGTGGGCTATGGGCACGCAGAGGGGCCGCTGGCCTTGACTAATTCTCTGCTCCTCCCGAAGACGGGCGGGCCAGGGTCTGGATGTTGACGCCTTCCTTCTTTAAGGAACACAACCACATTGCAAAAGCTTTGGCATTGGAGGGGGAAATGCGTGCCTAAGGCTGTACCCCACCTTCACCTCCCAGGTCACTCTGCTGTGCCCAGCCCTTGTCTTTTCACCATGGGCATTGGTAATGTATCCGTGCCAATCCAAAATGGAGACTTTGGGGGACACTTGGGAGGCTCAGTCAGTTGAGCGTCTGACTTTGGCTCATGGTTTGTGGGTTCAAGCCCCACGTTGGGCTTTCCACTGACAGCTCGAAGCCTGCTTTGGATTCTGTGTGTGTGTGTCTCTCTCTCTCGGCCCCTCCCCGACTCATGCTCTCTCTTCCTCTCTCAAAAATAAACAAACATTAAAAAAAAATTAAAATGAAGACTTTCGGTTTGATAGAAGTACAAACGAGAGCCAATACTAGTAATGGTCCTAGTATCGGCTAAGAGAACCAATTACTGCCCGTGTGGCGAGTAGCGGCAGAACAGAACACATGGCCTAGGAACTCACATTTCCTTTGGGGTCACGGCCATCCTTGCTCTGACCAGGTCCAGGGGGTAGGTCAGCGAAGCAGCTGTTGTTCCAGCTAGTGCGCCTGCCAGGAGGCGGGGCCAAGGGGGCAGGGCTCTGAAAGAGGGGGAGGAGACGAGAGAAAATGAGGACCCCCCCCAAGACTTGGGGTGCCCACAGGTCTCAGCCAGGGGGGAGAAGCAAGGATTGGGCGGGGCCTGGCCGCCTTATGGCAGAGCGATGGGTCTCCTGGGCGGACATCATTCTAAGGTTCCCACAGCTGCCTTTCCTTGGCATCTGCTTGTATGCAGTCATGACGTGTTCCTTCCCTGCGGACACTGGGGCGCAGTGGGGATCAGGGGCCCTCCCTGGACTTAGGTTCGGAGGGGAGCCTGGGCAAACGAGAGTTCTGCCGTGGTGAGCGTGCAGAGACAGGAGGACAGGGTGGTGGTGCAGGGTTGAGACGGGTTTTGGGGGCGGCCACTCACTCTCCGCGGAAGCCATAGTAGTGGCCCAGGATGCGCTTGTACTCCTCGTGGGCGCTGAACTGGATGGCGGCGTAGGGCACCACGCGCACCATGGTGGCCGAGTTCCCACGCCACAGGCTGAGGAAGCCCTCGTTGAGGTAGGTGAAGTAGAGGAGCCGGAAGGCCTCCTGGAGAGGGGGGCAAGGTCAACACCCTCGCCTGCCCTGTGCTCCATCCATGGAGAACACCCTGTTTTGTCCAGCACTGTGACTGGGGCCACCTTATCGGACCCACCCCACCTTACCCCCCACATTCTCTGGGCTCCGCGCAGGGACCCCTGTCTCCCTACTCCTCTGGCCCGAGGAATAGTCACGAGCCAGGGGAAACAAGGTTTGCAGACAAGAGCCCCACACAGAAGGTCTGGCCGGTAGTCTAGCTTTCAAAGATATTCTTTAGCTCTTCCTGTATTACAAAGGTGATGCCTGCTCTCTGTTCAAAAATGAATCAAATGTGAAATTGTAGGTTTAGAACTTCAAGTCCTCTCCCCACCGCCCCAAGGATGAGTGTCTCCTGTCAGTTCCTGGGGTGGGCTGCATCCAGGCCGAGGTCGGGGCACTAGGACAGGCGGCCCTGGGGCTGGTGGGGGAGGCCTCAGGTCACCTGGCAGCCTGGGAGCTCGCTTGTTGGGGAGATGAAAGGGAAAAAACACTTTGAAAAACATCTTCCTTCACCCCTGGCCACGTGCCACCACCTCCTGCCAGCTCAGCAGGGCGGACGGTGATGGCCCCAGAGCCAGGAGTCAGTGACCCAGTGGCTCACCTTGGCAGAAAATCTTTTTGAAGACACTGGAAGAAAACAAAAACACAATAGAGACCATTAGATGTGAAGGACAGGACCTCGGTCTGTGGGACCCCACTGCTGGGCTCAGGTCTGAGCATGGGGAGTGCCACAGCCCCTGAGGATGCTTCCCTGCCAAGGGCTGAGGTTGGGGGTGGGGGGGCGCTCTGAGCAGGGTCAGTCTCCTCCAGGGAACTTCCTCACTGGCTCAGGGCCCCCTGCCTGTGAACTTTTCCCCAGGGAAGGGAGCTGCCGCCTCACTCCCCAGAAAAGCGAGGGTCTCTGCAGGGGCTTCTGCCCCTTGGGGTTGACAGCTCGGCCCACCCAGCCGGACTCCAATTCAACCAAACCCCTTTGGGAAAGGCCTCCCTGGCTCCAGCTGTGCAGAGCAGCCAAGGGGCTTGGTCCTCTCAGAACAAGTCCTGGGAGGTGTCCCCTGCCCAGAGCCGACCCTATCTTCTCACAGGTGCAGGCGGCCACCCCAACCGGCCTCCCGCACCCTTGATGGCTGCCGCCTCGCTCCCCGATTCCACAGTGTGCTCTGCCCTCGGGCGCCTGCGCCACAAGGGGTCTTGCAGCCTCCCTCTCCTCACTTTCCGAGCGTCTGCCGTGTTCCCAGGACACCGTCACAGTCTCATCTGTGCGGACAGTTGTGCACACCTACTGGCCTTCAGAGCTAAACCCAGCTCCCCGCAGGGCACTACGCTCCAGGTAACAGTACACTCTTTCCCACGTCAGCTCACTCCTTTGGGAGGAGGCTGATATTAGAGTCCTGTTTTGTGGATGAGGAAACTGAGGCACAAGGAGGCTCGGGGACCAGCTCGAGGAGGGCCTGACTTGAATCTGCAGTCCCTTCCTCCCAAACAGTTGAGGGGCAGGGGTCCCCGCTTGTGACTGCCCTGTTGTAGGCACTGGTCACTGTCTATGGGACGGAAAGGCCTCCTCTTCAGGGGACCCTGTGGCTGCTTGACCCCAAGGAGAGAGTGAACTGGGCCTCCCCAAAAGGAGTGTCCATGTCCTCATGCCGAGTAGAAGTGAATGGGACTTCATTTGGAAACAGGGTCTTTGCAGATGTAATTACATTAGGATGACACCTTACTGGAGTCGGGTGGGCCCTATATCCAATGACAAGTGTCCTTATGAGAGGAGTGGACACAGACGCAGAGGGCAAAGCAGAGTCTGGGGAGATGAGACCAGAAGCCAAGGATGCCTGGAGCCCTGGGAGCTGGAAGGCTCCTCCCCTAGAGTCCACAAAAGGAACCGACCGGTGATGACACCCTGATTCCAGACCTCTGGCCTCTGGAGTGTGAGCTGAGTTGTATATGGTACTTTGTGATGGCAGCCCTGGGGGGCTACCAGGGTTTCTAAGTGGATTTTTAAGAAGCATTTTTTAAAGTTTATTTATTTATTTATTTATTTATTTATTTATTTATTTAGAGAGAGAATGAGCAGTAGGGACGGGGGGCCAGAGGGAGAGGGGGAGAGAATCCCAAGCAGGCTCTGCACAAGAGCCCGATGCAGGGCTTGATCCCATGAACCGTGAGATCACGACCAGAGCCGAAATCAAGCAGTTGGATGCTTAACCGACTGAGTCACTGAGGTGCCCCTAAAAAGGCATTTTAAAGCCAGTTTGCAGTGCAGTTTGGGGGGGCTGCAGAGGAGGGCAAGCACCTGGAAGCATCTCTATCGTACACGACAGGCGGACAGAGAGCATTTACCTTGGAAGATGATTTTGGTTCGGTCCAGGGGAGCTACCGCCGTTTTGGCCAGAGCACCAGCCAGGGCCCCAGACAGGAGGGAGCTGAGAACTTGCCTGTGGTCGCTCTGCAAGAAAACACGCGGACACAGTCTGTCATGAGAGAGAGAGAGAGAGAGAGAGAGAAAGGGAAAGGGGTCTGCTCCGCTGGGGACCTCACTCAGGAGGAACATCTTCCTTCTATTCCTGGTGGAGGGCTGTAACTTGCACAGCTGTCCAAGTGTCACAGCCCTGCTGGGCCCTGGGCACAGTGGGGCACAGGGCAAGCCGTCATGAGTCCAGTGGCCACAGAGCCTGTGTGGGCGACGGTGAAAACTTTTTGGGTGACAGAGACCATCCACGTGAGAGGTGACCCACTGGCTGGGCTGTCCCATGAGTTTCCAACTTCTCAGAGACCGCCAAAATAGGACCGACCCCAAAAAGAAGAGTCACTGCACCCCAAGTGCAAACCCTGGCTGCGTCCACAGTCTGTGCGCCCTGGGCTCCGTGCTGCGGTGGTTAGAGCCAAGTCACCAGGGCCCTTGTGGGCTGGAGATCAGGCAGTGGTGTGAGGCAAGCAGACCCTCTGTGTCAGTGTGGCCCCTTTCCACAACTTTCCATCAGGACTGCCAGAGGCCAGCATTTGTGGTTCTTTTTCCAGCCAAGGTGAGGGTGACAGTGACGGTGCTGGCCTGCATCACGAGGCTAGCCTCAGAGCCAGCACTGTTCCCGAGTCTTCTCAAAGCTCCCTGGGAGGAGTTACACAAGAAGTCACCTGCTTACCATGTTGCTAGAGTCTCCATTCCCTCAGCTGACTCGGCCACAGAACTCTCGCCACCAAGGGGAGCACTAGGGCCTGGCGGTGCTCCCATCTTTCCTGGCTCCACAATGAGGAAGGATGGGGGGAGGGGCAGACCATTCAGTGATCTCCGGAGTCCCTGGAGTCTGACAGGAACGAGGTGCCCTGAGGATCCTTGGGACACACAGTGCGTATGGGGGGGGATATGTACAAGCTCCCCCTCCCCTTGGGGCTGCCAGTCCACGGGGAGAGCCAGACAGGAACCAAATCTTCAGACAAATGTGTTGAGTCACCAATCTTGGATGGCTGTGATGAGGGGGCTTAGGGTCCCGGGGGAACATGGGGTGGGGGGTGAGGGGCTGAGGTTGAAGGATGAGGCACAGCTAACTGGGGATGCGTGTGTATGTGAGATGGTATTACAGGGGGAGGAATGGAACACCCAGAGGCCCTGATGAGAAGTGGGGGGTCCTGAGGGACCACAAGACAGGCAGGGTGGTTGACACAGGGAAAAGGAGGGGGCGCAGGGAGGAGAGAAGAGATCAAAGGCAAGTGGGGGCTGGACTCCAGGGAGCCTGGGGGCCCAGCAAGCAGACAGGGCCTGCTTGTAACCGTAACCAGAGAGGAGACAGCGCCTGCAGAAACTCAGGGTGGAGAGACGGAGGCCAGGCCCAGGGGATGGGTAAGAGGCATGTGGGGGGTACACTGGCAGCCTGGGTCTGAGCGGGCATGGTGGAGTCCAGGGTCACTCCCCGAGTTTGCTCAGCTCAGTGGGTAGATCAAGGGTGAAGGGCTGGATTCCAAGTCTGTCTGCACACCTGGCCTGCACCTGGGCTCTGTCCTAACTGCCTGCACTGACCATGGCCTTTCTGATGTCCCTTTTCTCGTCTCTGACACTGATGTGTTGTCTCCTGGCCAGGTCTGGGTGCCTCCAGGGGCCGTGGTGCCCTGTGATCTGGCCCTGTCTCTGGAGGGCCTCACCTCCTGTTCCTTAATGCCCCCAGTACCTCCCCCACCAGCTTGGCCCTCTCTTCCCTAAAGAAACAATCTCTCATGGCAGTGTTTTCCCTTCTCGGTTTCTGTGGCAGAGCTTCACCGTGGGCTTCCATGTTCTCCTCTCTTTACAGAAGCCTGTCACTGGGCTCCCGTGCCTTTTCTGGATCACACAGAAGGTTCTGGAGGTCTGGTTCCACCACCTTGAGAAGCGTGGACGGCAGAAGCCGTGAGGTTCAGTGGTGTTCCTGGCAGCAGCTCCAAGGCCCAAGTGGCTCCCAATTTCCTCTCTGAATCAGTGTGATGACCGTTCGTCTCGCGGGCCGCTGAGAGCAGAGGGAGTCCCCTGTGGACAGGCCACGTGCCCTCCTGGTCCTAGAGGTGGAGCCAACGCGTCCCTTCCACGCCCTTCACTAGGCAACTTCCTGCGCAGCCTGCAGTTCTCACGGTCATAAAGCTACTTCTGCACGTCGGGAACACACGGCTGTCAGCCCTGACTCAGGATGTGGTGCTCCGGGGATGTGCTGGGAGCCCAGTTCACATGCTCGGCGGATGAGGCCGCTGCCGCCTGTGGCCAACGCTTCCGGTGACCCTTAAACGACCATGCCTGGCTTATTCTTGAAAGAGCTCGGCCCAGGCACCAGGGAGCTGTCTGTCTCTGTATGTATCATATGGAGAGCACCTGCGAATGAAGAACGAGGCGGACGGCCTAGTAGAGAGAAAGTGGGCAATCCAGACAGGATCCACACGGGCTGCGAACACCACAAGAAGATACTCAGCTCCTTAACCAAAGAAACGGCTTTACAGAGGAAGCTCCCCACCGCTGACTGGTCAAGTGAACCAAGACTGGTGGCAGTGGCTGGCTAGCATGGAGAACCGGCACTGCACGTGGCTTGGCACACAACGGGCGCTGGTCCTTTGGCTGGGCACGTCCACTTGGTGCGATTCAGGCAGCCAGCCAGAGGCAGGGGGGGTGACATCTCCCTCTTGTTCTGTGGGGAAGTTCACTAACCTGTGAGGGATGGGTGTGCCTGCTCTGGGGTCTGGCCTCACTCTCCCTGCATCCACCCCCAGTGTGGCCGTCCTCCCTCCCACCTGGTGCTCCAAGGGGGGCCTAGAATTTGAGGAGAGGTTGGGAGGGCCAGAGGATGCTGCTTCGGCCTTTGATGCTGTGGACTTTGAGAATGGCCCACGTGCCCTGGAGCTGGGTTTCTGTGTGGGCTGGGGCAGTCTGTGTTCCAGGTTCCACTGGAAGAACTTCTACTGGCTTCTATGGTGAACAAGGATGGAGCCGATCCAATTTCTTTAAAGGGGGAACATACCTTTTCTTCAAGTGAAGGGTGGAATCCGAGACGAGCTTCAGAGAGGAAAACTGGCAGCTGAGAGCACACCCCACACACGAGCCCCCTCCCCCACAGCTGGCCCTGCCCGTGATTAATTCTAGAATCTGAGTGAGAAAAAAGGACACTTTCTGACATTCTAGCCAAATCTGGGCGAGGTTCTGGCTTCTTACTAAGCGGCTGGGCAGGTTGGAACCACATGGCAAACGGGACTTTAAATGGAACGGAAGGTGGCCAGCCGGCACCACCTGCCCCTCATGGCCTCCCAACAACACAGCTCTGAAAGGATTGTGTGTGCGTGTGTGTGTGGTTTGTAATGGGGTGCAGGAACACAGAAGAGAGAGAGCTCATGAAAACGCCCATCGGGGAGGCGGGGTACTTGCCTTGGAATTAACAGGTGAGGGCAGGACGGCCTCGGCATCCTCACGCACACGCACCGCACTTTCCTTCACACCATTACCCATTCCAGGCCAGCTCCAGGCAGCAGGAGACTTGGTCCTGGGAGAGGGAGGCAGGGTAAGACCCAGTGAGAGGAAGACCTCCCCCACCAGCCTTAGGCCTGTGACTCATCCCTGAGTCACCTGAAGCGAGAACTGCCCTAGCTGGGTGCTCTTTCCAGCCTGGCTTCTGTCTCCTTACAGGGGAAGGACTCTGGCACCTGCATCTGAATGCCAATCCCCAGCATTGGCTTAATCATTCACAAAAGCCCTTCTCATCTTTGATTTGCTCATCACAAACAAGCCTCTGAGTTGTCTGTTTTTTTTGAACCGAGCAACAACCCCAGGCAGATGGGCTCAGAGAGGTTAAGCCACCCCTGCAAGGTCACACAGCAGGAGGCAGAGGTGTGGCCGGCTGTGGAGGCAGTGGGGGGGGGGGGGGTCCCCACCTGCCTGGACCCAAGCACCCACTGGGCTTTTGTCAGCTTGGACCTGAGTATCTATCAACAGAAACACTTAGAAAATTAATCGTTTTCCTACTGTAAGTTTGCCTGATGTTTCTGGCCAAGCTTACAGTAAAGGGTCCTAATACTTGAGGATTCCTCCCTGGAACCTATATTTAACCTCTGAGTGGAAGTGCATGCAAAGCCCAGCAAACCACAGTGACAGGAACAGAAGGAAAAAAGAATGAAAGACTAGTGTCACCAAGATGCCGACTGTGCATTGGTGTTTGGGGGATGGGGGGAAGCGGGGGTGCTCGGGTCCCATGCTTTAAAATCAGCCAATAAATTGGGGCGCCTGAGTGACCCAGCTGGTCAAGAGTCTGACTTCAGCTCAGGTCATGACCTCGCAGTTCGTGGGTTTGAGGCCTCGCGTTGGACTCTGCACCGACAGTGCAGAGCCTGCTTGGGGTTTTCTCTCTCTGCCCCTCACCCATGTGTGTGCGCACGCATTCTCTCTCCCTCTCTCCCTCTCTCAAAATAAATAAATAAATTTTAAAAAATCATCCAATAAATCAATACACTTTCCCACAAAATAATGCAGACTATTAAAGCCTCTCCTGCCCTCCAGGCCTTCCCAGGCCCTCCCAGGTCAATCCCAGGGCAGAAGGTCCTAGACAGCACAAACAGGATTCCCCTCCACTTGTCCTCTGCTGCTGTTTCCTACCTAAAATGGGCCCTGGCTCCAGGAAGCATGGCTGCTTCCAAGATGGCAGGAAGCATAAAAATGATCCCAGAGCACCCTAAGGTGCCAGGGAGGAACCAAAGCCAATGGCGGTGTGACAATGAGACAGGCAGGGGAGTCAAAGAGCTCCCAGTGGCCCACAGCTGGAACTCTCTGAACGACGAGTACTGGATTATCATCCAACATATAAATTAAATATCCACAAGTCCGCAGATAGAAATAAATGATGAGGGGTGCCTGGCAGGCTCAGTCAACGGAGCATATGACTCTTGATCTTAGGGTTGTGGGTTTGAGTCTCACGTTGAATGTAGAGATTACTTAAAAAGAAAATCTTTAAAAAAAAAAAAAAAGAAAGAAATAGGGGTACCTGGGTGGCTCAGTTGGTTAAGTGTCTGACTCTTGATTTCAGCCCAAGTCATGATCTCGTGGTTTGTGAGATCAAGCCCGTTGTCTGTGCTGACAACGCAGAGCCTGCTTGGGATTCTCTCTCTCTCTCTCTCTCTCTCTCTCTCTCTCTCTGCCCCTTCCCTGCTCTCTCTCTCTCAAAATAAATAAATAAACATGAAAAAAGAAAGAAATGATTGAATACAGAAATAAATGGGAAGAAGAGACAAATCCCCCAGGCAAATACTTTGTGCAGAAACTCCAATCTTGAGGGGGCATGGGTGCATGGCTCCCCACCCCTCAGGTGTGAGCTGCGTGTGGTGATTTCCTTCCAAGGAGTACAGGACACCTGACGGGTCCCACCTCAGCCAGGTGATCAAGGTCAATATCAAATGAGTCATGCTGGTGGCCTGTGCGGTGGACACGGTGTGCATCACGATGAGAAGGGTACTTCACCCACGTGGTCCTCATTAAACCCATCACACAGGGCCAACCATGAAAAAACAGCAAGCAAATCCTAGTTGGGGGGCGTCATACAAAATACCTGACTTGTTCTCCTCAAAATCGTCAAGGTCAAGGGGTGCCTGGGTGGCTCAGTCGGTTGAGCGTCCGACTTTGGCTCGGGTCATGATCTCACAGTGCGTGGGTTTGAGCCCCGTGTCGGGCTCTGTGCTGACAGCTCAGAGCCTGGAGCCTGCTTCGGATTCTGTGTGTGTCTCTCTCTCTGCCCCTCCCCCACTCATGCTCTGTCTCTCTCTCTCTCTCTCTCTCTCAAATAAATAAACATTAAAAAAATTTTTTTTTAGGGGCGCCTGGGTGGCGCAGTCGGTTAAGCATCCGACTTCAGCCAGGTCACGATCTCGCGGTCCGGGAGTTCGAGCCCCGCGTCGGGCTCTGGGCTGATGGCTCAGAGCCTGGAGCCTGTTTCCGATTCTGTGTCTCCCTCTCTCTCTGCCCCTCCCCCGTTCAAGCTCTGTCTCTCTCTGTCCCAAAAATAAATAAACGTTGAAAAAAAAAATTTTTTTTTTAATTGTCAAGGTCATCAAAAAAACAAGAAAGTCCAAAAAACTGTCCCAGCCCAGAAGAGCCTAAGGAGATGCGAGGATTAGATGTCAGGTGAGGTTTGGGGACAAGAAAAGGACATTAGGGGAAACTGAGGAAACGTGAATAAACTATGGCTTTTAATTAATAGTAACCTATCAGTATTTCTACATTTGTAAAAAATGTACCAAAGTAATGTAAAATGTTATTAAGAGGGGAAACTAGGTGTGTGGGGTGTAGGGGAACTGTTGTCTTTGCCAATTTTTATATAAATCCAAAACTTTTCACAAACCAACAACGAGAAGCTAGGCTCTAGGGACCTTTTCAAGCCAGCTGCTGGGGTACCGGCCTATAGGGTGCACCGAGACTGTCTCGTCCCCTCACCCCCTAGCGTGTACGGCTGTGGCTCCGCACCGTCCCTGACGCTACGGATTCCAGGGGATGGTCCCCACATCTGGGCGCTCGGATGGGTGGTGCAGCCTTTCTTACGGCTGTGTTGAGGCATGGGCATGTTAAGTGTGGACACATTCTGCAAAAGTGTCTTCCGGAGACAGCATCCAGCCCTTTGGTCCCAGCCACACGAGGCTCTGATCTGTGGCCTCACCCTCCTTCCATTCCTCCCTCCCTCCAACTCCTGCCATAGCTGCTTTGGAGGCAGGCAGGTGGTGCTCTGCACAGACGGGATGTACAAGCTCAGGTGGGGGCGGCCCGTGGAGCCCCCTGGACCTTTTTTCCCTCGGTTGCCTGGCTCCAGGACAGGCAGAGAATTCTCGGCGCAGAGAATTCATTAAGGGGCCCGGGTGTGGTGGATGCAGACAGAAACAAACCCATGCAGACCTATAAGAGTGTGTCGCTGCAGGTGACAGAGCGCCCAAAGCAAGTCATAGGGCATGCTGGGACAGAGGGCTGACGGGTAGCTCCCAAGAGACATCTCCACCTGGAATTTGTGAATGTGGTATGATTAGAAAAAGGGTCTTTGCAGATGTAATTAAGGTAGGGATCTTGAGATGAGATCATCCTGGATCATCCCTACATCCAATGTGATCTGATAAGACAGAAGAGGACACATAGGCAGGAAGGCCATGTGACCACAGAGGCAGAGATTTGAGTGACGTGGCCACAAGCTGGCCACTGCTGGAGCCCCCAGAAGCTGGCAGAGACCAGATCTTGCCCCGGAGCCTTCAGAGTGCACGGTCACACACCTTAGTTTTGAACTTTTAACTTCCAGAATTATGAGAGACTAAAAATCACCAGTTTGTGGTGGTTTGTTATGGCAGCCACAGGAAACTAAGACTAAGAGCCCTTTTTAGGGAAGAGAGTGGGGGGTGGGGCTCCAGGCACCCCCACCCCAGTAGAGTGAAAGGTCTCAGGCTGCCAGCTGTTCACCAGGGTCCAGAGCCTCCTGGCAACTCGCCAAGGATCATGGGATGAAGAGGAGATCCTTACCCTGGGGGAATGAAGGGGGTAAGATCTCAAGATTTTGTCCCTCAGGCCAAAGGTTAATCTAAGAAATAAAGAGCTCCTTGTTATTATAAAATCAGTAAACAAACAAAAAACAGCCCAAGACAAAAAAAAAAAAAAAAAAAAAGGCAAAGAAACAAAGAAACACCAGGTCACCAGGAAAGAAACAAATAACTTAAAAAAATATATGACAAAACATAAAAGACCGATAACGGAGAAAGTCAGGCTGACCCCTCACTGAAGGGCTGTTTGCAAGTATTACAACTATGCCAGGAGATGGGGGTGGACAAGGAGGGGGCAGTGGCGGGGGGCACACCTCTTTGCAGGTGGTCTGGCAAACACTTTGGAATGTGTGCTACCCCAGTACATGAGCCTGAGGACTCACTGGCCCTAAGGCCACCGTCAGCTGCTGGTCCCAGCAAAGGCCTGGAAGGGAAGCGACGCACAGGGAGGTGACAGAGGGAATGTGTAACTCACATCCCCATGGGGAGAAGCCACTCAGCCTGTCACTAATGAGCACAGCCCACCTTGACTAAGTGAGCAAGGTCAACACCACCGGTGACAGGGCCTATAGACAGCCTGCATCCCCAACATGATGCCCTAGGAGGGACACGACATTGCTGCAGTGAGATTCCTACCAAAGATGGACCCCACAGGCTAACCATGAGTAAACAGCACACAGTCCACACCAAAGGACACTGCAAAAAAAAAAAAAAGCGTGGCGCTTGTGGATGATGAGGAAAGACTGGGGCACATCACAGATCAGGGGAGACTAGGCAGATCGGTTGACGAAATGCAGTGTGGGAGCCTGGACCAGAATGAGAACGTTAGGGGAAATGCCGGGGAGATCTGAATTCAGGCTGGAGGTGAGCTCCAAAGTTGCCTCGATGGTATTTTCTGGTTCAGGTAGCTGTATCCTGTATGATGCTAATATCCTGTATGATGCTAACACTGGCAGCTGGATGAAGGGTCTACCAGAACTCTGGTTATTTTTGTCACTTTTCTGTAAGGCTGAAATTATTTCAAAATAAAAAGCTAAAAAAAAAATGCCTTAAGGCAACCATGACCTTCTGGATTTGCTACAGGTTTCAGAGAAACCAATTTCAGAGGTCTGCGGCTGCTGAGGGGCTGGCTGGCTGGTCTGGCCCCTCCTTGTCCAGTTGGTGCCTCCAAGTCAGCAGCTTAGTATCTTGGGCTGGGGAAGGGCTTTGGCAGCCATGGGAGCCCCGTGAGAGGGATTGGGGCTGCTGCCTGGTTTGTGGGGAGACCGATGCTCTTCTTGGCAGGCATAGCCTGACCCTGGCCTCTCTTAAAAAAATTTTTTTTAATGTTTTTATTTTATTTTTGAGAGACAGACAGAACATGAGCAGGGGAGGGGCAGAGAGAGAGGGAGACACAGAATCCAAAGCAGGCTCCAGACTCAGCTGTCAGCACAGAGCCCAACGAGGGGCTTGAACCCACGAACCATGAGATCATGACCTGAGCTGAAGTCAGACGCTTAACCGACTGAGCTACCCAGGCACCCCCTGATCCTGGTCTCTCTTTGGAGCAGGGTGTTAGAGGTCAGCAGCTGCAGGGCCCCAGGCCACGGCCTTTGCTCAAGGTCATCTCTGGCTCTAAGTGTGGGATGAGAACTGGGAGTGAAGGCAGGCGATAAACACAATGACACAATGGTAGCTATTGTTTATTAAATCCCTTTGTTCCTGTGTTCTTTCATCTGGCCAGCCTTCACCACTGGGTATAGGTGCTGCTTTACCAATGGGGAAGTTAAGGCAGCATGAGTTCCCTGCTAGAGACCACTAATGGTGACAATCGCTGTCACTAACAATTAGGGGTGTCACGGTCACTGGTTTCTCTCTCCATTTTGCTGATGAGACATGGAAAAACCTGGTCAGACCAACGGCAGAGGGAACTCCAACCTTGACATAGGACTCCAAAAGTCATGGCCATATCCTTCTCCAAGAAACCATGGCTCCTAGGCCAGCCTCAACACCATTTCATCCCACATGATTCTCCTGGAGAACCAAGTGCCTCTTAAGACTTTGTTTAACCTGAAGGAACAACGGCTTAAGGGAAGGGTGGAAGAGGATCTGGCTGTACTCAGTAGTCCCCTGAAGGCAACTTGCAAAGCCCAGCAGAACACAAACAACCTGTTCATAGAGCTAAAGGGACGCCATGGGTTCCTGGGCTGTGATGGATGGGAGGTGCCCAAGGCTCTGTCCCTAGGACATGATCCTGGAAGAGGCAGTCAAGGGCTGGCTTGGCACTCCACCGGGACAGAAGTCAGAGTCTGTATCACCGAGGTGGGGCTCTGGGTAAGCAGTCCCTGTTATGGGCTGGCACCTGGCAGAAGGAAGGTGTGGGAGGCGATCCCTGAGGGACCAAGGCCTGGTGTCTGGGGGCCTGAGAACTTCCAGTCTTGAACTTGGAAGATAGCCTTGGCCTGTTGGCTCCCACAAGCCTGGAAGAAGTCAGCAGAAATCATGTCTGGGAGATGACACCCTGGGCCTTGCCTGACTTAAAAAATTTAAACCTAAGATAATGAGGCACATGGGGGCAGGCTGGGCATTTGAAACATATTTTGAAACACAGACATTTGAAAACACAGCACGTCTGATTGGGAAGAACCCCAGCTGCCCTACCTTCCAGACGTGGGGCCCCACATGAAACATTGCTCAGTGCCTCCGAGGCTCTGGTCCCCTGGCAGTAGAGGTGAATTAGGGACAGTGGACAGTGACACATGGTGGCATCTGATAAAACGGAAAAATAAGAAGCAGAGGCCTCTTGAGACCCTCAAGTGTCACAGCCCGCAGATTCGAGAAGGGTGACCACGAAAGGGAGCCCAGCCTGAGGTGTTGGCCGTGAAGAGAGGACCTGGGCTGGTCTGCTCAGTGAGCCTACTCCTCCTCCTGTTCTAACATGACTGTCCACAGAACTCCAGGCTTTCCAGTTATTCCCCTAATCTCCCTTTTCTGCCCCAGAATCCCACTCCCTCATGCCCCAGCCCATCTGGGTTTGTCTGATGTGTTTTTTCACCATGAGCTTGGGTTGTGTGGTCTTGGGAGGACCTTGGAGGTGAGCCCTCCTCATGACATTATACCTGAGAACACAGACTTAATCCAGGTGAGACTGACTTGGACCTCTTGGTTAAGGTGGGGTCTGCCAGATGTCTGTCCCCCTGCTGAGTGACACTTTTCCAGACTCTTCTCCTTGGAACCAGCCCACCTTTGGGGGTCAGGGGAGTTAAGCTCTCTTCCTGGAGGGGGAGAATACATGACTGGGTATTCTTACACAGGAACTGTGGCCTCTTCTCCCCAACTAATTTACTTTTTCTGTCATTTATTCAGATCAGTGTGACCTTGGGGTGCTTGGTGGCTCAGTTGGTTAAACGTCCGACTTCAGCTCAGGTCATGATCTCAGAGTTCGTGGGTTCGGGCCCCACGTCAGGCTCTGTGCTGACAGCTCACAGCCTGGAGCCTGCTTCCAATTCCGCGTCTCCCTCTCTCTGCCCCTCCCCCACTCACGCTCTGTCTCTCTCTCTCTCCCTCTCTCTCAAAAATGAATAAACGTTTAAAAAAATATATATCAGTATGACCTTGCAGATGACCGCTTCATGCTCTGGGTTAAAACAAGATGATCTGTTACTCATTGGCTGCTTTGATCTTCTAATGCTGGCCCCAGGCCAAGATGTCTTGCACCCACTGGAGGTGGAGAGGCAGGTTTGGCAGGAGGGTGGTGGGGGTGGAGGGCAGTGGGGGGATCAACACGACGCAGATGACAAGGGGTGGTCCAAAGTAGCTGCAGGAGTTGGACTAAGTGTGCTCAAGGGACAGATGTTGACGTGTGCCTGTGGGCCCCAAGCCTGATTCTGTAGATACAGAGGTGAGGCAGGGTGGTGCAGGGCAGGGTGCAAGCTCTTGTCTGAGGCCCAGCTCTGCTTCTCATCATCCTGGTCCTTGCTGCTCCCATGTCTTCCCTCCACCCCACTTGCTCACTGTGCTCCTCTGGCTCGTGTGACCCCAGCCTTCCACAGGGCCCTCTGGGTTGCCCGGTGGCTGGGCAGTGGGCACCAAAGGGAATTCACTCCTTTGTTCCCAGTTAGAGGAACCCAGACAAGGAGGAAAGGTGCCACTGGGCAGGGCCAGGGCCTGGCCAGTCTGGGAGCCTGTGAGTGGGGGCTTGAAGGTTCTAGAATCCTCTTGTCCTGATCCTTGAAGGGATGGTCCTGGAAAGGGGAGCCCTAAGGACTGCCCTGCTCTGGTCCAATATACACTACCCCTCTGGGGTTCCTTCGAGTCTGATTAACTGTGTGCCTGCCAAGTACACACTCTGGGGAAACGGCACCACAGTGGTGGGGGGCGGGGAGTGTGGGCAGAGGACCCACAGCGGTGCTGGTGAGCGGGGCTCTGTGGTAGGAGAGGTGCAGGGCAGGGTATGTCCTGGGGTCTGGGAAGGAGCACCCCGTGTAGCCAGAGCAGTAAAAAGGGGGGCTCCCCCAAGGCTGGAGCCAGCTCAGGCTGATCAGGGAAATAAAGGCAGGCGAGCGCATGCGGGCCACGGAAGGCTCTGCTAGTGGGAGAGCACAAAACACCCCCATCCCGCAACATCCCTGTTGGTTCTTCTACCTCTGGACCCCAGCCAGGATGATCCCCCAAATCCCTCCCCCAGTGCCTCTCCTCAGTGTTTGAGACCCTAAGATGGCATCTGGGAACTCCGAACACCTGCGTGGTAGCCTGTCCTATCTCACGGTGATGACGAGCACCCTCTGGGGACACAACCCAGACAGCCACCCACAAGAGAACAAGTTCTCGCAGGTGGCAAGGTCACACAGCCGGTCCACACAACAAGACAGAAGGGCCGGCTGCTGCCACACGCAACTGACAGGCACAAATCTCAGACAAAACAGTGGAGAAAGAGAAGCCAACACAAAAGACTGTGCACCAAGTGAGTCTAAGTCACATCCAAGCACAGTAACACAAAGTGGCCTTCTGTACAAGTGGAATGTTATTCAGCTTTAAAAAAATTTTTTTTTAATGTTTATTTAATTTTGAGAGACAGAACACATGTAGGGGAGGGGCAGAGAGAGGAGACACAGAATCCGAAGGAGGCTCCAGGCTCTGAGCTGTCAGCATTAGAGCCCGACATGGAGCTCGAACCCACGAACTGCAAGATCATGACCTGAGCTGAAGTCGGCTGCTTAACCGACTGAGCCACCCAGGTGACCTGAACATTATTCAGCTTTCAAGAGCAACGAAATTCTGACACAGGCTACAGGATGGAGGAACCTTGAGGACATCACGCTAAGTGAAATAAACGAGTCACAAAAGGACAAAGGTTTAAATCCACTTCTGTGAGGTCTCTAGAGTCCCTAAATTCATAGAGGCAGAAAGCAGAATGGTGGGTGCCAGGGGCCGAGGGAGGGGAATGGGGGGTTCGTGTTTAATGGGGACAGAGTTTCAGTTTGGGAAGATGGAAAGGCTCTGGAGCTGGCTGGTGGTCATGGCTGCACGGCAATGAGGACGCGCTTCATGTCAGTGAACTATATGCAAAGCAAAGGTGGGGGCAGTATATTTTAAGTTGTGTATATTTCATCACAATTTAAAAAATCAGGGGCACCTGGGTGGCTCAGTCGGTTGAGCATCTGACTTCGCCTTGGGTCATGCAATGATCACACGGTTCATGAGTTTGAGCCCCACATCGGGCTCGCTGCTGTCAGCGCAGAGCTCTCGTCGGACCCTCTGTCTCCCCCACCCCTCTCAAAAATAAACAAACATTTAAAAATTAAGTAAAATAAAATAGATCAAGCACGACAATAAAGCGTCAGCAGTGATAAAGATCAGAATGGGGTTTGCTGTGGGAGGTAGGACAGGGAAGGGCCACGGAGGAGCCAGAGTGGGGCTTGAAACGTTCTGCATGTTGATCAGATTTCACAGGTGAACACACATGTAAAACTTCCTTGAGCTGTGGACAGAAGCTACTCACTTTCCCGTGTGTCAGTTATACCACAAGAAAAAAATTAAACATTAAAGAAGAGAATCCCCAAACTTGGCCAGCCTCTCCCAGACCACCTGACCCTGAACCTGGGCACTGTGTTCTTTTAAATTTTTTTTTTTAACATTTATTTATTTTTGAGACAGAGAGAGACAGAGCATGAACGGGGGAGGGTCAGAGAGAGGGAGACACAGAATCCGAAACAGGCTCCAGGCTCTGAGCTGTCAGCACAGAGACCGACGCGGGGCTCGAACTCACAGACGGCAAGATCATGACCTGAGCCGAAGTCGGCCGCTTAACCGACTGAGCCACCCAGGCGCCCCTGGGTACTGTGTTCTTAACTCCGAGGGGACTCCGATGGCAGCAGAGGGGTGATCTGCATTGCTCACTGATGCTCACCTTTCCCCTCACCTGTGGAGAACGCCTGCTGATGATTTTGGCAATGACTAAAAGTCCGAGGAGATGCCTAAGCTCCTAGAAGGAAGGCCACATGTACAAGGGATGTCTGCCCCCCTTCTGGAGACAGCACACTGGGCAGACACCCACTCTGTCTCTGTCACCTGGGAGAAAGGCAGGGCTGACCCTCCCCTTGACCCTAGGGTGACCCTCAGTTTGGAGCACCAGACCCAAAGACTGGGATTTCTGAGGGAACCGCTGGGCCGGAGAAGTCCTCCTTGTCTCAGGAGGGGAAACAGGTAGGCCCCAAGGGGAGCTGACAGAGCCAAGGCCAGGGAGGGAGGTGGACATATGTCTTCATGACTCGGGATGCCCTGGGGCCCAATGGTTCTAGCAGAACTTGGGAGCTGACGAAGAACCTGGCAGGTGCTAGAAGCACTTAGACTTTTTCACCCTGGAGCCCACAAAGCTCCCTTTCTAGTTCAGCCAGTTTGGGATGGGTCTCTGTCCCTTGCACAGCCTTCTAGAGCCCTGATCTGTGTATTTCCCTTATACTCTTCCGGGCCCGTGCTGCATTTCCAACCATGGACAATGGCATCCTGCGGCCCCGGTGCGCCCAGCCTCAGTATGTTCTCTGGGCGTACCTCTAACAGGTACCCACGGCCTGGGATTCAGGTGCCAGAGTCTCTGCTAAAAGTGGAGTGAGATGGGGCTCACCCCCCACACGCCATGGGCAGGCAGCATTCACAGACCAGCCCCAATCAACAAAAATTCATTTTGTGTACCATATTTCTGTTCCACTCATCAAAAAACAAAGCAAAGCAGGGTCGGGAGGCAATTCAGCAATATAACATACTGAACAGCACTGTCTAGGAAATGTGAACCAGGTGCTTTGGGATCTTAGGTAGCCTAGGCTATGAGCCCCACGCAGCAGCCTCTCCACGTGTGCATCCGTCCTAATACACGCACCTGCACACACACATTTGTGCCCAATTCCCTCAGAAGCTCCCTGACCAAGGCCACCATTCATGTTCACGAGCGCTTGTGTGCACCACCCCATGGGGCCAAGGAAATGTTTACATAAAGCGGGGGGGGGGGGGGGTTCTCGGCTGATGGAGTTTACAAGCAGTCGTGGACAGATCCTGTAATCTCTCAGTAAACGGAAGCCAATTAACATCCTATCTGCCTGTTGATAAAGGCTGTTTTCTTTTCCAGTTAATGGGCATTAACTTCTGCCTAAGAGAGCGGTAGCATCTTACATAATGGCTGTTCCCTGTTAACCCAGACCCCACCAGCTGCTGCCCATCTCTCCCTGCTGCATTCCCTTCTATTGGTGCCTTTCAGACAAATTGGTCACCACAACCTTGTGTTGCAATCTCTATGGGTCAGACACTCAGGCATCCAAGTCCTAAAAGATACAGAACATCCTATTGTCAATCACTGTCCTCGGCCCTCGCGAGAAAGTGTTGCCAACACCTGTCACCAACTGCACCGTAGTGATCTACAACAAACCGAGGCACGCGGTGGTACTCAGGTCCCTCTAATAAGAGGGTGCACTTGTGTAAAGCCCTCACCCCAAAAGTCTTGTTTTCTCACTCGCCACGTGGAGCCTAGCACAGTGCTTGTATCCACTCAGTTATTTGCCGGATAAGGCAATTAACTTTCAGGACATACCAAGTTCTGCTTTGGCTGCACTCTCCCCACCCCATGCCTAGCAAACTCCTCTGCACCCTTCAAAGCCCTCCCTAAATGTCCCGGCCTCACCTCCCAAAACTTAGCTGCTCTGCCCTACATTGAGCACCCCGTGGTTCCCTGCTGCACCAGGAGGGGTCACTTTCCGTTAGCTTCCTCTGCTAGGCTTGGGGTGGGGGGTGTCTGTGGAAGGCAATGGCCTGGGCTGCGCTCAGTGTCCATGCTTAGCAAGAAGTCAGAAGCATATACCTACACAGAGGTGGTTTTTCTGTCCATCTTCCTGCCCTTCAGACACCCTTCATGTGGCAGCAGAAATGTACCTTTTCTATCACTGTCCGCCTCATTCCCTAAGTAGGAACGTGTACAGGCTCCCAGTTACACCATGCTGGTGTTTTGGGAAGATGGGGTCCAGCGTGTGACCTTGGACGTGTTGCTAAACCTCCTCAGGGCTCCGTTTCCATCCATCACCATCTTTCCAGGGTCCTGCTGCTCAAGTGGGTCATGGGTACTGGTTAAGTATTGGTAAGTATCATTCTGCCTAATAAGGAGTCAGATGGACCTGGGATGGAGCCCATCACAGGCCCTACTAAGGGCCCTACTGAGCAGGCCTCACCAGTTCCTGGATCTCACCATTCAGCCTGCATTCCCCATGCCAGGGTCTCTAAAAGAGTTGAGCATTGGTCCCTGGTCTCCAGCGCTGCTCCCCGCTTTTTCCAGGTTCATCTCCCCAAAGAGTTAAACAGAAGTTGGAAAGTGGCGCCCCAGTGCCCACCAGGTGACAATGGTTTAGGAAGCACGTGCTCCCCGCCAAACACTACCACGCCAGTGCCGCTGTCCAGCACAACAGGTGGGGCAGTCTCTGACTCTCACGTTCCGGGCTGGCCGACACTTGGCTCTGACCGGTGTGCTCCAGGCCAAAGGGGCTGTTCACAGCCCCCAAACCTGTCCCTTCTTCAAGGCCTGGCTCTTATACATCGCCTTGCCAGCCCAAGGCTAGACTAGCCACTGGCTAAGGCCTGGCCAGTAAGGGGTCCTGTCTCCCCTTTGTGCTGTAAGCCAAGCTCCCTCCCCTCTTCTGGCTGCGGGGACCTGCCCGCCACCACAGGGGACAGGCAGGGTCTAGCATCTTCCTCCAGCTCTGAGCTGCTACACCAGGTGTTTCCAGGAACACCTGTCCCAGAATCTCCAGGACACTTGTGCAGGATTCCTGAGCTCCTCCTCAGGCATATTAAGTCACAGCTGCCACAGTGAGGTCTGGGAGCCTACCCCTTAGACAGGGCCGGGACAAATACCGCAGCCTGGGTGGGGCTTGGGTCTGCGTGGCTAATTAAGACTTAACTGAAACATACATACTCGCTTTTTCAACTCATCCCATGGCAAAGGCATGCGACCTGCGGACGGAACAGCACTGACGTCTTTTGGGAGCCCTTCACTGGCACATTTGATCAGGGAAGGCTTGCAACTACTCACAAGGTGGCCTCATCTCACGGGTGGGAAAGCACAGGCTGCTAGAGGCTCTCAGCTAAGGTATGCTGGCGATGCCTTGCCTCAAGTGGCCTCAAGGTTAAGTCCCCTCTTGTGCCTGTCACCGGCTCCATGGACCAGGTCCCTCAATCCTCTCTCAAATTCCATGCCTTGGGTCCCACAACATCCAGGCTCACTTGTTCCCTTTGCTGACAACGCTTCACCATCTGGCTGACTCCTTGCTGGCTTTCAGATCTCCGAGAACCTTCCCCTCCCTGAGTTAGCACCTCAATCCTCTGCTAGAATTGATCAACTACAGAGCCCCAACCACTTGGGGATCCACATCTGTGTCCCCTACCCTTCAGAGCCCCAGTATTTCTGCTTCCTCTGCACCTGTTCCTGTCCCCGGTGCATAGATTTTTACAGACTGCAAAACAACGGGGTGGTCAGGCTTCAAGTTTGTTCCATTCCTGGAGGCAGACTGCCTGTGGTATTTCAGTACAGCTCACAGACATGAGTGTCTAACAGCGGCAGAAAGCATGCATGCCACGGGTGAGTGCTTAAAGGACAGGGGTCTGGATTTGGGCTGACCTAGGTTCATCTTGGCTCCCCTTCTGTTCTCCCTGCAGGTGAGGCAAAGGCCCCTAAGTCTTGATGACCCTTCTGTAAACTGAGATGATCTAGGACCAAGCTCACAGTCCTGTAAGCATGCGCCAAGGGCTAGCAAATACATGTTTACTTGCCCAGGTCCTTGCTAGCTCTGGGCAGATGCCTCCACCTTCCAGTAGGGAGGCAGGTGAGTGAGCGGCCGTGTGCTCCAACCCTACCCGCCCCCTTCTGCCTGAAGCAGTAGACGCCACTAGACAAGCATTTCTTTGCATAACACCCTGACAGAAATTCTGGCTTTGCAGCTACAGGGATTAAATGGTGTCCCCTAAAGTTCATGTCCCACCAGAACCTCAGAAGGTGACTCTATTTGGAAATAGGGTCTCTGCAGGTGAAATTAGTTAAGGACACTGAGATGAAATCGTACTGAATTTATGGTGGGTCCTAAATCCAATGATGGGTGTCCTTGTAGGAAGACACACACACACACACACACACACACACACACACACACACACACGGGGTGCCTGGGTGGCTCAATCAGTTGAGCACCTGACTTTGGCTCAAGTCATGATCTCGTGGTCTGTGAGTTTGAGCCCCGCGTCGGGCTCTGTGCTGACAGCTCAGAGCCTAGAGCCTGCTTCGGATTCTGTATCTCCTTCTCTCTCTGTCCCTCCTCCACTCCCGCTCTCTCTCTCCCCCCCTCTAAAAATAAATAAACATTAAAAAAAAAGAAGAAGACACACACGCAGGGAAGAAGGCTGTGTGGAGATGGAGGCAGAGATTGGGATGATGTGGCTCCAAGCCAAAACCCCAAAGATTGTCAACGACTACCACAGCCAGGAGAGATGCCTGGTAAGATTCTCCCTTAGATCCCTCAGTAGAAACCGACCTGCTGTCTCAGTCTGTTTGGGCTGGTAACAGAAGACCATAAACTGGGTGGCTTATGGACAACAGAAATGTATTTCTCACAGTTCTGGAGGCTGGAAAGTCCAAGAATCAAGGTGCCAGCAGACTGAGTGTCTGGTGACAGCACTTTTCCGGGTTCACAGATAGCTAATGTATTGCTGTGCCTCATAAAACAGAAGGGGCAGGGCCTCTTTTATAAGGGCATTAATCCCATTCATGAGGCCTCCACCCTCATGACCTACTCACCTCCTTAAGGCCCCACCTCCTAATGCCACCCACGTTGTGGATTAGGTTTCAAAATATGAATTTTAGGGTGCCTGGGTGGCAAAGTTGGTTAAGCGTCCGACTTCGGCTCAGGTCATGATCCTGCAGCTCGTGAATTCTAGCCCCGCATCAGGTTCTGTGCTGCCAGCTCAGAGCCTGGAGCCTGTCTTGGATTCTGTGTCTCCCTCTCTCTCTGCCGTTCCCCAACTCGCGCTCAAAAATAAATAAACATTAAAAAAAAAGTCAAAATATGAATTTTAGGGAGACAGAAGCATTCCATCTACGGCATCTGCCAACACCTTGATTTTGGCCTTCTGCTCTCCACAACTATGACAGAATAACTTTCTCTTGTCTTAAGCCACCCAGCTTGTGGTAATTTGTCACAGCAGGCCCAGGACACTAACAAGACAGGAGTCTTCTAAGATCAAAGCTCCTGGTACTGGCTGGTGACCTGCCCACGAACCTGAGATCACTGCTTCCCTCCGTGGACCTCTCAGGTCATCCTATTGACACAGCTTTGATAGAAAACTTGGCTTCTGCTGATCTTTGCTAAGACCCTAGAATCCAAGCATTCAGCTGCAGCAAAAGGTACTCAGTGAAGAAAACACACGTTGACAAGCATATTTTAAAAATAGTGCAGTGATGAAGGAAGGGCCGCCGGAGGCAATGTTCTACTTCTTCAACTAAGTATCAGCTTCGTTATCCTTTATACTTTCTTTTCATGTGCACATCACATACTTTTTATTAAGTGTTTCACAGTAAAAATAAAGAATATATGTGCTTTTAAAAAGAGCTGGTTTGCAAAACCTAACCAAGCTGAAAGTTCTGACCATTTCAGTATTGTCTAATTGCCAAAACAGAAGCACAAAAAAACAGGATGACAGGTGCGAAAGGGCCTGGCCTCAGTCAAAAGGTGCTCTCCACCTGGCACCAAGAGTGGGCAACAGCCGACGACTCGAGAGAATCTCAAGACAGCTTCCCCAAAAGATTTACATCTGACTTATCTCAATTTCATCTGACACCCAAGTGATTTTGCTGGATCCAAGCGGGAACAAAACTTTTACACCTCTTAAAAAAAATTTTAGACATCTTAAGACCTCCCCTCCCAGGACTGTGGCCAATACCCATGTCTCTGTCTTGCAGGGACCCCCCCCCCCCCAACCACACACACACCCAAGGTTTCCTCCAGAGCTCCACAGAGAAGGGATTCAAATAGTTCTTGGACTGAACGTTAGTCTAACTGTGGAAGAGAAACAGAAGTATAATGTTTAATCACCACCACCCGGGCTAGAACGCCAAGGAGATAGATAGAAAGCACAGAAGTGGTGTTCAAAAGGATCTCGTAGGCTGTGCTTTACCTATCAGACTGGAGAGACCAAAACACTTGATAATATCTATTCTGGATGCTGGGAGAGAAAACAAGAATTCCACCTTCACAGCCGAGAGACAACTGATGGCAGCACAGCCTCTCTGGAGGAACATTAACCATTTATTTTTTTTAAATTTTTTTTTTAAAGGTGATTCCAATCTAAATTTCTTTTTTTTTTTTCAACGTTTATTTTATTTTTATTTTTTTTATTTTGGGGACAGAGAGAGACAGAGCATGAACGGGGGAGGGGCAGAGAGAGAGGGAGACACAGAATCGGAAACAGGCTCCAGGCTCCGAGCCATCAGCCCAGAGCCCGACGCGGGGCTCGAACTCACGGACCGCGAGATCGCGACCTGGCTGAAGTCGGACGCTTAACCGACTGCGCCACCCAGGCGCCCCGGAACATTAACCATTTAAACGGACACGCCCTTTGGCATGGGAGTTCCAGGAAGACAGGGAGGTTTCGAAGGGTCTGTGCTGGAGCCCCACACACATTCATTCCATATTTGCTCATGCATGGTTCCATCTATTCATTGAAGCTCAGTTTGCAAGAGAAGCTACAAGTGACAACCTGAACAGTCATCAGCGAGGGACTGGCTATTACACTGGCACACCCATTTGATAAAAAGCTCATGCAAATGTATCAGGGGTTTAGAAGAGGTGGGGGATATACATCTTTCCCCCACGCCATAGACTATCTCTGGAAGGAAACAGGGCAATTAACAATGGATGCCTCTAGAAGGGCAGAGTGCAGATAAGGGGAGACGTGCTTAATTTTCACTGGATGCCCTTTTGGACTTTTTTTTTTTTTTTTTTTTACCACGTACATCAATTACCTTGTTAAATTTTATAGATTTGTGTATGTATATATAAGAAATGTGTATACATCTGTATTTATAAAATGTGTGTCTATGCATATATGAGTGTGATGTACATACATGTGTTTATCTACTTATAAGCATATATATACACATACATAAACACACACGTTTTAAATGACTCCTTTTGAATTTGGACAGAAAACCCCAATGGCTTCAGTTTCTCCAGGAGAAGCTGAAGGTGACCCTCCAGAATATTCTGGCACCATCTTTGCAGGGAGAGACCAAGGGGGGGTAAGAGGCACTATGCAAACTTTACAGGAAACCACACCACACTACTACTTTTCAACAACAAAGCCACCCGTTCCTTCTACGCTGCACACTTGCAAATTACACTCCAGGGAACTTGAAAAGTTCCAGAAAAATCATTAGTCCCAGCACCACACCAGGCTCCAGTTTTACAGTTTGGCTCTAAGTGGCTGTAACATTAGCTCGCCTCACTCTGAAGAGTGTTTCCTTACTCTCCAGGTTTATCAGCTTTAAGGGCCCAAGGAGGTCTTGAGGGTCAGTGAGGGGCTTCAGTCTGCAAGAGCTGGAGCCAGAGGCGGGAGGCCAGCGGCTCCCTCCCAGGTGACCTAGCCTCTGGTGGCACCCCAGGTGTTGAAGTCCCACTCCTGCAAGGTCCCCACCCCCACCCAGCCCCAGGACTCGGAGACACGTGCTACAGCAACAATCAGGGGCCACCCCTTCCAGCTCAGTCTCTCTGGACTCAAAGTCATGACTCCTGAGGCACAGCTGCAGGGAAGGTAGGGGTCCCTTCCCCTGCCAATCCCTCAGACATAAGCACAACAGATGGGCAAAAACAGGGAAGGTCTACAGAGAAGAGTCAGCAATGCTCAGGGATGGGCTCTGCCTCCCCAACTGAAGTCCCTGTAGGTTTGTTGCTGGTAAAATGGAGATAATTGTAATTTCGTCCGGCCAAAGGGATTATTCTAAGCCTAGAAGTTACTTTATAGACTCTCATAAATGAAAATATAACATCTGGGTGGGCTTTTCTTTTGGGTGGGGGAGGGTAGAGGACCTAGGGTGGGGGGAGGGTTCAAGGATTACAGAGAGGGGCACAAACATGGGTGCACCTGTAAGAAGGTACGGGTGGGCACACAGACTGAGGGCGTGTGATGGAGAGAGGAACTGTAAAGCCACAGGGCAGATGCAGGGGTAGGGGGAGAGTACCTGAGGACCCTGACCCGAGTTGCTGAAGGGAGGGGGCAAGTGAGAAGGGCACAGACCTGGATGTGAGCAAAGTCAGTGAGGGGATATGACCCGGACCAGGTGTGCGTGCGGGGCCAGAGTTTAGCATCACAGGCTCAGGCATGGGTATAGTAGGGGATGTAGGCCCTGTTGCAGAGGTGGGGGTGCATGGATCTGGGTGTGGAGATGTCACCAAGAGGGACGATCTTAGGTGATGTGGGGGTGTGCAATGTCAGGTGTGTGTGAGAGAATATCAGTGGGGGTACAGACTCAGATGCCTGTGGGTGTGAAGCCTCAACTGTGCAGAGCTCCTGGGGGCATGGCTCTAGAGGTGTGGGGAATGTCAGAGAAGTGGGCAGTATCAGGTGTACGGGGGGGGAGGGTTGTCAACAAGAAGGGACGTGGTGTCAGGTGTGCGCGGACTGACCGTGAAGGTTCAGATTCGGCTGGGAGGGTCCCCAGGGAGCACCGGATGCGGGGTGCAGGGATGGGGGGGTTTAACCTCTCCCTGCCCCTTTGACGCTGCTGTCACGCCCTGCCTCGTCCGCCCCCGCCCCAGGATACATGACAGGATCGTGCCTCGCCCTCGCTCGGCCCAAGGGGAGCGGACCCTCCGACGCTTGCGCCACCCCGCGCCCCCTGCTCCCCCTCACCGTCTGGGACGCGTCGCCTTCACCACCGCCGCCGCCGCCGCCGCCTCCGGCCACCACGGCCCCGCCTCGCGCACCCTCAGCGCGCGCCGCGGGAGGGGTCCACGCCACGCTCCGATTGGCTGCGCGTTGGCCAATCAGCGTTCGGAAAGACAGGGATTGGTTAGCATGAAATAGACAGGCAGCCCCTAGAGCCCATCACTGAGGGGCAAAGGCGGGCTATTGGGTGAGGTTTTTGGTCCCAGAGGTGGTCTCTCAGGGTGCGAGGTGCCGGGAGGTGAGGGCCTGGAGGTAGGCGAAGATTGGAACTCTGGCGGAAGACGAGCAGCCCTGACGACCAATCCCTGGGGGGCAAGAGAAGTGGCTGGCGCGGCTGGCTCGAGAAGAACGGAGGGCGTAGCCTGGAGGGCGATGAGGATTGGCTACAAAGCCGAAGACAGGCAGGCCCAAAGGCCGGTCGCAGGGGCAGTGGGCGGTGCACCTCCGAGCCGGGTGGCGTGTGCAAGGTGCAGGGTTTGGCCCGGAGGGCGACTGCCGTAGATGGCCTTGGATGCCCCATGCAGGGTCCCCTGAGGCTATGTCAAAGAGGTTGTTGTCCTTCTGACCACACAGCACAGAAGCAAGACCTCCAACTCTGGCTGTGAACATGGGCCATCGCGGCTGAAAGATTCCTGGGATAATTCTCCATTCTTTCACTCTCCGTTATTTCTCTGCTAAAGACACGGAGAGGGCAGACTCTCTGAGGTCACTCGGGCTTGTCCTCTGCAGCTCCAGGTTGTTGTGAAGATGTGGAAACAGGTGGAATCCTACCTACGAGCTTTGTGGTTTTCTGGAAGTGTTTGACTTCTCTGAGTTCATGATATCCCCATTAGGCCTTCTCCCGGATAAGCCTTTTGTGAATTAACTGAAAACTAATCCTGATCCTAGGAGGTCAAAGCCACCATTGGCAGAGAGGTCAAGCTCCATGCCCACGGCGCTTCAAGTGGCTAAATCTGGGGGTGAATTTAGAGCAACCTGCTCTTTGCAAGTGGGGTAAGGCAGTGTCAGAGAAGAACCACCAGAGGCCTGAGCGGTCTGGGTCGAATCTATGTCCAGCTACACGCCCACCACACAACCTTGGTCAAGGTGCTTGTGGATGTTTCCTCAGGGGACAATGATTGCTACACCTTAATCTTTCCTTTTTTGGGTGGCTTCCCTGTGAGAACTTCTATCCCAGCCTTTGTCTTATTCTGGTGAAAGCATTTGACCCTCAGCAGATCTGTCTGGCCTATGGGCCTCAGCTTCTCTGTGAGGTGCGGTTCATGGGATTCTCTGCAGATAGACGCCAGCAGTTAGAGAAGACACCTGCCATCCAGTGCTCCATTGTGTCACTGGCACTTCGCCCAAGCCCACCCAGTTTCCTGACTCACTAAGTGCACTCCCTTAATCTCCAGGGCCAGGGTGGAGAGGGTTATAAATGTTCCCAGATACTGGCTCTTATTTCCTCGAGGTGCAGGGTATAGTTGGTGGAGATCAAGTTCATAGCCAAAGAATCCTGGGAGGGAGCAAACCTGAGGATGGCCTTAATAAGGGTTCACATTTCAGGGCTGTGCAAGCCCCCTGCTAGGTGCTTAATCCACAACAGCACAAAGGCCTCCTAGTATGGAGGAGGGGGGAAACTTCAAGGCTCACACTGTGGATGTCACTAGCCTGAGGCCACCATCTGATTCATGATATTCCCACCCGGGCCTCTCTCCATACCTCCCAGCTGTGGTTTGCTTTCCAGCAACTTCTAGACCCTGGTCTCCATTCTGCTCTCTGGATAAGAGGAGGGCTCTGAGGTCTGCTGAACACCTAATGGGTATCAGGTCCTTACTGGGCTGGGTGCTTCCCTAACACCATCTCGTGACCTGATTTCCAGATGGTTGGGGGCGGGGGGCAAGGAGGGAGACCGCACCCACTTTGCAGATGAGAAAACTGATCCTCACATTACAGGTATTCCTTGCTGGAAGGGCCTGAGGCTGGGTTTGAGTCCCTGCTCTTTTTTACTTGCTGGCTACCAGACCTTCAGCAAGTGACTCAAACTCTCTGCCTCAGTTTCTCCAACTACCTCCCAGGGTTAATGGCAGCACTAACAAAATGAATGGAAGTGAAACACTGACAACTTTATTGGTCCACAGCCAGGACTTGCTGAGTGTCGGTGATGGATAAACTGTTCTTGGGGCCTGTTCCCTTTCTGTAAATAGCGCTTCATGGAATGTGGACATAGACCAACTATGGGTGGGGTTTACCACCCAAAGAGGGAGATATTTATGCTACAAGAGTCCCTGCTCACAGCACCTACCTGTCAGGCCCTGGGAGGAAGGCAGCGAGCTCCTGGAAGGTCCCACGGTACCCCTAGGTACAGTGCCAACTGAGACAAGGGTCAGGCAGCAGCCCAGCACTAGGCTGCCTCTCCAGAGGGTGCCAAAGGCAATGCCTGGGTTCTGGCTTCTGTCTGCTTGTCAGCATGCTGGCGCCGGTCAACCTCCCTTCTGCCTTCCAACAATGGCCAGTAATGCCCCTTGGCATTAGCAACTGACACCCCCACTATGGGCACTTCAGCTGTGCCTGGCCAGGGTGCCTGGGATCCTAACTCTTCTGTGTCAGCCTGGCTGCCTCTGGGCAGGACACTGTCTCTCTGCCCCCCAGTCTCCTCTGCCTCGCGGGGATCCCAGGAATCATCTGACACGATGGCTGTGAGCCAGGCCTGGGCATAGTGACAGGGCTTAATCAACCGAGGCCAGAGAGCCATTTGCCCAAGGTCAGGTTAGCAACGCTGGCAAGAGGAGGAGCGTGGAGGCAGGCCAAGCTGGGTTCTCAGCCCACTGTGGCCCCTCAAATGCCAAGGAGTCTATTTCTCATCTGGAAAATGGGGTTCAGAGGCCTTGCCTCTCAAAGATGTGTTTATAACCCAGGACACTGGGTCCTCCTCTGGCTGGAGGGACACCTGCTGAATGTAGCAGCGTTGACAGCCAAACCCAACTGGTTTCAAGGCAGTTTCACTCAGCCTTCCAGAGGCTCAGAGAGGTTGGGCCACAGCTCAGCTATACTGAGCACACAGCAGTAGGGTCATTGCCCGAGTATACTGGCCCCTCCTTTGCAGTAGTTTCCTCCTCAGCTCTGGTTTCAATGTCAGTCCACAAGGATGGCAAGCACTCCTTAGAGAGGGGCTGTGTGCCTTGCTGGGAGCTGTGGCCCTGTGTAGCAACACACTTAACCCGTTTTCAGGAGAGGACGTTGAGGTTCACCTCAGGTGGCAGAGCAGAGCCTGGAACCCAACCTTAGTGATATGCCTACCCACCCTGGGTCCAAACAGACCCTGAGCCACACCCACTGACAAAGCCCATTTTCTCAGACTAAGGTGTGAAGGGCTGATAAGCTAGAGCCATGCCTCCCCAAAGAAGCCTGCAGCTGGAGGAAGGCTGGCCAGGAGCCCAGGGGAGAACACTGGAGCTGTGGGGGCAGAGGCCTTCCCTCCAAATCACCCCCTTATTACTTAGGTGTATATTCAAAAACATTTACAGGAAGTTGGAGAAAAGAAGGAAAATAGGAGCTTGCCTACATGGAACTCATGGACAGAAGGGAGCAGACAAACAGGAAAGCACATAAGCAAGGTGACCTCAGACAAGCTTACAGCTCAGAGACAGAGCACACAAGGTGATGGGACGAGGGTGCCAAGGAAGGGGAACTAGCAATATCCCCATGGAGGCAACATGTGAGCTGGAACCTAGTGCCAGAAAGGAGCTGGCCATGAGGAGGGCTGGGGGAAAGGTGCTCCATGCAAGGCACAGCATGTGCAAAGGTCCAGAGGTAGGGAGGCTGATGTGGCTAGGAAGACAACTAAAAAGGAGTACGGGGAAGATGAGGTTGGGAGGTGGGCAGAGCCTGAAGAACAGTTGGTTTTATGGGGATGGCAATGGGGAGCCTTGGGCAGATTGAGAGCAGAGCTGGGGCAGGAACTATAGGAATGGTGCCTCAGGCTTCCCCAGAAATAGGCTGGCACCACCCACCTCCCATTAGACAGATGAGGAGGCATGAGGCTCACAGGGCCTGAAGACTGCCCCAAGGTCACATGGGTGGCCTACCCAGAAGTCAAGTCAGGACAGCAGTTCCTGGAGCAGATGCAAGATCCTTGTACGTGTTTGGTGAGTCCCCAGTGGGGGAGTCAGAATGAGGTGATTGGGTCTGAGGTTCACGTCAGCCTCCCTGAACTGGCATGGTCCTCCCAGTCGATGGTTGGGGAGAACTGGCCACATAGGGAGTTAGGACCAGGGTGATGCCACCCCTGCCCCAGCTATTTGCATCAGCCATGGAAACCAGGAGGCTTCTAGGAAAGGGCGTGAGTTAATATCAAGGACCAAATTCAGGCCCTTCTCAAGCTAGGGGAGATGAATGACAAGCGACAGGCTGAGCGTTCCAAGAGAGGCGAGGGGTTCCCAATGTGTGGTCTAGAGAGGTCAGGCACAGCGCCCGGAGCCCACCAGGGGTCTTGAAGCTACCTGACCCTGCCTGGGCTGCACAAGCTGCCAGACGACCACAACATGACCCCCAAGTAGAAAGGCAGAGGAGAGCTGGGGTTTGCTGGGCACAGCTGCCTGGGGACCCCCAGGACACCTGGGGGTTGCGGTGGGCATTTGGGGGCAGCTACGGTGATGTCCATACTACAGATGGGGAAAGTGAGGCTCAAAAAAGGCAGGCAGGCTGCCCAAGCCACCCAAAGAGCAATGACCTCAAGTCCCCAGGCAGGGGAATACAGGTCAGTCCTTCTAGGGTAACTGAGGTAGTGAAGCTAAGACAGTTGGGTACCTCCCATGTGCCTAACTGCTCGAACCCCCGGAGAGGAGCCTTTATTTTCGCCCTCCCCATCTTACAGAGGATCATTCAAGGCTGAGAGAGATTACGTCACTAGCTCAAGGACACAGAACTGAATGATACAAACTCAGAAATAGTGGCCTTGGGGCCCAGAGACCCTAAGTGTGAACCATGGCCCCAGCAGACTGTCTGAGAGTGACAGCAGATCATATATCCCAGGCTGTTCTAAAAACTCCTTTGCTTTTCTTAGTGACCCCACAGCCTCCCCAGATGTCTGCCCATCTCCCATTCTCTTAGGCAGCTGGATGCAGCCTCCATACTCCACGGCACTATGGAAGAGATCCCTCCATTGTTCAGCTAACAATCTTTTATTACTGGGCAGTACTGACTGGTCTGGGACCCCTGGAGGCAGAAGAGCTTGGTCCTCGCCCTCTGTCCAGCAGAGCAAGGCACCTGCAACCCATAACAAGTGAGAGACCAGCAGGGGAGAAAACAGACTTGTAGGCGCTGAAGCAGGGCCCCACCCTGCTGTGAGATTGGCCGGCAGGCTTCTAAATTTCAATCTTTCAATCAGCACATCACCCCTGGGCAATGCTAAGGAGGCCATTCTGGTAGGAAGGGGCATGGGGTGGGGGTGAGAGGGCAGGATGAGTAACACCAATGCTGTTGGCTGGTGAGGGGAACGAGGTGAACAGAGACCAGGTCCCAGGAGCTGCTTTCTGGTGTGTAGATGCTTCACCAATGCTCCCTCCACACCCTAGCCCGGTGCCTGGTACCTGATCCCATCAGAAAACACCTCTTGCCGAGTGGGGGAGGAATCCGGGGAGTAGAGTGGCAGGACACAGACCTCCTCCCTATTCCTGAGTCATATGACTCATCCAGAGCCACGGCCCAGACTGAGCCTGGGGTCATGGTGCCAGGTTGCCCTTTTGGCCAGTCCACAGCTCCCGGAGCTCAACGCGGCAGCCAAGGTCCCGCAAGGCAGCTTTGGCCACGTCCTCACAGTCACGGTGGGCAGCACGGGCCTGCAAGATGAGTGCTTCAGCCCCCAGGTCCAGGATGGGCTGTGAAAAGGCCTGGCTTCGAGCCACCAGGTTACGGATCAGCATGCAGGCCTGTTTCTGGGAGGGAGAACTGAAGGTGAGTGGCTGTAAGCTGGTGCATGGGGTCTACTCTGACCTTGGGGCCCTCACCATAACACAATGGGGCAAAGATGACCACAACCAACATACAGCAGGTACCTACGCTGTGGTTCATCAGGCTAGGTTCATGTCTCCACTTCATCCTCTCAGCTGCCCCGGGAGGCAGGGCTGATTTCCCCATCTCCCAAGCGAGGAAACTGAAGCTCGGGGCAGCCAAGTACTTGGCAGGTGGGGCAGATCCCTCAGGTGTAGGACCCTCTGTCTCAGAGCAAGATCCCCTGAGGCTGGCAAGAGCCAGCAGAGAGTCAGTGGGAAGAGGGGGGTTGTGCACGGGGTCCACCTGTCAATTACATCATCACCCATTCAGCCAACATCTGTGCCCTGCTCCTCTGCCATGTGTGGGTGCCACAAAGCATCGCACCATTGGGAGGCTAGATGAGGAAGGGAGGTGCGAGGGGCTGTCTGGCCAGGGTGATCAAGCGTGGGCAAGGTGATGAGCGAGCCAAGGGCCCAGTGTCCCAGAGGAGACACTATCGGCAGAAAGGCCCTGAGTGGGACAGAGCCTGGTGTGTCTAAGGACCAACAAGGAGGCCCCTGTGCTGGGAGGGTGCAAGAGGTGGGAGTGGGGGAGGTGGGGACAGTCCTGGCAGATACAGGGAGGTGTGTGGGTCTCCGGCAGGGGCACGCACAGCCTTGTCTACTGCTCGGCTTCCCTGACTCCCCAGCAAGGTATGGACAGTGGGTCCTGCATGCAGAACATGAAGGAGTGGCCATGGTCAGCAAGGAGCTTTCCAAAAGTTCCAGCAGATCCCCACCTGCTCTCCTCCCATCTCCCGCTCCTCGAACTATCCCTCTATAGGGACTGTTAGGAAAGGAAAAGATCACTGCGGGAACAGCAAAGGAACAGGAAGACAGCCGTGGGCAGAACTGGGAAACAGATATAGGACTCCGGGGGGCTGAGAAGTGGAGACCTTGAGAGAACTGGGCTTTGATAGGGACAGGGACAGGGAGGGCCTGAGTCCTGCTCCCTCCTCCTATCCCCAGGCTCACCTGCACTCCGGCCTCTTGCGGGTGTGCCTTCATGGCCTGCAATGCAGCCAGGGCCCCACCACCCTCCATGATGACCCGGCTGTTCTCTGGCTTTCGCAGGGCCAGGACGCACAGGGCTGCACAGCTCTGCTCGCACACCTGTGGGTGTCATGGGAATGGCTGAGACAGATGCCCTGGCGGGCCCCCACAGTTAATCCCCCAGGTGAGTGCCCTGCAATTTCACCTGGATAGATGGCTGCCAGCCCATGTATATACCAGATCAGTAATAACCAGAGTGATACCAAGGGATAAAAACATCAACCACGCTCTGAAGGTCTCAACCCAGGCCTCTCGTGTGCCCCACTCCAGCCCTAGCCCTGCTTGAGGAAATGGGAAAGAGCACCATGCAGATACAGCCACCGTGCCCCACCTCGTGTGCGTCCCGCCTGCGGTAGGTACCTGGGGGCTGGCCAGGTGCTGGGTCATGGCAGCCACGATGGACTCTGTCCCACCAGCTCGAACAATGGCATCCTTCACATCATCATTGCCTGCGATGGCCCTCAGGGCACTCAACACTTGCTTCACAAGGTCCTAAAAGGGAGGGCAATGTGGGGGTCACCTCTGGCCAGCTCATCCTCCTGTGCTATGCCAGACGCTGACGGCTTGGTTGCTGGTTGGTGGGAAGGGGGACTTGAGGGAGGGTCTAGGATGGTTTTGCTATTTGAACAATTGGTGGGGCCAGCCTGGGGCACGCAAGCAACGTGTAATGGCAGGGTTATTACTTGCTGCATAAAAAAGGCAGGGAGCAGGGCACCTGGGTGGCTCAGTCAGGTAAGTGTCGACTTCAGGTCATGATCTCATGTTCATGGGTTCAAGCCCCGTGTCTGGCTCTGTGCTGACAGCTCAGAGCCTGGAGTCTGCTTCAGATTCTATGTCTCCTTTTCTCTCTGCCCTTCCCCTGCTCATGTTCTATCTCTCAAAAGTAAATAAATGTTAAAAAAAAAAAAGTTAAAAAAAAAGGCAGGGGAGGCTTAGCGGGGTAGACCCTGTGAATTACACTTAAGTCCAGGCCAGGCATTTGGACAACTTTGAAACCCCTCACACACAGAGGGGACATATGGCTCAGACCAGGAATTAGAGCACAGGGCCCCCTGGCCACAGCTGAGTCCTCAGGTGAGTGCCAACCAACCTGAGCTGAGGACAGCTGACCAGATGCTGCTGGGACTGCTGACCTCCCCAGTGAGGGGCAGAGCCATGAAAGAGAAAACAGTAGGAGGGAAACCAAGCCTCCACCCACCCCTGGCAGTGCAGAAGTACAAACAAAATCCATCCCCTCATTTGCTTAAGCTGGGTCAAATTCAGCTTTCTGTCACCTGCACAGAAGGAGCCTGGGTGACATCATGAGCGGGAGTTGGGGACAACAGGACCGTTGCTGCCACAGGCCAGGCATGTACACAGAGGGTTGATATGTGACAGCTAAATGAAAGAATAATGAATAGGGGTCCCTGCCCCATTTTACAGATGGGGAAACCGAGGCACCAAGGATTTGCCTCACTCAAGCTTCACACACCTGAGCCAGGGTAAGGGCCAGCCCCTGCCAACACCCACTTGCATTCCTCCCCCTGCTGGCAGAAAATACAAAGGTGCTAGAGAACAGTAAGGGAGGGTGGGTGGATTTGTTTTCCCAAAAAACTTTACTTCCTACCCTCGGGTCAATGAGAAGTGAAAACTGCACTTTGCTTCAGGTGTCAACCATGTTCTGGTTCAAGCTTGTCTGGGTGGCAGGGACCCAGAGGGGCAGAGTTCACTGAGAAGTCTGGAACCCTCCCTTGGCATCAAGAGAAATGACAAATCGAAACCCAAATGAGGGGGCGTCACACCCTAAGACGGCTCTGGAGGCCCACCTGGTGGTCGCTGCAGTTGGCCAGGAGGGCCACCAGGACACCGAGGCCCCCAAGGTCGACGACCTCCTGGCAGAATTCGTTGCGGACAGCCAGGCGGGATAGGGTGCTGCAGAGCTCACTCAGGACACTGGGGTTGTCAGAGAATGCTGTGGAGGGCGAAGAAGAGGAATCACTGGGGGGTGAGCATATGGAAGAGGACCAGTCCCAGCTTGGAGCCAGGAGCCAGCGGTCCTGATACAAATCCTGCTCAACCTGGGAAGCTGGGCCCTTCTGCCAGGCAGGGTGGCCACCAGTAACAGGAGAGCCCCGGTGGACACCAGGGCTGCCCAAACCTGCAGTGCCCCCTGCTGGCCACAGGAGAAGACACGGGAACCCGCCCTCCCCCACACCGTGTCCCAGATAAATTCCAGACCAACTGATGATCTCAACTAAAAAAAGAAAACCATAATAGTGCTATAATAAAACATCCAAGGCTATTTTTATGTTCTTGGGGTGGGAATGACCTTTCTAAGTGCAACGGGAAACCCAGAAACTGTAGAGGGACATATGGATAGAGTTGACCCAGGCAAAATTGAACACAGATGCCGAAGACTAAGTTCAGAGGCACGAGGGAAGAGACGCCTGCCTGCACTGAGGCCCACATGGGGGGTGGCGGATAGCCATAATTTATACAGAGCTCTGTGACAGTCAGTTGGTATGCCCCCCCCACCCTCCACCCCGGGATAGGGTGCAGCACCCAGCAATGGCATGAACACTAATCTGAGTAGAGGTATCTCTAGATGTGGTGACATCTATGAACGGCCGACTTCAAGATGACCCTGATGGTCTGGGTGGGCCTTGTCCAGTCAGCCGAAGGCCTTAGAGGGAAACTAAGGTCTTCCTGAAGAGGAAGAAGCTCGTTGGAGGACTGTGGTGTTGGCTCCTCTCAAGCCTGCTCCATGGATTTCAGACTCAGCAGCCCCACAGCCACATGGGCCAATTCCTTGAAATAAATATACATATACATACACAAACAGATCCCACTAGTTCTGCTTCTCTGGTAGAACCCTGACTGGTATGAATTCCTGTTGATAAACAAGAAAGATGTAAACTACCCCTCAGAAAAGCAGCCCGACTTTGCAGATAGTCAGAACCTGTTTCCACCCTCTCCGGAGGTGTGGAGAAGAAACTGAGGCAAGCCTGTCTTTCCAGAAGA
This sequence comes from Prionailurus viverrinus, assembly GCF_022837055.1. Taxonomy (NCBI): domain Eukaryota; kingdom Metazoa; phylum Chordata; class Mammalia; order Carnivora; family Felidae; genus Prionailurus; species Prionailurus viverrinus. Next base: position 13,533,162 of record NC_062562.1, on the reverse strand, counting down.
CAGGGCCAGAGTCAAACACACAAGCCTAGCCATAGAGCCAGAGCCACAGGCAGGCTGGGAAGAATTCATTCTTCTAGCATCTTCTATGCATCAAACCAGTCAGGCCTTTTCTGGTGGGTACAGTGGACAGAGGCAGGGAATTTAGGGTCTGAACATTAGCACTGTGACCTCCTGTGGCTGGCTCGCCAGGATCACCCTAGTCAAGAACATGTACATGCCTAAGTATTTGTGGCTAAGTATGAACCAAAGTGTAAACCTCTACTGGGGACCATCTTTGGGAAACACCCTTATTTGTCCCCTTGGGAAGCCCTCCCTTCTCCACTCTGTGTGAGTGGACAGAGCCAAACCCCTTCCCCAAATGGCTCCAGAAATGGGCACAAAATTTGGTCCTGGCCAACGAGCACTGGCCTGGAACTCCCCAAGAGCAGCAACCAAGAGTAGGTACACTGTTCCACTAACGCTGCCGTGTGGGTGAGGGTAAGCCAAAAGAGGTAAGCAGAAGTAATCTTCTGGGGCCAGCCTGAAGTAATCTTAAAACCCAACTCTCTCTTTCACACCTGCTCTTACCTTTGGCGGCCTCAATGAGCACCTTCAAGCCTCCATTCTCCTGCACAATCATCTTGGCATGGTCGTGGGCACGGCCAAAGGGCACACGGATGTCATCATCGAAGGTCATGACTCGGAGGGCCCAGCAGGCCTCCTTGACCACATCGGCGCAGTGACCATGCCGGGTGATGGCACCGGTCAGCAGGGGCAGCACACCGGCCTTCACCAGGCTCTGCCGATTCTGCTCGTGCTTCAGGCAGGCATGGCACACACAGCGGATCCCAGAACAGGTCAGATCGGCTGCATCGGCATTCTGGGCCAGTGTGGTCACCAGCAACTGCAAGCCCTGGGTGTCCAGGAGATCGGGCTGGCCTTCGGTCAGGGCCGACACGGCATTGAGGGCCTGGAGCAGGAGGCCCTGGTCACTCACTACAGCAAGCTTCCAGGCAGCGAGAAGGATGGGGTAGGCCCCTTTCTGGGCTGCCAGGAAGCGGCAAGGTTTGTGCTGCTTGCACTGCTCAAAAAAGCGGGCAAGATGCGCTGACACTTCCTGGGGGCGAGAGTGGGCCACGGACTCCTGCAGGTCATCCAGGGCCTAGAGGACACGGGAGAAGCCTCAGTGTCAGCTCAGCCCGAAGAGGTTCCACGGTGAGTGTCGCACCCCCGCGCGCTTCCCTCTTCTGGGATCTAGGACTGTGGTGGAAATTCAGTCCAGCTGTGGCAGCTTCCACCTTGTGCTTTTAGGAGCTTTGAGCGTTAGAGGCCACATAGAGAAGGACAGACCCAGCTATCTCAGTGTCCCTCCAAGGAGCCACACACATGAATGCTGACAAATTAAACATTCTAGCCCCAGCTGCCATTGCAAGAGGGTCCAAGAGAGACCGGCAGAAGAACCATCTGGCTGAGCTCAGTCAACCCAGCTGAATCATAAGGAACATAAAACGGCTGCTGTTTGGGGCTGCCTATCATGCAACTGTAACTAACACACCCTCCAGTGGCCAGCTCTCCGAGGAAGGTGAAAGCTACCTTTGCCAGACCTGCCGATACCAGATGTCTCCTGTTTGTCTCTCCCATTCACTCCACAGATATATATCTGCCAAATGAAACCACACCAGACATACTGTTGATTTACCCCAATTCAACACAAAGCCCTTGGGGGAAAAAGTAATAACAAGAGAAAACAATTTGAAAAGAGTATACAGGGGCACCTGGGTGGCTCAGTCAGTTAAGCGTCTGACTTTGGCTCAGGTCATGATCTCATGATTTGTGAGTTCGAGCCCTCTATTGGGCTCTGTGCTGACAGCTCCAAGTCTGGAACCTGCTTCAGATTCTGTGTCTCCCCCTCTCTCTGCCCCTCCCCCACTTGCACTCCGTCTCTCTCTCTCTCACATATAAACTAAACAAAAAAGAGCATACAAGTCTAGCCACCATTTAACTCCATCACCTCCACACCTGTCTCAGCAATGAGTCTAAGATGAGCCCAAGCCTCCTGGAGCTCAGGAAATCACTGGCCCTTGGCCCCAGGGAAGGCAGTTCTACAGATAACCATCAACCCAACCCAAAGGGCTTTGATTTAGCCACAACTGCCCTGAAAGGCTAGGATGCCCATTGGACAACCCTCACTGAGCTAGATTTGTAGAGTTACCTGAGCATATGTTTCAATGACATGGAATTATTAATGGACTAGAAGCAGAGAATGTGACTTGAATAGACATTTACCAAAGAGGATACACTGGTGGCCAATCGCCACGTGAAAAGATGTTCCACATAACCAGTCATTAGGGAAATGCAAATCAAAACCACAATGAGATACCCTCATATCCATTACAAGATGGCTACAATAAACACACACACACACACACACACACACACACACACACAGCCAGAAAATAACAAGCGCTAGTGAGGATGTGGAGGAATGGAGCCCTTGTGTGTTGCTGGTGGGAATGTGAATTGCTGCACCCATTGTGGAAAATGGCCTAGAAGTTCCTCAAAACATTAAATAGAGAATTACCATATGATCCAGCAATCCCGGTTCCGAGTACATACTCACAAGGACTGAAAGCAGTCTTGAAGAGATATTTGTATATCCACGTTTACAGCAGCATTACTTACAGTAGACAAAAGGTGGACACAACCCAAATTTCCATCCATGGATGAATGGATAAACAGAAGGTAGTCCAGTCACACAATGGGATATTATTAGCCATAAAAAGGAACAAAATTCTGACCCAGGTGACAACATGGATGAACCCTGAGGACCTTATGCTCAGGAAAATGAGCAGGACCCAAAAGGATAAATACTGTGTGATTCTACTTACAGAAGGTCCCTAGAAGAGTCACAGTCATAGAGACAGAAAGTAGAATGGCCAGGGGCTGAAGGAGAGAGTGGGGAGTTCGTGTTTAGTGGGGACAGTTTCAGTCTGAGAATCCAAGAAAGTCCTGGAAATGGATGGTGGGGATGGCTGCACATCAATGTGACTATACTTAATGTTGCTGAACCATATGCTTAGAAATGGCTAAGATGGTGAATTTGTGTTATATATATTTTACCATAGACCCAAGACAGGGAATGTAGCATTTTAGCAGGAACCCTGCAAGAAACTTGAAAAGCCGGGCTACAAGTGCCATTGAGGATGCATAGTGCTGGAGTTCTCAAACTCTGGGTTTAGTAAGGTAAGACAGAAAAAGAAAATGACCAAAATTGGCATCCTAGTAACCATTCAATTTATGGGGAATCTCTTCCTGTCCTGGGTCACATCAGGAAGGCGAGTCTCTGAGCTGGCTGGTGGTCTTCACGGTCCCTAGGTGCTGTGACCCTGCTGATGGCTGAGGAAAGGACAGTTGCTAACGTGAAAGTGGCAGAGCCAACTGTGCTCCACCTGTGACAACTCGGCATTGTGATAGGGGTTTTGGCCTCCACCCTGGGGTCCTTCTCTCTATGACTGATGGCCTTTATTCTGAAACTCCTCACATATAAAACCAGTCCAGGGCGCCTGGGTGGCTCAGTCAGTTAAGCGTCTGACTTTGGCTCAGGTCATGATCTCATGATTTGTGAGTTCGAGCCCTCTATTGGGCTCTGTGCTGACAGCTCAGAGCCTGGAGTCTGCTTCGGATTCTGTGTCTCCCTCTCTCTCTCTGCCCCTCCCCCCACCTCAAAAATAAATAAACATAAAAAAAAATTTTTTTTAATTAAAAAAATAGTAAAATAATAAAACCAAACTGGTCTGGTTCATTTGTACTCAGAGAGTTCCAGGACTTCTTGGTTTTGTTTCTACAAGTCTGTGGGCAACAAGTTTCATGACTCTGGTAGATTCCTTTCAAAAGACATCATGGAGTTGAATTTTTCTCCTTCTACAGATAAGCCTTTTTCACACATCGGAGCCACAACAACTGCGGTCAACGGTGCTGTGGCACGAGAAGGGGCTCATTCAACTTCAAGGTGAGAATAAGGCTGGGAGGATATGAAACCCAATGTGTGTGGAGCCTCCCACATGGAAAGGGAGAGAAGGGGTTGATGGGAGAGATAGGACAGGGACTTTCAGATTTTGCTATAAATGCTTGACTACTACTTAAATCTTTTATGCCAGATACGTTCACATTCTTCTTCAATAATGAAAAATAAAAATTTTAAAGTCAAAATTAACAGGAGTAAAAGAGCAAAGGTTGTAAATAAACGGAGTTTCCTATACTGCTGGTAAAAACATCAGAGCTGTTCCCAGCTTGACTGTCCTGGAAGAGGGACCTGGGTCTGAGTCCCAGCTCTGTCCCTCACTGGCTGTGACCACAGTTGAGTCAGTTATCTTTGGGAAGCCTCAGATTCCTGATCAGCAAAATGGACTAACAACAGATTGAAATAATATGTTTTAAGACTTTACCACAGGGGCATCTGGGTGACTCAGTTGGTTAAGCGTCTGACTTTGGCTCAGGTCATGATCTCAGGGTTCGTGAGTTCGAGCCCTGCGTTGGGCTCTGTGCTAACAGCTCAGGGCCTGGAGCCTGCTTCTGATTCTGTGTCTCCCACCCCTCAGCTCCTCCCCTGCTCACACTCAGTCTCTCTCTCAAAATAAATAAAGATTTAAAATAAAATTAAAAAAAAAAAAAGAATTTAGCACAATGCTGAGCACTTAAGAAATACTCAGTGATTACTAAAGACTATTGTGACTGAGATGGCTCATATGTAAAGGGCATCTACAAATCAATAAGAACACGATGAACAGCCCAATAAAAAAATGGCCAAGACAGCAAGCTTATTTTAAAATATATTCATCCTCACTAGCAAATAAGTCAAAACAACAATGAGAATTTTCTCAAAACCTCTGTGAGGCAGGAGATGGTGAGGAACCTGGGGCAGGAAGAAGTAAATACCTTGCCTTGGGCAGAGCTGGGTTCACACCCAGGGCTGTGTCTTCTAACTTCCTCTTTTATCACTACACTCTCTTGTCAGGTAAATCATGTTTTTCCTCTTTGCAGTACCCATCTGTGGGTATAAATGAGGATAATAATCTCAACCTTGGGTCTTTGGGAGAATAACCTGATATAGCACAAAGAAAGCACCTTGCACAGAACTGATTCCATAGTCAGTTTTCAATAAACACTAGAGCCTTTTGCTGTTTCATCAAGAGCTGTTTTATCAGTGTTTGATGGATGATCTTAAGGAAAGCATTTAACTTCTGTGAACTTTACCTTCCTTGCTTGGGTGCTGGAGAGTGAGGACAGGCTCTGGGTCTCTGTTTCCCCATCAGTAAGTCAGGGACCACCTACCTCGCAGGCCAGTTTTAGTGCTAAGAGGGCAGGCTGTAATGTGCTGGTGAACAGTCAGTGCTTAATAGGTGACAGTCTTATTAGGGTCCCATTCTCTTCCTGCAATTCCTGTCCGTCTCTGAGCAAACACAGTGTTGGGAGGCTCCTCCCAAGAGACTCCTCCATGGCTCCCTATACCCCAAAGCTCCCAACACCAGGGACTACCATGAACACCATCCAGCCCCAAAAGGCCCTCAAATGTTAACTCAGGGAGCCCTGGCTACAGCTCAGGCTTGTGTGTACATGCTGGGTGCCTGCCCTTCAGAGCCTGCATCTGCCATCTGGTAACCAATGAAAAGGTATCCCTAACAGACCGTTAAAAGGTGGAACCACATGTGTAAGGCCAGCCTTGTCCACATGGGCCACCCCTTCCTACCTGGAGGATGTCATGTGTAGGCTCCTGGGGTCCATCTGCAGAGACTTTGGGTGCCAGCTTTACAATGTTGCTCAGATCCACCCCTGTGGGGGTGGGGGAATCAGGAAACAAGTGACAGCCATCATCCTGATAGGCCTGCTGGAACATACCTCATGTCCCTTCTTCAGGGACCACCCCACTCTGGAGACCTTTGGAGGTCTACCCAGCTCCCCACCCCAAACCCTCTGCACCAGGACCCAGTAGCCACATCCATACAGGGGTATAACGATGTGGCAAGGGGGTGGTCTTTGCCCTTTGACCCTCTCCAACCAATGGGAGCAGAGCAGTAGTGAGGCTGCAGGCCACACTGCAGTGAGGGACACATTCTACCTGGTGAATTGAGATGGGAGAAGACCTCACAGACTTATCCCTTGGGGCTCCCATTGCTCCTTACCCTGCATCCTCCCATTGTGTCCTCACCCACCCTGGCACCACCAAGGAAGGCCCCATTGCACAGAACACTTCTGGGTACTCCTCTAGTCGCTGTCCAGTGTCTATACCCCACTCTGTGCCCAGGACACAGAAGCTGGACCCTGGGTTCCCTTGCTCTCTGGTATCTGACTGGGCTTGGCCAACAGGGACCGGGACTGGAGATCAGGAGCGGTACGGTGGGGTACTCATTCCCAGCTCCCTGCCTCTGCCACCATCAGATGACTCTCCATCCCCAGCCATGGACTGCTGTGGGGCAGGGGAGGTCCCTGCTGTGGCCAGGGGACAACAGGTCCCCTGTGTGTCAACAGGTATGACAATACCCCTTTCTGTCCCCATGAACTCAAGCCAGAATGCAGGTGGGCAGGGAGGCAGGTGGCCCTGTTTCCTGAGAGGTGGTCAGGAGAAGCCTGAAATCGATGGGTTCGATTTCAATTAAAATGAAACCCACTTTGAAGGATTCAGCCCTGTAGATGTCTGGGTGGGGTCAAGGCAAGTAGAGGGAGGGCGAGAGTCAAGTGGGAGAAGACCGCCAGCCTATCCGGGGCAGAGTGCAGAGAAGGGACAGGTCCAGGGCTGCCACACAGGCAAGACAGAGCCACGGTAGGACATCACTCCTGTATGTTAAGAGCTGTGGACTGGAGGTGGCTATCGGGCAGAGAGCCAGACTAGCGCTGGGACAGAGCCATGCTGCCCTACCTTGCGATTCAAATTGTTCCACAGCTTCTTTTACCGCCTCCTCTGGTCCCATGTCGAACTCTTCAATGTTTTCACGAACGGCTGCATCGAAGGTCTCCTGGGTGATGCGCTTGGAGGCCATCTTCATCTCCTGTGCCTGGAGTGGCAGGTGCCCGCCTGATAGAAGTCAAGAGAGGAAGAAAGTTTCATTGAGGGTGAGAGGACAACTGAGAGCCTGGCTATCATTTAGGGAACCAGGGGCCAGAGTCCAGGACCCACCAGGAAAAATTCTTACAACCTGGATCACAGAAAAGGCTGATACCCCACCATGTGCAGAGCTTCTAAAAGTACAGAAGAGGGATGCCTGGGTGGCTCAGTCAGTCAAGCATTGGATTCTTGATTTTGGCTCAGGTCAACATCTCACGGTTCATGTGATTGAGCCCCACATAAGGCTCTGCACTGACAATGCAGAGCCTGCTTGGGATTTTCTCTCTTCCTCTCTCTTTCTGCCCCTCCCTTGCTTGTTTGTGTGTGCTTGTGCTCTCTCTCTCTCTTGAAAAAAAAAAAAAGGTGCAGGGGCGCCTGGGTGGCTCAGTCAGTTAAGCGGCCGACTTGGGCTCAGGTCATGATCTCGCAGTTCATGGGTTCGACCCCCATGTCGGGTTCTGTGCTGACAGCTCAGAGCCTGAGGCCTGCTTTGGATTCTGTGTCTTCCTCTCTCTCTGTTCTTCCCCACTTGCACTGTCTCTCTCTCTCTCAAAAATAAACATTAAAGAAAAGTGCAGAAGAGGGCAGGTAGTTTACATTTTATCTAAGAAAGGGGAGACATTAATATGTGTCCTTACAGTAAACAACAAAGAAAGGATAAAATAACCTTAACAACATTATGTGTTATTACACCATCATAAAGAAATAATATATGATTATAATACTATGTTATACGTAACCTGTGTTATCTGTGATGTGCAATATGCATTGTAATACGTAATGTTATAACTATATGATACTTCATTATATAACTAGGTATTCCATAATGTAACTATATAATAAAACAACTTACTTACAATGGTACGCTATTATACCAATAAAAGCTTCAAAATAAAAATTAATAGTAATAAGTAAAATGGAACACTAAATCAAAAACTAATAGAAATAGTTTCCCAAAAGGGGAGGTAGGGAAGAGGGTGATGTGGGCAAGACTAGAAGCTGGATTATTTTCTCCGAATGTACCTTATTTCATTGGTTTAAATTTAGAACTGATGTAAATGCTTTACATGCTTAGGAAAATAAATAAGTCAATATGAACCAAAAAAAAAAAAATTGAAAGCAATTCCTAAAAATCAAGAATACAATGAAAACCGTGAATCTAACAGTTTATCTACATGGAGTTTAAAATGCAGTGATGGGGGCGCCTGGGTGGCGCAGTCGGTTAAGCGTCCGACTTCAGCCAGGTCACGATCTCGCAGTCTGTGAGTTTGAGCCCCGCGTCAGGCTCTGGGCTGATGGCTTGGAGCCTGGAGCCTGTTTCCGATTCTGTGTCTCCCTCTCTCTCTGCCCCTCCCCCGTTCATGCTCTGTCTCTCTCTGTCCCAAAAATAAATAAACGTTGAAAAAAAAAATTTTTTTTTTAAATAAAAAAAAAAAATGCAGTGATGGGGGCATGTGGGTGGCTCAGTCAGTTAAGTGTCCCACTTTTTTATTTTGGTTCAGAGCATGATCTCACAGTTTGTGAGTTTGAGCCCCACATTGAGCTCTATGCTGACAGTGCAGAGCCTACTTGGAATTCTCTGTCTCCCTCTCTCTCTGCCCCTTCCTCCTTCCCTCTCTCTCTCTCAAAAATAAATAAATAAATAAACTTAAAAAATGCAATGATTGGGGCACCTGGGTAGCTCAGTTAAGTGTCTGACTTTGGCTCAGGTCATAATTTCGTGACGTCGAGCCCTGCATCGGCCTCTACGCTCAGAGCCTGGAGCCTGCTTTGGATTCTGTGTCTCCCTCTCTCTCTGCCCCTCCCCACTTGCACTCTATCTCTCTCTCTCTCTCAAAAATAAATTAACATTAGAAACTTTTAAATATTTTATATATTTTTAATATTTTTATTAATTTTATTATTTTAATTTGTTTTATTATTTTATTTTATTAATATTTTATATAATATTTAAAATTTTTTTTACATATTACGATGCATATTGCACATCTATCACTAATGCGGTGATAGAACCATATGTTCTTACTGGGATGTACAATAAGTATAGAAAAGAAAAATTTACAAAAGAAAATCTTCAACAGTTTTCAGAAATCACGTTATCGAAAATGATATTAGTAATGTTATTCAGAAGCTAATGTGGATATGTCAAGTAAGTCATAATATTTATGTCATTAGGAACTAGCCTAAAAGAAAAAAGATTCTAACATTAAAAAATCCAAAAAATAGGGGTGCCTGGGTGGCTCAGTCGATTAAGTGTCCAACTCTTGATCTCAGTTCAGGTCTTGATGTCAGGGTCGTGAGTTCAAGTCCCACACTGGGCTACACGCTGGGCATGGAGCCTACTTAAAACAAAACAAAACAGAACAAACAAAAAGGTAAAAAAAGACACTTAGAACTAAATTCGGACTGGAATTCTTAATACGAACTCATCATGTATTTTCTCTTAGGCAATAGGAACCAATTTTCTAGTGATATCAACTGAAAATACCTTGAGGAAATAACACCCTGAGGAAGTGAACACCCTGAACACCAACTGTGGTCCCTTAGTCCCATTTCCCACCAAAGAAGACAGGGCTGCTGGAGGAATGGCTGATTCTAGGACTGAGAAGAAAACAGGCCAGAGGAGACGAGCCAGGAACATCTTGTCAGACCAAAAAGCAAGGGAGCTTCTAAAAACAGACAGGGTCACGTCAAAGGACTTGGGAGCAAACCCTAAGAGTCGTCAATGGGCCAAAGATGTGACAGGTGAGCAGTAAAAGAAAACAAAATAAAAAACAGTATTTTGATATCAAAATCAAAATCTGTGCGTTCATAATAGTACTAAAACACACCCTGCTCGTTCTGTTGAAAACCAGCAAATAAAGAATCCAACATTTATCCTATGTCCCTCATATAATTACCAGGTTAGAAAGAGAGGATGAGGAAAAGTTCTGCTTTGTAGATGAACTCCAACTAATTATCCACAAGACAGATTTAGACAACCATCCACACAGGCTGCAAAACTGTGAGGAGCGAAACTGATAAGGAACCTGACAACGAGTGGGTAGTACCTGGGTCCACTGTGTGATTTCACATCACCAGAAGAGAAACCCATCACCACTGCCCCTGGACAAGAATGAAAAGCACCTATGAAGGTATCTTGCCAAAAACTCAAACCCAATATGACCATGCATCCAATGGAACTTTCTGTGATGATGGAATATTCTATATCTGTGCCATCCATGTGAGTTCCAGCAGCTGAAACGTAGCTAGTGTGACTGAGGCACTGTGTATGTTCTAACTTCAACTGTAATTCATTTTAATGTAAACATCCATCTGTGACTCGTGACTATCATACTGGACAGGCAAGGATCTAGAGCTAATGAACAGTTTGTAGGAAATCAAGGTCAGAGGGACACGTCAACCAATACTATGGTGATGTGGGTCTGCAAAAATCACCATTCAGGAGGGGGGTAACTTAACTACAGGACAAACACCTGGTGTTGTCAACAAATAAATCATGACAACCATGAAAAGGAGGGGGCGTCCATCAGCAAGTGAATGGACAAACAGAATGTAGTATGTCTGAACAATGGAATATTACTCGGCCATAAAAAGGAAGGAAGCACTGACACATACTACAACGTGGAAGAACCTTGAAAACACCATGCTAAGTGAAAGAGGCCAGACACAGGTCCACACACATAGTGTGTGATTCCATTTATATGAAATGTCCAGAACAGGCAAATCCATAGGAACAGAAAACAGACCAGCGGTTGTAGGGGCGGGGGAAGGGGGATGGACAGTGACTGCTAATGAGTACAGGGTCTCCTTTGGGGGTAATGAAATGTTCTACAATTAGACAGTGGTGATGGTTACACAACTTTATGAATATACTTGAAATCACTAAATCGTACACTTTACTATTTATTTATTTATTTATTTATTTATTTATTTATTTATTTATTTTTAAAGATTTATTTATTTAAGTAATCTCTACACCCAACGTGGGGCTCAAACTCACAACCCTGAGATCAAGAGTTGCATGGTCCTCCAACTGAACCAGCCAGGTGCCCCTAAATCGTACACTTAAAATGGGTGGATATCATGGTATGTAAGTAACAGATCAATTTAAAAAGTACTATTTGGGAGCGCCTGGTTGGCTCAGTTGGTCAAGCATCTGACTCCTGATTTCGGCTCCTTATTTCTGTGAGATCGAGCTCCACCTTGGGCTCTGCGCTGATAGTACAGAGCCTGCTTGGGACTCTCTTCTCTCTCTGCCCTTCCCCCAGCTTGCGCTCTTTCTCTCTCACAAAATAATAAACATTAAAAAAAAAAAAAAAGTACTGTTTAAAAACAAAAGCAAATGAAACCTGGCACAGGCAAAGGCTGAAAGCCAGAGGATTGTATCAGCAGCTGGATGACCCAGCAACCCTGGGCAATATCTTTTCCTCTGCGAGACTAGTGGTAAATCACGGAGTCAAGTAAGACTGAACCCTAAGTAAAAACAGATTATGATCTCAACAAGGAGGTCTTTGGGGTACAAGTGGTTTAACACCTAATATTAACCACCCTCTCGTTTTAACAAAGGAGGAAACAGGCCTCAGACCCAGAGCCCACCTGGGGTTAACAACTCCTTTCATTTTGCTTGTTTTACTCTATCTACCTCGTTTATTGACGTACTACTTTCTGTTAAAATACATCATTTTAGGGCCGCCTGGGTGGCTCAGTCGGTTGAGCGTCCGACTTCGGCTCAGGTCGCGATCTCACGGTTCGTGAGTTCGAGCCCCGCGTCGGGCTCTGGGCTGATGGCTCGGAGCCTGGAGCCTGCTTCCGATTCTGTGTCTCCCTCTCTCTCTCTGCCCCTCTCCCGTTCATGCTCTGTCTCTCTCTGTCCCAAAAATAAATAAACGCTAAAAAAAAAAAATAAAAAAAAAAATACATCATTTTAAAAATTTATAGTAAAGTTGCAAGAATAGTACAAAGAACACCTGTTCCATTCTAACTTTACCAGTTGTTAACATTTGGCCAAGTTAATCTCTTTTGGAGACACTGTATGTTCCTGCATACACACATACCATGCGAGAATATGCTCCAGGCATCAGACTCTTCCCTCCTAAAGACATCAGCATGAATCTCCAAAGAAAAGGACGCTCTTACATGTTCAATGCACAACGAAAATTTAACACAGGAAGTTTAACAGTGATACAATACTATTTGCTAATATACGCTCCATGATCAACTTTCTCAATTGCCCTAATATTGTCTTTCAAAACAATTTTTTTTGTTTCTGGTCCCAGGTCTGTTATAGAATTTGAACATCACAGAAAACGTTAGGGGAACAAAGGCACAGGGAGTTCTAAGACAGCAGTAGGGGAATGTGACAAAAATTCGAGTGCAAATTTGGGCCATGTGGGAAACAGGCCATTCAAGCCCATGCTTCTCTTTGTGGAGGTGGCGCAGGATGTGAATATTCCATCTGTGTTTGTGCAGATGTTTTGGGGAGGAGGAGGACGGGCTCTGGGGCCAGCCGGGGTGACTTGAATCCCGGGCCTTCCACTTAACTTCACTGTTGGTCAAGTCAACTCTCTCCTGTGTAATATAGGGATAAACAAAGAGAATCTACTTCATAGGGCTGCGATGCAAACTCAGTCAGTTAATTCCATAAAGTGCTTAGAATAGGGTTTGGCACAGAGTAAGAGCTCAGTAAACATTAGCTATTGTTCCTTTCCTTTGTTGCTTAGAGGTAATTAGACCAGTTTACTTAGAGGGGGGCGAGGCATAAGGGCATCAAACACTTCACCTTGCTCCCTTGCAGATAGCCGCCCCCCGCCCCCCACCCCTTTCTGGCCCAGAAGAACAAGGAGCCTGTTTAGGGACTGCTAAGGATTTTCCAGGTCAAAGGTGAAGGAAAAAAGTGAAGATTTTCTGTTTCAATAGTTTCTCAGTGAGACACCTGGGCTGGTATGTGCGCGAGGAGTGTTCCTGACCAGCTCCAAGGGGCAAGAACTTGCCAGCTGTGGCTGTTGGAGGCCAACAGTGAGTGGCCACTCTGTCACAGAGGCACAATCCTAAAGGCAAATGCCATTACGCCTACTTTACAGATGAGGAATCTGAAACTTAGAGAGGGGAAGAACCTGCCAGAGATCACACAAGCAGGAAAAGGTCTGGCCATCATGCCACCTTGCCTCATGAACACCTTCCTTCCACCTGGGTTCTCTGAGGAGTTTCTGCTAGCTCTTCCAGGCTGCCTCATCCTGGGAGCCTCCCCTGACCACTTAGGACCTATATGTATTCTCTGACCTTGTCTCCCCTGCCCCATGAACTTCCCCCTGCCCAGTCCTGAGCTCCCTGAGCTGGGGAGATCAATGTCTAGCTCTGGGACCACCTCTAGGGTGAGTCCTGCAGGGGTCCCCCAGGTCAGGCACGGGGCTAGGGGGCAGAATGAAAGTGCAGATCTGGAGCTCATGAGAAAGACAGTGCCTAGGAATGGTCATCTGGGAGCCACGTGGGAACAGGTCACACTAAGAAAGGGGGGAAACAGCATTACCAGCTCCCTTCATGGGTCCAAGAAAGGGAGTTAGCAAGGCCCAACTGACACCCAGTTTTCCTTTCTAAGTCAGGGTTCTGCTCATCAAGAAAACACCGCCCTGACACAGCAGGGACTCTAATGACTCCTCACCTTCCTCCACCTGGACACACCCACCCTGGTTCAGGCACAGTCTGCAGCTTCCTCCCTGCCACACTGCACTTCTATTCTCCACTTAGTGCCAGACAGAAACTTGAAATCATAAAGAGACCTCATTGCTCAAAATCCTGCGGTAGCATCCCAACCTTCTCAGAACAAAATCCAGTCTCCTTACCAGCAGCCCTTTGTCTACGTGGATTTTATAGGTCTCTTACCTACACCTTCCCACCCGCACTTTCCCACCTTTTTCTCATTCTTTCCCAGCTACCAAAGGGACCCTCTTCATAACCACTCTGGTTAAAGCAGCCCCCTTTCTCCTACTGCATCATCCTTTTATTTTAATACTACATCTACCTGGAGCTACATGGTTCATTTATTTCATTTGCATTTACTGTCGAGGCATTTCCTCAAATTTAACCTCCAGGAGAACTGGGGTCAAGTCAACTTTGTTCACCACCACGCAGCAGGCACTCAGTACATAGGTTATGAATGAATGAATAAATGAATGAAAAGAAAGCAGAGGCCAGGGAAATGGAGAATTTTGTCCCCCGGCAGCTGTAAGAGTCATTGTAAGGGTCATTCCCCAAAACCAGGTCCGCGAGGGCGGCGCCACAGTCACCAGCCCGACCCGGGGGCGCCCACTCCCCTCCCCGCGCAAAGGGACTCCGCAGCCTCAGCTTCTCACCCGGTCTTCGCAGCCACGTGGGGAAAGGGTGGGGCTCGCGACTGTCACCCGGCACTGCCACCTCTGGTCCCTTCCGGCCACCGTACGCGCGCAGGCGCGCTGGCGCCAATTCGCCTCGGCCTCCCTCAGCTCCACGGACCGCTCGCGGAGTGATCAAGGGTGACTTCGAGTACGGGTAAAGCTGAGAGAGCCAACAGGTGTGCAGAGGCGGCGTCCGTGCCGTCTTTTGACGGCCGCTCCCCGTCGCCGCCGCCCCCAACAAATTAATCTTTTGCCTCGGGAGCGTCTGCCTTGTAGAAGCGAGCAGCGCGCCTGCGCAAGAGGACTTGGCGGCGGCCGCTTGCGCCTGCGCACCAGAGCTCGGCGGTAGCTTGCGCGTGCGCGGCGCGGCGCTGCGGAGACCGTTGGCTCATTTGCATGTCCCCGCCTCGCGCGGCGGCGGCGGCAGCGGCGGCGGGTGAGGAGCCTGAGGCAGCGGCGGGGGCGGCTCCGCGCGCGGTGGGTCCGGAATGAGGCCTGGGCCCGGGCGTCGTCGGTGGGCGGGCCCCGGGGTGGGAGGCTCGGGCTCGGCCCCGGGGGCCGCGGGGCGTGATGCCGCGAGCACGGCCCTCGCGCTGCGCATCGGCGGCGTCCCGGCCGGGTCGGCCTGGGGGGCGGTCTTCGGCCTCCCAGGCCCGACGCCCCCTTTTTTTCGTCTTCGGAGGCTAGGCCGGTAGGAGGCGGGCCACGCCCGAAGGGTTCTTTCGTCCATTCATTCCACCCAGCCCGTACGGGGATTACGGCGGCCAGCCGCTGTATCGAGCCCTTTACCATTTTTTATCTGGTTCACTCCCCACAGCAGCCCCCACCACGAGCTGCCCATTCCATGGATGGGGAAATGGAGGCGTAAAAAGGTTAGGTCACTCGATTTGATCCGGAGCCCCCTGGCTGGGAGACCCTGCCCTTCGATGGCACCGAACAAGGGGCGCCCCAGGAAAAGGGCTTAAGGATGAGCAAAGGGGGGTGATGGGTGTAAGAAATGACTATGAGGTAGGGCAGGTTTGAGTCTTGAGGTTGGATGTTTCAAGATGGAAGGGATATTTTGGTTAAGGAGGTAGCCGCTGGATTCCTCATTGTTGCTTCTCCCGTCTTTTTCCCGTCAGCGTTCAGGGCTTTGTCCCCACTACCCGTGCCCTGTTTGCCAGGTTTCAGTCTGGGCTGTCTGACCTTGGGTGGGTCACTTAGCCCGAGTCTGTCTTTTCTTCTGTATAGTGTCGTTTCTAACAGCGCCCGCTTTTCACTGGGTTGTTGGAAGAAGTAAACGAGATTGTGAGAGTCCCTTTCCGACCAGAGGACCTGGTACAGAGCAAGCTCTGTCACCAGTCAGGGACTCCTCCAGTCACTTGTTGGTTGAGAGGCTCCTCTCAGAGGGCAAGTCAGTCCTCAGATCCTCTTTGCGTGTCTGTGAGATAGGAAAATAGAAATGGGAAAGATCGCAGCTCTCCTAAAGATCCCACGTGCGAGGGGTATGGTCCCACCGCCTACGCTCTTACGTGCAGTAACCCCAGCAGGTAGGGATTTTGAGGAAATGGGCTCAGAGAAGCAAAATAAATTGTCTAAGATCACGATGCTGGGTTTGGTTTGCTCCTCAGCCAACGCCCCTGTGAACTCTGCGAGGGTTCTCAGAAGCCCCCCTAGAATAATCTGGCCTCCCTCTGCAGCACCGTGTTGAGTTATCGATTACTTGTCCTGTTACTTTGAGGGTTAGGTGAAACAGAGCGGGCCATGTGAGCATTAGTTGTCATTCTTAGTGTCTTTTTTTCCCCCTCTCACTACAGGTCAGAGAAACATGGCAGCTAGGCGAATTGCACAGGAGACTTTTGATGCTGTTTTGCAAGAAAAAGCTAACCGATATCACATGGACCCCAGTGGTGAGGCCGTAGGTGAAGCTCTTCAGTTTAAAGCTCAAGGTGAATTAAAGTGCTTGGTTTCTTTGGTGGGAGGGTAGTTACGGGGCATGCTTTTAGGGTCAGGGCAGGAGGATATCGGTACCTTGGGCACACTCTGGAGTTCTTCTGATCCTGCCTTCCTTATTTGTCGAGGGGAGATAAACTTTTCTCTTGGTCCCCCTGTCAGCCCGTCACGCGGAAGTGGGGATTGTCATTCTCGGAAGCTTCTCCGCCCCAGGCATCCTCCCCCACCTAAAGGAGGGTTCTTGGATCAGTCTCCCGGCTCCATCCCCACCATTGCTGCCCAGATCTGAGCTCTTACTAGTTCTCACCTGGATTATTGCAATAATCTCCTCAACAGTCTCTCGGCTTCTGGCTTCATTCCCCTCAAGTCTGCCCTCCCCGCTGATCTATTAATGCCGGCCTTGCTGGGCCAAGGCCCTACTTGGACTCTTGGGGCCCCCCGTTTTGGGGTCACATCCTCAGAGAAGTACAGGAACGGCCAGGTAACAGTGGTGTGTGCGAGACAAGGGCATGGGAGGCTGCCAGGTGTAGGCCCTGCCTGAGAGCCTTCCCTTTGGAAAGTTTTGAAATGTCATGCCAGCAGAATAAAAAATGGTGTGCACGGAGTTTGTAGGATGACAGGGAGGTTCCTCACCGCGGCGCTCGAGGGTCTCGAGGGTCGCAGCCCTCATCCCCTGCCTCGAGGCTCGTGTTTCAGGGACACTGTGCTGCCTGTCCTTGCCTTTGAATCCCTCCCCAGCCCAGCCTGGTTAATTCCCTCAGGCACTAAGACCCAGCTTGCTGGTGCCTTCCCCCTGGAAGCTCCTGCAGGTTTTGAGGTTGGTTTGGTTGTTCTTCCGAGTCCTGGGGCAGTGTGCTGAGCCCTTACTTTTCTGAGGTGGGCCAGCCTCCCCCAGGCCTCCTTCAGGTCTGTGCTGCTCACCGCGCCCACCCCTGAGCCAGTCTCCACCGAGGAAACTTCCTCAGTGTTGGTTGAGTGAATTAAGTGCTTGGGGTAGGGATAACTTGTGTGCTTTGGATGTGGAGAAGCTGGAGGTTAGAAGCTGTCTTCAGCTTCTGAGTTTTTAAAAATTGCTTGAGTGGTACACAAATACATTCCCGTTACGAAGGATTGGAAGAATTATAAAGTAGTTAGGAGTAAAAATTTAAAAGTTCGTAGCTGCTTCCTTAGCCCTCTGAAGTAACCGTATCTGTGTCACCACAGATTTGTGCATCCTTCGGTTCTTCTAGTGATATGTTCGTGTAATCCTGAATACTTACATGTTGACATGTGTCCTCACATGTGTACATGTGTATACTTATACATATATGTACACACGTACACGTATATGTGGAGATTTTGTCTTTACCTAGAGACTCAAACATCAATACGTATCTTAGTTTTGTCAAGAAAAATGGGGGGCGGGATCTGTACTCGGAAACCAATAGGATGCTGGATGGTTCTGGAACCACCACTTTGTCACAGAGCTAGCCGTGTGGTCCATTGGTCAGCCTTTCACCGTGTCTGCTCTAGTCTGCATTGGTTTACAAGGCATTGGAAAATCCTGTTGTGCAGACTCCAGCCTCTACTCTTCCTTTAATGCTGTGCCCCATTCATGCCATCAATAGCTGTCGATACCAGGATTATCCCGGTGGATTTTGCTGGAACATCCATATCCACTCTTGTCTTTTGTGGTCAGTTCCCTGAGCAGCAGCCAACGAAGTCATCCCTTTACTCCAAACCCCTTCATGGCTTTCCATCTTGGTCAGAGTAAACTGTAGAGTCCATCGAGGGCCTCACTTGATCTGGTACTCCTGTTCACATTTTGTGTCATAGTGGTTCTGTAACTTTGCTGCTTGTTGGAATTATCTGGGGACCCTTTAGAAACCCTACTGCTCAGGCCACACCCTCTCCTAATCAATTAAATCAGGATGCCTGGGGGTCCCTGAGGGCTCCAGTGTACGACAGAATCTAGGAGCTGCCTTCTTACTGCTTTGCCCCTTGTTCCTCTGTTCCATTCTGGCTACACTCGTTCCCTGCTAGTCCTGCTGCAGGGCTTTGTGCTCATGCTCCCTTTGCGTGGAAGGCTTCCTCCATAACCTCGCGGTCTGGCCTCTCACACCAGGCCTCTGCTGCTCAGGTACGTTGTTAGAGCTACCCACCTTGATCAGCCTGTCTGAAAATGGCTTCCCCTGTTTGTGTTCCTTCCTGCTGGATATTTCCTATTGGAACTTTCTTACATGTGATGGATTTTTGTTTATTGTTTGGCTCCCTCAACTGACAAATCCAGGAGGGTAGAGACTTTACTGTCTCCTTTCCTTGCTATAATCATGTTGCCTGGAGCAGTGCCCATACATATTAGTTGCTTAGTAAGTACTTGTTGAATGCATAAACTTGGGTTTATGTAAAGCTTTAGCTTCCTGTGGCCTCTTGGCCCGTTACTACTTCCTGGTATCTTTCTCTCTCTTTTGACTTCTTGACTAGGTAATAGGTTCTGATTCACAAGCTAGAACGTCAGGAAGCTACTCTGCAAAGTCTCCCTGAGGTCTGCTATTCTCGTATGCCCATAGTTCACTTCTTTTAATTATTTAAATTTTTTAAATTTTATTTTAGAGAGAAAATGAGCGGGGGAGAGAGAGAGGAGAGATTTCAGCAGCCTCCACACTCAGTGTGGAGCCCATCCTAGGATCATGACCTGAGCCAAAATCAAGAGTTAGCTACTTGAATAAGCAAATGCAAATCTAGATTCCTATT
Organism: Prionailurus viverrinus; assembly: GCF_022837055.1. Lineage (NCBI taxonomy): Eukaryota > Metazoa > Chordata > Mammalia > Carnivora > Felidae > Prionailurus > Prionailurus viverrinus. The sequence goes on along the minus strand of NC_062562.1, from coordinate 13,514,046 downwards.
TTTCTCATTTCTACACACACTGTTCAGTTTTCATTATGGCCTCTCTTGCTGTGGCTTGTTTAGCTTCTGTGTCCCCTCTTAGTTCCTTTGTTATTTCAGAAGATTGGTTGGCCCAGTGGACCTTTCCACGGGGAGCCTATCTGCCACCTTTGGGTCAAGTGCTCCGCTGTGGTCGGCTATGGGGTGTGAAGTGTCAGCCGTGGCTTCTGCCTCAGTGGCACTGTGGTCCAACACTCCTTAGACGCAGGGAGGGCAAATAGCCTCCTGCAAACCTGTCTTCTGTGTGGTAGAAGTAGAAACATACAAGCGCTCCAGTTTTAGTAAAGAAGCCCAGATTATTTGGGGACCAGACACCCTTCCGTTAGTTTATTTTTTTTTTTAATTTATTATTATTTTTTTAATGTTTATTTCTGAGACAGAGAGAGACAGAGCATGAGGTGGGGAGGGGCAGAGAGAGAGGGAGACAGAATCTGAAGCAGGCTCCAGGCTCTGAGCTGTCAGCACAGAGCCCGACGCGGGGCTCGAACTCACAGACTGTGAGATGGTGACCTGAGCCGAAGTCGGACGCTCAACCGACTGAGCCACCCAGGCACCCCTCCCTTCCGTTAGTTTAAAAGAAGATCCCTACAGAGCCCGGACAGGAAGCCCAAATAAGTGAGGGGCACTTTTGCCCAGCCTCTGTGGACTGTCATCAGGGCATGTGTGTGCCCAGTGGTTGTAGGTCTTCTTCTGTTTTTATAAGTAGTAAACCCAGATTTCTAAATAAAGCCACACTTATTTTAAATGTTGGAAATAAATACTGCGCTCTGGCAGATAAAGTCCCCTTGCTGGCTGATGGTCTGTGGACTGTCCGTTTGCAGCCTCTGGTCTAAATTACCTTTGTGTTCTTCTTTGGATCGTTTATTTCAGATCTTCTAAGGACAGTCCCACGAGCCAGAGCAGATATGTATGATGACATTCCTAGTGACAGCAGATACACTCTGGCTGGATCTGTAGCCCACCCTCGAGACACTGGGAGAGAAAGCCTGAGAGGTGATGTATTTCCAGGACCTTCTTTCAGATCAAGCAACCCTTCTGTAAGTGAAGACAGCTTCTTTCGCAAAGAATGTGGCCGGGATCTGGAATTTTCCCACTCTGATTCCCGAGACCAAGTTTTTGGCCACCGGAAATTGGGACATTTCCGTTCTCAGGACTGGAAATTTGCACTCCGTGGCTCTTGGGAACAAGACTTTGGCCACCCTGTTTCTCAAGAATCCCCCTGGTCGCAGGAGTATAGTTTTGGTCCTTCTGCACTACTGGGGGAATTCGGTTCCTCCAGGCTGATTGAGAAAGAGTGTCTGGAGAAAGAAAGTCGGGATTACGACGTGGACCGTCCAGGGGAGACAGACTCTGTGCTGAGGGGCAGTGGCCAAGTCCAGGGCAGAGGCCGGGGTCTAAACATCGTTGACCAGGAGGGGGCCCTTTTAGGAAAGGGGGAGACTCAGGGCCTCCTCCCATCTAAAGGGGGAGTTGGAAAGCTTGTCACACTAAGAAGTGTGAGTACGAAAAAAGTACCCACTGTAAACCGTATTACTCCCAAAACTCAGGGCACCAACCAAATCCAGAAAACCACCTCAAGTCCTGATGTGACCCTGGGGACGAACCCAGGGACAGAAGATATCCAGTTTCCTACTCAGATCCCTTTGGGGCTCAGTCTGAAGGATATTCGGCTCCCCAGAAGAAAGATGAGCTTTGACCTCATAGATAAGTCTGATGTTTTTTCGAGATTTGGGATAGAAATAATCAAATGGGCAGGATTCCACACCATAAAAGATGATGTTAAATTTTCCCAGCTTTTCCAGACTCTCTTTGAACTCGAAACCGAAACCTGTGCTAAAATGCTCGCTTCATTCAAATGCTCCTTAAAACCAGAGCACAGAGATTTTTGCTTTTTTACTATCAAATTTTTAAAGCACTCTGCTTTGAAAACACCCAGAGTTGATAACGAGTTTTTAAATATGCTTTTAGACAAAGGTGCTGTGAAGACCAAAAATTGCTTTTTTGAAATCATAAAGCCCTTTGACAAGTATATAATGAGGCTTCAAGACCGGCTTCTGAAGAGTGTCACACCCCTCCTCATGGCCTGCAATGCCTATGAGCTGAGTGTCAAAATGAAGACCCTCAGCAATCCCCTGGACTTGGCTGTTGCCCTGGAGACCACCAATTCTCTCTGCCGGAAATCTCTAGCCCTCTTGGGACAGACTTTCTCCTTGGCCTCTTCTTTCCGGCAAGAGAAAATCTTAGAAGCTGTCGGCCTCCAAGATCTAGCTCCCTCTCCTGCCGCGTTTCCAAATTTTGAGGACTCTACTCTGTTTGGAAGAGAGTACATCGATCACCTGAAGGCCTGGCTGGTCAGCAGTGGGTGTCCCCTCCAGGTCAAGAAAGCCGAACCCGAGCCAACCCAAGATGAGGAGAAAACGGTTCCTCCTACCAAACCCGAAGTCCAGGCCACGTCTCCAAGTGGGCTGAGTGATGGTAAGGAAAGCAGCGAAAGTTCCTATTTCTTGTGATTAGTTTGTTTGTCATGTTTTCTTGTAATGTCTCTTATTTTCTTTGAGATTTTTACACAGAATTTTTTAGCCAACTGGAAACATCAGAATTTTAGTAGAAAACTCCGATTGGCCAGTGTACATGTCTGCTTCATTCTGTAAGCATATATTAGGAATCTTCTGTCTACCACAGAAGTCCTTAGATGTTTCTGGGTCACAGACTCCTGATCAAAAGCTGTGGCCCTGGTCAGGAAAAATGCACATGTATTTGTACACAATTTTGCCTCTGCCTTCTGGCGGGGCGGGGGGGGAGGGTTTGTGCCATTCTGCAGCCAAGGTTAAGAAGCCCTTGTTGTTACAGCATCCCCATCTTTCCCACCCTAAGGTATTACTAGAGAGGAAAGTAAACACTGGGCTCTGGGAAAGTAAACACTGGGCTCTGTCTCTGGGGAGTCCCCAGGCTCTTAAGGGACAGAAATGATAAAACCCAGCTTCTCCTGTGCCAGGATTAAGGGGGATGGAAGAGATCCCAGCCAAGGGGAGTTGGGGAGGCCGTGTTTGAGCTGTGTCAAGGGACTGGCAGAGATTAGCCAGGTCTGCCCAGGTAGTAGAAGCACCTGTCTACCCTGAGAGACTCAGTTTTCTAGAATGGCTAAAGATGATAGATCACTTAGGTACATCTGGTAACCTGCAGTTAACAAATCAGCTTTGAGGAGGTTCCAGAAAGGCCAACAAAGAGGTAATATAAACACTGGCTATTTGGTATCCCTTCTCTCTCCTGCTTAGCGCCCAGGATGAATGCTGTCATAGTCCAGACCTGACCCAGAAATCATGAGCATTATGTGGTGGCTTTGTGACCGGCGAGGAAGCACTTTCCCCCCTTTACCTCCGGAGGAGGAAGTCCTTTTCCCCCCAAGACAGTTTTCACCTTCCACTGCCCCAGCCATGTGGGAAAGCCTTATTTGTCCCTGAATCTCTTTACTCCCCTATACACTTATGGAACCCTGACTACATCAGGCACAGAGTAGGTCCCACTATGGATGGGCAGCCACACCTACCTCTTGGAGAGGGAGCCTTCCAGAAGTGGGCTCAGGGCCGAAGCAGGACGCCTCCTTCCCACACCCCACAAAGTGGGGGAGTGGAAAGTCAGTGTAATGTCAGTACTGAAGAACTTTGTATGAAAAAGTCTCCCGTAACTTAAAGTTGTCCACCACCCTTCCCTGGTTTTGCTGCTTCACAGGTTTGCCCGCAGCTGCTGTCTTGGTGTACTGAAAACACTACAGTCTGTTCTTTTACAGGACTATCAAAGGTCTTTTTCTGTGTTTCTACAGCAATTGCTGCATCATGATACTGACCTAACGTAAATTACCTCACCCTTCCCTCGATGTGGGACTCATGCTGCCTTTTACTAGAGGCCTCTGAGGCTAAGCAGAGGCGGGTTCCCTAGTAATTGACATCTGCAAGCCTGGGCTGTCTGGACAGCAGGTAGATGGCACCAGAGCCCATGTCTTGTGGGGCACTGCTCTGCTGCTGCTTCCATTACTGTTAGAAATGCTGAGATGACATCTTCGGTTGAATGCTTTGATGACTCTTCCTGTTGTTTTTTAAGTTCTCTGTAGAATTTGGTCTCAAGAGGAGGATTATGGGGCCAAAGCTGGGGCCCTTCCTTGTGGTTACCTTCTCAAGAGGTGGTTGTAGTGATCCAAAAGTTGTATTGTTTTTGAAACCTTCTGACTTTGAACTCACTCCTCTGTAAAGTCATGTAAAACTAAAAGTTCTATAAAATGAGAGCCAATAATCAAAGGGGAAATACTTGCAACAGCACGACGATTGAAGAATCAATTTATCCGGTATAAAAAGCTTACACTGATATTTAAAATAAGCTCAAAGCTGTATCTTGGACATAGGCAAGGAGAGGACAATGCAGTTAGTTACTCGACACAACAAACGGGCAAACCTCTCCAGTTCAGGAGTGGTTTTTGCAGATTCTTTTTTTGGTTTTAAATATTTACCTTAGTGCAGAAGCAGGGGAGGGGCAGAGAGAAAGGGTGACAGGATTGAAGCAGGTTCTGGGCTGACAGCACAGTGCCTGATGTGGGGCTCAAACTTGCAAACCGCAAGATCGTGACCTGAGCCAAAGTCGGATGCTTAACTGACTGAGCCACCCAGGTACCTCCTGGAGTGGTTTTTATCAAATGACCGAACAGACCATTCTGTGATATTAAAATTAGCAAATATCAGAAAACTAAATAAACAGTCTTATTAATTGAGGGCACAGATGCTCTTCTGTGTTGCTGGTGGCCTTGTAAATTAAAATTCATATTGAAGGAAGTTTATACTTTAGGAAATGCTTTTCTTTTCATATATTCGAATATTTTCTATGAACATCTACCTTAGGGCCACTCACTTTTTTGATTAGGGAATTTTGTTTTGCAAATTTATATATATGTTTTCTGATTATAAAGCATGCATATTTAAATTTTTTTTTTTTAATGTTTATTCATTTTTGAGAGACAGACAGAGCATGAGCTGGGGAGGGGCAGAGAGAGAGAGACATGGAATCTGAAACAGGCTCCAGGCTCTGAGCTGTCAGCACAGAGCCCAATGAGGGGCTCAAACTCACGGATCAGGAGATCATGACCTGAGCTGAAGTTGGACCGACTGAGCCACCCAGGCACCCCTACATATTTATTTTTTATAGCTACAGCACAAAGAAAATGAAGTCCCTGGTAAATCTACCGTTCATAGATAACATCTATTAACATTCTGGAATATTTCCTTCTAATCTTTTTTACTACATGTCTGTATTTATATATCTTTTCTTACCTCTTTTATATTGGGAATCATAACCTAAATATTTTTTTATGTGTTTTATACCTAGACATGTTTTATATCTTTTATATTTTTTCCTGAATGTGAACATTCTAGTTAAGCGATACATGAAAAACAGAATTGAGTTGCTGCAGATCATTTCCTTCTATAGAATATATGCATACATTGCTCTGTATAGTCATCGTGAGCTTGTGACTTTCTTTCCTAGTGTTTATGCTATTCTGTCTTTTGGGAAGATATTTTACATATTGGTTTTTAAAATACTGTGCTGCTTTCCTCTTTTCAACGCTGGTTTCTCGGGAATGAGGATTTTGGTCACTGGTGCCTGCTTAAGTTCCATCCTAAGCCTCTGGCTCTGTCCTGGTTGTCTCAGGCCCCACGCGGTCCAATGCGTTTCTCAGAAAAGCCCTTTTGTGTGTTCCAGCGGTTCCTCAGCGAGCAGATCACAAGGTGGTGGACACTATCGACCAGCTGGTCACACGTATTGTCGGAGGCAGCCTGTCTCCCAAAGAGAGAACTCTTCTCAAGGAGGACCCTGCTTACTGGTAGGTCTTTAAATTTTGGCCCTCCACATCCCTCCCATAGAACACATGGCAAACTTGGTGTCGTGATGGTATCCAATGCAGAGGGTGAGTGAGATATCTGTTTTGAGCATTGGTATTTGCCAGTGGGAAGAGCATGAGGGGGGGTGAGGTTCACCTGCATTCAAGCCCTGGCCCTCCTGCAGGCATGCCATGTGGCCTTCTCTCATCCAGGCATGGAACCTCTCAACCCTCTGTGCTGACTTAAGGATGAGGTGAGAGGTACATGCACAGAGCACATGAAGTTAAGGAATGTGTCACAGCAGTTGTTTGTGACTTGTTGCTGCTACTCTTTGTTAAACTCTTTCCTTTTGCCTTATTCACTCTTCACATGAATAGAACAACTTTTTAAAATTAAAGTTTTGACCATAAATATAGTACTTTTTAGTGGAAATCAGGAACAACAGATAGTAGGGGGAAGCCACCTGTGTGCCCACCAACATCTACTGACATTTTTGCATGTTTGCCTCCAGTCTTCCTGCTCACTGTGGGCTGTTTGGGTTTCTGTTTAATGTAGCTGTGGTTTTACTATGATCTGTCCTGTTCTTATTTTTATTTGTATGTATGTATTTATATGTATTTTTCCTGCTCATTTTAGAGAACACAGGAAAATGCTCATATTCTTTATTCTTCATAAGCGTTTTCAGAGAGCTGCATTTACACTCCATAGAGAAGGTGGCCAGAGTTTAGCCATTCCTCTCTTACTGGATTTTCAGAATGATTTTGATTATATACTGTCTGAAACTGCTTCAGTGAATCACTTAACGTCTCATATTTTCTTATGTGTTTAGGATTATCTCTAGATTTGATTGCTGCAAGTGAAAATATTTTAAAAGTGGCATATGCCCTTTGTAAAAATAGAGAAAAATAAAAAGGTAAAGATACCATCACTCACCTCCACCGTTTCTCCCTCTTAGTATGTCCTGCGTTTCAAATGTAACATCACTGTCCCTGTTAATCGGTGGTTGCACTCCTTCCGTCGTATGCAGGTACCATAGCATACTTGACCAATGCCCATTGGTGGGTTCTTGGATACTTTCTAGTTTTTCCCCACTGTAAATACTTTTATGATGAACAACATTTTGCTTGTATTTCTGTCTACATGTCTGGCAGTTTATTAGGGGAATATCTGGGCATGAAATTGCTGGGCTAAAGACAAAGTTAACTTTAAACTTTTTTTTTTTTTTTTTTTTTTTTACATTTATTTACTTTTGAGACAGAGAGAGACAGAGCATGAACAGGGGAGGGTCAGAGAGAGGGAGACACAGAATCCGAAACAGGCTCCAGGCTCCGAGCTGTCAGCACAGAGCCCGACGCAGGGCTCGAACTCACGGACCGCGAGATCATGACCTGAGCCGAAGTCGGCCGCTTAACCGACTGAGCCACCCAGGCGCCCCAAAGTTAACTTTAGAGGCTTTGATCTCTGTCACTGTTTGATCTCTGTCACTGTTTCTCAGCTGCAGCATGATTGACTTCTGACTCTGGATAAGCCTCTGTGGTGGGGACTGTCCTGTGCTTTGCAGATTATTTAGTGGCATCCTTGGCCTCCCCCAGATGCTGGATGCCAGTAGAATCCTCCCTCCTAAATGCTACCCACCTGGGGCAGGAGTTGTCCCTGGTGGAGACCGTCGATCTTTATCATCAGGTTATTTTTTGTGGGTTATCTGTCCCAGTTGACACTCGCTATCCTCTGTAAGCATGCTGTGCCCTCAACTGTGTTTTGACTTCGAGATAATTTCATAGTGTGATGTTTTACCTCATATTCCTTTGTTAATTAACAAAGATTACACATTTCCTCATAGTACATCTAGTTGTAGTTTCTTTTTTTCAGTGTCTATTCAGGCCTTGTCTGATCAGCATTGTACCTATACTGGACTTAGTATTTTTTTTTTAATTTTTTTTTTTTGATAACGTTTATTTATTTTTGAGAGACAGAGAGAGTGTGAGGGGGGGAGGGGCAGAAAGAGAGGGAGACACAGAATCCAAAGCAGGCTCTAGGCTCTGAGCTGTCACCGGGGAGCCCGATGCAGGGCTTGTACCCATGAACTGTGAGATCATGACCTGAGCCAAAGTCAGACGCTCAACCGACTGAGCCACCCAAGCGCCCTGCCTTTTTTTTTTTTTTTTTTAAGTTTATTTATTTTGAGTGAGAGAGAGACCAACCAGTAGGGAGGGGCGGGGGGGTGCTGCAGAGGATCAGAAGTGTGCTCTATGCTGACAGCAGAGAGCCCGATGTAGGGCTCAAACTCATGAACCATGAGATCATGACCTGAACCGAAGTCAGATGCCCAACCTACTGAGCCACCCAGGCACCCAGGACTTAGTATTCTTGCTATTGTAATTACTAAAGATGCTTGAAAGGCATAAATTTCCATGTAACAGTACCAGAGGTTTGGTCTTAAGCAGCATGAAGGGGAACGGTTGGATCTTATTTGGTTTTATTTTTACAGAATTCTTGCACTCATTTGGATTATTTTCATGTTTAGAATGAGGTGAGCATATAACTTAAAAGTTAAAAAAACCAGCAACCTAACTGTTCTATCGTTATTTATTGAAAACTTCATTTTCAAACACTTTTGCTTTCTCTGTACTTGGTACTCTTCTCAGCGCTTTATAGATTTAAGCACTAACTGGTTGAATCCTCGTAAACCTCATGAGGCGGGTCTGATGCCATCCTTCTTCTACAGACCAGAAACTTGAGGCCTAGGGAGTCCTTTTACCTCAAGAGTACAAAGCTAGTAAGACAGAGTTGAGATTCTCATCCAGGCTCTTGTTCTCAATCAGTGTGCATGCTGAAGGAAGGAAGCTAGAGAGGCTCGGATTGGTAGGGGAAAGCAGAGGCCAAACCCTCTGGGTAAGGTATTATCCAGACTTGGAAGTCCCAGGCACAGTTTCCAGGTGCTGCTTCGCTGCAACAGTTAGGAATCTTGATGCCCGAACTACGCAGCTTAGAGTTGTGTGAATAAATAATATTTGGAAATACAAGAGGAATTGATCGCTCTGTATCGTGTCAGGAGACTTGAATATAATTCTCTGAGATGGGTAGATGTCATCTAAATAAGGGAATAGTTACAACACAGTGAGCGGGTATAAGCAGGTAAAGATGATGTGCTAATGTTTGTTGAGCAGTAATGAATGCCAAGCAGTGTTTAAAGGGTTTTCCTTACAAGTAAAAGTGTATAACTCAAGCCTCACAACAACGTGATGATGTAGTTTATTATTGCCATCTGTCCATCCCATCTTACAGATAGAGGAACTGAGGCACAGAAAAATTCAGTAAATCTCGTGGCTAATAAGTGGCTATGCTGGGATTTGAACCCAGCAGGCTGGCTTGGGAATGTTCTGTGTGTGTGTGTGTGTGTGTGTGTGTGTGTGTGTGTGTGTGTGTGTATTTATTTATTTATTTATTTATTTATTTAATGTTTATTTTTGAGAGAGAGACCGAGACAGAGAACGAGCAGGGGAGGGGCAGAGAGAGAGGGGGAGACAGAATCCAAAGCAGGCTCCAGGCTCTGAGCTGTCAGCACAGAGCCCAATGTAGGGCTCGAACCCGTGAACCATGAGAGCATGACCTGATCCAAAGTCGGATGCTTAACCAACTGAGCCACCCAGGCAACTCTTGTTCTATGCTTTTAACATTATGGTCCACTGGAACTTGGGGAAGTTAATTTGTGACTGACATCCTCAGACTGAACTTGGCATCAGAGCTGTCCAGGGGAAAGGGACCTGCATCCTGGGGTTCTGGATGACCTGGGTGCTGACTCTGCTTTTTGCCCCGGGTGAAGGGTACCCTTGCTGGGGCTGCATTTGATAAGAGAACCAGACCATCTGTGTTGGTCAGTGTTCTTTTATGTAGGAATCCTTGTTTCTTAGGGTGCCATCTGGCAGGATGCTGCTGTTGGCCCAGCAGAGTGTCTCAGGCAGCATGCAGCCTGTTTCCTCACATCCAGCCAGACTTTAACTGTGCAGATAGCAGCAGCAGGAGTGTTCCATGGAGCTGCCCGCCAGGGACACTCCATGTCCCGTGGTGCTGCTGGCACCCTGCTTCATGCAGGCAGCTGGCATCCATTCGATTTCTGTCCTTGGTGATCAGGAACCTCACCTAGTAAGTGGCCTCTTAATGTCTAACAGTCTGAAGGCCACCTGAAATATTGCCATACCCACCAAATAATATTCATTCTTCTTTAACACAGACTGAAATTGAACATTCACAAAAACCTGTTATATATAAGGTCACAGAGAAAATCTCAGCACATCCCAAGAAAGGAAAATCACGTGGGTCACATTACCCAACGCATAAAAGTCAAAACTAGCAACAACCAAAATAAAACCTGCTTCTAAATAACTTTTGAGTGAAGGGGAATCAGAACTGATATTGGAAACTCTTTAGAGGGAAGCAGCCATGGGAGGTCTATACACCGAATGCAGCTGCAACCACATGTAGAGAAAAATGCAAACTGGGACGCATCTGTCAGAAATAAGAGTAAACGTAAGCATTCACCACATGAAGCTAGAAGGAAATGGCAAAAAAAAAAAAAAAAAAAAAAACCGACCCTAGAAGGGAAGGGTTAATAGAGATGAAAGAAGGGGCCAGTGAAATGGGAAACAAAGTGAAGAATGTGTAAGTTTCCCTCCATGCCTCTTTTCTATCCATTCCCCAGAGCTAATTAAGTTTGCTTTAAATTCTTTGAACCTATGTGAGAAAAGTAAATACACGTGGATGTATGTACACAAAGCAAGTTCATGGGGTCCTTACCAATGTTGGTGTTCCTCTGTAGCTTGCTGTCTTCTTTGGCCCTATGGTGGATGTCTTTCTGTGTCAGTACTCGTGACTCAGCCTCCTCCCCTTTCCTGTACTGCTCTTGTTACAGCTCTGGCACACGATTTCACAACCATGGCACTCTGGCCTCAGTGATGCTGTTGAAGGGTTACTGAGCACCCAGCCGCCCTGGGCCCTTTGAAGGGTGTCACCTCCCAAAAATGGGTTCTACAATTGACAGAATGGCAGTGTCTCTGTGGCTCCAGAGTGACTGGTTTGTGTTACAAGGCCACCAGGGGTTGTGAGTTCCTTCGTGGCAGGTGATGGTGGGACCCAAAGAGGAATCGAGTGCTGGATCAGAGCTCCCTGTTGCCCTACAGTTACTCTGGGCAGGATGGGGGACCTGGGCCGTCCATGGAGCAGAGCTTCTCACGCAGCAGGGAGGCTGCCACTTAGAAAGGATGTGCAGAAATGTGGTTGTAGCAATGATTTGGTATCGGGTGGTGTTTTAACCAATATCCTTCGGTGCCTGTTTTGTTATACAGGTTTTTGTCTGATGATAGTAGTCTGGAGTATAAATATTACAAACTGAAGCTGGCAGAAATGCAGAGGATGAGCCATACCTTACCAGGAGCAGATCAAAAGCCCACAGCAGCAGAGTGTGCGGTCCGGGCCATGCTGTATGCTCGGGCAATCCGGAGCCTCAAGAAGAAGCTCCTCCCCAGCCGGCGGCGGGGGCTGCTCCGCACTCAAGGGCTCCGGGGCTGGAAGGTGAGGAGAGCAACCACTGGGACCCAGACCCTCCTGTCCTCGGGTGCCAGACTGAAACACCATGCCCGGCAGGCTCCAGGTTCGTTGCAGGGAAAGCTGTCCCAGCCAGATGGAAATGCTGCTGCCAAGGACTGCCCACCAGACCCAGCCGGACCCTCTCCTGGGGACCCCAGCCCAGAAGCCTCGGGCCCATCCCCCAAGCTAACAGGAGTGGAAGTCCCTGAAGCCCCTCAAACTTCCTCTCCCTGCCCATCTGCTGACGGTGAGTACTCATTCCTGTCCCCCTCTTCTGGGCCCCGGCCCTGATTCACCAGTCTTCAGGGTTGGGGGGGTACGACCTGGATGGTCTGAGCAGCAGGCAGAAGCAGTAGGAACCTGGCCAGGACAGGTGCACGTGGAGGCACTTTCTTTTTTCTAGTTTCCTAGAGGGGCTCGCCCTCGAGTCCCGTAGCAGTATTCCTCCTGTCCTGAGGGTGGACCTGACTCAGCGAGCTACCTGGTGACTGTGCCTCCCTGCAAGGTCCTACTGCTGGCTACCGGGTTGTGCCGTGTGCCCGTGCTTGGGGCTTTAAGCTCCTTGATCCATTTCTCACTCCATTCTTGCCCTTCTTTACATTCCATTGGGCTGCCCTTGTCTCTCATTCTGCTGCCTCTTTTTCCCCTAGGATCTCTGCTATCCTCAGGGTTAGCTGACCTGCACTTTCTGGTTTCTCCTGGCTATTATCTTTTCTCTCTGCAGTAGGCCTGCCCCTCCCTGACCAGTATTTGTCACTTAGCACTAGGTGGGAATGAGAGGGGAAAAAAAATGTCCACAAGTGCTACATTCTCTAGCTACTGCCATATAACGAAACATTCCAAACTGTGGCTTCAAACTGGGGGTATCCAGTGTTGCTCTGAGTCTGCTGAACTCAGTTGGGCCTATATTTGTGTCTATGGGCAGCAACTGGTTGGGGCCATCGGCTGGGGTAGCAGGGTTATGGGGGCCACATGCCTGTCACCCCCTAGCAGCTAGCCTGGGTTTGTTCACCTGACAGTTGGGGTTGGGCCTCCAGAAGAGGCAGTAGGGGGGCTCGAGACCTCCGAAGCCCAGGTTCCACCCTTATGTCACATTCTGTTGGTCAGCAGGAGTCCCAGGGCCAGTCCCAATTTGTGGAGAGAGCTGCAGAGTCCTGTGGCAAAGGGCAAGGATGCAGTGAGGGGACACAAGGGCTGTCTCTGTAATTAGTCTCCACAGTCCCCCAAAGTTGCAATTGGAAGCAGCAGCCTAGAACTGACACACGACAGTTGCTTTGTTTTATAGTTGACGTCAAGACAATGGAGACTGCAGAGAAACTGGCCAGATTTGTTGCTCAGGTGGGACCAGAGATCGAACAATTCAGCATAGAAAACAGCACCGACAACCCTGACTTATGGTATGTAGCCATCATGCCCTTTTGACTGAGTGTGTTTATCCCACAAGTGTCCTGAGAACCCACTGGGTGGCCTGGCAGACACACTTCTGCCCCAAGAGGCACCCCAGGATAAGTTCTGGCTTCACTTTTGGTGAGCTCAGGGCTGTAAGAGGGAAGCATCTGCTTAGTGGTATTGGGCGGTGCTGCCCTCTTCTGGGACATCAGGAAAAACCTGCCCTGGAGGGAAGTTTAAGCTGTATTTGAAGGTCAGTTGGGCTTTGACCAGGGGCGGGGGAGAGAGCACCCACACAGAGAGGCTAATAGATTCCCCAGAACCTTTGCAGAGGTGGAGTAGTGTGGAGTAGTGGGAGGAAGAGGGCAGGGTACTGTCCCTGGTCACATCAGTGCTGTGGGCGGATGGTGAGAATTTGCTGCTCCTACAGTGATGGATGGGTCCTATTCCAGTTGTGGGCAGCAAGCACTTCCGTGTAGTGGTGGCCTGGTATCTTTTTGCCAGGAAGGGGTGCCGTTACCCTCGCCATTCCTCAGATGGGGTGGCCCACTCAATACCACACAGCCTGCAGGTGACAGAACCAGAAACCTGCTCTTTCTTGAGGGGTGCAGGCTCCCCTCCAGAGGGAGGCTACCTGGGAGCCATGTGTTCCTGGTACTGAGCCGTAACCCTGCTGGGCTCCACTCATCGCAGGCACCGTTGCCATGCTGTGTGAATTGTATCCAGTAGTTGCCTGGGAACTCTGGACCCTTGCCCTACTCCTTCCATGCTGGAGAGTCATGCTTTAGTCTAATTAAGACTACAGTTGAGGGGCGCCTGGGTGGCTGAGTCAGTTAAGCCTCCGACTTCACCTAGGTCATGATCTCACAGTTTGTGAGTTCGAGCCCTGCATCTGGACTTTGCACTGTCAGTGCAGAGCCTGCTTGGGATTCTCGCTCTCCCTTCTCTCTCTGCCTCTTCTCTCAAAATACATAAATAAATAAAACTTAAAAAAATAAAAGACTGTCGTTGAAAACTTCCCATTTCCTAGAGCATTTCTGGGACCCAGTTGTGACCGAGCATGCTTGATGGGAACCTTGAGTAAGTTCTGCACTGGCATGCCTCCTGTTTTCCTGTGAGACCCACACCAGCCCCTTGGAGCACTGACGGTTTCATGGGTGCTCAGCCTGATCCTGTCTTTTATAGTCCTGGTGACCCTGGGGCCTGCTGGGCCTTAACGGTTCTCGTATTTGGGCTACCTGCTACACACACGACCTCGCTCAGGCAGTTCCGGCTGAAGGGGACAGCCCAGGAGCATTTCATTGGCTGTTTTCCCCAGCGAGAACTCCATCATCCTGGGCACCTGGCACTGCCATGGTTTTGGTTCATTGTCACCCTCTCTGACAGACTTTTCTCAGCAGTGTTCCCTAGAAGGCTCTGTCCCCACCTTGCCCATACAGAGAGCCCCTCATTGTACAGTAACATTAGGTGGAATGATTTACCCTGTCCCCCAGTGCTCACTGAGTAGTTTGAGAATGATGGCACCCAATAGCACCCCTATTTAGGAAAGACCTTCCGAGGTGACTTTTTGTTTCTTTTCCTTTAGAAAAATGATACTTCTGATGTGCTCAGTAGTTGTTTGAGTTCATTCATTTTGTGGGTGTGGTCATGTCAACAATGACATATAGTCAGGTTTATTTCTACAGAGGTTCAGTTTTGAGACTATTTTTCCTATCCTTTTTAATTTAATGTAAGAAATAAGTATGGTATTTGCATGGTTCTAAAGTAAAAATTAACAAAAGATAAGCTCAGAGAAACCTCATCCCCTCAACCTATCAGTAGGAAACTGTTTTCGTTCATTTCTAGTGTGTGTGCCTTTCCCCCTTTGTTCTTACACCACAAATGACCTTCTGTATGTAGTAGACACTTTTGCACCTTGTTTTTTTCCTTTCACAACCTATCCAGAAGTCCCCTTCTGCCTGTCCCACCTGTACCCTCCTTCTCTTGTCCTCTGTGTCATTCTCCACATGCAGCCACACCAGGGTCACTCCGTAGCTGCAGGCATTCACACTGCTCTTATGGCCCCTTTAATGGCCTCATGCACAATGGCTTTGTGTTTGTGGAGAAAATCTTCCGTTATCTCTCAGAAGGGGGATTATTGGGTCCAAGATCATTGCAAACGTAATTCAGTAAATAATGCGGCTTCTCCTCCCCAAGGGCCACTCCCCACGCAGTGTCAGGAGTACCAGTCCCCACCTCTTACCTTTTGACATACCTTAGAGCCAATAGGATTCATGAGAAATTTCTAATTTCCACAGTGAAATTTTAGTTTTCATTTTTCTTATGAGTGAAATTGAACATTTTTTCTTTTGGTAATTTTTTAAAAAATTATTTGTTTTTTAATTTACATCCAGGTTACTTAGCATATAGTGCAACAATGATTTCAGGAGCGTATTTCAGTGATTCATTCCCTATGTATAACACCCCCTACTCCTCCAAATAAGTGTCTTTCTTAATGCTTCTTACCCATTTAGGCCATCCCCACTCCCACAACCCTTTCAGCAACCCTCTGTTTGTTCTCTACATTTAAGAGTCTCTTATGTTTTGTCCCCTTCCCTGTTTTTATATTATTTTTGCTTTTCTTCCCTTATGTTCACCTGTTTTGTATCTTAAATTCCTCATATGAGTGAAGTCATATGATATTTGTCTTTCTCTGACTAATTTTGCTTAGCAAATACCCTCTAGTTCTATCCACATAGGTGCAAGTGGCAAGATTTCACTCTTTTTGATTGCCAAGTAATACTCCATTGTATATATATACCACATCTTTGTCCGTTCATCTGACGACAGACATTTGGGCTCTTTCCATACTGTGGCTGTTGTCGATAGCACTGCTATAAACGTTGGGGTGCGTGTGCCCCTTCAAAACAGCACACCTGTATCCCTTGGATAAATACCTAGTGCAATTGCTGGGCCATAGGGTAGTTCTATTCTTAATTTTTTGAGGAATCTCCATACTGTTTTCCGGAGTGGCTGCACCAGTTCCCACCAGCAATGCAAAAGAGATCTTCTTTCTCTGCATCCTTGCCAACAGCCTGAGTTGTTAATTTTAGCCATGGTGTGAGGTGGTATCTCATGGTGGTTTTGATTTGTATTTCTCTGATGAGTGATACTGAGCATCTTTTCATGTGTCTGTTACCCATCTGGGTGTCATCTTTGGACAAGTGTCTCTTCATGTCTTTTGCCCATTTCTTCACTGGATTATTTGTTTTTTGGGTGTTGAGTTTGATAAGTTCTTTATAGATTTTGGATACTCACCCTTTTTCTGGTATGTCATTTGCAAATATCTTCTCCCATTCCATTGGTTGCCTTTTAGTTTTGCTGATTGTTTACTTCGCTGTGCAGAAGCTTTTTATATTGATGAGGTCCCAATAGTTATTTTTGCTTTTGTTTCCCTTGCCTCCAGAGACGTGTTGAGTAAGAAGTTGCTGCGGCCAAGGTCAAAGAGGTTTTTGCCTGCTTTCTCCTCTAGGGTTTTGATGGCTTCCTGTCTTACGTTTAGGTTTTTCATCCATTTTGAGTTTATTTTTGTGTATGGTGTAAGAAAGTGGTCCAGGTTCATTCTTCTGCATGTCGCTGTCCAGTTTTCCCAGCACCACTTGCTGAAGAGACTGTCTGTATTCCATTGGCTATTCTTTCCTGCTTTGTCAAAGATTAGTTGACCATACGTTTGTGGGTCCATTTCTGGGTTCTCTATTCTGTTCCATTGATCTGGATATCTGTTTTTGTGCCATGAACATCTTTTCATAAACTTCAGTGTCTTTTGTGTATCCTTCTGTAACCTATTCATTTGTCCCTTAAAAAAAAAAAAAAAGATTGTCTTTTAAAAAACAGCTTTGTTGTTGTAAATAGTTTGCCTTTTTTAGAATTTTGTGTCAATGCACCTTGTTCTTGCTTTTTGTCTGGCTCCTTACTCAGCACGATTACTTGGATTCAGCGGTGTTTGTTGCATGTATCCCCAGTTCACGCCTCTTTGTTGCTGAGTGTATACCATTGTGTGGCTGGACCAGTTATCTACCCATTCACCTGTTGATGGCATTGAGACGTTTCCAGTCTGGGATGATTACAAATAAAGCCGCTGTGAGAATTTGCATATAGGCCTTTATTTCTCTTCAGTAAATACCAAGGAGAGCAAAGGCTGGCTCCATGGTAGGTCCATGGTTAACTTTTGAAGAAACTGCCAAGCTGCCTTTCTAAGTGGTTGCAACCATTTTGCATTTTTAGCAGCCTGGATGAGAGTTCTAATTCCTCCCCGTCCTCATCAGCACTTGTTAGCGTCAGTGTCCATGTTAGTGTCCCAGTGCGGGGAGGTGGTGTCACTCTCTGGTTCTCATTTCTCCAAGGACTAGTGATGCTGAGTGTTTCAAGTATGCCTATGTGCTTTCTATATGTAAGTGTCCCGTTTGGATCTGTGGTCCAGCTTTGATTGGACCACATTTATTTACTTATTAATCAAGTTGGAGGCTTCGTTGTATGTTCTTTGTATGCGTCCTTTATCAGGTGTATGATTTGCAGATACTTCCTCATCTGTGACTTGTTTTCTCATCCTAGCAGTCTTTTGTGGGGCACAAGTTCTTAGAGATTGTGTTTTTGAGGCACCTGACTGCCTCAGTAGGAAGGGCGTGCAATTCTTGATCTCAGGGTTGTGTGTTCAAGGCCCACATCGGGTGTAGAGATTACTTAAAAATAAAATCTTTTCTAAAATATTTATGTAAGTGATCTCTATACCCGACGTGGGGCTCAAACTCACAACCCTGAGATCACGAGTCCCATGCCCTATTGGCTATTGAGTTGGCCAGGTGCCTCTTCTTTCTCAGTTTTTAGGAGCTCTTACCTATGAAATAGTTGCACGTTTTCTTCTTAGTTTGATGTTTATCTTTCCTTTTGCTTATGCTTTGTTCTGCAGTGCAGAAGTGTTTCATATAATCAAATTTCTCAATTCTTTTTAATTGCACCTGGATACTGAGTCATAGAAGTTCTCTCCCCATACACGGGTTATAAAGACATTTATATCTTTTTCTCTAGCACTTGTATGGCTTCAGTTTTACATTTAGATCCCCTATCTGTGTGGGGTTATTCCAGAGCAGAGGGTGCTACATGGATCCAATTAAATATTTTTCTGGAAAGCTCCCCAGTTGTCCTGACACCATTTGTTGAGAAGATCATCTTTTTTGCCCTGGTTTGAGAGACCACCTTCATCAGATGCCTTGTTTCTGGCCTTTCTCTTGGTGTTTCTGTCCATGTGTCCAAGGACTAGTACCACACCGTTTTAACTATAGAGGCTTCATACACCTTATAATACCTGGTAGGGCTGGAACCCTTCATTGATTTGTTCAAAGTTCTCCCAGATACCTTTACGTAGTTATTTTTAACTATGAAGTCTAGAATCACGTTCAAATCCAGAAAAAAATGACGCTTTTATCAGAATAGGATTATGCATTAATATATTAGGGAAGAATCAACATAGTCATGAGGTTGAGTTGTCCCAGCCAAGAACAAGGGCTTCTTTCCTTGGGTCCAAGTATATTTTGTATCTTCGGGCATGTTTTCAGTTTTCTCACACTAGCCACAGCCCCAGGTCACGGTGGCCGCAGGACTCTGAGGTGCAGAGAGGCGTTATCGCCACCACATTCACTTAGCTTCACTGTAAAACAAGGGGTAGAAGTGACACCCCTTCCTCCGTCTCCTACCTGGCAGTGTGAGAGGAACCAGGCAGTCACGGTGAACACACAGAGGCCCAGGGTGGATGGTGACAGACTAGAAAGGGATGAGGCGAGGGCCAGGTTGGATCTCTGGCTCCAGCATTGGCGCTTTTTCCAGCACAGGCCCTGGTCATTCCCTCAAACCTTTTCCTCCACCCTCTTCCCCTGAAAAGCAATCAGGCCTCCTACATTCTAGCTCCTTTGTTAAATTACTAATATTCCTCAGACTTCTCTGTCTCATTGTGAAGCTGCACCATCAACTGTAGCTGGTAGAAAGAGGTCAGGTTATTTGCTCCTTGGTCCCCCTCCCAGCTTTGTCGGATCTACTCTGGACAATGTCAGCAAATATGAATGTTCAGAGGACCCTCTGGTTAACCAGTGTATTTCATCCTTATCCCAGGTTTCTCCATGACCAAGATAGTTCAGCCTTCAAATTCTATCGGAAGAAAGTATTTGAACTATGCCCATCGATTTGTTTTACGTCATCTCCACTGAACCTCCACGCCGGGGAGAGTGCTGATTCTCAGGAGAGCCCCCATGACCCCATGGAAGGGGAAGGAGAGTTTGAAGATGATCCCCCTCAGCACGAGGCTGAGCTGGAGAGCCCGGAGGTGATGCCTGAGGAGGAGGAGGAGGAAGACGAGGAGGAGGAAGACGAGGAGGAGGAGGAGGAGGGGGGCGAAGAGGCCTCCACTCCTAGAGGGACCTCCAGGCCAGCAGGAGCGGCTGCCAAGTCTGAGTGCTCTGAGGGCAGCCCCCCCACAGATGGCCTCCCGAGCGAGGCAGCCGAAGATGGCCCAGCTGGTGCGCCTGCCCTGTCACAGGCCTCCTCGGGCGCCTGCTTCCCCCGAAAGAGGGTCAGCAGCAAGTCGTTGAAGGTTGGCATGATTCCAGCTCCCAAGAGGCTGTGTCTCATCCAGGAGCCCAAAGGTGAGTACCTGGCCGTCACCACGGCCCCCCTCGCGTGGAGCTTCCATTTAGCACCTGAAGAGGAACCGTGGTGTTCAGTTGTGGACCATGAAAAGTTGCAGAGATCAGGCGATGTCGCCCGATCGTTTGGAAGAATTTACTTGCCCTCAGCCCACGCTCAGCCGCAAGATGACCAAACTGGTCCCTGTCACCCTTCCTGCCTCTGATTACACTTGCTGACCTGGATGTTCCCTCCCCAGCTTCCCCCAGGGCCAACAGAACATGGGGTTGTTTGGTCTTGTGTTTTTAACCTAGAATAATTCTAGCGGGTTGGCACATCACCCCAAAATGTTCCTGTGAGGCTCACGTTGCCAGCTGGTGTAAGGTCAGCACTCCGAGGACACGCTGCTGTGTTAGTGCAGCAGCGGTGCGTTTGTGGTGGGTGCTGCTTGGTGCTCCCATTATTGCTCACAGTCCAGTGAGGGGGGTCCTGGCTGTGGAGGGCAAGGGCCTGGGTCATCTCAGCTCTTTCCTGCCCTTGACCTTGGGGAGTACCCAGCCTTCTGAGCCCCTGGAAGGCCCGGGGGAACGATGCCTGCTTAGTAATGATGAGGAAGGAGGACACAGGTGGGGCTGGTCTCAGGCAGTGGTTGGTGGGAGCCATGTGGTCTGCTGCCTTGGCCGTGGAAGGTCATCTCCTTTCCCATGGGGAAGGTCAAAGTTCATGAGATTCTATTTAATAGCAATAAAATGCATCCTTTTTAAGGGGACAGTTTGATGAGTTTTGGCAAATGTGTATAGGCATGAACTTCTCCAGTGCAGTGGAGCTGGAGCCTTTCTCCAGAAGTGTCTCTGTGTTTCCCTGTGGTCTCCTCCCCATTTTCTGGCCTTGTGGTTCTGCCTCTTCTAGACTGTCAGTAGGCAGAACGGCATCATATGCAGCCTTTTGATGGCCTGGCTATGGCCCAGGTTATTCCTTGTGCCTCCCGCCCCACCAGGTGTCTCCATACAACCAGGCCTGGGCTGTGCTTTACACATGGGGTTGACGCCGCAGTCCCTTCGCGTGAGGTGGTTGTAGTGAACGGTCCCCGTCTTGTGTCACCAGTGTGCTCTACGTTGTTGAGATGGTCGCACTCACCCCCAGGAGCATCAGTTCAGCTTCTCCTGCTAACAGAACAGTTCTTTGGTTTGTGTTTGGAAACCTTGGCGTTACCACAGATTGCCAGCTGTTCTGCCCTACTCTTAACGTCCTTCAGAGCTTACTGCTGATGGCAGCAGCCTATCTGAATGCCTCATACGTCCTTCGTGGGAGAGAAGTGGAGGGAGCTCTTTCTATTTTGGAAGCTCTCATTTCCTTGGGTGGTTGATGAGAAAAAAACCAGACCTGCTGATTCTCCTTCATCAAAAATAATGATATGATGTGATCCGGTGCTCTGTGTGAGAAGCATGGTTGGTTGTTTTTTACTGGAAATTCTATGTGGACTTTAACTCCTTATCAGCAGAACAGTTGCAGAGATACTAGGAGGGCACGAGGTTGCAAATAGTTTATTTGTTGAAACAAAGCGTATTTCTGCAGTCAGGAAAACGATCCGTGCATTGAGCCCTTTGTCGTAAACACGGGGAGTCCTGTGTTAAGTAGCCTCTTCCACATGGAGGCAGCCCCCAGTGGGCCGTATTCTGCTCTCTGGTCATGGATCACATGATTCCTGAGAGGACCCTGGCAGGGGGCACAGCTGGCTTTGGGGTCTGGGTTGTAGCTGCCTTCTGTCACCAGAGGGGTTGTTAGCCTAAACTGCAGCGCCCTCACTTTCTGAGTAATTTGGAAAGAGTACGTGTGTGTGTGTGTGTGTGTGTGTGTGTGTGTGTGTGTGTGTATATACATGTTTCTTATGTCTTCCAGTTCATGAGCCAGTTCGCATCGCCTATGACAGACCTCGGGGTCGTCCCGTGTCCAAAAAGAAGGTGAGCATGACAGTTCCCATGTATGACATAGTTAGTTAGAATTTGTCAGTGTTTCAAAGGACACTGTGACTTGTCACTAAGGTACTCTCATGCTTCAGACTGGCATAATGTACAAAGCACAACAAACAGCCTTTTTTCTCAGGGATTTCTTGGAACTGTTTTGCTTTGCCCAAAGCACAGGAGGGTAGTAATTAGTTATTTAACAAATAGGTGAGATCTGATATGTGCAAAGTGTTGGACAGATGAACAAAGGAATGTCCCGGCCCTTAAGTTCAGATTTAGTGGACTATAACTGTGGTTCAAGAGCATGCTAATATGTGTGTCCTTGTGTATTAACTGATGGACACCTCCTGTGTGCCAGGCCCCATCTGCCCAACCAGAGGTCGCAGCAAGCAGGGCCAACAGTGACAGGAATGTGTGTGAGTCTTGTGGCCTGTGTGCTATGGGTACGGAGAAGCAGGTCAAAGGGAGATGGGGAGTAATGTGGGGTTGGGGGTGCCATTTATTCAAGGAGGCCTGGAAGAGGCCCCAGGTTGGTCTTGTGTCAACAAGCAGCCCTTTGTGGCACCCAGATGGGGGTGGGGAGATGAGGAAGTAGAGGCAGTGAGTCCCCAGGTCACATAGGGCCTGTAGACGGAAGTTAGCAGCGTGGCTCCTTCTCTGGGGGAGGCCCTGGGGACCTGTGGCAGTTGGGTGGAAGACAGGGCCGCGGTGGCTGCTGTGCTGAGAGCAGCCTGTGGTTGGGGGGCTGGTAGAAGCCAAGGGCTGGGAAGGTGAAGACACAGTCAGTGAGACTTGCTGATGGGTTGCGTGTGGAAGAGCCAAAGCCCAGAGCTCTGGGCACCTGCACGGTTGTCTACAGGCACTTAGGAGGATGGAGCTGCCGCTGAGTGAAATGGAGAGCCCCTGTGGGGGCAGGTCATTTGAAGGAGATGCGCTGCACTCCAGACAGCTAGGCGGATATGTGCGGGGGCAGGTAAGGCTGGGTGAGGTCACCTGGGACGTATGTGGGGACATCCCAGGTCCTCAGAGGTCAGGGAGGTGAGCCAGCCACCCAGTGAGGTCTCTACTGGTGTCGAGTGGTGAGGAAAAGAGAGCCTGTGTGGTGGACACCGGTTGCAAATGGACGGTCAGTCTCAGTGGCCAGGTGAGGTGTCGGCGTGACCCCGGTTACAGCAGGGAGGAGGGACTTTCTGAGCCCAAAGCTCATGGTCCTAATCGACGTGTTCAGTTTGAATTTGTGCTGGCACCCGGCTGCCCATCAGGTGGCCCGGGTGAGGGCACAACCTGGTGAGGCAGCAGCCAGGTTCAGGCTCAACCTGGCCACTTAGTCTTGGCATCTAACTCCCGAGTCTCCGTTTGTGCATCTGTAAAGTGGGGCAGTCGCACCTACCTTTGGTTCGGAGATACCTCGAGAGTGAAAGTAAATGCACGTTAACCTGGCGTGCAGCAGTGCCCTGCAAACAGCATCTCTCCTTGGGGTGATGGCAGGCCCAGAGGAAGCTTCCCCTGCAACTCTCTGTGCACACCTCAGCCTGGCCTTCCCACACAGCTTTTCTCTAGGCGAGCAGCTCTCCTAAAGGGATGCAGGCTAGCCTTTTGGGGACCTGTGGCCAGCTTTTCCCTTGCCTTCCCCACCCTTTTCCTTCCCATACTTGTTCCCTGCTCAGATCCTCAGAACCTCACCATTACCCCTCCGCACCAGCTGCCTGGATCAGGATGGACGAGTCCATTCCCCAGAAGCACGTGTGGCCCTCTCAGCCTCCCCAGGCTGTCCTCAGTGTTTATTTAGTAAATGTTTTTAAAAAACAGGCTCGGGTGGTAGGGACAGTGGGTGCTCATGAATATTCATGAGTAAATGGAAATATTTTCTGCTCACACCAGGCAGGCCCCTCCTCCAGAGGTCCCCCCCACCCCCAGGCCTTTTAACCTATCTTCCCACAGCCAGCTCTGGGGCCCAGATCTTGTCTGGGGCTTTACCTGCAGGTTCTTTTCGAGCCCTGTCCTTCTTCCCAGCTGTACCAGTTCTCAGTGAGGTCTGCTTTGTGCTAGACCACGGATCCCAGAGTGCCAGTAAAACCTAGTCTCTGCCCTTGGGGAGCTCCCAGATCTGGGAAGGGCCGGCTGGACAAATAGACAAGTCATTTGGGTTTGCCGAGCAATGTCTGAGGGCGGCCAGAGAGGTTTCTGCTCAGAGTTCTGGAAGCCCACAAGAGTGTTCAAGATGGAGTAGAAAGGACCTTGCAAGCCAGTTTTCCACACAGTCTGTCTCTGCAGCAGATTCATGGCCTGTTTGGCCCCCTCCTGCCTCAGCCCCGTCTCCCCTCTGACTTCTGCACTCCCGGGGCCTTCCTGCCTCAAGCCTATGCCCTGTCCTGGTTACCCCCAGCCTGGGGTGTGCCCTCTGGTCATCGCAAGTTATCACCACTTAGGATTCTTTCTACTAACCCCTTGGCCTCAGGGCCACCCCCCACCCCTGCCTCTTGTGGGGTTTTCCTCATGGTCTTAGCACCTCAGAGAATGTTGCTGGGAACTGGGGAGGGGCCTATGGCTTGATCCCAAGTGTCTATGGAATCCAGGATGGGGGGTGGGGGGCAGTACTGGACCGTGTCAGGAGCAGCACAGGCAGACTCTCACTCCACGTGCTTGCTGCAGCCCACTTGCCATATTCTTCTCTTTCCTCAGAAACCCAAGGACTTTGACTTTGCCCAGCAGAAGTTAACCGACAAGAACCTGGGGTTCCAGATGCTGCAGAAGATGGGCTGGAAGGAGGGCCATGGCCTAGGCTCCTGTGGGAAGGGCATCAGGGAACCCGTCAGCGTGTACGCAGCAGGCGCTGGGGCCGGGGTGGGAATGGGCAGCGTGCTTGGGATAAGAAGCTTTCTTTGGGATTCTGGTCCTAAGTCCTTTGATCTGCAGCCTGATTTCTTGGCTCCCCTCATGTTAAACATGGCTTAAAGCCGGCAGGTTTGTTTTCCTAACAAAGGGAGTCTTCAGATGAGATGAGAAGCAGATCGTTTACATATGCAGGTGTTCCTACAGGCCCCTTGCTGCACTTGCACAGACTATTTAAATGACTCCTTGGCCCCTGGCATTTCAGCCACAGTCGTTATTGTCATAAAAGCTGAGTGGTAATTCTAGGTAGTAACAATAAAAACCACTTTCCCTTTGCCTGGAACCCTTAAGCAGGCTAGCCAGGGAAACCGTGGCCCAGAGTTTGTCAGGGCCCATTAACATCCAGCAGGCATTTCATTTAAAACTGAGCTTGTCACCTGCGGGGGGAGGCTTTCTGCTATAATCGGGGGCTTCTGAGCTCGTTCCTCAGAAGGTCCACACACCTGCACAGGTGAGTACCCCTTGTTCCGCGCTGTGAATCGTGTCTTCACTTTCCCTTTCCTTTGCTGTCCCTGTTGTGTGTCCCACATGCTTCCATCCCACTCTGACTGCTCGTGCCGTTTCCAGTTTCCTGGTGGCCAGGCTTTGTGCTCAGGTGTGGCTAACTCTCCATTTTGCTCCTAGGGGAACTGCCTCGGAAGGGGAGGGGTTAGGTGCCGACGGGCAGGAGCGCAAGGAAGACACATTTGACGTGTTCCGTCAGAGGATGATGCAGATGTACAGACACAAACGGGCCAACAAATAGGTATGTGTGTGAGCTAGTGCGTGGGGCTTTCTGCCTAAGTTGACATTCTGGTACGTAGAGACGATTTCTCCAGAAAAGTCAGAGATCCCCGTTCCCAAAACCAAACGTCAAACCACACACGTACACAAAAAAAATCAAAAAATTCTATGAGGGTAACCAGGAGCGTTTAGACATGGATGTGTCCCGCCTCTCACCTTCCAGGTTTGGTTGAAGGAGCGAGCCCCACGCTCACCAAGCACGGCCGCACAGCTATGTGCAGCTCAACAGCGGGCCTTGGTGCAGGGCTCCCAGGCTCAACTGCACGCGGCCATCCCGGGGAAATAGGCCACCGCGGAAATGGCCTTGCGTCCTGCACGTGTAAGGGCGATCTGGAAGCCGTCACTGCAGAGGGCAGTGGCTTTGCCACATCCCTTTCTGAGCATCTTCAAATCCTTTCGTTCTCAAGGGCCTTGGGCCCATATAAATATCCCGTTCTTTCTGCTCTCTTTTTAGCTGCCTTCCCCACCCGTAATTTCCAACTCAGTTTTGAACAAAATCGTTCTCTCCCTGAATAGATGAAACCATTGGTGAGAAAGATCAGGCTTGAAGGAGCACTTACTCTTAGAGCGCCACCTCTGCCCTGGATCTGCCCTGGAGCCAGTGCCCAAGTAGGTTTGGTGTGTCCACGAGAAACAGAACGTCTCTGCAGGTCCTGTACGGAGGTTCCGCTGGCTTTTCTTCTTCTTCTTAAAGGATAAAAGAGTGCATCATTCCCCATCTGCTTTTGCTTTCCCCCCTTCTTCTAAATGCTTGTGGCAGCCAGTCCCCTGCAGGTCTTTCCTGGTCCCCCCTCAGAAGGGGTACTGCCCTTGGATAGTGCTCAAGAGCCAGCTCCTGTCGGGTTTCCCGTCCCAGGGAACTCTCTCTAGAAGTGCTCTGTTAGCAACCTTGATGCCAAACTGATGACAGATTGTGTCTTTGTGTGGCTTGCAGACTGTAAATGGGGGACAGAATTCAGTATTAGCCAAGTCCATGCTGGTAGTGCGGCCTGCCGGTCGGAGCATCGGAGCTCTTTGAACAAGTGGAGATACTTGATTCGATGAACGTGTTATTTATGGAGTCTCAGCTCTTAAGTGCATCCCAAGAGACTTAATGGAAGTTTAGCAACAGTATAATAGAGCCGTATTCAGTGGGGAGTAATCGTTACATTGATGAAACTTCCCCCAAATTCACATGGCTCCTTAGAATCCACCAACTACAGTGTGCTTCGTTTTAAAACCACATGTGGAGTCTCTCCTACAAGGGGCTGGGAGTGTAAACTCTTCAAGACGCTTCATTTTTGGCATGTGCAGTAGGGTAAAGAATTGTTTTCTCAGAGCCTTTGTACGGAACAGAAAGCATCCTCGTGGGGCGGGCTCCGCAGCTGTTTGCTATTTCCAGGCGCGTGATTGCCTCCCTTCCATCTTCTCCCGGCGCTCCGCTCCTCGCAGCTACGTGCGAAGTTCTCAGGCTGTGGGAATCTCAGCCCTTCCTCATAAAGCAGCAGTGTTGAAGTTTTAAATACGTGCTAAAACCTGGGAAACTTGGGATCCTGCTGACACTACAAGCTTGGGGGACACAGCAGCGAGTTACCGTGTTGGCCAGTCTTCACTTTTTTCAAGCCACAGGCCCCAACCGTGGTCCCAGCTTGCTCCAGCTCTGTCTTGTCGGGCCCACACCCACCGTCACAGGCCTGTGCCGTATCTCTTCCAGGCTCTGCTTGCTTCTGGTTGCTTCTGTTGCATGGGCAACAGGCAGATCTTTATGGCCAGGGAGATGCTGGAAATGCCTCCGCAGAGTTGAAGCAGCCTGCACAGGTGGTGTGGTTTGGGGGAACCGCAGCCGTAGGGGTTCATCTCTTTTCTTTCCTAATCCTTCCAGTAGCCTTCCTTGTTGGCTGTGGGTTGGGCACATGGATGGAACTCTGAGAACAGGGCCTCTGTCCTCTGGCCTTTCACAGAGTGCCCATCGGCCCTGAGCAAGGCATGTACTCCCCAAATAGGTTCTAGCTCTTTCTCTCCAGCATAGATAGCTCTGACCATCATATTCACTTTGTGCTAGTATATTCGTTCTTGGACTTCTCCGCTTTTGTTTGTGAGTAAAATGCTTTAGGAATTACCAGGGTATAAGCTCTGTCCCCGCAGCCTCCTGCCACCCTTTCTCCTGGGGATATCCCGCTTCGAGCTGACCCCGTGAGCCTTTAGCACACGTCAAAGAGAACACCTCCTTCTTGATCCTGGAAAGTCCTCTGAGCACTCAGGCGATGCTTTTCCTGTGGGTGTGGTATCATAGGAGCCGGGGCGGAGCCTGGTGGCGAGTCCTTGTGCCAGCTGTCGGCCAGGGACCAGCACTGGCCCTCCGAGCTCGCCCTTGCTCCCTCTGGCGAAGTCTGCTCACGGGGAGCGTGCGTGCGAGTGTGGTGTGTGGTTGCATAGCCTTGTCAAAGTCACAGTGTCTTTTCTGTCATTCTAGTTCCAGGGTCTCTTCCGTGAGGACGACAGGCATCCGGAAAGTACTAACTCACCACTTTGGGTGCTTACTGTCTCTGGCTTGTTTCCATCACTGGAAATCATATAGAGAATTTTAGCGTTTTGGTCCTTGGTAAAACCTAGAAGACATTTGTGATGTTACAAAATGGAAGTTTTGGGTTTTTTCTTTTTTTTTTTTTTTTCTTTCCTTTTTTTAAATCTAAGAAGTTGTGAATGTTGTTAATCATTTAGCAGTTGCAATAAATGTAGAGGAAACCCAATTTTCCATGGTCTCTGTTGTGTTTTTAAAACTTGGCTGGCCGGGGAACACATGAGAGATGTTGTAACACCTACATTGGACAGAGTGTCGGAGAGACATGCCCTGCTGCCGGTGACTCTCCTGTCCCCTCAGGCTTTACCCGCTCCCACGGTCGGGGTTCCAGCTGTCAGACCAGGGCCCACCCAGGCTTTCCCTGACTGAGGACGGCCTGTGCGCTGTCTGCAAAGCTCCCTGCTATTCCCATGTGCTGCCCAGCCTGCGTCTGATTCTTCCACCGACAGCGCCTGGCCCTTGGGGGAAGGGGTGAGGGCAAAGGCTACAGCGGGCACGTACCAGACCCGCAGGGGCTTCCACGTGACAGCAGAGTAATGGGGAGGAGCCAGGCTGCTGTTGTGCCCAGCGCAGGGGGTTGCCCAGGAAGGGTTTGGGGTGTCTGTCGGCCGGTTAGGGGCAGGTGAAACCGGCCCCCTAGGAGCTGGTGTGGGGACCTAAGCCTCCCTTCTCCTTGCTGTGTCCTGGAGGACACACGGGAGTGGCAGGGGTCCATTTGACCGTGATGGGAGCTGTTGCCAGTCAAGAATGTCCCTCCCTTGCCTTCATCTTCACAAGAGCCCACCCACGAGGGCAGTGTCTGACTGGGCTTTAGCGCCCTCCCTGAGAAAGTCCCCCAGAACCCCACGGCCACCCCACCTCATCTCCCACCCCCTCTCGGGAGACTGGAGGTAGGGGGTGAGCAGAACTCTCCAGCAGATGCCCCTAACTGGCCGACAGCTCCTCTTCTCACCTCCGGGGCTACTGAAGATTCCTTAGATGAGGACACCTGGAGTGTGGGTCTCCTTCCTGGGACACCCGTCTAGGCTTTGACCTCAGGCTTGTTTCGCCTCTGCGATCTGGGAAGGATTTCTTCCAGTTTGGAAGTTGAAATTTCCTCTGCTCTCTTGTTAATTTAGAGCGAACTGGGACCTTTCATATGTCATTCTCGGCCTCTAGGGCCCCACCTCGCTCATTCTCTCCAGCGTCCTCTCCTGGAAGCCTTCTGGATGCCCTAGGGCCCCGACAAAAGCAGAAGGTGCTGCTGGACACTGAGGGGCACCTGGGTGGCTGAGTCGGTTGAGCGTCCGACTTCGGCTCAGGTCATGATCTCGCGGTCTGTGGGTTTGAGCCCCGTGTCGGTCTGTGTGCTGACAACTCGGAGCCCGGAGCCTGCTTCGGATTCTGTGTCTCCCTCTCTCTCTGCTGCTCCCCTGCTCATGCTCGCTCTCTCTCTCTCTCTCTCTCTCTCTCTCTCTCAAAAATAAATGAACATTAGAAAAAAAATAAAAAGACCACATACTTGCTGCCTGGAGACACGTGTCCTCGTGCGACTGGAGGTCTCCAGTCTTCTCACGGGAGTAGAAACTTCTAGTACTGTTTGTGAATAAGTAACACCTGGCCAAAATCACAAGCTACAGAAGTGTGTCCTACGGAAAAATGTCTCCCCGACCCCCCAGCACCCAGGTCTCGGATCCCTTACATGTAGACGACTGTGTACACAGGCATATTTTAGGTAGAACCTTTCTCAAAGGGACTGCCATTTATTTAGGGGCCCCACCCAGAGGCATTTGAATCGTTCCCAAGCCTTGGCTCCTGTATCCCAGAACACTCTCTTTGTGGCTAAAGCCCTAGAAATCGCATTTCTGGGACCAAGGGGGTGCTCCCCGGCATCTCCCCACCTCACTGCCTCCACAGCATTCCCATGCCATGTGGTTTTTGAGGTGACCCTGTCGGCACTTTGGTTTTCCCCAGCTGTGCCTGCCTCTCCAGGATACGGGGGGCTGTGGTCCCCGCAAGAGGCGGGCTCTGCCCTCCAGGTGGACTGAACCATAAAGCACGGGCCCTGACGCCTCCAGACCCTGTCCCCATTGCCCTGCTCCCTTTGGGGACCCAGCTCTGCACCCCTCTCTGCTTCCTCCAGGTGTTCCTACTCTGAGCCCATCACTCCCGCCACAACCGCCGCTCCCCCCAACTTCAACCTTCCCAGAGCCGGTGCCCACCTAGCTGCCGGTGACCTTGTCTGGCCTGGGCAGAGGGGACCCTGGCCCTCTGGGTCTTGATGTCCCCTCTCTGCAATGACTGCCTGATGCCCACCCACGGCGAGGAGGATCTTGAAGGCCGCAGATGCGCCAGCAGGGAGGAGGCCACAGCCAACCCTCCCCACGGGCGGTGAGCGGCGGGACTTTTCGAGCCTTGGTTTCTTTCCAGTGAGATGGGGCCTTGGGCTTGCAGAGTTAAAAGCAGTAATCTAGGAACGCTCATCGAGAGAGTGTTCAGAGGGGCTGGTCTCGTTTCTGAGCTTGTTTCCCCTTGTGAGGCAGACCTTACGCGTGAGGATCCCCAAGCCTAGTCATGGTGCCCTCGGCCCCTGCCCCCCTGCCGGCTGGAGGGCTCAAGGTCACACCTCCAAACTAACCACCTTTGGCAGAGGCGGGTCGAGGCCCAGGGTCAGCCAGAGAGGGGTAAACTGCGGAACTCCCATGTGTTTGGGGGATCGGGTGTCGGTTGCCCGGAGGAGGGAGGGTGACAGTGCTGTAGCTGGAGTCAAATTCTCGCCCGGCTACTACTCTGCCCGCCGTCCCCCCATCGTACACACGGGGAAACTGCGGTCCAGAAAGAGGAAGAGCCTGACCCCAGGCTGCGTCGGTTCTTTAAAGCCTTTGCGCCCTGTTTCCCCGTCTGGGGGCGGGGGGCAGCCCTGTGTTGCAACAGGCAGCAGCCTTTCCAGCCAGTGGCGGGGACTTAGAATTTAGCCCCAGGGTCAGGTATCGGTTCCTACTCATAAATGTCAAGTATTGAGGAGGCTCCTAAGACACCCAGCTGGCCATCAGTGGAGGTAGGTGACTCTTCACCATGCCCCCAGACTCTGCTACGTCTGTGGGACCTCCATTCAACCTCCAGGGCCCGCCTCCCACATCCCCTCCAGGCAGCCCACCCTGCTCTCTCCAGACCAAGACCTGGCTGCCCCTCTGGCTTCCGCAGACCTGTCCCTGACCTCCCTGAGCTGAGGTTGCCCGGCTCTGTGTCACCCAGGCTGGGGCCTCCTGCACAGGGGACTGCATCTTATCTTTAAACCCTCAGCGTTAGGGGCACCTGGGTGGCTCAGTCGGTTGAGCGCCCGACTTCGGCTCAGGTCGTGATCTCACGGCTCATGGGTTCGAGCCCCATGTCGGGCTCTGTGCTGAGAGCTCAGAGCCTGAAGCCTGCTTCATGTTCTGTGTCTCCCTCTCTCTCTGTCCCTCCCCCGCTCATGCTGTCTCTCTCTGTGTCCCAAAAATAAATAAACATTAAAAAAATTTTTTTTAAATAATAAACCCTCAGCATTAAGTGAATGTTTAGTGAAAGGACAATGAGCAAGGGAACTTTGTCTAAAGTTCCCTCCTACAGATGGGACCCGCCTTGGGATGGACGGGTGGACTCTAGTCGGGTCTCAGCTTGGGGGTGTAACAACAGGTGACCTTGAGCAAGCTCTGTGCACTCTGGGGCCCCCATTTCCTTCATCCATAACACTGGATAATGAAGCATGAGCTAGGAGAGTCAAGAATGCCCTATTGATTGAAAAGCCACTTTTCTATGGTATTTACATCACTGTATTAATATATTGGACTACTTAGAAATATAAATACAAACTCTTTTTCTAATTTTTTAATGTTCGTTTCTTCTTGAGAGAGTGTGTGAGCAGGGAAGGGGCAGAGAGAGAGGGAGGGAGAGAGAATCCCAAGCAGGCTCTACACTGTCAGCACAGAGCCCGCCGTGGGGCTCAAACTCATGAGGGGTGAGATCACGACCTGAGCTGAAATCAAGTTTCAAACACTTAACCGGCTGAGCCACTCAAACACCCCCAAACTCAAATATATAAATGCAAGGTCACTAATTCTGAAAAAACCCGCACCCACCTATTAACAGAACTTCCTTTGCAAAGCGGGCTGGGTCGTGGATGAAATCTGCACTATTTACCGCATACATTTCTGTGTGGCTTGAAGTCTTTGCTTGTTATGGTTTTTGAATGACAAAAAATTAAGTGTCGATGAAAATGTGGATGATAAACTCAGCCTTGGATTTGTTTTGAGAACCAAAGGAGATCACAAGTGTCAACTTCAGAGCCCATAGCACAGACTGTTTACTGTGACCAATCTTCTGTTACTGGCCCCCTGGACTCTAATTCTCACATCCAGCAGAAGCTGGTCCATTTCTCAGTGGAGACACTGAGGCCCTGGACAATCTGACTCCAGACCCACACTCAATGTCAGGATTTCCACCTGATCTAATCTGGTTTTGAAGCTCCCCACACACACACACGTGTGCTCACATGCGCAGCCACAAACATATGCACGCATGCATGCACATACACAGAGATACACGTGTGCGCGTGCAGGCTCAAAGACACGCGCAGACACGCACACACATGCACACGCAAACACGCCATTTCTATTTCCCACCAAGCCCATGCTCACGGCCCTGGGAACTTGGCCGTTTCCAGGAATTGCAACTCCCCTATGCATCCGGCACCAGCCACTTCCTTCAGACCCCAGGAGGGGGCCTCACGAGCTGAGCTTTGCTCTGCTCCAGTTTTCTCCAGAGATTTCTCAGGTCGGCCTTGTGGGAGTGCCGCCCTCAGTTCCCGGAGTTTCCTGGTCCGGGTGGGGGGGAGCGGCGAGGTTTCCGCTTAGAGATTTCAACATCCACGTCTAAATGACTGGCTCTTTTGCCTGGAGGCAGCTCAAAGCAAAGGGGAACTTGAGGTCTGGAACACCCTGTCTTAACGTGTCCTCACTGTGCTGTGTGACCTGCGGCCCGGTGATGCGCCTCTCTGAGCCGCAGTTTCCTCATTGATAACAGGGGAAGTAGTGTCTCCTACCAGGGCTCTGAGAATCAAAGGCAGGACACTGCGAAGCTCACAGACGTCAGCTGCACAGGATGACCGTCCTGAGTCACTGCGGACTTGTCACTTTCCCATCCGCTTGCTCTTCCTGCTACGGATAAAGGTCCCCAGTCCTTACCTAACCCCTGTGATGTGGTACAAGGGTCACAGTGGGGGACCTTGGGAAATTCACTTCACCCCTTGGTGCCTCAGTTTCCTCATTTGTGTAATAAGGATATTCCTCCCGCCCTCCCTCTCTGTCATCTGATAGCTATAGCGGAAGGGTCAGGATTGTATTCACCGAGAAGAGTTTCTGTGTAAGGGATTCGGAGGACGGCAATGCAGGCAGCCAGTAAATGGCCGAGAAGAAGCCCTGGTGGCTGAGTCAGTGAGGCGTCTGAGTTCAGCTCAGGTCATGATCTCACGGCTCGTGAGTTCGAGCCCCGCGTCGGGCTCTGTGCTGACAGCTCGGAGCCTGGAGCCTGCTTCGGATTCTGTGTCTCCCTCTCTCTCTGCCCCTCCCCTGCTCATGCTCTGTCTCTCTCTGTCTCAAAAATTAATAAAAACATCAAAAAAATTTAAAAAAAAAATTGCCAACACCAAATACTTGCCTGTGTTGGTTGGCGAGGGAGGGCAACATCCCCTCCCTGCTGGGATCACCCAACCTTTTGGTTTCTAACTGGTGTAAACATCACATAAAATTAACCATTTGATTGTGAACAACTCAGTGGTGGGTAGTACATTCACAATGTCGTGCGACCAGCAGATCTGTCCGGTTCCAGAACATTCCCGTCACCCCAAAAGGAGACCCTGGGTCACTCCCTATTTCTCCTAACCTCTCCAGGCCCTGGCGACCACTAATCTCCTTCCTAAGTCTGTTCTGGACTGTTCTGGACTTTCTGGACTTTCTGCCAGTTCTGGACTTTCCACGTAGATAGAATCATACACTATGTGGGTTTTTTGTGCGTCTGGTGTCTTTCACTGAGCGCAACGTTTCCAAGCTTCCTCCGCGTTGTAGCGCGTGTCAGGGCTTCATTCCTTTCTCCGGCTGAATAATATTCCACTGCAGGGATGGACCACATTTTGTTTATCCGTTCATCCATTGATGGACATTTGGGCACTTTCTACCTTTTGGCAATTGCGAACAGGGCTGCTGCGAACGGGGCGTACGAGGATTTGTGTGAACACCTGTTCTCACTTCTTTTGGGTCTATTCCCAGGAATGGGATTGCCGGATCATGAGGTAACTCTACATTTAGCCTTTCGAGGAAGTGCCGAGCCATTTTCCACAGGGGGTTGGACCCTACATCGGACTTTCCGCCAACCCATCTGAGCCGATGTCTTTAAGAGCCTTGTTCCTCGCAGGGGCACCTGGGTGGCTCACTCGGTCAAGTGTCCGACTTCGGCTCAGGTCATGATCTCATGGTTGGTGAGTTCGAGCCCAGCATCGGGCTCGTTGGGCTCTGTGCTGACAGTTCAGAGCCTGGAGCCCGCTTCAGATTCTGTGTCTCCCTCTCTGCCCCTTTCCTGCTTGCGCTGTGTGGGTCTCTCTCTCTCTCCAAAATAAACATTAAAAAAAAATTTTTTTTTTTTAAGCCTGTTTCTGGGGCCGCCTGGGTGGCTCAGTCAGTTGAGCGGCTGACTTCGGCTTGGGTCATGATCTCACGGTCCGTGAGTTCGAGCCCCGCGTCGGGCTCTGTGCTGACAGCTCAGAGCCTGGAGCTTGTTTCGGATTCTGTGTCTCCCTCTCTCTGACCCTCCCCCATTCATGCTCTGTCTCTCTCTGTCTCAAAAATAAATAAACGTTAAAAAAAAATTTTTAAATAAATAAATAAATAAATAAAGCCTGTTTCTGTCCCTCGCAAGGGCAAACCCACTGAGGTCAACCCAGGGCGGGAGGCCTATCCACAGGGCTTCCAGGAGCCTTGCTGGTGCTGGCCGAATCCTGGGGACAAAGCAAATAGAGGGAAGGAAGGGAAAAATTAAGGGAACTTCGGATATGAAATGTGATGCAGCTTTGAACAAAGCAGTTAACACCCTGGGAGAGAAAATCCGGTCGCAAAGGGTGGTGTGATTTTCCCAAAACTTTTGGAAGATGTGGACAGGATCCCCCATATAGGAGGACACGGAGAGGCCGAGAAGACAGAGCTTCTAACCTGGGAAAGTGGGCGGGGCAGGGGGGGAGGGGTGTTTCCTACCCCGCCCCCCCGCCTCCCCCCCCCCTCGCCTGTCGCGTGCACATGCATGCCTGCGCGGTTTGAAAAAAAAGCCATTGAAGAATATTCAAAGGAAGTGAAAATGACGAAGCCCATGCTGGCAGCAATTGTGGGTCTTTGTTTTGGAGACAGCTGTGCTTTTCGGAGGAAAAAAAGCACCAGATTTGCATGGAGCCGGTCTCTTTCCGCGTCGACCTGGAGATAAAGCTTCCTTTCAGGACCTCTGTCTACGTGAAAGTCTCTCCAGCTTCTCCCTGGCAGAGTCTCTCGGTTGCCTTCCTCCCTCTATCTGTTGATTTCACTCACTCGCTCATTCATCCGTTTGCCACACGCCTAACTGGGGGAACTTTCTATCCAGCATCTAAAACCCCACGATGAAACTGCGAGCTGCGTAGTCAGTGATTTGAAGGGAACATCCAAGGTACAAAGAAAGCGAAGGAGTGGCGCCCGGTCTGGGAGGTTACGTGTCATGAGGATGAATAAGAGCATGCCAGGCAGAGGGGATGGCACATGCCAAGGCTCTGGGGTACAAATGAGCCTGGCTGTGGGAGGGAGGGGCGGGAGGGAGTCAAGGTTGAGGGGCTTGTGGGGGGGGGGGGGGAGAGACAAATATCTATTATGTTTGGAGGCAATGGGGAGCCATGGGAGGCTTCAGAGCACAGCAGGGGAATAGCCCCATTTGTACTTTTTTAATCATAAAACCCACATCAAATTCACAATTTCAAAGTGAACAATTCCATGGCATTTAGCACATCCACGACATCGTACAGTCATCATCTCGAACGTTTGTATCACCCCCAAAGGGAACCCTGCGCCCATGACTCATCACTCCCCAGTCCCCCACCCCCAGCCCCTGGCAACCACTCTGCCTTCTGTCTCTATGGATTTGCCTGTTCTGGACATTTCCTATCAATGGGATCACACACCGTGTGACCTTTTGTGTCTGGCTTCTTCGATTTATACTTGTAAAAGAGTAATCTGGAAGGGCAGGAGTGGAAGCGGGCACCGTGCTGTGCCGTGCACACCCCTGGATGCCTACCCCCATTTAACCGCAGCCAAAGGAACTCTGCTGGAGGCACCCCCTTTCGTGTTCACCCCTCCCTCCCCCCCACCGCACAGACTCCCCGCCCTTGTCTGCCCCGGAGCTTTCTTTAAAAATCACTCACCCGCAAATCCTCTCCCAGGCTCTGCTCCAGGGGCAGGCCACAGGTGCTAGAGGCCAGGGGGGAGGGTGTCATGTCCTCCAGTCCCCTGTACATGCCTCTCCTGCCCCGAAGTGGGCCAAGAGAAACAGAGCCGCGGCCCCTGTGTGCTGGATGGGCAGCTGTTTGGCAAAATGATCCGATACAGTTACCAGGAAGGATTTTCCAAGCAGTTCCATCGGTGCAGTGATGCCTCCGCTCCATGAAGCTGTGTCCGAGCAGCCTCGACCTCAGGCCATTGTGTGACCCTTCCCCCCGGAGCCCGGACCTGAGCTGTCCACTCCATCTTCTGGTCGTCAGCATTCTTGGTGGATTATTGCAGTGGGCGGGGATGGCTGGGCTCAGCTGTGTCCCTCAGAAAACTTTCCAGTGTCGAGTAAGCAGGAGCCTAGGTGAGCTGGGAGTGTCCTGGATGACATCAGATGTTATAGAACATCAGGCACAGCACAGGGCACTCGCCACACAGGCTCCCTTCATCTTTCATCGTCCTTTCATCACAACCTGTTTTACAGATGAGGAAACTGAGGCCCGGAGAGGTGGTTTAACAATCTTTATCACACCACTAATAAAGGCTGTATCCATGAGAATTTCTAGCTGCATAAAGCCAAAAGGGAACTAATTGGCTAATGGAATAGACAATGACAGCTTCAGGCTTGGCTGGATCAAGGGACTTAACCAACCTCACAGGGTAGCATCTTTCTCCATCTCTTGGCTCTGCTGTCCTTGTGTCAGCTTCATTGCCGGACGAGATGGCAGCCAGAAACTCTGAACTGACCCTTATCCACTTAAGCAACGTTTAAAAAGCTCTGTTGGGGGCGCCTGGGTGGCTCAGTCGGTTAAGCGTCCGACTTCGGCTCAGGTCCTGATCTCGCAGTCCGTGAGTTCGAGCCCCGCGTCAGGCTCTGTGCTGACAGCTCAGAGCCTGGAGCCTGTTTCAGATTCTGTGTCTCCCTCTCTCTGAGCCTCCCCCGTTCATGCTCTGTCTCTCTCTGTCTCAAAAATAAATAAAGGTTAAAAAAAATAATAATTAAAAAATAAATAAATAAAATAAAAAGCTCTGTTGTCTGATAGCTATGATGGAAGTACCAGGATTGCATCTCACTTACTCAGCCTGGAGCACATGACTGTCTCTGAACCAATCATAGTGACCAAAGGGCCACTCTAGACTGATGGGCAGTGCCTGGGTGACCTCGCTGAGAAGGGAGAAGCCTGTACATACTAAGATGTTGATCCCAGGAGAAACGGAAACATACCCAGCAAGGGGGTAGAGCCAGGATCCAAACCCAGAACCTCACCCTTGAGATGTTGTCATCTCAGCCCCTTTTGTCCCGGTACATTCACCCTTTCAGACGCCTCCAGCTTCAAAATTGCCATCATCAGGTCTGGGGAGGACCCCTGGAGTCCCCCGCCGTTGAATCCCAATACCCGCCCTCCCCACCCCATCCCACCCCCGTCTCAGTTTCTTCATCTGTAAAATGGCTCGGAGGGAGGAGGCAGCTTGCACTCGGTGAATGGTCAAAGGTCACCCTGGGATTACAAAAAACAAGATCCACAGTGAGAGTATGAGGAAAGGACTTCTTTGAGCGACGATGGGGTCCACGTGGGAAGAGGTGTCCCATCCAGGGGTCAGGACTCAGCAGGGAAGATACAGTGGGTGCCAGGCGCTTGGGAGCAGCTGGGGGCACAGCAGAGGCGGAGCACGTGGCCACCAGCCCAGCACTGGGAGGCCAGCCTCTGAAGGCTGCATTCATCTTCCTAGGAAAGGCACAATTCTCTCTTTCCCCTCAGCCCCTCCCCGGCCCCCTCCTCCGCCCTAGTTTCTTGTTTACCCATTCAGGGCTACGATTTATTTTCGGACCAGAACGTCCGTCCTCCTCACTCTCCGTGGCCACCTGCCAGAGCCATGCACTGGCCACACCAGGAGAAAGGAGGCCAGAAAGAATCTAGCCTAGCTGAGAGGAGGCAGCGTCTTGGGGAAGGTTCTAGGTCAGGCCTGGTCTTTGACCTTCTGTTTATCCTCCTAGACAACCACGAGGGGTGTGGGTGGCCCCAAATTTCCGATTCCTCCACACTCCTAATGAAGGGAGAGATTGAAATGCTGTTTACAGCACTGTCTTTGCTGCGGACGTGAACAACATCACCCTGGCTTGGGTGAGCCAGGCGTGGTCCAGGGTGAGTGGCGAGGTGTTTAAACATAAAGACTCCTTCAGTTCGTGTCGACAAAAGACGATGCGCCCATTTTCATTTTCATTTTTAAAACTATATTATTTTATTCTGTTTACTAGATTTGATAAAGTTGAGCTCACGCTCAGCCCCCCACCTTCAGCTTGGCAAACTCCTATTCGTTCTTCAAAACCCAATGCACACACGCCCTCGCCCATCCTTCACACGGCCACACAAATGCTACGTCCTTCCCCTCTCTGTGCTGTAAGGGAGGAAATCCCGCAGCACTGTGGTCATCTGTCTATGACCCTCCCCTTCTGAGCCCTATTCTAGTACCCACTTCAGTGCCTGGTATACAGCAGATACTCAGTAAATGTAGAGATTTGGGGGAACATTTTTAGACACAGCTTCCCTGAGATGCAATTCACATACCATTCGATTCATCCATTAAAGTATACAGCTCACCGGTTTTTAGGCTATTCACAGACATCATCAACCATCACCACAAGTTTAGAAAACTCAACTGTCCCCCAAATAAACCCTGTCCCCATTAGCAGTCACTCCCCACCCACCCCTCCCCCAGCCCCTGGGC
The DNA here is from genome assembly GCF_022837055.1 of Prionailurus viverrinus. Taxonomy (NCBI): domain Eukaryota; kingdom Metazoa; phylum Chordata; class Mammalia; order Carnivora; family Felidae; genus Prionailurus; species Prionailurus viverrinus. The sequence continues at coordinate 13,475,087 of NC_062562.1, read as the reverse complement.
AATCACTAATTTATTTTCTGTCTCCGTGGATTTGCCTCTTCTGGACATTTCAGATGAATAGGATCCTACAACGTGTGGCCTCCTGCGTCTAGTTTCTTTCACCCAGGGCGCAGTTTTCAGGGTTCATCCGTGTTGTAGCGCGTGTCAACGTTGTGTTCCTTTTACAGCTGAGTGATATTCCGCTGTCAGTAGTCCCCTGAATTGGGTAGATGAGAGATCCAACCCTGCAGGCTTAGAAATCAGGAATGTGGGCTGGAATCGGCCCCCACTGACTCACCTGTGAAGGGGACCACACAGGTCCTGGATTCCTCCGATCGCCTTGGAGAGACCTGAGGACCCCATGACTGGAAAGCGTTCTTTCGCTGTCAGCTGCTATAATCACTTCCTCTTGCCTGGATCTCTCCAGAATGAACTTTTTGTTCTTTGAGGTCAATTGGTCTACGTCTCGGGCCTTTTGGGGCCACGGATGGCTCTTTCCGCGGGGCCCACAGTGGCCGGATCTGCAACCCGGATCAGGCCATGGGGTTTGGGGAGTGGCTGATCTAAGCACCTTGCCCTGGGTTTATTTTGGTCGAGGGTGGCAGGCTGGGTCAGCACCTTGGGGGCGGCCTCTGCCCAGGACTGTGAAACCCGAGGCTTCCAATGCGTGTCCTTGGCCCGCAGGTGTCTTGGGTAGCATCTGAGGCTGAGAGCCTGGTCTGCGTCCAGCCGGGAAAGGCCAAGGTAAGTGGCTGAGGTCTGCTTCTGGACGCTCTCACTTTGTCAAGAGAATCCTGTCTCTGAACAGCAAGCCCTACCTTTCCCCAGTGTCAGGCATCTGGGTGTCTGCATCAGTCAGGGCTCTCCAGAGAAATGGAGTCAACACAGTATATGTTTATTATATACACGAAGAGATTCGTTTTAAGGACTTGGCTCATGTGATGGTGGGAGGTAAGAAATCTGAAATCTATTTCCAACAGGCTGGAAACTCAGGAAGGATTTCTATGTTGCAGTCTTAAACACAATGCCTTTTTCCCTAGGAAATCTCGGCTTTTGCTCTTAAGTCCTTCAACTGATTGGACAAGGCCCACCCAGGAGTGCCAAGGATAACTTCCTTTCCTTAAGGTCAACCCATCAGATATGTTAATCACACCTAGAAAATGTTTTCCCAGGAACACCTAGACGAGTGTTTGACCAAACAACTTGGCTCTATTGTCTGAACAAGTTGATGCATAATTTTAACCATCGGTGTGGCCCCCTATCCCCCACCCCTATAAACCACTCTTAAAATGCCATCTCCACGATGAAGCCTTCCATGTTGTGCCCCATCACAAAGGAGAGAACACAGAATTCTGTGACTGGCTGCATCTGGGCAGAGGGAGCCAGAAGGAGACTGAGCAGAGCAGGCATGAGAGGTACCTGTGGGAAGGCAGTGGATATTTCACCGGGGACAGCCAAGGAGCTCAGGCAATGGGGAGCCATAGTAGGCATTGGAGCAAGGCAGGGGTATAGTTAGGGACACTAACTATTGCAAGACTTGTCCCTGGCTATTATGGGTCCGTTAACACCCTGAGGTGAGGGAGGGCAACAGGGGTCAGGGCCCCAGTCCAGGCAGGAAATGGCAAGGCCTGTGCCAAGGGCTGTGGGCATAGAGACAGGGCAGATTCAAGAGATCCTGGGGGTGGACGGGGTCAGCCCGGGATGTACGAACGGGAGTTGCTAAACCATCATTCTGAGCTCAGTGCCAGAAATACCCCTCAGGCTGTATAAGGTCCTTGACTTGACCCTGAACGTCTGCGGCAGATGCCCCGTGGCCCCTACCCTGAAGTGTAGCTTCTTCTTTTTCCGTAAGGCCTTCTTACGTTTCTACTTGGACTGGAGCGTACAAATCTTTCACCTGCTGCCGCCAAGCACATCCTTTTCTTTTGCAGCGGGGACTAGATTCAAGGTGTTTCCAGATTCTTTTGGCCGTTGCAGTTCTTCTAGGAGCTGTGATCCTTCTCCAGTGTTCTGCGATTTGTCAACTCTCCCCTAAGGAACGTGAAAAAGCTCCAAAGCCCCACACGGGTGAAGGAGACTCATCCAGATGCGTCTTAGAGAATTCAGTCCCTCTCTGGAATGCTGTCTTTTTGACATTCAGTTGCTCCGTATGACTGACAAGAATTGGAAAACCACAGCTTCTTGCAAGAGGTTGTACTGATTTTTTTTTAAGTTTATTTTGAGAGAGAGAGAGAGAGCACAGTCAGGGGAGGGGCAGAGACAGAGGGAGAGAGAGAATCCCAAGCACACTGCGCACCACCTGCCCAGAGCCCGATCGATGTGGGGCTCAAACTCACGAACTGTGAGATCCTGACCTGAGCGGAAGTCGACACTTAACCGCCTGAGCCCCCCAAGGCGCCCGAGGTTGTACTGATTTAATGGAAGGATCCTGCCTAAGGCGCTGTGCTCCCGAGCCTCAAGCAGACTCGTTGGGCACTCATCTTACAGATGAGAAGCTGGAGACTCTGGGAGACCAGGGGACAGCATGGCCACCTTACAGTGCCCCCGTGGGAGGTGTCCCAGCCTTGACTGCTCTGACCCATCATAGGACACAGGACATCACCAAGTCTCGCGTTTGTCGCCTGAGTAAAGGGGACTCTGCTCCAACTCGGTGAGGAGGGGCCCTGGGGGTCCGCACGAGGCAGGGTCATTATTGTTATTACTTTTTAAGTTTTCAATTACAATTTTCAATTTTCTTTATTACAATGATTTTTTGTTCGTTTCGTGGTGAAATACACATATGACATAAACTTCACCATCTTAGGGGCGCCTGGGTGGCTCAGTCGGTTAAGCGCCCGACTTCAGCTCAGGTCATGATCTCGCGGTCCGTGGGTTCGAGCCCCGCGTCATTCTCTGTGCTGACAGCTCAGAGCCTGGAGCCTGCTTCGGATTCTGTGTCTCCCTCTCCCTCTGCCCTTCCCCTGCTCATGCTCTGTCTCTCTCTCTGTGTCTCTGTGTGTGTGTGTGTCTCTCTCTCTGAAGTCGGACGCTTAACCGACTGAGCCACCCAGGCGCTCCGTGATTTAAAACTTCTATTCATCCAGAAATGGACACGTGGGGTGCCTTCATGTTTTGTCTGTTGTAAATAATTCTGCCATAAACCCAGTGCACAAATATCTCTTAAAATCCCTGTTGTCAGTTCTTCTGGGGATACACCCAGGAGTGAGGTTGCTAGATCACGTGGTGATTCTGTGCTTAATGTTTCCAGCAACCACCAGACCGCTCCATCATGGTACATTTCACATTCCCACCAGCAGGACGCAAGGGCTCCAATTCTTCCACACGCTCACCGACACTTGTTACTTTCCCTTTGGTTTTATTTTAACCACCCTAGTGGTTGGGTTCATGCTGTGGCTTTGATTTGCATTTCCCTGATAACTAATGATGTTGAGCATCTCTTCATGTGCTTATTGGCCATGTGTATATCTTCTTTGAGAAAAAAATGTCTATTCAAATTCTTTGCCCATGTAAAAATTGGGCTGTTTGTCTTTTTCTTGTTGAGTTCTAAGAGTTCTTATATTTTCTGGATAGTAATCCCTTATCAGATATATAACTTGCAAATATTGTCTCTCATTCTGTGGGTTGCCTTTTTACTCGTGATTGTTTCCTTTGATGCAAAACAGTTCTTAGTTTTGATAAATTCTTTGGATTTGATAAACTCCAATATATGTGTGTGTGTGTGTGCGTGCATATATACATACATATGTCATATGCAATGAACCATTGCCAAATCCAAAGTTGTGAGGCTTTTGCTCTATGTTTTCTTATTTTTACTCTTATGTTCAAGTCTCTGATCCATTTTGAGTTCGTTTTTTTTCATTGTGCGTTAATTTTTGAACACAGCATACGGTAAGGGTTCAACTTCATTTTTTTATTTTTTATTTTTTTGCATGTGGAGATCCAGTTTCCCCAAAGCCATTTGTTGAAAAGACTCTCCTTTCCTAAACTTGAATGGTTTTGGCATCTCTATCAAAAATCATTTGAGCGTATATTTGAGGGTTTATTTCTGGGCTCTCTATTCTATCCTACTGGTCTACATGTTTGTTCTTACGTCGGTACCATACTGTTTTGATGACTATAGCTTTGTAGTGAGTTTTGAAATCAAGAAATTTGAGTCCTCCAACTTTTTCTTCTCTTCAAGAGTGTTTTGGGTATGCCGGGCTGCATATGCATTTTATTGATTGATTGATTGATTGATTGGAGAGCAGGGGGCACAAGTGAGCAAGGGGCAGAGAGAGAGAGAGAGAAATGGGGCTCACCCAAAGCAGGGCTTGTGTTTTACCCAAAATGGGGCTCATGATCACCCCAATCAGGGCTCGAGTTTACCCGATGTGGGATTCGAATTCATGAACCGTGAGATCATGACCTGAGCTGAAATCAGATGCTTAACTACTGAGCCACCCAGGCGCCCTCCCCCCCCCATATGAGTTTTAGAATGGGTTTTTCTATTTCTGAAAAAAAAATGTCCTTGTGATTTTGATAGGGTGGCATTGAATCTGTAGATCCCTTTGGATAATATCATCATCTTAACAATTCCCAACCTATGAACTTGGGAGGTCTCTCCATCTATTTATGTCTTTTTAAATGTCTTTCAGCAATATTTTGTGGTTTTCGGTGTATAGTCTTTCCCCTCCTTGGTTAAGTCCATTCCTAAGCATTTGATTCTTTTGAGGCCATTCTAAACAGAATGAATTTCCTTTCCGGATTGTCACTGTTAGTGTGTAGAAATGCAACTGATTGTTACGTGTTGATTTTGTATCCTGCCACCTTGCTGAATGCTCTCCCAGGTTTTTTTGTGGTGAAATCTTGGGGAGTTTCTATATTAAGAGCATGCCATCTGTGAACAGAGATAATTTTCCTTCTTCTTTTCCAAGTTGGATGCCTTTTCTTTCTTTTTTCTTGCCTACTTGCTCTGGAGAGGACTTCCAGAACTAAGTTGCATAGAATCATAGGAAGTGGGCCGTCTTGTTCCGTATTGAATGTGCCCCCTCAAAATTCATATGTTGAAATCCTAACCCACCATGGGATGGTATGAGAAATTGAGGACTTTGGGGAGTGATGCGATCATGAGGGTGGTTCCCTCATGAGTGGGATCGGTGTCCTTATGAAAGAGCCCCCATAGAACCCTCTTGCCCTCTTCCGGCTGTGTGACGATGGCCGTCTGCAGCCCAGAAGAGGGTGGTCACCAGAACCTGGCCCTGCTGCTACCCTGATCCCAGAATTCCAGCCTCCAGAACCGTGAGAAATAAAGCTCTGTTTTTTTTATAAGCCACCTAGTCTATGGTACTTTGTGACAGCAGCCTGAATGGATTAAGACACTTGTCTCGTCCCTGATCTTAGAGGAAAAGCTTTCCATCCTTCACCACTGACTATGATGTTAGCCGTGAGCTTTTCTTTATGGCTTCACCGTCTCTTACTTGTTGAATATTTTTTCCCACGAACGGGTGTTGGATTTTGTCAAACGCTTTTTTCCGCATCGGTTGTGATGGATCATGTGATGTTTCTTCTTCATTCGGCTAAGGCGGTGTATCACTGATTTTTGCATTGTGGATTAGTTTGGCCTGGGGTAGAATCGCACAGAGGTGGAAACAGTTCTCCGGCGTAATGACCCTGAGGTCCTTGCACGTGGCTGCGGGCTGGCAGAGGACGCTTTTTCATGGCCGTATAGCATTCCCCAGAATGCCTCAAGCACAGTATCTCCACCCTCCCGTGCAGGTGCATTTTGGGGGGATTCTGGTCCGGGTGACCAGGCACATTTGTGTCCTGTTTCCGTGGAGTTGCTGGTGTGGGCCTGATCTCCCTCGTGTGAGGACTGTTCTGATTCCCGCTCTCCTCCTTGGGTCTGGGCCCTGCTCCCTGTTTCCCTCAGTACTAGAAATCTCATCGAGCTGTGTGCATTGCTGAGCCAAACTTCACCTGCCTCTCACAGCATGACAGCTTCAGGAGTATTTGCCGCCACGGGCCGTCTGGCCTCCCCTGGGGCCAGTCCCGCAGGGGATCTGCAGGCTGATTTCCCTTCAAATCGTCCCCTTGGCTACAAAATTAGGGGTCACCAGTGCTCCACATTCAGCCCGGAAACAAACAAATGCTTTGCACTTTTCCCGAAAAAGAAGGTAGTTCCAGGATCTGGTGCCACTCCGCTTACGTTCGCCTCGTTTGTTTCCAGGTATTATGGATGCCTCTGCTCTGTGCACGGCCCCCGAGGCCCAGTGGTTCCGGACCCGTGTAAGGCCTCCGTCCTGAAGATACCCCACCCTAGCTGAAGTGCAGAGTCAAACCCAGACACTCCCAGCCCCTCAGGGCCAGGGCTAGGCTGAAGGGAGGAATCGAGGCTGGGGGACCCCAGAGTAAGGGGCTAGGCCCCGCCTGGGGGGTTAGAGAAGGCTTCCTAGGAAAACGGCACTGGGTTTCAAAGGATGAATAGGAGTTCGGCAGGCGGCAAGGTAATGGGGGTGATGCATGAACATGGAGTACACATGGGAAAGCGTGCGCAGGTGGGCACACAGAGGCCGGGCGCAAAAACCTCGGGGAAGCGGTTCCCACAGAAACAGTGGACAGCTCTTTCTCTCTGCCTCCTCTGCTCCCTCCCGAGACCAGCTTCCTCTTCAATGTCCTACAAGAGAGATGTTTTCTCTTACCAGGATCCTCACACTGCCATGGTAAGTGGGCATCCTCTCTATGCCTCTCGCGAGCAATAATATGACGCCTACTGCATGCTGGCTGCATGGCAGTCTCTCACTGTCAGAGGCAGAAACAGCAGCTCAGGGAGCTTCTCGGCTTTGGACTGGAACCCTGGGCTGCAGGGAGGGGCAACTCTGACCTGCTGCCTGGGCCAGGAGGAACCATGCCTCTTCCGCATCACTTTACGTCATCGTCACCCCAACACAGGGAGGGGGCGGTGACAGAGTCTGACCTCCATTTACGGAGGCTCCAAGAGAGCATTCCTGCTCAAAGATCCACGGTGCTGGGGCCTCCAAGAGATGCAGAGCCCGCGACCCCCACCTGCACCCATCGGTCCCCAGGAGCTCAAACCGGGCACCGGGGGGCCGAGACCCCACGCTCGAGACCAGTCCCGGCGAGAGAGTGCACCCAGGGTAGCTGCCCCGCCCCCAGGGTTTTACAGGATCATTTCCCCCTAATTATAAAAATGTTGGGCAATTTCCTGATGGAGAATCCAAGAAGCAGAAAAGAAAACAAACGGAAAAAGTCACAACCTCTCCCATAATCGCTCAGCACAGAGATAATCTCTGTTGGTATTTTCAGGCCCTGCCTTCCAGCACTTGAAAAATGGGCTTTTTATTTTCGTTGTTGTTGTTATCCAAGTAATGTGACTCCACTGGAGAAAAAGCAACCGACGAGATAAGCAGAGAGAAAAAAATAAACAGAAATTACCTACCACGTCCGCCACAAGAACTGTTAATATTGGAGTTTCTTTTTCTTAGTATGCAACACTTCACATCTACTGCAGACGATTTAGAAAATGCGGAAGAGCCAAAAGCAGAGAAATTGCTTTCCTGTTCCTCCACCTGGAGAGAAGCTCTGCTAAACTCCAGTTTTATGGTTTTTCAGACTGTGAACGCTCATGAGAGGAAAGATAGCAGCAAGTAGTTATGAGCAAAGACCCTGGACCCGGACAGCTCAGGTTCAAATCCCAGCTCCTCCCACTGGCTGTGTGACCTTGGACAGGTAGCTTCCTCTCTCTGAGCCTCAGTTTCCTTGTCTGTACAACAGGAAGGATGATAATCATGCTGACTTCCTCCAAGGCCACAGGGGAGATTGAGATAATGTAGTCCCTGTGCCTAAGACATTTTTATCTTTTTTTTTTTTAATGTTTTATTTATTTCTGAGACGGAAAGAGACAGAGCATGAGCAGGGGAGGGGCAGAGACAGAGGGAGACACAGAATCCGCAGCGGGCTCCAGGCTCTGAGCTGTCAGCCCAGAGCCCGATACGGGGCTCGAACCCACAAACTGCGAGATCATGACCCGAGCCGAAGTCGGTCACCTAACCAACTGAGCCACCCAGACACCCCGAAAAAAAATTTGTGGAAGGATGTGTGGTCGTGGAAATTAACTAGACTTGCTATGGTGATCATTTTGTAATATACACAAATATTAAATCTGTGTACATCTGAAGCAAATATAGTGTTACCCTTCAATTATATCTCAACAAAAATTAATGTATGCTCAGTGTGAAAAATTCAAATTTACAGAGTTCTGTGGAAGAAAGAGAGAACCCCCACTATGCCCTTTGGAGAACAGTTTGACATGCTTCCTGCCAGGAATAAACACACAGATGCAGAAGTGTGTGTGTGTGTGTGTGTGTGTGTGTACTTTATTTTACTAAAATGTGATTCTGCTTTACTTAGTATTTGCAAATTGTTTTGTCTCCCAACGTGCACCCCTTTCCTCATAGATCTACCTCATTTTTTCCCCTCAAATGGACTGCCTTACCCCCATTCACATTTTTTGTAATACATTTTTTAATTTTTAATTTTTGAGAGTGGGGGAGGGGCAGAGAGATTCTTACGCAGGCTGCACGCTCAGTGTGGACCCTGACTCGGGGCTCGATCTTACGACCCTGGGATCATGACCTGAGCCGAAATCAAGAGTCAGACGCGTAACCGATGGAGCCACCCAGGCACCCCGGTAATATTTGTTTCAAATTTGTGGTGAAATGTAAATTTACATTTTTCATTTTGCTCTATTATTTCAGTATGGCATACACCCAAGAACATGCGTGAAGTGCACTAATTTTAGGTGTGGGGTTTGGTTAAGTTTTTAGATGGGCACACCTGGGTAACCACCACCCAGGTCAACCTGGAAGGTTCCTGTGTGCCCCTCCCATACAGCATCCTGTTCCAAATAGCTATATGTATTCTACTATCTTCATAAAGGTTGTCCCCCACTTTACAAAATAATATTTATTATTTTCTGTTATCTTCGATAGGGGATCTTAATCCCTCAGTATTGCAAGTTTTTTTGTTTTTTGTTTTAAGGAAGCTCTACGCCCAACATGGGGCTTGAACTCAAGACCCTGAGATCCAGAGTCTCGTGCTCTTCCAACGGAGCCAGCCAGGTGCCCCGGCAAGTCTGTGTTTTGTTTCTTGCCTTTCGTTAAACGATTTATTTTGAAATAATGCTAGATTCACATGCAGTTGTAAAAGGTAAGAGAGAATTGAAAGCATATGTTCATACAAAAACTTGGACGTGAATATTCACAGAGGTGTTATTTAGAAGAGTCAAAAGTTGATGGGGCGCCTGGGTGGCTCAGTGAAGCGGCCGACTTTGGCTCAGGTCATGATCTCACCGTTCGTGAGTTGGAGCCCCGAGTCGGGCTCTGTGCTGACGGCTCGGAGCCTGGAGCCTGCTTCGGATTCTGTGTCTCTCTCTGCCCCTCCCTTACTCATGCTCTGTCTCCGTCTCTCTCTCAAAAACAAATAAAACGTTAAAAAAAAAAAAAAAAAAGGAAGAATACAGAGAGACCCAAGTCTTTCCCTGATAGCAACATCCCGCGTGACCCTAATACATTATCACCACCAGGAAGTTGATATTCGTACAATCAAGAGACTTTATACAGATTTCCCTAGTCTTACACGCACGCATCGTGCCTCATAGAAGCCAGCAGCTCTGCAAGGTGGAGATGGTCTCCCAGAAGAGACTCAGAAAGGGCTTTGCCTAAGGTTGAAAGTTTGCTTAGGGCGTGAGGTAGGGATCGTGGTCCGATTTGGCCCACATGGATGTCTGGTTGCCCCAGAACAATTTTTTGGAAAGGCCCTCCGTGTCTGAGCGCACACGGATAACCAGGGAAGGGACAGGGATTCCAACCCAGATCCGTCTGACCCAACACCGGAAGAGTCTCCACATTCCCCGTGGGCCCGTCCTAACGGCCAGCCGGCTGAGCGCACTCTGCCCCATCAGCAAAATGCAGTGGCTTTTTAGAGCGTTGCCAAAGGACGCAGGGTGGGGAGGCGCAGGCCAGCTCTAACTCGCTTCCTTCCTACAGGGACCATGAAACATCTCCCTCTGCCTCCTGCCTGCCCCGACCCGACCTATTCTTATTTTTTCCTTTTCCTGCCTTCTTCCAAGGAGAAAGGTGGATGTCTTAGCTGCGTGTCCAGCGTGTCTTTGCCAAGTGGAAGTTCAAGCTCATGCCCAGGTCCAGTGCCTTCGTCCACTGGGAAATGTGGATGGGAGACTCCCGGGCCACTCTCAGACCTGCCCAGTGCCCCCCGCCCCCGCCAAGTCTCCCCAAATCAAGAAGAGTCTTCATCAAAAACCCAGACATCCCGGAGTCTCCCTAGACTCCTCTCCTCCCTCACCCTCCAGAACATTCCCCGCCCCGGCCAATGTCTCATGATTGCCCCCCCCTTCTCCCAAAGGTAGGCTGTCTCTTCCCCTAAGGCCGCTCCAGCTCATCTTTGGTCTGGGGATGATCAGGGATCCAGGAGGTCTGAGGGCCACAGTTGGTGCCTAATCAATGCTGAATGGAGCCACAGTTACACTCTGTGCTTCCTGCCGCCACCTAGTCCCTTCACCCTACAAAAGCAGCCACAGGGAGCGTTTGAGAACTTAAAAAGCACACCAAGTTACCCCCCTACTCAAAAGTTGCCCGTGGCTCCCATCATCCTAAAATAGAGCCCATTTACTCCCTACCGCCCTGGGAGGAGGCCCAGCCCCTGCCCGTCTCCCTGGCCTTCTCTCCCTCCCTCTCCCCCTTGTTCACCCTGCTCCAGCCTCAGCACCTTCCTTGAAGCTCCTCAAACACACCCAGCTCCTTTCTTCAAACGTGCCCAACTCCTTTCCACCTCAGGACCTTTGCACATGCTGTGCCTGCTGGGACACCCTTCCCCCTGATCTCAGTGTGCCTGACTCCTTTCCCTCCTTCAGGTAGGTCTCAGCTCAAATGTCGCTTCCTCAGAACAGCCCCCTCCCCATGCTCTCCCTGTCACCTCCCATTTCCTGTTTGATTTCCTTCTCAGTACATATTGCCATGTGACCTCTCCTTGTTTATATATTTGCCTTTGATGCTTATTGTATCCCCCACACCCAGCCCAGAACCCATGAGGTAGTTACGCCTTGACATATATTTGTACAATGAATGAGCGAATGAACGAATGAATGAACGAACGAACAAATGAACGGAGGCAGCTAAGGGACCAGAAATGATAAGAACCCCTTCTGAGGCCCAGCTACAAGGTGGATTGTTTCTACCTTCCCCAGTTTGGACACGGGCACCTCTGGAAGCAGCCAGGTGGGCGTGAGGGGTGAGGGGTGAGGGTACACTCAGCTGGCTTGATGTCCGGGGCAACCCCAGCACCCTGAGCCTCAGTTTCCTTCTTGGAAAAACAGGCATAGTAATCATTGTGACCTCTCCCACCCTCCTCCTCCACCTGGGTCGGGCCAGGGCAGGGTCCAGGCATGTCAGCTGCTGTCATCACTGGGGAGCGGGGAGGCCTGGGAGCCACAGTTGGTGCCTAATCGATGCTGAAGGGAGTCTTGCCTTCTTTTAGGTCTTAGTTTGCAGATCTCCTAGTGCTTCTCTCTGCTCCTCCTTCCCTTGCCCCAGAGGGGATGATTCATCTCTCTGGCCCCTGCTGAACCCCCAATTTGGGAGAAGATGGGGAATTGGGGCCTTGGGGACCCCCCACCCCTTCATGGCAGCCCAGATGGGACAACTGGGGCCCAGAGACGCGTCCCTACCTGTCCAGCGACACCTCTCCAGGCCTGTCAGGTATAGGCTGAGGAGGGGCCCAGGGGGCTGAGGCTCCAGGGAGGTGGCCTTGGCCACCCAGAGGCACAGAACGGGGAGGGTCAAAACCAGAATCCTCCTGATACAAGGGGGTCCAGGCTGGCTGTGCACCCTGCAGGATGAGCGCAAAAGCAACCAAACACTCCTGCTTCCGAATGCCGAGGAGTGCCCGGCACGCATGGGCCCAGACTGTACAAGGGAGAGGATTCTGAGCACCTTCCATCAGACGCCCGGGAAATCCCTCCTTCCCTCCCTGTCTTGTTCCTTTCCTCCCTCCCTTCTTCCTTCCTTCCTTCCTTCCTTCCTTCCCTCCTTCCTTCCTTCCTTCCTTCCTTCCTTTCTTCCTTCCTTTCTTCCTTCCCTCCTTCCTTCCCTCCCTCCCTCCCTCCTTCTTTCCTTCCTTCCTTCCTTTGAGCATCAACATGAATTCATGAATTTTTAACACACCTGCTGGGCTTGCACCCCACGAGCTCTTACTCTCATTCAGATTTACTTGTCTCACATTTAGCTAGAGGAGCCTGTCGCGTTTGCCCCTTGACGGGCCCTCGATGACCTTTAGAAGCCTCCTTGTCTTCTGGTCTCACAATATACTTCAGGCTCTTCTGGCCCATCTCCTGCCCGGATATGGAACCAGCTCTTCCCCCAGGAGCCCTGGCTTCTTTCGTGGGAAGTGAGACCAGAGCTGGCAAGAGGAGTGCTCACTGCTACAGGTCTGGTCCCTGTTTCTAGACCCTTCTTGGTGGACGGACCCAAAGCATGCTTTTCCTTTTTGGAAGAGAATCCATTCTGTGTTCCTACTGATTTTCCAAAATTACTTAGGGTTGCAGAATTTTACTTAACTGCCTTGCTTTTGTATTCGTGCCTTTCCCCTGACACTGAAAATCTTGCTGGCGAACATTAGCAAAATCACTTATTTGCTTTATCCAAAACAACACAGTAGTTTCAGAATAGCAACATCAATATTATGACTAACAATTGTCAAAAACGGCTTAAGATTTCTTTGTAATCCTTTTTGTCCTTGGGGTAAAGCTCACCAGGGAATGTGCTGTGCGAGCCATGCACGGTGTTCAAATGATCGCGTTTTAAAGTCCTCTGAAGTAATTCCTGTTTGTGGCATGAAATTACCAACTCAAAACCAGAGTTAGGTTAATTTCTCTCTCTCTCTCTCTCTCTCTCTCTCTCTCTCCTCTCTCTCTCTCTCTCTCTCTCTTTTAGCATTTTTTTAAGGTTTATTTATTTATTTTTGAGAGACAGAGAGAGAGCAAGGAAGGGCAGAGAGGCGGGGGAACAGAGAATCCCAAGCAGGCTCCGTGCTGTCAGCACAGAGCCCAACGCGGGGCTTGAACCCACAAACCATGAGATCATGACCTGAGCCGAAACCAAGAGTCAGACGCTCACCCAACTGAGCCACCCAGGTACCCCAAATTTGTCTCATTTTTATTTCGAGTGGTTTTTTTTTTTTTGCCTCTCTCTCTCCCTCTGTCATTTAATTTTGTTTTATAACCATACAAAACATTTACGTGATCCCAAAGTCACATTTATAAAACAAGGTAAACTCAGAGAAACTAGCTCCTTAGACTGCCCCTTGCATCCTGTTTCTTAAGTGTTGAGGCTTATCTTTCCATTTAAAATACAAGCAATAAATATACACTCGTAATCCTCCTTTAGATAAGTGATAGCATATTACGTGCACTTTTCCCTGCTTTGCTCTTTGTGACATATTTAGGGATTACTCTGGTTGTTCCTGATAAGTGTCCCCCGTAGGTTGTTTCCAGTCTCTGTTATAACCAAGCATTTCACACACATCTCTTTGGAAGACATCCTTGGAAGTAGAGTGGCTAGTTCAAAGGGCAAATGAACATGCAGATTTGCTCCACACTTTCACATTCCCTTCATTGACCATGACATTAGACTATTTCACATTCCTACTCGCAATGAACGAAAGCACCTGTTTGTCCATGGCTTCACCCAGGATATAGGGTCACACCCCTATTTCCATGTATTTTTCCCCCCAGACAAAATGGAAATGTAACTTCTTTCTTGTAAGAGTTCAGAGGTACGTGGTCCAGGGCAGGCATGGTGGCTGTTCCACGAAGTCCTCTGAGAGTCAAGATCCTTCCTGAAACTTCCTGTCCAAAAGACGCCGGGCTCAACATGGCTGCTTCAGCTCCAGCCATTATATCTGCATCCCAGGCAGCAGGAAGGAGAGACAGAGAAGGTCAAAGAGGGCACTCTCTGTGTAATTTTAACTTGTATTTCTCATTAGAGCGTGTTTCCAAGGCAATTGCATTTATTTACTGTGATTTCTTGCCTTTTTCTTTTCTTTTTTTTTTTTTTTTTTTACATAGGGTAGTTGATCTTCTTATTTGTTTTTGGAAACTGTATATTAGGTATATTAACGCTTTGTAATATAGGTTTCAAGTATTTTTCCCATTTCGTTCATCATCTCACATTGATAATGACATATGTTGACATACAAAACCTTTGTTCTATTTTACATGTTCCCTGACACCTACAACCTTTCCCTTATGACTTCCGGGCTCCGAATGATCATTAGGAAAGCCCTCTTCATTCCCAGACTTCTAGAAGAGTACACACACATTTTCTTCTAGTGCTTGTAGGGTGTGTTTACAAGTACATCTCTGATCGATTAGGAATTATCCTATTATACCTGGTGAGGTATGGACCCAACTTTATGCATTTTTGTATTACTATGCAATTGGCCCAACATCCTTTTTTCCTCTCATGGATTTGAAACCGGGCAGGGGCGGGGGAGGGAGGCTACTTTGGCCAGGGTGGCAGCATTTGAACTGAGTGGCCTGAAGGAACAGCGAGTCAGGAGGAAGAGCTGAGGGGAGGAGCTTCGGGCAGCGGGAGCAGCATGTGCAAAGGTCCTGGGGTGACAATGTTATTGCCCTGCGCGAGGACCAACAAGGATGTCTCTGGCCGGAGCGGAGTGAACGAAGGAGTGTGGAGGGAAAAGAGGGTGTGAAGGAGAGATGTTTGCCTTTATTCTGAAGCCTGCAGGGCGCAGAGAAGGGACCAGCCCTGGTGCACGAAAGGCCCCTTCTGGCCCTGGTAAGGCGTGCCATTTGTCAGATGTGGCGGCTTAGAGGGTCTGGGGGGAGTGGAGCGCAGTCAGGGGGTGACGATCGCGGCCCCATTTCCCTGAAGAGGAGCTTAGCCCGGTGGCCTCCTCGCCTCTCCTACTGCGTGAACCACCACGTGGGCCGGCAGCCTCATCTACACCCGCTCCCTGGAGTTGTCAGAGGGGACACGGCGATTGGTGCGTGACCACCCGTGCCTGGCTCTGCGAATCCTCAACTGCACCCCTGTTCTCCGCCCCTCCCAGGCCCCGCCCACCAGGCGCGACTCCACCCAACCCCGCCCACTAAAGGGCAATCCTGTGGTTCTGGGAAACTTCGCCACCTGCCCCCCCACCCTTGAAACCCACACTCCTGCTCAAGGCCTCAGCATAGGCGCGCCCCATCTGGCCCCCCCAGAACCCGTCAGGAGTGTCTGGGTTCAAGTCCACTCCCCAGTAGCGCGGCCTCTGACACCCGGCTGATCTCTGTGCCGCACCTTTCCCCTCTATGCAGTGGACATGAAAACAGCCTTACCCCCAGATCTGCCCCTGAACGTTCTTGCTTGTGACCTCGGACGTGTCACTTCACCTCCCCGAACCTCAGCTTACCCCTCTCTAAGATGGGTGCAGGTCGACCTCGCCCTTCAAAACCCTGCCCCTCTTTTCCCAGCTCTGTCAGCTTTGGCGAGCGTCTTAACTGCCTCTTTGCCTCAGTTTACTCACTGACAGTGGGCTGTTGAGAGGGGCGAACTTGGAGGATGCGGGTTGGACGCTCAGCATACAGCGGGTTCTGGAGAAGTGTTTGGGGTTGTTGATTCCGTTGGTCCAGGAGGGGAGACGCAGAAAAGAGGCTGTGGTTGGAGGGGGCTGGCTGAAGGAAAAACCAGTGGGTTGGGGTCCCAGGGCGGCACTGAACCTCAGTTTCTTAATCTGCAAAATGGGCCTGTGAGGTTGTGGTGAGGCCAAAGGGGAATCACCCATGGGGGCTTGGTGACAGCACAGGGTAGGTGCTTTAGAAATGAGCGTTTTCCCTCTGGTAGTATCAGTGACAGCCACCCCCAGTTTGTCACCTCCCACGACACCTTCTTTCCCTTACCTTGGGGAGCCACTCTTTGGAAGAGTTGCAGGCCGCCTCCCACACTCTGTGTGGTTAAATGCACACAATTCCTTTGCCCTCCAGCTGTTTATACGGATACAAGTTGAGGGAAATACACAGGCAGGGGGAGATAGGAACTGTGTGCTGTACCTCCCGCCCCTGGAGCCCCACACTTCACCCTGCCAGTTGCCTTTTTCTGGGTGGATTTTGCTTTTCCTTTCCTGGCTCGGATCCCGCTCTCTGCTGTATATCGTGCCCGGCCTTTTTGGTGGACAGGACAGCCAACAATCGGGTTGTGACTATCGTTCCGTAAGCTTTCATTTATTCAACCCATCATTACTGAGGACCTACTGTGTGCCCGGCAAGGCTAGTGAATGAATGAATAAAGAAATGAATGAAACAATGCCGGGGAGTAATGGGAGTTATGAAGACAGTAAGAGGACAAATGGAAAGTGCTAGAAGATATATGGGGGGAGAGGTTGGGGAGTCTCTGGAGGAGGTGGCAATTGAGCAGAGTTTGGGGGACGCCAGGTTGGCACCTCTGATTTTTTTTTTTTGAGATAAAATTCACATTATATAAAACTAACCACTGGGGAACCTGGGTGGCTCAGTCGGTTGAGCGCCCGACTTCGGCTCAGGTCATGATCTCGCGGTTCGTGGGTTCGAACCCCGCATCGGGCTCTGTGCTGAACAGCTCGGAGCCTGGAGCCTGCTTCAGATTCTGTGTCTCCCTCTCTCTCTGCCCCTCTCCCGTTCATGCTCTATCTCAAAAAAATAAATAAATGAACACTAAAAAAAAAAAAAATACCAAAACAAAACACCTAACCACTTTCGAGTATACAATTCTGTGGCATTTAGTGCATGCACAGCGTCACGCAACCGCCACCTCTGATTCAAGAACATTTTTATTCCCCCCAAAGAAAACTCTGTACCTATTAAGCAGTCACTCCGCACTCCCTCCTTCGGAGTCTCTGATTTTAACCCACATCGTGCAAAGCGAACGTCTCTAATATTGATTTGCAAATGTCAGATGTTCAAGGAAATGGACACACACACACTCATTGCTGCTGGGAACAGACTGAAATATGGGATACATGATATGGAAGTCAGTGTGGCCCTAAGTATCCATCAAAAGTCTTCAAATTATGATTCCACTTTTTAAAAAATGTTTATTTATTTTTGAGACAGAGAGAGACAGAGCATGAATGGGGCAGGGGGGAGTCAGAGAGAGAGGGAGACACAGAATCCGAAGCAGGCTCCAGGCTCCTAGCCGTCAGCACAGAGCCTGATGAGGGGCTCGAACTCACGGGCCGTGAGATCATGACCTGAGCCGAAGGCGGATGCTTAACTGAGCCACACAGGCGCCCCTGGGCATTGATTTTATTCTAAAATTTTCATTCACTCCACGGATATTTAGGGAGCACCTGGTGTGTGCCAACCCATGCCAAGGGCAGGGACCGCGTCTGAGTTTCGTTTCTTTTGCCAGTGGGTTTTTAACTTACCAGTGAGCAGCAGGCACATCATAAGTGCATAATAAAAATTCTTCAGGAAATTAAATGCTACGACGAGGGAGCTATTTAGATTATTTACATTATGTCTGTGTTTTCTGAAACCGTTTTTCCACCGAGCAAAAATTATTTCGGCGCTCAGGAAAGAAAACATGTAAAGAGGCTTCTGTTAGAAAATGTACACGTTGTGTCCCATGCCCTCCCTGACCCCCCAACATGTCCTCCTGTCTTCCCAGCCACCCTTCCTTTCCTCCAGCCTGGCTCCTCCTGGCTTCTCACCAAGAGTGGGGCCTGGAGCAGGTCTGGGAAAATGTGCCAATTAAGATGAGACGGAGAGGGGCGCCTGGGTGGCTCAGTCGGTTGAGCGTCCGGCTTCGGCTCAGGTCATGATCTCACAGTTCGTGGGTTCAAGCCCCGCGTCGGGCTCTGTGCTGACGGCTAGGAGCCTGGAGCCCGCTTCGGATTCTGTGCCTCCCTCTCCCTCTGCCCCTCCCCGAACTGTGCTCTCTCTCTCTCTCTCTCTCTCTCTCTCTCAAAACTTAATAAACATAAAAGAAAAAGATGAGATGGAGAGATTTCCAGATGGAGGAACTGAGGCTCAGAGAGGTACAGAAACCTACCCAATGTCACACAGCGCGTAAGTTTCAGGGAAAGCTGTCTACTCTCAGAGCTCCTTCTGTGTCCCTTAAAGCGGTTGCAGGCCAAGCCTGATTCTTTCCTTCCCTGTGGCCCTGTGGTTGTGCCTCCACGACAGCCCACGTGGAGGCCTGTCTGATTTCTCAACAAGCTTCAGGCAGAAATCACTGCACTTCTCCTCGGTAGCCACCTCACCCTGGTGTCGCTGGGCCCCCGAGAAGCCTCAGTCCCAGGCCCTCGAAGAGCCCCAGTCTGGGGAGGCCAAGTCAGACACATTCGCTCTCAGCTCCACTGAGTCAAGCAAGAGCCGGGTGCTCTGGCTGAAGAGTCCGGAGGGCTGCCTGGAGGAGGGGACACAGAGTCGGGGCTTGATGAATGAGTGTGCTAGACTGAGAAGTGGGAGAATAGCTGCACAGATGCACGGATGGGGAAGCTGGAGGCGAATCATGGATGATGCCTGCATCGGTGGGAGGGCGGGCAGGTGGGGGGACGGGTGGCAGGGTGAATGAGTGGGAGGGCGGGTGGTGAATGGGTGAATGGGTGGCTGGGTGGGTGGGCAGATGGACAAGTAGGTTTGGGAGGAGGAGCTCGGCTTTGGGCTTCTACACTGTCAGCACCCCACCACCACCTTCCCCCCGGAGACCCCAGTGTAGAATGTCACGGTGGGGGGGGGGGGCACAGAGCTGCCTACATTGCAGCCCCGTCCATCTCCAACCTGGCCCCCGCAGGTGCCTCTGGAAGGGCCAGCCCCTTCACCCACATGACTCTCTGCTCTCGAACCGGCCTGATGGTGCTCAACACCACAGAGGCCATGGCAGGGCCCTACGACCGCCAGCTGGTGGAGGGCACCGGCCGGTGCGACTCAACAGGTCCCCGTGGCCAGCCGCACCCTGTCTTGGATGCAGACACGACTGCAGTTTCCCAGCTGGGCTCAGAGGTGCCCCCAGGACCGGCCAGCCCCCTGGGGCAACCCCTGGGAGCGGCTCTTCTCCAAGGTCTGTATGTCCGGGTTTGCCTTCCCGTCCCTCACCCTTCTCACTAGAGCTGAGTGTGGGGTCATGTGCTCCCGGGCACCCCCGGCCCCTGATTGCAGCCTGGACATACTGTCTTCCCCTGTGTATGCAGTTGGTGCCCAATGTGTGCTCTTTTACCCTTCCCTCGGTGGTCTTCCTCCCCCAGCTGGGCGGAGGGGGGGGGGCAGCAGGTTCCTCTGTGACCTCCTTTGCGGCTGCTCAGGGAAGCAGATGTTTCCGTCTACTCAAAGACCTGGGATTGCAGCGATACGTCCAGGGCCAGCATCAGAGCTAATGTGTGGGAGAGAAAGGAAAGCTGGACAAGGCGGAAAGACGGTTATTGAGATGGACTTCCTCCCTGAGGCCCTGGGAGATATAAACTCAGAGCCTGTGGACATCCCCAAAGAAATAATGATAGTGCTAATAACAATGTCATTTGTTTATCAAGCACAGCCCAGGATACCTTCTGCATTGTGATAATAGAGAAGGCAAGTATTAAAATCAGTCTGTCAAAAGCTTCCCGTGGCTCTCCAGTGCTCCGAGTATATAGCCCATACTCTCTGCTGGGGCCCATAGGGCCCCTTGTGACCCAGCCTATGGGTCTGCCTACCCATATGCCCTTCCCACCCCCCTAGGTTCCCCCCAACTCACCCTGTTCCAGTCACATCCACCTCCTTGATGATGATGCTCCAAGGAGCTGAGCACATTCCCACCTCAGGGCCTTTGCACGTGCTGTTCCCCTGAATCACTACCGCATCAGAGTAACCTTCACTGACCACCCATCTTTGCCTGTTGCTTTGGCTGTTTTTCTTTCCTTTGCAAAATGCTGTCAGTAGTCATTCTACTTACGGGGCACCTGGGTGGCTCAGTTGGTTAAGTGTCTGACTTCGGCTCTCACAGTTCACGAGTCTGAGCCCCGCACCGACAGCTTGGAGCCTGCTTGGGATTCTTGCTCTCTCCTCTCTCTCTCTCCGCCCCTCCCCCACTCACACTTTCTCGCTCTCAAAATAAATAAACGTTAAAGAAAAAACAAAACGGGGCGCCTGGGTGGCTCGGTCAGTAAAGCACCCAACTTTGGCTCAGGTCATGATCTCACAGCTTGTGGGTTCGAGCCCCGTGTCGGGCTCTGTACTGACAGCTCAGAGCCGGGAGCCTGCTTCGGATTCTGTGTCTCCTTCTCTCTCTGCTCCTCCCCTGCTCATGCTCTGTCTGTCTGTCTCTCTCAAAAATAAACAAACATTAAAATAAATAAATAAGAATAAAATAAAATAAAATAAAATAAAATAAAATAAAATAAAATAAAAATAAGCATGAGTTAACAGATGAAGAACCCCCATCTTACAGAGAAGGAAACCCCCAGAGAGGCTCCCCCTGCATCCATGGAGACGGACTGTCAGACCCTTGGAGCCTGAGCCCAGACTGTACCAAATCTACTTTCAAGCAAGTGAATGAGCTTCCAAAAGCTACAGAGAACAGGGTTTGGTCTCTCAGACCTAGGTTTGAGGCCAAGCTTTTCCACTTGGCCAGTTTTTAATTGGGGAAGCCCCCTGAGCCTCAGTTTCCTTTTCCAGAAAAATGGAGTTAGAGGCAGGGCCATGGAGATTCCTCCTCCCCCAGGGTCTCTTTGAGCCTTCCCACACTGGACAACAATTGGGGCCCTGAGAGGCCTTGCGCTGGGCCAGGACTCTAAGGAGCCCCCAGTCTGCATCCGGGACGGAGCTGGATACAGACACTCCCGGTTGGGGCAGTGGAGGGAATCTGGGAAGGCTTCCTGAAGGAGAGGGTGTTAGAGCTGACGTTTCCAGTCATAGGTGGGGCTGAGTGTGAAGGCTCAGTGGTGGGGTTAAGGGTAAAGGTCCAGAGACGGGGTTCAGCTCCTTGGCCAATGGCAGTTAGGAGCCAGATTCTCCCACTGAAGCCTCCAGCAGAGCCAGAGAAGCTATGAGAGCAGGAAAGCGAGCGATGCATCCAGTTAAGGGGATCCCTGCAGTGGAGGCTGGGACGGACTGGTTTGGGGCCCACCCGGAGGGGCACATGCTGATTCTCACCTATGCCTAGCGACCAGGAATGGCCTCCTCTAGCAGACTGAGGGAGGAGGCTGCGGCATCTGAGTCACCGGGTTCCTGTAAGAACATTTGGCCCCATGTGGGCTGTCACCAATCGGGAACACGGCCCCCGGAGCCCCTCCGTGTTGCCTTCCCCGCGGCTTCCCGCTCTCTGTTCCCACAGCTGTTCCTTTAAGGCCACAGAAGGAGAGTAGGAGGAGAGGGCAGGCAGAGAGGAGGGCATGTAGGAATTTGGGAGCTCGGGGGAAGGGAACTTCCCTGACTAACGGTCCAGTGTGTCCTGGGGCTGTCTGAGCCTCAGGACTCCGTCTCAGATAAGAAAACTGAGGCTCAAAGAAAGGGAGGGTCTGTCCCCATTCTGTACATGTACAGATACCGGATTCTCTCTCAAGAGCTGAAACCTGGCCTGGAGCCTGCAATGTAAATCCGATCACGTCCCTTCCTCTCTGTCTCCAAACTCCCCCATGGCTCCCCGGTACCCTTGGCGTGAAACCCACACACCACATCACCGCTTATGAGATCTCACCTGGCCCCTGTGACCTCCTTCGCCTTCAGTGACCCCTACTCTCTTCCCATTCACTCCTCTCTGGACCCTCACTGTTCCTCCAGCATACTCAGCCCATCCCCACCTCAGGGCCTTTGCATATGCTGTGCCCTCTGCCCAGAGTAGTCTTTGTGAATTATTATCCCCATCTGATCCGTCAGGAAAGGTGCAAAGAGAGGGGCTCACATGCTCAGTAACATGCATCAAATGGGTGGAAGTCAGAATTTGCACTCAGGCCCCTCTGACTACCTACTCAAGCCCTGTCGCACCCGTGGGACATTTAAGACAGGCCTCCAAACCAGTGCACCATGGATCTGGGTGATTCTCAGCCCCTCTAGGTCTTGCTGCCTCCAGCTAGGTACCAAAGACCCTGAGGCCTCGGACCCAAACCCCGCTGCTCAGGGAGCTCCTGGGCCAACCTGACCCCTAAGTCTCCGAGCGTCCCTACTGATGTGGCCGCAATTTTTCCGCCCCACTTTCTGCCCTTCACACAGAAGGATGGCAGAGTCTTCAAGGACGACACAGCCAAAAATAATCGGGCCCCGACCTACCTCCCAGAAGTGGGGCAGCCCCGCCCAGCCACCTGGCACCGCGGAGGTAATTAGTGCATGTGGCAAATGAGGGTAATTAGGTCTGTGGGAACCAAACCGCAGATCCAGGTTTGGAGTTTGGAGGGGGCTCAAGTGTTGCCCACCCCCACCCCCAACCCTCCCAGGTCCTGGGAGCTCAAGTCCATAACCCAGTGTCAGGCCCCCTCCCCTTAGCCCTTTCATGCCTTCCTGGAGGCGGCTTGTTTAATGGATTTACTTTGTCCTTGTGCATAAGTTGAGTTGGATCTGAATTTAAGGTGGGATCACTTTCGAGTGATGAAAAGTCACCAGCATTGAGTCACCAAACTCTCCTACGCCGTGACCCCCATGCTGGGAGATGCCAAGCCCAAGAGAAGCTTCAGCCCCGCCCTTGAGGTACCTTCAGGCTGGGGGAGTCAGAGCTGGACACAGGCACCCCTAGTCCATAGGGATCAGGCTTGGCTCAGAAGGAGGGAGTGTGTTGGGGAAGGTCCAGAGGGAGACACGGAAGGGCTTCTCAGAGAAGAGGGCATTGGAGGTGGGACTTTGAGGGACGAATAGGAGCTTTTCAGGAGGATAAGTTCTGGTGGCTGGCCCAACTGGCCACGGCTGGGGGAATGGGGAGAAAGAGGAGGAGTGTGGCTGGGGGAGCATATAAGGGTCCCAGAGATAAAGATTTAGAAATCATCATGCCATTGGACCTCCTTCTGTCCTTGAAAGCTCATGCCTAGTTGGGATTCTTCAACCCCTGAAAGAAAATCTTAAGAATTTGGCTCAGGATCAAAAACCACATGCCCAGACGGCCAAGAATAAGTATAATGTTTATAACAACCAGCATTTGTTAAGCTCCTGGGGTCATGCCCTTTGCACACAAAGACTTGTTGGGTCCTTACAGGAAACTTCAGAAGTGAGTACCATTTTTATGCCCATTTTATAGATGGAGTAACTAAGGCACAGAGAGGGAAAATGTCTTCTTTGAGGCCACACTGCTGGTAAGAGGCAGGGCTGAGATGCACTCCTTGGTCACGTGACTCTGGAGACCATCAAGGATCAATACTGGGGTTTGGGGAGCCTCTCTTCATTTATTTTTATTTTTATTTTTATTTTTTTTTTAATTTTTTTTTCAACGTTTATTTATTTTTGGGACAGAGAGAGACAGAGCATGAACAGGGGAGGCGCAGAGAGAGGGAGACACAGAATCGGAAACAGGCTCCAGGCTCTGAGCCATCAGCCCAGAGCCTGACGCGGGGCTCGAACTCACGGACCGCGAGATCGTGACCTGGCTGAAGTCGGACGCTTAACCGACTGCGCCACCCAGGCGCCCCATAGCCTCTCTTCATTTAAAGAATCATTTAAAGAGTTCCTGCTGAAAAAAAAATAAAATAAAATAAAAAATAAAAAATAAAGAGTTCCTGCTGCAGGTCAGTCCTGCTCTAGGTGCCGGGATAGAACCACAGAAGAGGTGGCTAGGAACCAAATCATGTCGTAAACGGATCGAAGTGGCCACTGTCCTCCATACCATGAGATTGGGCATGTGGCTTTGGGGAAGGGTGACAGACTTCCCCTGATCTGGTGGGACAGGAACCCTCCAGGGAGGAGAGACAATTTAGCTTCAGTCCAAAGGTGGGTCCGATTTAACCACGCAGAGGCCAGAGACTGACCCGGAAGAGCCACTCTGCAAATGCAGCTTCTCTAGAGCCAAATAAACTTGCTCTACTCTCTGCTTGGTCCCCTCTGTGACAGGAAGTTCATTTTCTGATATCCTCCCTCAGCACCAAGGGAAAGCTGTCGCTCATAATCAGTCACCCTGGGGTGGTGGCCTCTGCCCACACTGTAAGGACATCCCCAGGCAGAAGAGGTCTCAGGCTGGGGTGGAGGTGGCAGCTTGGGGCAGCCATGCTTGGGGCAATCTATACCCAGGGGAGAATGAGGAGCTTCCATCTTCAGGTCAGGGCTGCTCAAGGTGAGCCCCAGCCCAACCCCTCCCGGCAGCCTGAGGGGGGCCTGGGAAGTGATTCAACTCCCACTCTCTCTCATGTCGTTGTCTTCTGCCCACACAAGGGGTAAAGTCTACCTGGGCCCCTCTCCTGGCCGCCCCCACAGAGTGGCCACATGGCCGTGGCCCTGCAGCCGGCCAGCACTCGGCACACCCTGAGTGGCTTCCAGAAGCCTTGGCCCTGTCGGCACCTTTCCCAGTTACTTAATTTTTTTTTTTTTTTGGTAATAAGGAAAAGTCACTCTCTGCACAGAACAGACGGTATTTTCTTTGTTCCCCACAATGTTCAAAGCGTTTTGTGGCTTCAGGCCTGAAAGCAAAGCCAAATCCTTTGCTTGTGCAGATGCCTTGTGAAGTTAGAAGCAGCTGGGGAAACTGAGGCCACAGGCTCCGTTTCCCTAGCGTTGGTGAGCAGTTCCTCTCGTAGTGGCTGAGGCTGAGGCTCCAGGATGGGCCAGCCCTCCCCAAAATGCCCAGATCTGGTCATGACCCAAGTAATAAACAGGTAGTACAGGTCAGGGGTCGCACAGAAAGTGATGGGGGCATAGCGCAGAACACAGCGAGATCCCCCTCCAAGCCCAAGACAGAGAAGTTTCCAGGCGGAGAGGGGGCAGTGGTGCTGAGCCTGGAAGGACAAGGCGGAGTATATGCCTGCAGAAAGGTGGAAGGATCCGGTTGGGCAAAGACCTGAAGCGAAATAAACCCTGATCTTGGCCTGGGAATAAGTCTCCGGAAACGACATGACCAGGAATTCAACCTAAAAGTAATTTGAAGATAGCTACCAGCCTAGATGTAGGATTCTTGTCAGGGAAAACAGAAATAAAGGAACAGAGAAAGGACACGGGACGAAGAAGGTAAAAAACAAAACCTGTGAGGTGGTCGGCAAGCTCAAACATGAGGTTCAGGCAGCTCTCTGCCCATGGACCCCGATCCCCCTGCTTTAATAAAATCGCCTTTTTTGCACCGAAAACATAACAAGACAAAACAAAACATGAGGTTCAGAACTTTAGGGAACTGTGGGCCTTGGTTCTGAGGAGCTGCCGTGCCTCTGTCCATGAACCCAATGGCACTGTGTGACTTTGGAGGAGTCCAGAGAAAGGGCAGCCACAGGATTGACCAGCGGGCCCCACAGGTGGACTTGGGCCTGGGGAGGCTGAGCTTGGCTCAGCTCCAGAAGGACCCTCTCCTGGCAAGTGCATGAAGGGCTCCTTCTGACCCAGGCCCGAGGACCTCCAGGGGATTCACTCATTCGGTGGCAACCAGGCCCCAATATTCCCTCTGCCCTAGGTTCTGGGACCCTATAGCATAGCAGTACTGATAATCTAACCATGGCTGGCACTGTTAAGCCATCCTCTTGAGGGAGACCAGGTGGACAGAAGCCCGTCCCCAACTGGGGATCAGAGCTGGGTGGGAAGTCAAGCAGGAAGGATTCTGAACGGTGCACCCCTGATCAAGCCTCATTAAGTGCCTGCTGTTTGTCTCTCTCTCTCAGCCTCTTCCAGCTCTCCCTGCCTGTTTCTCTTTCATTTCCTGGTAACACCTACTGAGCACCTACTGTGTGCAGGCACCCACCTCTGTGCGGTAGAGAGGCCCCTGTCCCTGGATCCCCGGCAAGTGGAGAGGGAATCCCATCAAAAGCAGAAGGTCATGACCTCAGGCAGTGAGAAGGTGGGCAGCAGTGACCTGGAGGGTCAAGGCCACCCCTGACGGGACGATGAAGCCACACGCTCCTTCTGTCTCCTGTGTCTCTCCCCGGTCTTTCTATCTCTGGGTCTGGGTCTCTGTCCCCATCCCCACCCCCTGTCCCTCTTCCCCGTCCTTAACCCCTTCCCCGCCCATCCTCTCCCGCCTTCCTCCCAACTTCCGTCCCTCCCTCTCCCCCTCCCCCCCCCCCGCCGCGGAGGGCCGGCAGGGGGCGCTGCGGGGCAGCCTCGGAGGCCCGGGGAGGCGGGGCGGGCGGCGGCCGCGTCGGGACCGGCCGCGATGGGACCGGAGGCGGCGCGGGCGGCGGCGGAGGCGCAGACAAAGGCGCGGGCGGTGCGGAGGGCGGCGCGGAGGGCGGCGTGGAGGGCGCGGGCCCCGGAGCCAGCAAGCGAACGGGGCGCCCGGCTGCGGGGAGTCGGCGCCGCGGGGCAGCACCCGACTCGCGCCCGGACACTCGCGGGGCGCCGAGCCCGCAGGGTGAGCCCGGCTGTCCGAGCCTGCGTCGGGGACGCGGGGGCCCGCGAGGTTCTAGGGCCGGGGGAGGGCGCGGGGGTCCCCGAAGTTCCGGACACGGAGGCTGGGTGCGGCTCGGGGAGTCCCGAAGTTCCAGGGCTTGAGAGGGCGCAGGGGCCCCGAAGTTCCGGAGTCGGGGTCGAAGAGGGCACCGTGCGAGGGGTTCCCAAAGTTCCGGACCCGGCGTTGGAGGAGACTGCGGTGTCCCCGACGTTCCGGGCCTGGGAGAGGGAGGCGGCACGAGGGGATCCCGAAATTCCGGGCCCGAGGCTGGAGGGGTGGCAGGGAATCCCCGATATTTAGCAGTCGGAGGTGGCGCGAGGGATCCCCGAAGTTCTGGGGCTGGCGTTGGAGGAGGCGGAGAATGTGTCCCCGAAGTTCTGGACCCGGAGTTGGGGGGCGTTGCGCCCGTCTCGGAGGTTCCCTGGTCGAGGGTGGCACTTCCCGAAGTTGGGGCGCGCATTGGGCGCCCCGCTTCTGACGCGGATGGGAACTGCTTCCTTGCTGAATATCAGGCCCCCCGGACTGGGACGCTTGGGGTGGGGCTTCGCCCCCACACGCGATTGGGGATCCTGGGCACCGGGCGGGGTCGGGGCCTCCTTCGGGAGCCCCGCGGCCGGAGGCGTCTGAGGCACATGACTAGTTGGTGAGTAACTTTCCCCAAAGCTGCAAGTCTCGGCAGGACTGTCAGGGCCGGAAGGGCCTGTGTTCCTGGGACCCCTGCACCCTGGAACCCTGCTTCGACCCAGGACCCGCTCCCAGCCCCGGCCAGAGCTGCCGCCCCTCCCCCACCCAGGGGCTCCGGTTTCAGACCCTGTGACCGGGGCAGCAGCTGCCCAGGACAGGGTGGGGGGGGCATCCCTCCTCTGACCAAGGAGGCCGCTCCCCTGGGGCCTCCCTTCCCCCACCTTGCCACCTCCTTCCGCCAGGTCCCTCCTGGATCCTCCACAGATCCCCCTGGTACAGGTTTTGGGGGCACAGAGGTGAGGGTCGGGAATTCTCCAGGGCAACTGTTCCTGGTTTCTGTGGGGTTGTGGCTGGAGGAACCAAGAGAGGCTGGGGAGCCCCCTCTCCCAGTCCTTGGTCCCACCCAGCCCTGCATGGATGGCATTGGGGTTGAGTGGTCACGGGCCATCTGGCACCAGAGTAAAGTTCTTTGGCTACATCTTATCTTTTTAACTAGGCTGGGAGCTACCTGGGGGTTTGGACTTTGACTCCAAGATGTGCCTCTGCCCTAGAGTGGAAGCCGAGGTGTCTCTCTGTGGGTTCGGTGGGGGGACTGGTCTCCCAGTAGGCACCTGGTGATGCCCTACATTTTGATAGAGATCCTGGTTTGGGGAGTGATGAGTGAATGTGGCAGAAAATCCCAAGCGGGAGTTGGCCTTGGCCCTTCTCTACCCAGCCCCAAGATTGAGGGGGTTTCTCTGGGACTTCAGTGCCTAGCATGCTGAGAAGTTTACACTGGGCTATCAGGGGCCACCTGGCTCCTTCTTAGAGAGCCATCTCCGGCTCAAGGTGTTGTGAGAGCTTCCTCCAGGGCCGTTGTGCTCTGGGTGATCTGCTGATTCTCTCACCTTTTTGACTGAGGTTCTATGAATGGTGTATGTATTTGGTGGTGCTTCCTGAGGTTGGACCCGCTTGGTTTCCCCAAGCCTGTCCTGGGGAGATGCTCACAAGCCCCCTGTCCCCCGCAGAGGCTGAAACCATACCTCCTGCCATCCTTCTGGCTGCCTCTTGGAGCCCACCCAGCCCAGCCTGACCAATGTCCACAGCCAGGTGAGTCCCTGCCTCCGCAGCTTGGCCCTGAGTCCCCCCCCCCCCCCGGGGATGCCCAGCCCTGCTGAGAACACTCTCCCCATGCAGGGAGCAGCCCATCTTCAGCACAAGGGCGCACGTGTTCCAGATTGACCCGGCCACCAAGCGGAACTGGATCCCAGCGGGCAAGCACGCGCTCACTGTCTCCTACTTTTATGATGCCACCCGCAATGTCTACCGAATCATCAGCATTGGGGGTGCCAAGGTCCTGGCAGGGCCTGGGTGGGGTGGCAGGCCCAAGGGGTCTCGGCAACAGGCCTGGGTCTGGTCGTTGCCTTGCCGGGTGCCTGGGGGCTGGGGTTGGGGAGGAGCCCTGGATCAGTCTCCCTCCCGAAATGGCTCAGACCAAGGATCTCTGAGGAGCTAAGACAAAGTGATCCACTGGGGGTTTCCTATTCATTATTATCGTCAGTCTCATCAACCTTGAACTTTGCTCCCCACCTCTCCCCAGGCCATCATCAACAGCACTGTCACCCCCAACATGACCTTTACCAAAACCTCCCAGAAGTTTGGACAGTGGGCAGACAGTCGTGCCAACACTGTCTATGGCCTCGGCTTTGCTTCTGAGCAGCATCTGACCCAGGTGGGCTGGTAGGATGCCACGGTGGGAGGGATGGAGCTGGGCCTATGTCTTCTGGGTATACTGGGGCCCCTGGAGGTACTGGGTTTCCAGTCTTCCCAGCTGTGGAATGGGTATCAGAAGAAGCCGGAAGTCCCTTCCTGGTTCCCTGGCTCATGTCTCAGCTCTGCTGGCCACTTGTTCCAATTTTGGACACACCCTACCCTTCTCTGGGTGCCTGGGATGGGCTAAGAGTTCCCTCACACACCCCAGCCCTACCTTCTTCACTGCCTCCCTCCACCCTCTGCTGTCTCTGGGCTTCAGTATTGTCTCATCCATTGTTTCCCTGGATGGTTAGTGCTTTCTGATTCCTAATGAGATCGTGAGGATTTTCTTCTCTTCTAGAAGCTTTAATTTTCCTTTCAAATTTAGGTCTTGAATTAATTTCTGTGGGTGGTATAAGGTAGGAGTATTTTTTCCCCACTGAGTATATTCAGTTGCTCTTAGACTGTTTTTTGAAAAGATCATCCCCTTTTCCCTCCCCCCACCCCCCCACCGCAATGAATTGCACTGGCCCCGCTGCTGCCCCAATCGAGTGACTGTGTGTATGTAAATAGTTTCTTTAAAGAATGTATTTTCGCACTAAGGAAATTTATTTGAAAATGAAAAACAAGTGAGTGTGTCCTACCCCAACTGGAAAACTGGTGTATAAGTGGTAAATGTAAACATAAGTACAGTGAAAATGAGAAAAGGGTGATTTACTTGCCCACTGGCTACAGGTGCCTCTAAGAGGCTCTGAGCCCAAGACCTGCTTTCTCTTTGTTATAAAAAGATATTCACAAGTGTCCCAGGCATTCCAGACAGCACTCACCTGAGGCTCTCCTTGCTGAAATAAGCCTGGCTGAGAGGAAAAGGGGACCGATCCCTTTTTCAAGGTGCCTCAATGTAATACACTTCCGTGAACATCCCACCCTCCGCCATGATACTCAATCTGATCACTGGGGACATTTTCTAAGCCTTCTTACCACTCTTCTAGTTCAGGAGATGAACTAGTTCAGGAGATGCTCCTGAAGTCGCCTCCATAGTGACACGGCTGGTGCTGGGGGTGGGGGGTGAGGGTGACCTAATGGGGCTCTGGGAGAGGGGGCTGGGTTTTCTTTGATTGTTTGTTCTGCCTTTCCCCCCCCGCCCCCCCCCCATCCCACCCCAGTTTGCTGAGAAGTTCCAGGAAGTAAAGGAAGCAGCAAGGCTGGCAAGGGAGAAATCTCAGGATGGCGGGGAGCTCACCAGTCCAGCCCTGGGACTCACTTCCCACCAGGTCAGCCCTCCTTGTCCCATGCCTGCCAGTCACTCAACTGCTACTGAGGGTCCAGGTGCTGTGCGCGTGCCCAAGACCATATGCTCACAGATCGTGTAAAGCTAGACCTGTAACAGAAGCCTTGGAGGAAAAGTGGCAGGAACACATTCTGGACGGCTGGCCTAGCCTTAGATCAGGGGAGGGCTAGAAACCAGCTTGGGGCACCTGGGTGGCTCAGTCGGTTGAGTGTCTGACTGCAGCTCAGGTCATGATCTCAGGGTTCGCAAGTTCAAACCCCTCGTCAGGCTTGCTGCTGTCGCACAGAGCCTGCTTTGGATCCTCTGTCCCCCTCTCTCTCTGCTCCTCCCCCACTCGCACTCTCTATCAAAAATAAACATTAAGGAAGGAAGGGAGGGAGGGAGGAAGGAAGGAAGGAAGGAAGGGAGGAAGGAAGGAAGAGAAAGAAATCAGCTTAGATGGCAGAGTAAAAACCTGACGGTTGAGATGGCTAAGTAGAGGGGTAGAGTAAAAAAAAATTGTCCCTGGGGCACTTTCCCCTATTAATTTATTCAGCATGATCTACTGACCACCTAGTGTGTGGGAAAGAGGGTTAGGGAGTTGAAAAAGTAGGCTGGTCCCTGCCCTCAGGGCTCATGGTCCAGGCTGGGAGGGGGACTTATAATGAATTCAGCCTAGTAGAAGGCTTCCTGTCAGAATCTTAAAAGCATGTTGAAATTTGGCCCCAGGGAAGGGCATTGCTGTGAAGGAATAGCATAGAGATTTCACATTGCCCCCACCCCCTTGCAGATTTTGAATATCTCAGTGGGTTTATTTAGACCAGCAGGCATCAAGTGCGCTCCTGGGAGCTTGGTGAGAGCCCAGGCAGGCAAGGTGGGGGTACAGTGCTCAGAACTCTGGTCCAGGGACCATGGGGAGCCAGAGAGGGTGGAAGAGGAGAAGAGGGGCGCGCTCCCATCCCAGTGCTGGAAAGGACCCCTGTCCTCAGTCACAACCCCAGTAACATCAACCCTGACCCCAGCCATGACCTGACTGGTCCTTGGCTGAAGCCACCCCCCCCCCCCGCAATGTGACCCCGCTTCTGCCCACGCCTTTAGGTGCCCCCAAGTCCTCTCGTCAGCGCCAACGGCCCCGGCGACGAGAAACTGTTCCGTAGCCAGAGCGCGGACGTCCCCGGCCCCGCAGAGCGCGAGCGGCTCAAGAAGATGCTGTCCGAGGGGTGAGGGGGTAGGGCCGGGCATAGGGCGTGGCAGGACTGCTGGCACGGAGAGGGACTTCTCTGAAGTCGAAGGGCGGCGGGATCTGTGTACCCAAGGCCGGGGGGGAAGGAGAGGAGGCTGACTCCGATCCTGCCCCTTCTGGAGCCGACCTCGCCCCTGGAACGCGCTCCCGCTTTGACCACGCCCTCTCGGGGCGGACCCTGCCCCTACCTCGCCGGCTCCTCGGGGCTAACCCTGCCTCTTTTACGCCTCCCCGGCCAAATTCTAACCCCCCGGGTGCCTCCCCACCCTCACCCCGTTCTGAGCACACCCGGGTGGGCTGACCCCGCTCCCCATTCCGTGTGTCCCCCTGAGCCGACACCAGGCACCTACTTTCACCTCGCCCCCGACGAGATCACGCTACCCCGCGAAGTCCCCACCCACGGCCCCGCCCCCAGCACCGCCCCGCCTCCGGCACCGTCCTGCCCTGCCCCCAAACGCAGTGCTGCCCAGCCTCGCCCCGGCCAACCCTCGCGTCCCTGCAGCTCCGTGGGCGAGGTGCAGTGGGAGGCCGAGTTCTTCGCGCTGCAGGACAGCAACAACAAGTTGGCGGGCGCCCTGCGAGAAGCCAACGCCGCCGCCGCCCAGTGGAGGCAGCAGCTGGAGGCCCAGCGTGCAGAGGCCGAAAGGCTGCGGCAGCGGGTGAGGGGACCCCTCCCTCCCAGAGACGCTCAGTGGCCCCGGGCAACTGTGGAGCCCCTGCCTCCGTCCTGGGTTCACTGACTGGATGTGTGATCTCAAGGCTGTTCCCCTGAGCCTCAGTTTCTTGTTCTGTAGTACGGGTTTGAGATCATGTCACTCTTTGTCAAACCCTGAAGTCCTGCCTGCTTCAAGTTGGTAGCCTGAATCAGAGGGGATGAGTACCTAGTCACAGGTGTGCCTGAGCAAGGGGCAGATTCCCCGGGGGTCAGGAGAGCGCAGGCTGGGGGGCTCAGGGGCTGACATGCCTGTCCACACAGGTAGCAGAGCTGGAGGCCCAGGCAGCCGCGGAGCCACCCTCAGTCAGTGAGAAGGAAGGGCCAGGCCAGTCACTGGAGCAGCTGGAGGCGCTAGTGCAAACCAAGGACCAGGTGAGGGCTGAGTGCGTGTCCCTGGGCTTCACCTTCCCTGACCCCTCACGAGGGAGCCAGGAACCCCAGAAGAGACCCTGGGAACTCTTCTCTAGGAGATCCAGACACTGAAGAGTCAGACCGGTGGGGCCCGCGACGCCCTGGACGCCACCGAGCGCGAGGAGACGCAGCAGAAGGTGCAGGTGTGTGTCGTTGCGGGGGGGTTGGGGGGTGTGGGGTGCCTGCCGAGAGCCAGCCAGCCCCCGGGGGTGGGACAGACCTGGGATCTTTCCTTCCCGATGGGTCCTGGGCAGCTATGTGCCTCCCCGAGCCTGTTTGTTCACCCGTAGGTGGGATCAGGAAGACAGTTACCTAGGGTTGTGAAGGACTGGGACAACCAGGTGCATGGAAAGCCTCAGTTGCAGCCAGTGTTTTGGAAAGGATGATCATCGGCACAGTTTTTCACATTCTTTCATTCAACAAGCCGTTTTTGAGTCCCTGCTGAATTCCCATGCTTGACCCCATCAAGTCCTCACACATCCCCAGCCTGAGATCAGGAGACTGCATTTGAACCCAAGTCTGACTAGCCTGGCTTTTTTTTTTTTTTTTTTTTTTTTAATGTTCATTTAATTTTGAGAGAAAGAGTGCATGAGAGAGTTTGGGGGAGGGGAGAGAGAGGGAGACAGGATTCGAAGCAGGCTGCTGGCTGACAGCAGGGAGCCTGATGTGGGGCTGGAATTCACAGACCCTGAGATCATGACCTGAGCCGAAGTTGGATGCTTAACTGAGCCACCCAGGCGCCCCTGGCCTGGCTTTCATTGAAGAATTTATCTGAGAAATGTTCACGGGACACGTTCTGAGTCCTGCAGGGGAAGATGTCAAAGGCTCTAGTGACCCAGGAGAGAGAAGTTGGGGAAATGCTCCCTCTTGCCTCCTGGGCAGAGTGCACGGCATGTGCAAAGACCCTGAGGTGGGGAGACGCTCAACATAGTCAAGGACCCACCAGGAAGCCAGCGAGGCTGAGTTGGAATGAATAAGGAGAGGAAGGAGGGGAGTGGAGTTTGTTCCCAGCCTAATGGGGTCACAGGAGGGTTTTGAGCAGAAGAGGGATGTGATCAGTTCCATGACATGCAGATTGGCCAAGGGCCCATGGAGTGTCTCGGGCAGAAGCTGCAGGGAGGATAAGAGACTAAGGC
The DNA here is from genome assembly GCF_022837055.1 of Prionailurus viverrinus. NCBI lineage: Eukaryota > Metazoa > Chordata > Mammalia > Carnivora > Felidae > Prionailurus > Prionailurus viverrinus. The sequence goes on along the minus strand of NC_062562.1, from coordinate 13,441,396 downwards.
ATGGCCCAGAGTGGGGTCTGATGGGATGACACTCAGAGGCTGGATGCCCCAGGCAGGGCTGGTGACCCTTAAGGCTTGTTGGGGCCTCAAATCTTGCCTATCGTCTCCCTGCAGGACCTGGAGACCCGCAACGCCGAGCTGGAGCACCAGCTGCGGGCAACGGAGCGCAGCTTGGAGGAGGCGCGGGCCGAGCGGGAACGGGCACGGGCTGAGGTGGGCCGGGCCGCACAGCTGCTGGACGTCAGGCTGTTTGAGCTGAGCGAGCTGCGGGAGGGCCTAGCCCGCCTGGCAGAGGGCACGCCCTGAACCTGGCTGCGGGGTCTGCGTGGGAGCCGGGGTCTGCGTGGGAGCCGGGGCCTGCAGGAGCTGGTTTTATACGCAGGATTCCCGCCTGGGGCACGAGCCGGGCCGCAGGCGGCACAGTGGGCCGTTCACCCTGGCAGGGACTGGGGGCCTAACTCAGCCCGGGGAGGGCCTGGCCATAATGCCTCAGCTGGCCCTGGCCGCTCGCAGCTCAGGGGCTGTTCTGGGGCTTTTCGTTGTGTAGAATTTCTAGAATCCCCAGGGCGCGTGCTGGTGCCCACATTACATTTCTAAGAGTGGCTGTGCCTGTGTGTGTTGTGTGGGCACCCAAGCATCTAACCGCCGTCCCTGGACCCCTCTACCTGCTTCCTCTGCGATGCACCTCAGCCGCCTTCAGGCTGTGTAGGGCTTAGTAAACCACTTGCCAGTGAGGAGAGGGAGTTTCAGAGCCTGACGAGCATGCCCAGGCCACACAGCCAGGAGCCTGGCTCTGCCCAGCATAGCTGTCCCTACCCACCCTGGGCTCAACTCACGTCTGGACCGGTTTGCCCTTAGGTGGCCCTTGGTTAAGCACACACCCCCCCTTTACTCTGGCTAGAAACCCCAAATCCCACCAGGCGAGCAGATAGAGAAGCTCCTAGAACATGGTAGTGTTCACTACACATGGGAGTCATTTCACTGAACCTGATGGCTGTGTGTGGAGAGGGGTGCCACTGGTGGGCCCATTTTCCAGATGAGGGAACTGAGGTTCAGAGAGGGCTTCTCAAACCCAGGGTCACCTGGCCAGAATGGCCAGCACTGTAGTTCAAAGCTTTGGGCCTGGCCCGATGGGAATGGAGAACTGGGGGTGTGGTGGGGGCGACATGATGTTCCAGGGGACTTGGGAAGCACCAGCAGCTGAACCCTCCTCCCCTGCCCCCACTCCCACAGAGTCGGATGGGGAAGTGGAGAGACCCATTTATTTAGTGACTCGTACAACCAACACATCTTGGCTTCGGGGCCCCATGGCAATCCCCACCCCCTGCCGAGGTGACCCTGAAGCCGGGTCACTGTGTGTGGAGTTGAGCTCAACTTTGTAGCTGGTATTCTTTCTTCCTCTGCAGCCTGGCTCTTGGCAGAGGCTCTGAGAAGGGGCCGCAGGGCGGGAAGAGCCGTGCGGTGCACCGCGTGGGTGTCCATGGGTTCCAACGACAGGGACAGAGCAGGTCCGGGGGAGGGGAGGACCCCTCTGACCCTTGGTTCCATGCAGGAATCCCAGGCTGGCCAGGCGGGGGCCACACAGGGCTCAGGACTGGTCCTGGGTGGGCGCTGGGGCCGCGTGACCTTCAGGGGGGGCCCTGGGCGGACGCCCCCTGCGGCCCGCCCCGCCACCCTTCTGCCGCTGCAGCACCCGCTCCACCTTCTCCTTGAAGCGCCGGTTCTTCTGCTTGATCTTGGCCAGCTCAGCCTTCCGTTTGGCCTCCAGGTCGGGGTCCTGGCATGGGGAACACCGGGAGGTGGCTGAGCTGGGCAATCGGCCTCCTGGAAACCCTCCCCCTCCCCCTGCCAGCTCAGCCCTCACCTTCCCCTCCAGGATCAGCTGCTTCCGCTTGTTGATCTCCTTCTTTTCATCAAAGTTGGCCGCCTCCAGTTTCTGGCGGGTGGGAAGGAGAGGCCGTCACGGGGGCCCTTGTCTCGAAGGGCGCCCCTGGGCCCCAAGGCCTCCGATACTTACAATCTCACACTCCCTCCGCACCACATTGACCTGCGTAAGGATCTGCAGCACCTTGGCCTCCTCCACCGAGAACTCCTCCAGCTTCTTCTCTGTAGGGGCGGGAGAGGGCAGACATGACACGGGGAGGGGTTCTGGCTTTGGAGTGAGCTCCTCATGCAGTGGGGCATGCAAGACTAGGCCATGTCAGATAAGGGTCAGGCGAGCAGGAGTGGGGATTGTAGACCAAAGGAAGATCGGCAGACTGTTCTTTTTTGTTGTCAGCAGCATTAGGAATTTGACTGGAAGTATTTTCTTTAAAAACACTGTCCTTTAGGAGTGCCTGCCTGGCTGGCTCGGTCGGAAGAGTGTGCGACTCCTGATCTTGGGGGTCCTGAGTTTGAGCCTCACGTTGGGTGTAGATGTGGCTTAAACACTGTCCTCTAAAGGGCAGAGATTTCTGAGTTTTAGGACAGTCTGTGCAGTGATTATAGATTTCTTGGTCTGGGCTACAAATTAAATCGTCCCGGTGGGGGAAGAGAGGTGGTGTTAAACACATCCAGACCCTGTGCCTGGGGCCTCCGACTCATCCACAGGGACCATCCATGCACCCCAGTCTGAGAAACCTAAGTCCCTTCCCACCGGATGTGGCTTTCAGCTGCTGAGGACCACTGTGGGAAGCTTCTGTTTTGATAACTGGGCTAAAAGCCTTCATTTGGGATTGCATAGAAAGGAAAGTGCCGTTTAAGCCTGCTCACGTGAGCAGCTTAGCAGGTGTCTGAGGGGGTGAGTGGGCATCTTGCCCGGAGGCACCCGCCTCCCCCACTCCCATCCCTCTACTCACTGATCTGCTCCTCGATGGCATGTACCAGGTGGATGTCATACTGCGTCACCAGTGTGATGGCCTGTCCTTGCCGCCCTGCAAGGACGTGCCATAGTTACCTGCTGCATGCTAGGGGCCAACAAAGACAAGTTCTGGCCGCTAGGCAGCTCAGGGCTCCTCTTGATGGGAACAGAGTTAAGAGCTTGGTGAGCTGGTGAGGGCAAGTCCATCCCAGAGGAGACAGCGGGAGAGGCAGCTCTCCTGTCAGGCTGGCTTTACACGGGGGCCGGAGATACGGCCGACTTCCCTCTGGGGCGTGGCTACCAGGGAGTTATGTCGGCAATAAGCCTCGACGGGCCTTGGCCCAGATCTGTGCACGCTAGTTTCTCTATTCCTCATTTCTGTGAGGGTGACTGGTGCTGGAACAGCACTGACAGCTGATGAGGCCCGTGACCTTTGGAGCAGCATTCGTGTTACCTGTCGTTTGAGGAGGAAGTGGGCCCAGAGAGCTGTTATGACCTGCCCAGGACCACAGGACAGGGGAGAATCTCGTAAGCCAGAGCACTCCCTGCCTTTGCTTTTGAAAGGATGATTCCTCCAACTTTTAAGCACTGCCTCTCACCTGCGGGCTATATCCCCACATCTTCTCGACCAGCCCGTGACTTTGGTTTCTTATGGTGTGGGCAGGTTGGAAGGACAGTTGTCCAAGGGCCACCCCGCCCCGTCCACTTACCTGCACGGGCTGTCCGCCCGACGCGGTGTATATAGATCTTCGGGAGCCCGGGCGTGTTGTGGTTGATAACCACTTGCACTGTGGGAATGTCCAGGCCCCTGTCCACACGTGGAAACCAAGATGGGGACTCACCCAAGGTCACACAGCTGTGAAGTTGGGGCTGCCCCAGTTCTTGCCCAAGGTCAGCCCTCTCTCTGGTCCCTCTGTGGGGGTGTCACTGGGCTTGCACATGGGAAGGAAGACCCCGGGGCCACTCACCGGGAGGCCACGTCTGTTGCAATCAGGATCCTATAGATGCTGGACTTGAATTTGGCCAGGGCAGCAAAGCGTTCTTTCTGGTGCCAAGTTGGGGAGAGAATTGGGGGTCAGGCAGCATCTCAGCAAGCGTTTGAGGACTTACTGTGTGAGGCCTGGGACAGGGTGGAGTCTAGGACAGTCCCACCCTCACAGGGCTCACCCATGAGACGGCCACACCGAGGCAAAAGGGTGGCAGGAAGTATTCTAGGCAGAAGGAAGAGCCTGGGCAAAGGCCCTGAGGCTGGGACGAGTCTCCAGGGCAAGGCTGGGGGTGGGGTGGGGGTCTCGGGGGCGGCCTGATCCCACACCTGTTTCATCATGGAATGCAGAGCCACGGTGGGGAAGTTGAATTTACGCAGCATCATGCACAGGATCTGGCAGGTCCTGGTGGGAAAGACACACTGTCGGCCCCTGCAGAGCCAGGGCCTCGGGAAGGCACTCTTGCCCCGGCACCCCCAAGACCACAAGTAGGCGACCCTGCACGGCTGGTAAAAGAGAAGCAGGGGTGAGGGGTATCCTGCCTGCTGACGTCCTCTCTGCCGACCCCTTCCCTGGCCTAAACCAATGAGAGCCGGCCCTACATCCAGACTTTTCTGGTAGCCAATACATTCTTGGAGGGCAGCAGCCAATTAGGAGGTCTCCTCGATGTGATGTAGACCGCATGATCTACTCTGGCTCATGCTTGAATAGCCTACAGTCTCCTGACAATCTCCTCGGGAGCTTCAAAGGATTCTGAAGGCCTCTGTGACTGTAGAGAGGACAGCCCTGAGTACTGGAGCTGATATGCCAGGCCTTAGTGACACCCCTAGACACAGAGGAGAGGCTGCTCCAAGGCCTTCCCAGCCGCTGCAGGGGTTTTCCGGGGAGGGCCAGAGGCCCCTAGACCTTTTGGTTAAGAGCAGGTCTGAGAAGCCCTAAATCCTGGCTCCACCTTCACGAGGGGAGATCTCGGCAAACTGCTTGACCTCTCTGGGCCTCCTGGAGCAAATCCTCCGAAATCTCTGGTCTGAGCAGAGGCCCTGGAGTGCCAAGACGGGCTGTGTGCCTCATACCTCTCGGGCCTTCAGAAAGAGCTATGGGAGGAGATCTGGGGGGAGGAGAGGGGCAGACCTGCCCATGCTCACTTGCATGTGTTGGTGAAGATGATGATGGACCAGTCCTCGTGCTCATCCTGGAAGTTCTGAATCAGGTGGACCAGATAGGCATCCTTGACCTTCTCAGGCACCAACAGGTAGCGCTGGTCCAGCTGTTCCACCGTACGCACCCTGGGGATGGGTGGACTCAGTTTCCCCTACTGCCGAACGGAGCCAATGCCCCACACCATCCGTGGGCAATAACCTCTGCTGAGTGTGACCCCCAACCCTATGCCTTGCCTGCCCTGCCCCCTGGAACCTGGCTGTGGACTCACGGGGCCTGAGCCTCCCAGAAGAAGGGCTGGTTGGTGGCCAGACCCTGAAGCTCTCTGAGCGTGTCAGTCAGTGTGGCGCTGAAGAGCAGCGTCTGTCTGCGAGTGGGCACGGCTGCCAGGATGGTCTCCAAGTCCGCAGTGAAGTCGGTGCAGCCCTGTTCCAACAGCCGGTCGGCCTCATCCATCACCTGCAGCACAGGCGGCGGGGGGCAGGGAGTAGTGGATCTGCGGTGAGGGCACCGGCCAGGGCCTGATCACGTGCCCAGCCTGGCCTGCCTCCCACACGCCTCCCGCCCAGCCTAGGACGGGGGCCCTGAAACATTCTCCCTCCGGTTCTCAGACATCTGCACCCTCAACCATCTCAGCTCCTCAGAGAGGCCCTGTCCCCAACCACCCTGGCTAGTCCCCTTCTTGTTGATCCCTCAGCTGTCCTAATCACCCCTTTCCTAATGCTCTACTGGATGGCCTGTGAGACACATGTCCTAAATGGATGAATCAGCGCCCCAGACCGACTCACCAGGAAGCGGATCTTCTTTATGCTGAAAGTGTTGGAGCTACGGAGGTGGTCAGCCAGGCGCCCTGGTGTGGCGATGACCACATGTGGCTTCCGGGACAGCTCTAGGGCCTGGGCCACCATGTCTGCAGGTGGAATATGAGAGGTGGGTCTGGGCAGGGGGGTCTGAGGCTGCAGGGGTCCCCTACCCAGAGCCTCCCTGGGCCCCCTGTACCCATGCCGCCGACAATGATGCAGTCTTTCAGGCCCAAAGGCTTCCCCAGGACCCGGAACTGCTCTGCAATCTGGTAGGCCAGCTCCCTGTGGATGTGAAGGGGCCAGGCTGGGTTAGATGGGGGTTCTGTGCCTGCTTCCCATTCCCATGTGTATGTCTCAGACCTCCCAACTGGTCCTCCCCTGCTCACACACCCACCATAGCTCCCAGTGCCCTTGGGATAAAGGCTCGGAAACTGTACACTGGAACCCTGTTGTGGATCCTGCCCTCTCACCAAGCTGAGACCCACAACACCCCATGGCCCTTCTCCCTCCAGTCCCACCCAAACTGGCCTCTCCTCTTCAGCAGTGGCCTCGACACCACAGTCACCAAAGCCTGAAACCTAAGCGTCAGTCCCCTCTTCCCTGGGACTGGTCAATGTCCAAGTCCCCTCCTGTCTACCCCATCTCTGCCCGGGCCTCTCCCTGGCCCACGTGCCCACTTCCTATCCTCCATCTTGCCCTGTTCTGCTCACATACCCATAGAATTGATTCTAACTCTCTTCCTGGCATTCTGGGCTTGTCTCAAGTTGTCTCTCATAGGCCAACTTGCTCCCTGCCTCTCTCACACCTCTGCACAAATGCACTATAGCAGTTCCCTCTGCCTATAGAATATCCTTCCCCAAACTTGTCCCTTTAAGGCACCCCATGAATGAAGTCTTCCTCCACTGTCCCTTCCCCAGACCACACCCTCACAGCATGCAGTGCCTACCTCTCCTACAGACTGTTACAGGACTTACCAAGTCAGCTTCCATATTTGTTGGCCCAAGAACAGGAGATGTGTCTATATCCTAGGCTATAAGACTATTGACAGCTCCTGTCCAGCCACTTGCTGTGAGACAAGCCCTGTACTCAGCCCTCTTCCTTGTTAAGGATAAGGATAACACTTATCCTTGTTAATTCTGTACCTCCCGTGAGAGGCGGGCATGATTTCTGTCTCCATTTTAAACACAGGGAAAGCACGCTAAGAGAGGTAAAGGTGCTGGTCCAAGAGAACACAGATGGTTAACTCACCCAGGAAGCCTGTGGGGTGCTCACCTGGTGGGTGTCAGGACAAGGCAGAAGATGCCATAGGGATCCTCAGACAGCTTCTGCAAGATGGGCAGGACAAATGCTGCTGTCTTGCCACTGCCTGTCTTGGCACAGCCCAAGCAGTCTCGACCTGGGTAGAGAGCGAACTGGCATTAACACACCCCAGGTGTAGACAAATGTTCCATCGGGCAGAGTGTGCAATAGTCAATGTTTAATGAGCAGTTACCATATGCCCATACTGGCCCATGCCATTTACATCCTAGGCATCCTGACAAATCCTAGGAGGGTGAGACTATTACTGTTCCCATTGAATAGAAAGGGAAAACGAGTCTCAGAAATGTGCCCAGGACACACAGCCAGTGAGTAGCAGGCTGGCCTGGAATCTACATCCACCTGACCTAAGATGCCACTACTTACGATCTCATTTTGACCCCCTCACAGAGCATCTGAGTTTGGGAAAACCTGAATGCCCTCATCCAATTTGCATCCTAAGGCCCCCTACTTATTCCTTCATTTGTGTTTATTTAATCCCTCCACTCGTCACTTCCTAAGGTTTCCTAAGGGCATCTCTTTAATGGCAAACTGGGTTGGGCCGTTAGAGTGGGGAGCAGAGTATTCACCGGACCAGAGTTCTGCATTTACTAGCAATCTTGACAACCTCAGAGTCCATTTGTAAAATTAAGACTGTACCGCAACCAAATTTTCCCAGCAGTATCGATTCATCCTGTGCTCTGAGGTCACGAAAGTTTCTGAGATTACATCACTTGTGTATGGACACACAGGGAGTGAACTGTGCAGCCCGAACGCCAACACCGTCCAGTCTACCTTTGGGATCCAAGCTCGCCGGTAACCACGTCCAAGCTTATCCCTCCACTCGCGGAACTGGCGCGAGCAAAGGCTGCGAGAAGGAAAGGGAGCCGATAGGAGTGGGGAGGTTTCCTGGGGAAGAGGCGGGGCCACACTTACCCTCCAGGATGGCGGGGATGCAGCCGAGCTGTACAGGCGTGGGTTGCTTCAAACCCAGCTGCCGACATTGTTCCACGAGCCACGATGACAGCCCCAGCGAAGCGAAGCCGGCCATCCTCCCCGCCAGCTCCGGGTGAACCACTCGCGTGAGCTGCGCTTTCCGGCGCGAACCGATGACGTCACGGACACCTTATAGTTTATTGGATAGTCTGCCGCGTCGTCCCACCCCCTCTAGCTCACTCTGCCATTCCCAGCCTCGACCACATGCTTACTATGTTTCCCCGAGTCCCACTGGCTCGTGCGATCAAGTCAAACTACAATTCCCGAGATGCCCTGCGGATCGCACGTGCGACTCCCGTCCTTTAACCCCCGTTTAAGTCTCCCATTGGCTCATTTCCAGGCCGGAACGAGTAGACTCCATTTCCCAGAGCGCTTTGCAGCGAATCCCTGCTTCCGTCCGACGTGTCCCTCCGGAAGGGGAACGACTGGGACCGCGGCGATATGGCGCCTCCGGCTCCGGTCTCGGCCTCTGGCGGCTCCGGGGAAGTGGACGAGCTGTTCGACGTGAAGAATGCCTTCTACATTGGCAGCTACCAGCAGTGCATTAACGAGGCTCAGCGGGTGAAGGTGCGGCCGCTTGGAGGCGAGGGGAAGGTGGCGGCGAAAGCCGCTTCCTGGTGGCCACTGGTCGCGCCCTGATTTTAAAAATCTTCCTTCTTCTCGCGGCATCCCCCCACCCCCACCCCCGCCACGTATCTCTTCAGAGCGCTGTGAGGAATTACCCTTTTCTTATGACAAAACTCAAAGCCGTGACAGTTTGTGATACTTCTCACTCCGAGAGCTTGCTCTGCGCCATGGAAGGCATTTGAGTAAGGGAGGCGTTTGTACTACTGTAATAATAATAATAATAATAATAGTAGTAGTAATTTTCACTTGGGGAGGGCCCACGTGTGCCACCATACCCTCGTTACTCGTGAAGCAGGGACTGTTGTTTGTTGTCATTTTGGAAGGCTAGCACCGCCGCTCGAGAGAGAAATGTTTTCCCCGACTTTGCCTGCCCCACCAGCCTGGTTATATCTCCCCGTACTTGCCCATTCATTCTTTCATTCCTCATTGAGCTTCCCAATGGGTCGAGGCGGTGTATTCGTGCTGGGCTCAAAGCAGTGACAACACCCCGAGGTCTCTTGGAAAGCTCAGGCTCCCAGGGGGGACAGTGGCTGAGCAAATAAACAAGAAGTCAGGGGGTGGTGTGATGGATAGTGATGGAAATGAGGCTGGCCTTTCGAGAGCTAGAAAATAGCCTTGTCAGGCAGGGCCCAGCCTGACAGGTCCTTTAGCAGGAACTTTTAGGGAGGGACACGGACGTTACAGACACTTTGAGAGTGAACCGTTGGCGAATCTTTAAGAGCAGTGAACTTGACAGGGTCATGCCTGCCCTCATGGTTGTTAACCTTAAAAAGAAAACTCATCTATTTTACAGGCAAAAGGAGTTTATTGGGGATTAAGGGAGAATTGCAGTTTGGGACGTGTAACCTATGGCAAAACCGTAGGCATGTCCAGAGATCAAAGGAGAGGACTGCTTTTTCACAGAGGAAAGGGGGGAGTTGAGAGGGGCTGTTATAAACAGAAAATCCTTTGGAGTAAACTGGGAGCTTGAAGTGTAGTGGCTTTTCATTGCCTGAGTTGTGACAGTCTCTTCTTGGCTAGGCAGTTACCCCGGGAGGAGATCTTTTGTTCTCCTGTGGGGGTACTAAAGTGTAGTCTTCTTGGGGGGGGAATCATGGTACCTCTCTTTTGCTGGGGTCTGCTTTTGACTTGGAATGTCAGGGCTTGAGAGCGCCCCCTTCTGGCCTCGTGGTTCTCTTTTCAACGGAGTCTTTCTTTTTTTTGTTTAAACTTGTACACGGCCTAGTGTTCCAAAGAGATTAAACAAGTAAAGAAGTGAGTGAATATGTAATAACAGCTTGAGCGCTTAAGGGGGCAAGGTGAGGTAGAGAGTGCTGAGCGAAGGGCGCCTGGCTGACTCGGTCAGAAGAACATGCAACTCTTGATCTCAGGGTTCTGAGTTCAAGCCCCACGTTGGGTGTAGAGATGATTTAAAAAAAAAAAAAAAAAAAAAAAAAATATATATATATATATATATATATATATAAACTTAAAAAAAACCTACATACACCTCTCTTAAAAAAAAAAAACAAAAACCAGTGCTGAGTTGGAAAATGGTGGGGAGGAGGCTGCTCCAGGTGGGAGTGGTCCGGTAAGCCCCTGGTGGCCTGTCAGCCTCACTGACTGTCATTTGAACCTGAGACTTAACCTCGAGAAGCATCTAACCCCCTAAATTGCGGCAAAGGTGCCGAGGCAGAGATGAGTGCCGTGTAGTCAAAGCATAAAAGGCCGGTGTAGCGGAAGTGGGGTGAGCGAGGGGGAGGATGGAGAATGAAGTGGGCAGGGGGACAGGAAGGGCCCTGGGAGCCACAGTTGGGGTTTGGATTTTATTCTGAAGCTGTGGGAGGCCTTTGGCGCACCAAGCAAAGGAATGGCAGAGCTCTTCACTGAGGCCGCCAGAGGCTTGGGAGGAATTTGGACTTTGAAGGAGGGAAGGCTTCCTTTCTCCTGCTTCCGACCGTTGACCTCTGACGGTATACCTGGTTTCCTCGACATTCATCTGTATATCGGGGACAATGCCTGAAATGGGCTTCAGGAAGCTGTTACGTGTGAAATAACACTTGTTTGATTATATTCATTTTTTGGCGTTGCCATGATGAATGGCCACAAAGGCTTGCAACAAAACAAATGCATTATCTCTCGGTCGGTTTCTGCAGGTGGGAAGTTCTCCGTGGCTTGCACCAGGCTAAAATCAAGGTGTTGGCCAGGCTCTGTCTTTTCTGGAGGTCCTAGGGGCGCATATGCTTTCAGACTCATTCAGGTTGCTAGCTCTGAGCCCCGGGGTCAGCCTTAGTTCACAGAGGCTCCTCTCCAGTCCTCAACCTTGCGTGTGGTCTCTCCACGTCAGAACCAGCCACAGAATCCTTCTCACACTTGGGCTTGCTTGGATTTCTCCTGCTGCTGCATTATTTCTGTCTATTCTCTGCTATTAAAGTTCTTGCCATTAAGATTCTGTGATTAGGCTGGGCCCTCCCCCGTAACCCGGCATACTCTTCCCATTTTAGGGTCCATAACCTTTGTGAGGTCCCTTTTGTGACATGTAAGCTGTTCACAGATTCCAGGGCCTGGTACGGACTTCGCTGGGCCGGGGCCGGGGGGTGGGGGTGTCCCTTATTCGACTCACCACCACAGTTGTGTGCCCGCCTCCTTGCTGGGTAGTATAGACGGTAAGAAGACTGAGACAGACCCGTGCTCAGCCTCTGGCCCTGTTACGACTCTCTGCAGCCAGGGCTGAGTCGCTGTACCTCTCTGCGCCTGTTTCCCTGTCTGTCCAATGGGAACGATGACACCTGTCTCACTAGGGTCACTGTGAAATTCAGTGTCACACTCATGCTCTGCTGTCTGGCTCCTCTCGTGCGTCTGTTCTGCTTACATCACAGCAATACGTTCTCTTGAGTCTTCTCGTGTCATAACGTGCAAACTTTCCGTCGCTGCTGAAAGGGAGGACCAGTGTGACCTCCTGTACTAAGGGAATGACTGAAAACAAGAGGTGATGGTCACTGCGGGTGGAGGCAGGCCGCAGCCCAGCCTCTGAGCCAGGGAGCCGCTTCCTTTTGGGGGACGTGGGAAACACGCACTGGCCCGAAACTATGACATTCTCCCTGATGCATCCAGAATGGGAATACTGTCCCCACTGGGCCATTTGATGTGGTCCATGGGCCACCTAAACCCTCTTGGGCAGCCTATGCTGAGTTGAACGGTATCCCCCAAAAGATATGTTCACCCAGAACCTGTGAATGTGACTCATTTGGGAAAAAGATCGTGGCAGGTATAATTCCATAAAGGATCTCTAGATGAGATCATCTGGGATTTAGGATAAGCCTTTGATGGGAGCATGTTCCTGCTGACACCTTGACTTTGAACTTCTAGCCTCCAGGACCTTGAGAGAATAATTGTGTTATTTCAGGCCACCCAGTTTATGGCAGTTCATTACAGGTGACCCCAAGCTCTGCCAGCTCTGAGGTGGCCCCAGGTAGAACACGTGTTGGGTCACTGCCCTTATAGATGTAGTGATTAGATGTAGTGCTGTGTCGCCATTAAGACTTTCCCTTATCTGTCAGACATTGCTTTTGTTTGTTCGTTCGTTTGTTTTAATAAAGCTTATTTGTGTTTGAGAGAGAGAGAGCAGGGGAGGAACAGAGAGAGAGGGAGAGAAAGATCCCAAGCAGGCTGTGTGCCATTACCACAGAGCCCCAACGCAGGGCTCGGACCCACGAACTGTGAGATCGTGACCTGAGCTGAAATTGAGAGTTGGACACTTAACCGGCTGAGCCACCCGGGTGCCCCGTCAGACATTTTTTTTTTTTTTTTTTTTGTTAATGTTTATTTTTGAGAGACAGAGACAGAGCATGAGCGGGGGAGGGGCAGAGAGAGAGGGAGACACAGAATCCGAAGCAGGCTCCGGGCTCTGAGCCGTCAGCACAGAGCCCGACGCGGGGCTCGAACCCACGAACCCGTGAGATCGTGACCTGAACCGAGGTCTGATGCTTAACCAGCTGAGCCACCCAGGTGCTCCTCTGTCAGACATTTCTTAAGTGCCTGCAAGATAATAGGTACTGCCCAGGTGTTAGGGACAGAGCAGTGAAGACAGCCTCAAGAAGCTGAAGGTCCAGTGTGACCATACTGACAGTAGCCCCCACCCCATCCCTGGCCCCCCGATGGCACTCATCCTCAGGCCTGGCTGCGCCTCTGAGCCATCTGAGAGTGGTGAGCGGCCACTCGAGCTGGCCATCACTGGTGGTTATGGGCCTCCTGGCTTTGTTCTCAGGTCATTCTGACGAGCTATCCCCAAGCAGGAAACGGCTGAGAAGCATTTGTTCAGAAAGATGCCATTTTTGTTTCTTTAGACCTGGAGGTCTGCCCAGCCCTCCGCACACGGCTTCTGCCCAAGTCCTGTGAGCCTTCTTCTTTTCCTGGCTCTGGTCGGCCTCCCCATAACTTCGTCGCCTGGCTGGGGACACAGTCCCAGAGCGACCACTGTGTGATGTCACCTCCCCAGCTCTGCGGTAGTGGGGCTGAGGGGCATGGCCCAGGCTGGACACCGATGTCACTGCACCAGGACAGCCCAGCTGAGCTCTCCTAGAGAGGCCCTCTGAGTGAAGCAAACCTTTGTTTCTTCTCTTTTGCGTGTTTAAAGAGGGTTTTGGGACAAAAACAAGACAGGAACATGCCCCATAGAAATATTTGCTACAAAAAAATAAAGTCCCCTTTGCACATCTCCTGGGTCTCATCAGTTCTGCAGAATCACCCGTCCACCTCTGGATGGGAACCCTCGTGGGCCTGTTTTCTCTACTTTTACAAACCTAGGCACTAGGGCCTTTCCCCCCAACATCTTGGACCACGTGTACCATCGAGCAACTTCTGTCTCAATCTGCTGCACCCTGGGGGCCCCTGTCGGTATGAGGGCCATGTGTCCCGCGGTTAAAGGTGTGGGCTCCACCCTGGCCCCTTGCTGTGCAGAGGGAGTGGGTGCTCCACTTTCCCTCACCTGGACGAACAGGGGTGAGGATTGAGCCCCTTCCTGGGGTGGTGGTCGTGTGGGACAAGATCAGGGCTGGGACTCAGGCCTGGAATCCACTGGAGACGCTGCCTGCTCTTGGCCTCTACTGAAGACCTGTCTGGCACCCAACTCCCAAGTGTCCTGACCTGCCTCTGTTTCCTCAGCCATCAAGCCCAGCGAGAGACGTGGAAAGGGATGTCTTTCTGTACAGAGCATACCTTGCACAGGTGAGCGCAGGCCGTGACCTCCGGTGTCCCAGGGACAGGAGAGGAACAGAGTCCTGGGGGGAGGGGGGTTGTGGCAGACAGAGGATGGCAGGGGCAGTTGCTGTGGCCTCCACAAGTAGGTGGCCATTTCCCAAGGTTATAGGCTCACCAGGCCGGGGGGCCAGGGTAGTGATTTCTCCCTTTTCTTTCTTTTTTTTTTCTTTTTCTGTTACATAATCAGATTTCATTTGTTCGGTACAGCTTCGGGTTTGCAGAATAATCAAGTAGATAGTAAAGAGAATCCCACATGCCCACCCCCACCCCAGGGCCCACAGGCAGCCAGCCTCCCTTGTCCCTTGCCCCCCCCGCCTTGGATTGTGGCACATGGCTTCACAGCTGCCTCTACCTCACATCAGGCCTTCAGTGGTTTCCTGGGTCTGTTCATATCTTTCCCTCTGTGGAGTGTTCTGGGGCCTGATGGGACCTCCGCCCTCCTGTTGGCCAAGACCCGCCCCTACCCCTTGACCTTGAGGGTGAACGGTGTGTGTGGCCCCCAGCAGAGGGGCTGCCCCGGTGTACCTTGGAATCTCCCTGGGATGTATACCTGCATTTAAAAAAAAAAAAACAAACACCTCTACGTGGATGCAAAAACATTAAAACTACCTGGAAAGGAGTGTGATGAAAAATGGACCCCTGACTCCAGTTCCCCTCCCAGCAGTGATCATCACCACCAGTTCTGAGTGTCAGCAGGGAGAGGTATATGTCCCAGTTTATAGAAGTGCATGTCCAGACCCCCTGCCCCTGGGCGACGCGTTTCCCGCCCCCCGCCCAGAGCTGGCAGGGCCCTCACCCTGTCACCTCAGCACCGGGGGCTGGACAGTGAGCAGCCGGGGTCTTCGGCTAGAGTGGTGGGCATTGTGGCCTGACAGGTGACAAGGGACACTGTATTGGCTCCAAGCAGGTGCTGTGGCAGGGCCAGCACCTGGTAGGCTAAGGGGTCCCTGGGGGTGGTGGGTGCTGGTTCCAGGTGTTGGGGCTCTGCCAGGGTGATGCTAGAGCCCTGCAAAGCTCTCATGTGTTCCTGGGGACTGAGGTGTAGACCCCGCAGGGAGAGCGGGCCAAGCTGATGGTGTGCTTGTCTTCACTGCAGAGGAAGTACGGTGTGGTCCTAGACGAGATCAAGCCCTCCTCAGCCCCCGAGCTCCAGGCCGTGCGCATGTTCGCTGAGTACCTGGCCAACGACAGCCAGAGGTGAGGACGGGGGCGGGTGCTGGGGGGCGTCTCTCCCCACCTCCTCACCTCCCTGAACCTCAGTGAAAGCATATTCCTACCCCGCTTGGGCATTTGCCTGAGCCATTCCGTCCGTTGCTGGCAGGATGCTTGCCCAGGTGCTTGGGTCTGCCTCTGCCTCGGCTCTGCAGGGGGGAGCCGTGTGGCCCCGCCTCTCCCTTGCGTGGAGCACCAGCATGACCCGGCAGGCTCCGTGGCTCCTCTGCACTTCCGTTCCCCGCCCCCCCCCCAGGAATGGTTGGTTTTGAGGCCCCCTCGGATCAGGAAGGTAAAGTGCTCCCCAGGGGGCGCCTGAGATAGGGCAGCAGCCTAGCCCATGACAGGGAGACGCTCTGCTCTGTGGGTCTTCCCCTGCCCCATTGCCCGGCCCCGAGACCACCACCACCCTGGAGCATCCCGCATAGCGGCAAGGAGCTTCAGAGAAGGGCCTTTCCCAACCTCTGCCCGATGGAACTTCTTAGCCAGGACCTGATTGTGACCTTGTTGATGGCCATGCTACTCTCATAGGCCCGAGTCTTTGGGTCCCCGGCATGGGCGAGACCATCTGCTGTGACCCCCACCACTGCTCTTACAGAAGACAGCGTTCTGTGTCCCGTGTTCTGATTGGGCTCCTTCGCCCTTGAAGCGGGAGGCTCGGGGGGATTTACTTGTCGGCAGTGACCGCTGAATGGGGCCCCCAGGTTCTGACCCCCAGAACCCGTGAATGGAGCATCGTGGGAAATGAGTTCTTTGCAAATAGAACTAGTCAAGGGTCTTGAGAGCATCCTGGATGTGGGGTGGACCCTGAATCCAGGGACTGGTGTCCTCATAAGAGACCGGAGAGAAGATGGAGAAGATACAGAGGAGAAGGCCGTGTGAAGAGGGAGGTAGAATCGGGGTGACACAGAAGCCAAGGGATGCCAAGGACGGTGGGCAGCCAGGAGAGAGGCCCGGGATGGATTTGCCCTCAGAGGCCTCAGAGGGAGCCGTCCCTGCCCACACTTGGCTATCGGACTTCTTCCTTCCAGAACTGTGAGAGTCCGTCTCTGTTGTCTTCATCCCCCCGGCTTGTGGTGCTTTGTGACGGCAGCCCCAGGACAGCAAGACAGGCGGCTCCCTGAGCCTATCATGTCTCCCTCCGCACCTCATGAGCTGGATGACAGGCGCCATTCTCCTTTCAGAAGAGGAGGGGACTCTGGGGCCCTGTCGGAGCAGGGCCTCAGGAAGACAGTGGTTCAGGCTGCGTCCATCCTGGCAGCGCAAACTGCTGCCCCTTAGCCCAGCAAGCAGGCTGTGGAGAAAGCACCAGAACCAGAAGGTTAACAATGGTTTGTCAGGGTAACAGCGTCAGGACACTGACGTCACAGTAACAGCACGCAGCGTGTCTCCTCTCGGTGCCACAAACCAGGCAGGAGACTTCACGCGGTGGCCTTGAGGGCTCCACACCAACTCTGTGTCGCACCCTGTATGCGGTTCAGGTGTGCAGAGCGGGACATAGTCTCTGATTTGAAGTCGTGTGTCTGTCGGGCACCTGGCATGTCACCATCTCCAGGGGCCCTCAGACACAGATCCTTGACCAGTAGCCGCCCCCGCAGCCCGCGTGACATGCACACATTTGCGGAGATCCCGTGGACCCTGGACAGCAGCTTTTGTCCGGCAGCGACTCGGGGCCTGGCCCTTGCTTGCCTTCTCTTGTCCACTGCTCAGCGTCCTTTTGAAACGAGGGGTCTTGACTGTTTTCTGTAAGCAGATCATGGCTCGGGTGTCCTGTGGCCTGTGGGGGAACTGGCTGATCCTCGGCTAAGCCTTGACCCCAGCCCGGCTCCCAGTCCGTCATGTTGCCCACCTGCCAAGTGCAGCCGGCCTCACTGAAGAGGCAGCGACGTCACTGGTGTGAGATTCGTCTGTGTCGCTTCCAGTCTCCATGAAGCCACCTCTGGCGAGTCAGCCTGTCCCTCCATGTCCAGGGGTGGTGTGGACACTACAGCCCCCCAACTCTGAGGGCCAGGAGAGCCGTAGGCTTTGGCGGTCATTTGTGCTGCTTTGTGGACATGGCCCGTCCTGCAGCACGTCCCCTCACCAGGCCTGAAACCACCCAGCCTCAGTTTCTGTGTGAGGGTGAGAAGTGCCTTGTGGGAGGGCGGTGAAGCTGGCACCCAGTGGGGCTCGCCGGAGACACTTGCAGCTCTTGTGTTCCCCTGGGGGCCTGACTCCGCCTCTCTGGACCCGTCTGCTCCTGCGGGGGCTGAGGCTGCTGCCCACCCCTGCCTGCAGGCCCTAAACAGCCTGGTGTTATAGGGACTCGATTGTTGCCGAGCTGGACCGGGAGATGAGCAGGAGCGTGGATGTGACCAACACCACCTTCTTGCTGATGGCCGCCTCCATCTACTTCCATGACCAGAACCCGGATGCAGCCCTGCGTGCCCTGCACCAGGGGGACAGCCTCGAGTGGTGAGTGTCCACCCTGTCCCCGGGGGAAGGCCTGGAGGCCTGAGCGGCCCCTCTGGGCTCCAGGCGACTCGAGGCCTTGTTGGCGTTGTCATGGGAACGGTGGGGGGCTGCCCTGAGAGACTGGTGGGGCCCAGGCTTCCCATTCAGGCAGCAGCTCCCGTTCTCGGTCCAGGAGACACTCCTTTCTGCACGACTGGACTGCTGTTCCCAAGGACACGGCTCCTGGGACTGGAAACCCTCTGTCCCCGATGGCAGAGTAGAAAGCACCTTTGTTTCTGCCTGTGGTTTCTATACCCCCACCCCCACATGAAGCCTTTGTGTTCTTGGGCCCTGGGCCCTGGCCTTTCCTTGCCCTCCCCAGGTTCCCCCAGGCCCTCCCCTGAGGCTGGCCCACCGTTCGGGGCACTCCAGGGCTGGGGTGCTGAAGCCCCTTGCAGCGCGCAGCCGCCCTCCCCTCCCCGCCCCCCCCCCCCCCCCGCCCCGGGGGGGACTCTGGGCCAGCATCGCGTCCAGGCTGCTGTGTCCGGTGCTCTGGCCCAGAGGGAGCAACAACCGTCCTCTGTAAACTCTGCTGCCTGCTGTCCCTCTGTTGGTTGGTCCCCACACATTCATTTTGTGTCTGTTTACATCCCCCGTCAGTCCAGAAAGGGATTCACGGCGGCTTAGAAGTAGGTCCGGCGCACGGCCTACAAGGCAGCGGACTCTGCACTTGTTCCTCAGACTCCTGCAGAGGCTGAGCTGGCTGTTGGGTCACGAGCTGGTGGGAAAAGGTGGGAACAAGTGTCTACGTAGGTCATCAGTGGGCACAGCTGTCAGGCAGAGGGAAGCCGTGGGTGCGGGAACAGAGGGGGTAAGAGCCGCCCCCCCCGCAGCACCTTTGTGACCGAACTCACGCCCTGCTCTGGGGGCCGACCCTGCGCTTGGCTGCTCAGCTTGCTCTCTGGGCTCCTGGCATCTGGCAGTTGTCAGTGTCGCCTTTACACCAGGAGTGGGGTGCGGACATGGCGTCTAGCCTTAGGATAGTCAGAGCCGGACACCTTGGGACCCGGCGAGAGCTCCAGCCCCGAGCGGACTCAGTGGTGAAATGTGGGAGCTAGGGCCCCAGGAAGCGGTGAGAGGCTTGGCCCAGCGTGCAGTGTCTGGGTCTGAGTCCGGTTCTGCCCAGCGTCGCCCTCTGCGAGGCAGGGCCGGTGGCCTGAGCTCTCCTGGGAATGTTCCCGGAGGTGGCGCCCACACGGAGTGAGCCCCGCAGTAGCGTGGCAAGGGTGCCTCCTGACTGCCCGCTGTGTCCCGCAGCATGGCCATGACCGTGCAGATCCTGCTGAAGCTGGACCGCCTGGACCTCGCCCGGTAAGCCTCTGTTTGGCCCCACCTGTGGCTCTTAGGGCTGTCTGA
The DNA here is from genome assembly GCF_022837055.1 of Prionailurus viverrinus. Classification (NCBI taxonomy): domain Eukaryota; kingdom Metazoa; phylum Chordata; class Mammalia; order Carnivora; family Felidae; genus Prionailurus; species Prionailurus viverrinus. The sequence goes on along the minus strand of NC_062562.1, from coordinate 13,422,392 downwards.
GCAGCGGGCCAGGCCACATCGGGACCCCGTGCTCTCGAGAAGCCAGGCCTCCGCCTGCTGGGGACGCTTAGCATGGGGACCCTCCCTGCGCCCTTCCCGAGGCCCAGAGTATTAGTGCTGTGATCGCTTCTCCTAGTACTTAATTCTAGTCTATTGTGGTGATTCACTGTCATCTACTTGCCCACCCCTGCAGGATGTTGCCTGGGACGAGGGGTGGAGCTGTCCGTGCCTCAGTTTCCTTATGTGACGTGGGAAGTGGGATCTGCAGAGTTGGGGTGGGCTTCACAAGTATGCGGTGGGGGCTGTCGGGCCAGAGCCGGGAGCCAGCACCAGTGTGTGCCTCGCGAGCAAGCGGCGCGGGGGGCTCCCTCCCACCCTTCCTGTGTCCCCAGGAAGGAGCTGAAGAAAATGCAGGACCAGGACGAGGATGCTACCCTCACCCAGCTGGCTACGGCATGGGTCAATCTGGCTGTGGTGAGCCCCTGGGCCGTGCTGGAGGATTGGGGGGAGCATCAGAGAGCTGGGAGGTATCCCCTGCCTGCAGTGCTGGCCGCTCCCGTGGGGAGAATGCCGGTGTGGGGTTCTGCGGACACATCGGATCTCTGCTTCCTTTGGAGCCAGGGCCCGTCCCCCAGGAGAGCCCCCACCCCTTGCACATTTCATTTCCCACTTTGTTCATCCCGTTCCCGTTCCCGGCTCCTCCTAGCCGAGTGGCTTAGCCAGAGCCAGAGCGGATGAGCTGGGAGGCTCTGGAACCAGACCTGGTGTACTGACTGGGCCACCCTGGCAGTGTGGCCTCCTCGTGGGGCTGACCCGGGGCTTGGCTCCTGCTCAGCTTGCCCTCTGGGCTTTTGGCATTGGGCAGTTGCCAGTGTCCCCCTCCTACCTTCCCCTCCACCCAGCCCCTCCCTCCCTCCCGCATGTCTGCCCCCATCTCTTGGCAATGGCCTCTTTTCAGGCTTTTGGCGCTGGGCTTCCTTTCTCTGAGCCATTTTTGTATGGGTTTCTTAAAATGTGTTCCCCGGGGCGCCTGGGTGGCGCAGTCGGTTAAGCGTCCGACTTCAGCCAGGTCACGATCTCACGGTCCGTGAGTTCGAGCCCCGCGTCAGGCTCAGGGCTGATGGCTCAGAGCCTGGAGCCTGTTTCCGATTCTGTGTCTCCCTCTCTCTCTGCCCCTCCCCCGTTCATGCTCTGTCTCTCTCTGTCCCAAAAATAAATAAACGTTGAAAAAAAAATTAAAAAAAAAAAAATGTGTTCCCCATCCTCGTGCGCCTGCACTGCCCTTGGGGGCCTGAGGCCTCACCCAGGCTGCTTTCCAACATCTGTCCAGTTCAGTAGGGTGAACCCTGCCCACTCTTTGTGCCAGCTTGGTGGTGTTTCCACAAGCACATCTTGGTCTCAGGCTCCCCCACGAAAGTGCTGCTGCGTCTTTCACAGGCAGACAGAACCTGAGTGATTGGGGTCAGGACTGCCGGTGACAGAGAGGGGCCGCCCGTACCGGGATCACCTTGGCGAAGTGCTGGCATCCTGCTCTAGGAGGGAGCGGGCAGCGGTCGGGCCGGGAGGCAGGGTGACGAGCCAGTGGTGTTGGAACTGTCCCTGCAGGGTGGTGACAAGCTGCAGGATGCCTACTACATCTTCCAGGAGATGGCTGACAAGTGCTCATCCACCCTGCTGCTGCTCAACGGGCAGGCGGCCTGCCACATGGCCCAGGGCCGCTGGGAGGCCGCCGAAGGCGTGCTGCAGGAGGCACTGGACAAGGTACATCGGGCCCAGCCCACACCCCGGCTCCTGGTGCAGGCGGCGCGGGGCTCGGGCTTTTTCGGAGGCACGCTGGGCAGAGGGAGACCCCGGGGGCCTGTGCTGTGTTCACGTGGGATTGTATTTTAATGCCAGGTCAGCTAAAAATTGGGATCGCAACTGAAAACGTTGATTCTCTTTTCTCTCGGAAATGCGAGGGATCCCATCAGCTTGGGCTTCCGCTGGCTTGAGCGGAGCAAACGTTCTCTCTGTCGCCTTGACTACCTGGTCTGGGGGCCTCGACGTGATTGTCACCTGAGCCTGTACTTGAAAGAGACACCTGCCGTTTATCACCAAGGGGAGAGCAGGCCACAGACTGGGAGACGTTGCCTGGCCTGTCCTCGTCTAGAAGAGGGACCAAGGGCACTGTCCTCTCGGGGTAGCCCCAGCTGTCTTCTCCCAACCAGTATCGGAGGTCGTGTGTTGTTTTTATAATCAGTAGAAACATCCATTTTTTTTCCACCTTTGGAAAACATTTTCTTTTTAATTAAAAAATTTGTTCATGTTTATTTTTGAGAGGGAGACAGAGTGTGAGTAGAGAGAGGGAGACACAGGAGCTGTCAGCACAGAGCCCGAGGCGGGGCTCGAACTCCCAAACCGTGAGATCATGACCTGAGCTGAAGTCGGCCACTCAACCGACTGAGCCGCCCAGGCGCCCCTGGAAAACATTTCTTGATATAACGAGAAATGGACACCGGTAGGAGGCCTTCTCTCCTTTATCTCTGGGAGGAGCTGAGTTACCATCAGAAGGCTATGTGCAGATCAGGGACGGGCGTCAGGTGCTCCTCGGGCCGCACATGCGGAGCTCCCGGCCCCGCCCCCTGCCCTGTGCCTGCGCGGGTCCCCACGCCTCCTTGACAGGGTCTGACTATAGCTGGACTTCTGTATGCAGTTAGGGCTAGTCAGGAAGGCCTGGCCTGGTGGGGCGTCTCTGCCCCAGAAGGAGAGGGCAGTAGGGTCCCCAGTCAAATGACACCCATCTGTCCTCGTTCTCTGAGACACCAGCTGGGCTGGCTTGCTGCCCCATGGCCCTGACCCCCTGATGGCCGTAGGTCTTCCATGGCATCGCTCATCCCTGTGTCTGTGGGCCACCCCATGCTTCTGACCGTTTTCCCCATTCCTTTTGGAATGTCGCTCCTGTGAGCTCGTGTTGTCGTCCCCCATTAGAGCAGCGAGGCAACTAAGGCCAAGAGAAGGGGAGTTTCCCCAAAGAAGGGCAGCCACGGAGTGGAGCCCGGTCTGTGCGGGAGGCTGGGGTCCTCGAGCCCACAGCACTGTGTGTCCGAGTTGCCGTGTCTCTGCTCCATGTGCCCCTCAGGGTTCCCTGCGGTGTCCCTGCCTCAGAGCCACCAGGGGCTCCGTCTGGGGTTCCTGGCCAAGGGGGTCCTGGGCCAGTTCCCAGGGTTCCCTCTGCCTTGGAGCCCAGCGTGGGCGGGTGGGGTGAGGTCAGCCGCTTGGATGTTCTGGTAATTTTCCCGGCAGCTTCTTGCCGAGGCCCCCGGAGAGCAGGAGGCACGGGTGGGGTCTGCCCCGGGTCTTAGACCTCATTTTTACAGCAAGAGGGACAGCTTGGCTCTGAGGGTGTGGACACTGTCTTGGCCTGGGCTCTGTTACTTTGAGATTGGTATGGTAAACACACCCGTTCCACAAGCAATAAGCCACGGGGCTCTGTCCCATCCTAGTCTGCAAGATGAGACAGCAGGCACAGAGGGGAAGCCGCTGTTTCAGGGAGGCAGGGAGGGGCTGGGGCTCTCTCGCCACCATGCTGCCTCCTAGGCAGAAAGGAGGGCCTCGAGGTCACTGCCTTGCAGGGTGGCCAGTGGGTGCACTTTGGGTCTTGCAGCACCCCCTGCCCCGCCTCTGAGGGTGTGACCTTGTGTGGGTCGCGTCTTCACCCTGGGACAGTGGAAGACATCCTTCTGCCTCATATGGGGCCAGGCCGGCTGAGTTGGAGGCCTGGGGGAGCTGACCCTGCTCGCCTGGTGTCCCCCATGTTTGCAGGACAGTGGCCACCCGGAGACACTGATCAACCTCATCGTCCTGTCACAGCACCTGGGCAAGCCCCCTGAGGTAGGACCTTCCGGGGCAGGGGATGTTTTCTGGCCCCCACGGTGACAGCCTGAAGTGAGCAGGGCTCTGTGATGTGGCCCCCGCTCCAGATGAAGCTCAGGATCTCGGGCAGAAACCCATTCCTTTGGAGGGGGTCACTTGCCATCAGCCTGAGGGGCCCTGGGAAGTTGGTGTTGGTGGTGCACCCCTAGGGTCATACCTTGGCCAGGGTTATAGGGCCGCTGCTCCCATGGGCCCTACAAACGAGTGGGCTGTGGCTCAGAGGGTGAGCCGAGCTGGGACCCCACCTGTGCCACCTCTGGGTGGGGGGTGGGCAAAAGAACAGAGGAAAGGGGCCCAGGGGAACAATTCCTGTGAGCCCACCTTGTTGGAGGGCAGGGAGGGTGGGAGGACTGACTGGCCCAGTTGGCCAGGGGCCCTCCCAGGGTTTCCTGTCAGTCACCCATCCCTTGTGGAAGGGCCCCCAGAGCTAGGGCAGTGCAGCACAGACAGGACGACTCTCACTCACCCCAGAAATAACATGGACCCCTGGTCTCGGGAAGACAGATGCCCCCGCCCTGTGCAGTCAGGGCTAGGCCCAGGGAGGTGGGGTGAGGCTGGGGGCAAGGGGTCTGCCTAGGGTCCAGGTTCCATTACCAAGATCTCTGGGGTTTCTCTGTACGGTGTGCCCAGAACAAACCCACCTCCCCTCCTAACCCTGTCCCGCCTGACCTGCCCTGTGCTCCTCCTGGCCCTCCGCCCTCTTCTGGGGCCTGGGTCCCTGGTCCCTTCCAGTCTCCTCACCCTGAACTCTGTGGCACATCCTCCAGCTGTGTGCTAAGCCTGGGCTCTGTGCCAGGCGCTGTTCCAGGTGGTCCCCCCGCCCCTGCCCCGCCCCTGATGGTCCTCTGTCAGCCTGATTTCAGGGTGGGGTGATAGAGGTAATGGGAGACCACGGCTCTTGCTTGGTGTCAGCTGGGAGGTCCCCACCCCACCCCTCCCCTTGCCCTGTGTGTGAGAGCCACTTGGGGGGCCCCTAAGCACCTAACCTCACCTCACCTCTCCTGCAGGTGACAAACCGCTACCTGTCCCAGCTGAAGGATGCACACAGGTCCCACCCTTTCATCAAGGAGTACCAGGCCAAGGTGAGCCCAAGCTGGCGGTGTGTCCCAGATCCCCGGACCCCCTCAGGCTGGGCCAGGGAAGGCCCGTGACTGGGGTCCCAACTCATGTTCTCTCTGTTTCTCTTTCTGCGCCCATCATTCGCAATCCACGTTGAAGGAGAATGACTTTGACCGGCTGGTGCTGCAGTACGCTCCCAGCGCCTGAGGCTGGCCCCAGACGCGGTTCCCGGGCCGTGGCACAGCGAGGCCAGGCATTGCACCCGCCCTGCTGGGCACCCATCCTCGTGTTCTCTCACGTTTTCTGGCCAGAAGCTTAGCCTGGCCCCATTTTGTCAATAAATGTCTCCACCACAGGTATACCCCCCCGATCCATGTTTGCTCTGGCCACTTTGGGAGGGACATGTGGGAAGCATGGCTCGAAAGGGACGGTCTTGGGCACTGTCACCCAGGGTTTTTCCTGGGAGGGGAGCCCTGGAGACCAGGGTCTGCGAGCAGCAGGTGCGCACCCCTTGAACAGCCACCCTGTGATGCTGAGCTACAAGTGGCACAGCCGTGTCTCCCAAGCTCACTTGGCATCCAGGGAAACTGAGGTACAGGGTGGTCACAGCCATTACGAGGGGCATTCTGGGCTCAAAACCAGGATCCCGGTGTCGTCTGTAGGTGGTGAGGGAGGTAGGAAGTGCCCCGGCCTCAGTTCAGCCACATGGGGAGGGTATGTGCAGGGAGCAAATACCTCCCCCCCCTCCACAACCCCACCCAACCATCTGCTGCCCTGTGGGGAGTCCTCAGCCGGGACTGAGACCTGCTGCTGCTGGGGCTGTGGGCGTGGGAGGGCACAGTGGCTGAGGCACCGAGCTCTCTACCTGGAGAGAGAAATCCATGGTGAGCACCCCTCCATAAGAGAAAGCCAGGGAATTAGCTGGAATCTCTTATCTAGAGAGAGGGAGGTAGGCAAGCAGGGGAGTGGTGTTGGCTGGGCCTCTTAGATGAGGTCACCATTGAGCTGTATCCACCCAAACAGCTGGAAGGAGCTGCCAGGCCAGGTTCCCGGGGGACCAGCATTCATTCAAGGCCGCCTGAACAGCCCATGCAGAGTCCCCGGAGGCCGCGCTGGGCTCTGCGAGCTGGACGGGGCTTTGTGCTCTTTGTCCCTAGGTCAGTGTCTGGGCCTCTCCAGGAAGAAGATAAGATACTGGGTTGCCAGAGTCTGGCCTCATCTACCTCAGAGGTGGTGCTTGGTTGCCAGGACGGGACGTAGAGCTCGGGATCCCCAGTGGCAGGGCCCACCCTTGTCCCGTCCCTGCCTGGTGAGGAGCTCAGCAGGGGAGGGAAGTGACAGAAGAATCCCCGGGCAGAGGCATCTGTCAGGGGTGGGGAGGGATGGCCTGGGGATGAGCTCCTCGGGCGAGAAGAGGCCTGCCGTCAGGTGGAACAGGGAAGGGGACCCTTAGCAGCCCCTTGTCAGGTCTCAGTTGCCAGCACCAGGAGCCACCTTTCATTTCTGCCCCGCCCCACCCGTTGGTGGCCTTCCAGCTGGTCCCGCCAAGATGAAACTCTACACATCTGGGACTGGGCTGGTGGGCGGGGGCGCCTCTCCCATTACTGATGGCTGCCATGGTGACCAGATAGTGCTGGGTGGGAGGGCGGGGGTGGGGGACTTGGAACATCCAGGGCTGCACCACAGGCCCATCAGGGCCCTGGGGACACGTATAGTTTTCTGAGCATCCCTGAGTCCTCCTCTGCCTGCTGGGCAAGCTGCAGCATTAATCATGTCTCTGGCCTCCAGCTGGGCCTTAATACTTGACCAGACCAGGCAGGCCTCATACCTCCCACAGGCTGGGCCTGTCTCTTCCTGGTCTGATGGGCGGGACGGACCCCTGCCCACACAGAGTGCATGGTCAGGAATAATGAGTAGGAGGTACAGTGAGCAGACTAACAAAAAGATTGATGGGAAAGTCAAGGGTGCACCGAGCAGGTGACATTTGTAGGTGAAGTCTGAAGGAAGTTACGATCCCTGCTAGCGCCTGGGGGAATAACATTCTAGGCAGCGGGAATAACCAGTTGCAAAGGCCCTCAGGCTGGACTGTAGGGTGGGGGGAGGGGTCCTAGAGGCACAGTGAGGTGGCCAGTGTAGCAAATGGGAGCAAGATGGAAAGCAGAGCATGAGGGTAGGTTGAGTCCCAGCGAGAAGCTGGCTTTTTACTCTGCATGATGGAAGCCATGGAAGGCTGTGAGCAGAGGGAGGACAGCAAGCAGGCTCCTTCTGGTATCTGTGTGGGATAAGCAGGAAGCCAGGATACCAGGCAGGAGCCGCTAGGGGGGTTCAGGGCCACAGGAGGCTGTGCATGTACAGAGAGGTGACTGAATTCGTAAACATTCAGGGCCAACTGAATGTGTTGCTCAACTGGACGAAGGTTGAAGAGGAGAGACGTGCGCCTCCTCAGTCCTCTCTGTTTTCACCCATGCACCTGAAGGTCAGGTCAGGCCTCCCACAGGGCCCACACTGATTGTTGGTGCTCTACATCTTAAAGGCTTTGGGAAGAGGTCCAACGTGGGAGGGAAAGCAGAACACAGGAATGTGGGAGCCCTGGAGGGTTGTCAGTGTCAGGGAAGGTGATATCCCCAACAGGTGACCTCGATCATGGCCACCGGGGGCTTCAGGCACAGGGCCTGATCAATGGACAGTAGAGTATCACCAGGGGTGTTCCCGATGGAACCAGTAGGCTTGATCCAGCCTCTGAGCCCCAGCACATGAGTGCCCGCTCCCCCTGCCTCCCCTGCAGGCCTGTGTTAAACCTGCTGCAGGGGAGGCCTGCCAGGTACTCAGGGTCATGGATAGCAGCAGGTGGCTCTGAGGCCAGGAATGGTGAAATCCGAGGGAGGGACGGGACAGGGCCGGAGAAGCATGCTGGGGGGCCCTGGAAGGAGAATTATCGGCGAAGGGCGGGTGCTCACCGTGCCCCACATCGCGGACACTGAATGGTGGGGTGGGGGGGCCCAGGGTGGGCACGGGGCACTACGGAGCGGGTACCGGGTCCAGGACCGGCGGGCGCCGGGCAGACTCCGTCCCCCGCTGCTCCGCGCCTCGCTTTCCTCCACTGGAAAATGGGCAGGAGCGCGGGCCCGTCTCCAGGACGCATCGCGTCAACGCCGGGTCTTATTCGCCCTTGGTCGCCGCCGCCGCCGCCTCTGGGAGACAGAGCACCCTTGAGCCCTCAGGGTCTCGGACGCCGCGACAAGCCCCAAGTCCCCTCCGCCCGCGCCCCCTTCGGGGCGGAGCTTGTGCCGGCCCCGCCCCCCAGCCCCAGCGCTCCGGCCGGCGCGCCCCCGGCCCAGCTGCGGCGCGTGACGCGAGGCGCGCGGCTCCGGCGGCCACCGCGGGCGGGCGCAAGCGGCGGCGGCGGCCGACGAGCGGGCGACATGGCGGCAGCCGGGACAGCGGCGGGGACAGCGGGACCCGAGCCCATGCCGAGCTACGCGCAGCTGGTGCAGCGCGGCTGGGGCAGCGCGCTGGCGGCGGCGCGGGGCTGCGCGGACTGCGGCTGGGGGCTGGCGCGCCGCGGCCTGGCCGAGCACGCGCACCTGGCGCCGCCCGAGCTGCTGCTGCTGGCGCTCGGCGCGCTCGGCTGGACGGCGCTGCGCTCGGCGGCCACCGCGCGCCTCTTTCGGGTCAGTGCCACCGAGGGCCGGGACGTGGGGCCGCGGGCTGGAGGGGGGTCGGGGTGTTATCGGGGGCCCGGGCCACGGACCCCGGGCCCTCGCGTGCCCCTTTCTGCCTCTACGGGCCGGGTCACTGGAACGTGGGGCGCCTGCGGCTGGAGGAGCTGGTCCCTTTAGGGCTGAGAGGGGTGGGGGTGGGGTGGATGCGGGGGTGTGGCCGAGCTGTAGGAACGCCGGACCGTGGGGACCCCCACACGGATGGAGTGTTCCGGATGTAGGGGAACCAGGGCAGACTTAGACCCGTCAGTGCCGGACAAGGCGGCCCCGGGCGGTGGGAGAGCCCGGGCCGCCGCGCGCCCTTTTAGGAGGGCCGAACCCGGGATGGAGGAGCGGAGGACGCGGGCGAGGTGGGCTAAGTGCACTGGAGCCGCCTGCGCCTTGCGCCTCGGGGCCATGCGGAGCGCTCTCGGAACCGGAGCGGGGCCCGAGGTCCTTGGGGCGGCGGAGCCGACTTGTCCGCTGCTACCGGGAAGAGGCCGGAGCTACCCGGTCGCTGCCTCGCGCATGTCTGGAGTCAGCGCCACCCTCCGACGTGGGGAGGCAAAGGCGTGGGCTCCCGACCACGCCGGTGGTCGCAGTCTTGGGAGGTGGCACGGCCTGGGTCTCCAGGGCTGGACCGGGCTGCCTCCGAGGGGCTGCGTCCGAATTGCCCAGTTTCTAGCGAGTCTGAGGAGGCTACCGCTCCAGTTGGAGAGTGACCCTGTGGGTGACATTGGCGCCTGGCCTCCCTCCCATCCTTAGGGAGGGGTCGCTGCTAGGAGAGCTGCTGGGAAGGCATTTGGGCCCCTAGCTTGGCTGCGACTCCCCCATGGACCGACTGGGGACACCCCGCCCCAATCTGGCTGGAGGTGGCAGGGGGTGCAGGGACAGAGTGCTCGGCGCCAACAAAGGGGCCTTTCTCTACTGGCTGGGAAGAGGCTGGCTCTTGTTAAGTCAAGGATAGGGTGTTGTTTGGCCGCCACTGTCCCCACCACCGTCCCCGTATCACCCACATGGGGAAGAGACCCCAGCCACCACCCTGCTCCAGGGACGGGAAAGCAGGCACATGTGCCCCTCCACAGGTCAGCCTTGGTCCATATCTGGCTTTGTTGCTCCCCCTATACTTTCCCAATTTCCAGCTGGGAAGTGGGAGATCCAGGAAGTTGAGGGTCAGAGCCCAGGCGGGGCATGTGGTTGGTCTGGGACAACCAGAGTGGAGCCACCTCCCTCCCGGAGGAGCAGGCTTGGCAATGAGGGGGGCTGGTGGCAAGATCGCAAACACCCTCCCTTTTGGAACCCCCGGAGCTACCGTCAGTCCAGGTGGGACGAGCGCAATTCCAGGCTCGCCCTTCCCAAGAAATGGGTGGAGGGGCTGCCCTCTCCTCCAAAGCTCATCTTCTTGGCAGCCGCCTGGTTGCCAGGGGTTACTGAAACTGGCTCCAGCTGTCTCCATGGCAACCGTTGGCGCTCCGGGCCCCCTCCAGCCTCTCCCGGAGGGAAGGGGGCGGGCTTGACCCAGCAGCCCTGGAGCCCCGCCCCCAGGGAGCTTGAGGCCCAGGCTCCTGGACTCCAGGGGATCTGTGCCCCCCTCCTCAATTTCTCCACGCCTCACCACTGCATGACCCCTCTTCCTTCGAGTCCTCCCTGGTGTCTCCCTAGGTCCCTGGGGCTCAGCTCGTGTCTTACCATCTCACTGAACATTCTTTCCTTGCCCTCTCCCCTTTCTCTCTCTGCCCCGTTCCCCCCTCCGTCCCTCCACATTTTCATGCTCTCCCCCAGCTACCCACCCCATCTTCCCCAACCCACTTCTCTCTAGTCTACCCCCAAATTCTGCCTCCGAGGTACCTCCCATAGGGATCATTTGGGCCTCCCACCTCTGTTCTGCCAGATGCCCCCATACTCACCTCCAGGCTCTCTTCACAGGTTTATCTCCACAGTCCCCTTCATATCTTCTCTTTAACCCCCCTCCCTCCTCCCTGTTCTATCCCCAGCGCCCTCTGTGACCCCCAACTCCCCTGGGCTGACCTCATTGGTCTCCCTTGTGTTACACTCACATGTCCCCCTCCTTGCCATCAGGGCTTTCCCTCAGGTCTTCCCTCACCCCCCTCCCCACCCTGCACCGGACAGCTGGGCACTAAGTTTAGCCCTTGGCTGGCACACGTGGGCTCTGGTTACGCTCCAGGCGACTGTGGGTACTGGCCCCGGCCCTCCCCAACACCACCCAGCCTGGAGGGCCCCTGAGCCTGGGTTTCCTGGCCCTGGGCCCCTCGCGCTGATGGCCACCCACCTTCTCACCCGTAGCCCCTGGCCAAGCGGTGTCGCCTCCAGCCTAGAGATGCCGCCAAGATGCCTGAGAGCGCCTGGAAGTTTCTCTTCTACCTGGGTGCCTGGAGCTACAGCGCCTACCTGCTCTTCGGCACCGACTACCCCTTCTTTCACGACCCACCCTCTGTGTTCTACGGTAGGGGCCTTGCCAGATGGAGCAGGGTCGGGGAGGGTTCTGCTCTGCACATGGAAAGGGGTACGTGGGGGAGCCAGACACTCATCACACGTCTCATGCTGGATATCTTCCCCAAGACAAGGCCCCAAGGTAGCCCCAAGACAAGGGTGATCAAAGGGCTTTGGAGACAGGAAAATGCCCTCTCTAGACACTGGTCCTATTAGGGCTCAGGGAGGCACAATGAATGAGGTGAGCCCTTGTGTGGGCCCTGGTGGGCATTCCTGGAACAGCATGTGCAAAGGCCCTGGGGCATGCGTGGGCTTGGTGCATGAGGACAAGAGGAACATAGGAGGAGTTTGAGTTTTCTCCCAAATGAGACGGGTTTGTGGATCATAAAAAGCTTCTGGCTACCATGTGGAGGCAGGAGAGTCTTGGATAAGGAAGAAAGTGGCCCAGTGGGCCTTAGGTGGCTTATGTGGCTTTGGCCAGCTTGGCAGAGACAACAATGGTGTGAAATGGCTGCATCCATTGATTGGGTCAGATAAAAGGGTTGTCAAGGCCTGAGCTTGGTGGGACAGGCAGGAAGGTGACGATAGTGTCCTTTATTGTCAACAGGCAGCCTGTTACAGAAAACCCTGTGACGGGGCTGTCAGGATTTCTCTGTTCCTGTGCTGACCACCCAGGCTGTGTACCAGGGACACACACGGACATGTTTCCGGCCGTGTGACATAAACAGTTTCAGAAGGCTCCTGGTGGCACCAAGCCCCACGCTCCCATCAGAGGGCTGGGCACAGAGCTGCTGTGTTTCGGTGTCCTGGTGACAAGCCTGTCTTGGTGGGACCATGTCACCCACGTGGCCGTTCTTATAAATCCCTAGAGGGCAGGTTTTAGCCGTCATTCAGTTTTCCTTTATGTGAATGAACCACAATGGAACTGTCTCGGTTTCAGGCATGGAGTTTTTTTCTGGCTTTTTCTTACAAATTATGCTGTGATCACATGCTCGCAGGTTAGCTGCTTATTTGCATGTGCGTTTAGTGGGCGCCTACTGTGTACCGGGCACTGTGCTGACACGGCTGTGAGCACAAGAGCTCCCAGCCTTGATGTCTTGTGGTGCCAGTGAAATGTGAAATCTGTGAACAGCCTGATGAGAAAACTTGGGGGAAAGGGGGTGGGGGGAGGGAGAATTTTCTACAGGGATGAGGACGGCCTCACCAAAAGTGACTTTTGAATGGGGACCTGGAGGTGCCTAGAGCAGATCAGAACTGCACTGGCCACTGCGGGATGGGCACACTCCTGGCAGATCAGAGCAGCGAGGAGCCCCCCAAGTCCAGGGGCTGGGATCTGGAGCGGAGGTTGGGGGGGGGGTGGAGGCGGGGGGGGGGGTTCAGGGAGAGCAGGAGCTGGGTTTGGGACACCCAGGAGCTGCTCCCAGAGGCCAGAGAGGGGGAATGTGGTGGGGGTGACCCCAGAGCAGCAGGTGGATGTGAACGTGGAGAGCAGGCTGGCAGTCCGTGAACGGAGCCCGGCCCCTGAGGGCGCGGAGGTGCAGACCGAGTCTGGATGATGAATCGTATTTGTGCCCCCCCACCCCCACCCTGCCTCAGACCTAGAGCTTGAAGCTGGAGGGGGACGCTCACCCATGGTAAAAGTCCTGCCAGCGTGATAGGTGGAAAACTCGGTGTCCTGTTTCCACAGTGAGCTCTGTGCATTGAGGCGCCTCCACGTTCCTTCCTTCTTTTTTTTTTTTTTTATGTTTATTTATTTATTTTGAGAGACAGAGAGGGAGAGCATGAGTGGGGGAGGGGCAGAAAGCGAGACGGAGAGAGAATCCCAAGCAGGCTCCACGCTGTCGGAGCACAGAGCCCAGCACGGGGCTCGATCTCACGAACCTTGAGATCATGACCCTGAGCCGAAATCCAGAGCCCGATGTTTAACTGACTGAGCCATCCAGACGCCCCGACATCCCTTCCTTCTCAAGAGGGACAGAAGCACCCGGCGGCTGTGTGTGTTGGGGGGCCTCCTCTGCCTGCAGCATTCCCACGTGGCCGAGGACAGAATTCGGAGGGAGGGCCCTGCCACAAGTGTGGGTTTTGCTGTCAAGCTCTGGGGAGCCGCCCCCCCCCAGACCTGGCCAAGTGGTGGGAGGAGATCTAATCCATTGATGGGGGAGGGGTGGCTGCATGTTTCGTTATTAGGTAAAATACACGTGACATAAAATTAGCTAAAATTCGCCCGTCACAAGTAATGCACGAGTCCACTCATACAGGGTCCTGGAGTCGCCAGATTCACAAAGACAGGAAGTGGACCGGCGGGTGCCAGGGCTGGGGGAGGGGACGGGGAGCGGGTGTTCAGTGGGGACAGTTTCAGTTTTCCAAGATGAAAAGAGTTCTGGGGATTGGCTGGAGTTTTATAACATGAAAGGAGTTCACACATAACAGTGTGAACATATGAATGCTACTGAACTTAAAAATGGCTCAGATGGCGATGCTTATGTTGCATATGTTTTATCATAGTTTAAACAAATTCACCATTTGGGGGCGCCCAGGTCGCTCAGTCGGTTAAGCTTCCGACTTCGGCTCCTGTCATGATCTCGCGGGTTTGTGGGTTTGAGCCCTACATCGGGACCTCTGCTGTTCAGCACAGAGCCTGCTTCGGATCCTGTGTCCCCCTCTCTCTGCCCCTCCCCTGCTTGCGTGTGCGTGCTCTCTCTCTCTCTCTCTCAAAAATAAACATTTAAAAAAATACAATTTAAAAAGTCACCATTTAAAAAAAATTGTTTTTTTAAAAAAATTTTTTTTAACGTTTTTATTTTTAATTTTTTTTCAACGTTTATTTTTTGGGGGACAGAGAGAGACAGAGCATGAATGGGGGAGGGGCAGAGAGAGAGGGAGACACAGAATCAGAAACAGGCTCCAGGCCCTGAGCCATCAGCCCAGAGCCCGACGCGGGGCTCGAACTCACGGACCGTGAGATCGTGACCTGAGCTGAAGTCGGACGCTCAACCGACTGAGCCACCCAGGCGCCCCCCCCCAAAAAAAAATTTTTTTTTAACGTTTATTTATTTTTGAGACAGAGAGAGACAGAGCATGAACGGGGGAGGGTCAGAGAGAGGGAGACACAGAATCCGAAACAGGTTCCAGGCTCCGAGCTGTCAGCACAGAGCCCGACGCGGGGCTCGAACTCACGAACTGCGAGATCATGACCTGAGCCGAAGTCGGCCGCTCAACCGAATGAGCCACCCAGGCGCCCCCCAAAATTCACCATTTTAAAGTGAACAGTTCAGAGGCATTTAGTGCATTCCCAATCTTGTGCCACCATCACCTCTGTCTAGTTCCAGAACATTTCCATCACGCCAAAAGGAGACCCTGTCCCCATGAGCAGCACTGCCTCCCCGGCCCCTGGCACCCCCGAATCTGCTTTCTGTCTCTACGGAGTCTCCTGTTCTGGACATTTCATACACATGGAATTGTGCGTCACGTGACCTCTTGTGTCTGGCTTCTTTCACTCCGCCTCTTGTTTTTGACGTTCATCCACACGGCCGTGTGTGCCAGCACATCGCTCCTTTCTAGAAACGGCTGAGTGATGTTCCGTCGTGTGGCCAGACCACGTTTTGCTCACCCCCTCACTAGTTGACGGACACTCTGGGTTGCTTCCACCTTTTGGGGATTGTGAACAGTGCTGGTGTGGATGCGCGTGTACACGGAGCCCTGGTTTTAGTTCCCTTGAGTACAAACCAGGAGTGGACTCGCTGGATGACGGAGCTTGTGTGTTCACGGCTGTTGAAGCCGCTATGGGGAGTGGACAGTCGGGAACAGGCTCTGGAAGGTCAGGGGGAGCTGGGGCGGAGCCGGGAGGGAGGCAGCGGTGCCTGGCCCAGGGTCAGGGTGGCGAGGGCAGAGGAAGTGAGCAGAGGTATGGATGGAAGGGGGCCCTGGATGGGGGTCCAAGTGGGTCCCGGGTGCATAAGAGGTCAAGGCACAGACGAAGAATTGTCACCGAGGCGAGGGCACTGAGTATTTTTAGGGGACACCAGGCTTCAGGGGAACATGAGGGTCTGGTTCCAGGTCTCTGAGGCTGGGGGACAGGAGGCCCCGGATGGAGCCCAAGGAGGCCATTTTAGGGAGTGGCCAGAGAACAAGACACAATCCAGAGAAGTCCAGGTCAACGCAGACAGAGCCCTCTTGGGGAGGAAGCAGAGGTGATGGGGAGAGCTGAGGGGCCAGTGTCACCGGGAGGGTGTGAAGCCTGCATATGGGTGGGCACAGGTGCCAGGAGGAATGGGGGTGGCTGCAGGAGCCGGTGAAGGGGAGTCACAACCCACCTGGTGGGACAGTCCGTACTCATGGCGTTGGCAGGTCCGATTTCTGCCTCAGCCGTCCCGCCCAGCATGGCGAGGCAGGGGGCAGCCTCCATCCAGCTGGGATTGGAGAGCCCAGGCCAGGGGCATCGGGGCTGGCTCAGGAGAGCCCGATGAGTAAGAGAAGACAGGAAGGGGGGGCCAAGCCAGAGTTGGAAATCCTGCAAGGGACAGGTTTCAGGGGTAGGAGCACCTTTTTCTATAAATCTAGAGCTGTTCCGAAAAGTAACAGCTATTCGCAAAAAATAACGGGTAGAGAAGGAGAACAGAAAACCGGCGACCAGGACACCTGCAGAAACGGGTGGCATGCCCTGGCTTGTGGAGGACGCACCCCAGCTTGAGGCGTCCTGGAGGCCCTGTAGGTCCCTGCCAACACAGTCCTGCTATCCCCAGACTGGACGTCGGGCATGGCGGTACCACGGGACATCGCAGCCGCCTACCTGCTGCAGGGAAGCTTTTACGGCCATTCCATCTATGCCACGCTGTACATGGACGCCTGGCGCAAGGACTCAGTGGTCATGCTCGTCCACCATGTGGTCACCCTGGTCCTCATCGTCTCCTCCTATGCCTTCCGGTGAGTCCAGGAGCAGGCAGGAGGGCACAGGGCACAGCATGAGCACAGAGAGGAGGCTGGCATGGGGCACAGGCTAATGACTGTAGGGGAAGGGGGCCACGGTGAGTATCCGCGGGGGGAGGGGTGGTTATGAAGAGAGATTCCAGAGGGACGGGGTATAGCAAGTGCAGAGAGCCCCCCACTCTGCTCATCCCCCCATCCATCCCCCTCCAACCCCACGGCAGCCTTGGCCGGGTCACGTAGCAAGTGTTTACTGGCCGCCTGCCACGCACGGGTGTGCGTGGTGCGGCTGTGAACCCGAGAGACCGACCCTGGCATTCTAGAGCCACTGCAGCCAGCACATGTGGCCCCTGAGTGCTTCAGATGTAGCCTATCCGTACTTCAACACGCATAGGTGTAAAATCCCACGCAATTTCAAAGGCAAAGGAGAGTGAATATACGTGGCCAATGCTTTTGCTGTATCAGCCGCATGTTAAGATGACAATATTTTGGATGTACTGAGTTCATTAGCATATAGCATTAAAATTAATTTTTATCTCTTCTTCTTTACTGGTATGTGTGGTTTGTTTTTTGCTTTGTTTTGTTTTTGTTTTTGTTTTTAAACAAGATGGTTTTTTTTTTTAAATTTTTTTTTTTCAACGTTTATTTATTTTTGGGACAGAGAGAGACAGAGCATGAACGGGGGAGGGGCAGAGAGAGAGGGAGACACAGAATCGGAAACAGGCTCCAGGCCCTGAGCCATCAGCCCAGAGCCCGACGTGGGGCTCGAACTCCCGGACCGCGAGATCGTGACCTGGCTGAAGTCGGACGCTTAACCGACTGTGCCACCCAGGCGCCCCTGTTTTTGTTTTTTTTTAATGTGGCTGCTACAGAATGTCAAATAACAGACGGTTCATGTCCTGTTCCTATTGGACTAGCTGATCTAGCTACACTCTCCAGTACGGCAGCTGCTGGCCACTCGGGACTATTTCAACTTTAATTACACGGAAGTAAAGTCGTATATTCTGTTCAGCCACACCAGCCACATTTCCGCTGCTCAGTGGTCACATGTGGCTGATGGCTCTCGTATTAGACAAGGCAGGTTTAGAACATGCCTATCATTTTAGAAAATTCTATCAGCACTGCTGTAGAGCAGAATCCGATGATAAAACCCAAGCAAACAAATGAGAAAAGAACTCAAGAGTTTGTTTAAAAGTGATACCTGTGAAGAAAAATCAAGTCCGGAGATCAGGGCCACAGGGGTGGTGAGGTACAGATGGGTGGCTGGGTGACAGGTGAGCCAAGACTGAAGGGAGGTGAAGGAAGGCTCCACGAACACCGGGGAGGTACATGTTAGGGGATGGTGACAGCATGTGCAAAGGGCCTGCGGCACACGAGCTGTCAAGAGGGCAGAGTGAAAGAGCCCAAGCCACACCAGGCTGAATTCAGGCCCAGTGGCCCAAGCAGCTGTAAGGTGGAATGCTGGGGAGGGATAGTGGGACTGCCTTCAGGCTCCTTCAGAGCCTAGTGCCGACTTGGCCTTTCCTGGGCAGGTCTGCAGCTTGCAGCAGTGTTCAGGTTAAACAAACAAAAAACCTAGGAGTGTTAGCATGGCAGTGATGTTTAAGGTGAGGGAAAAACTTGTGGGGGATCTGGATACAAAATGGCCCAGGCCACTGAGGGTCAGGGGTCCCAGAGATGAGGAGGGACAGACAACTTCCAGGGAGGCTCTTAGGTCACCTGGGGACAGTGAGACAGGGAGGGTGCAGATGGGGCTGCCGAGGGGCAGGTACAGCTTGGGTGCTGCCACTGACCTGGCCAGTGGCAGGAATGGGCAAGTCACGTGGGCCAGGGAGGACCGCTTCAAAGGGGCCTACAGGAAGCTTGGGGCGCAGCCTTGCTGCAGGGCAAGGGTCCCCAGTGTAACCCGCTCTCCCCTGTCCCACTCCCCCCCCCCCCCCCACAGGTACCACAATGTGGGCATCCTCGTGCTCTTCCTGCATGACATTAGCGACGTGCAGCTGGAATTTACCAAGCTCAATGTCTACTTCAAGTCTCGCGGAGGCTCCCACCACAGGCTCCACGCGCTGGCCTCCGACCTGGGCTGCCTCAGCTTCTGCCTCAGCTGGTGAGTGGGGGGGGGGGGGGCAGGGAAGGAGGCGGAGCTGGTGGGAAGGGGCGGGGCACTCGGGAGGAGGTGGGGCTTGTGGGAAGGGGTGAGGCCAAGCGGGGAAGGAGGTGGGGCTGGTGAGGTGGGCAGGGCCTCCCGGATGGGAGAGCCACGGAGGGGGTGCTGGGGGGGGGGGGGGGGACGGAAGCAGGGCAGAATCAGGATTGGGCCGGAAAGGACAGAGCGGGAAAGGAGACGGATGGGCAGGGGTGGGCGAGGAGACAGGGGTGGGTAGGGATGTGCAGGGACAGGTGATGAGTCCAGATGGGACGGCACAGGGGCCGAGTGGGGCAACCCTCCCCCTCTCCCAGACAGCTTCCCCCACCCACCCCTCCCCGCTGCAGGTTCTGGTTCCGCCTCTACTGGTTCCCGCTCAAGGTTCTGTACGCCACGTGTCACTGCAGCCTGCGCTCAGCGCCTGACATCCCCTTCTACTTCTTCTTCAATGCGCTCCTTCTGTTGCTCACCCTCATGAACCTCTACTGGTTCCTGGTGAGTCGGAGCCCCCAGCTCCTTGTCCACCGGCTGCTCCTCAGTTGCTAGTCCTGTCCTGGTCCCCCGGCCCCAAGCAGTGGTCCAGGCACAGGCCGTTCTCGGGCACACCCGGGGCGGGGCGTATTCGGCAGCAGGAACGGCGGCGGCGCGTGCGCTGGGCTGGTGGCCCCGGAGCGCGCGGCCTCTAGGAGGGCAGCAGGATCAGGGCAGAAGTGGCTTTTTCTCACCGGTGCCTCCCCCTCCCACAGTACATCGTGGCCTTTGCTGCCAAGGTGCTGACGGGCCAGGTACGCGAACTGAAGGACGTCCGGGAATACGACGCGGCAGAGGCCCAGAGCCCCAAGGCCAGCAAAGCTGAGTGAGTGTGGAGGGGCCGCCGCCCCAGTTCATTCCTTTAGCCACGTCCGTCCGGCCCCGCGCTCTGTGGGCCGGCCCCGGAGACAAGGCAGCGGATGATGTCGCCACGCCACGGACGCTGCATCCAAAAGAGCCTGCATCCAAGAGAGACTGTAATAAAGGCATGGATGATGTAGCAACAGAGTTAGATGCTGCAAGGACAGACGGGAAGTGCGTAGACAGGTGTGGGGGTGGGGGCGGACTGGCGAAAGGCAAGAATCGGGGTAGGAGCGGTGAGGCCAAGCTGAGGAGCTGGTCCAGTGGGTGAGCAACCATTAGCCAGGCCAGAGAGTGACCTCTAAGCAGGTGGCAGTGGAGGTGGGGATGCCGGGGTGCCGTGGTGGCCCAGAGAGCCCCCACTCTGTCCATGTTGACTCTTCCCGGCCTTGAGGTCCAGCAGGGCAGCCCAGTGGTCAGCCAAGCAGGAGGTAAGGCTGGGGGCTCAGGCCCTAGGAGTCCTAGGGAAGGAGGAAAAAGGGGGGTCCTCATCAAGCATCATGGAGGTAGGCCCCCAGGACTCACCAGCCCCAGGTTATAAGCCAGATGGTGTTCAAAGCCCCTAGCCTGGAGGGGCCCCAGGAGTGAATGGAGGCAGGTTTGGGTGGCCAGCAGAGTCTAGGGTGCACGGCGCCCCGGAGACAACACGAGGAGGGTTTGAGCAGCAGCGAGGTCGGAGGCTCCCGACGACTCACAAGGCACTGAGCCAGTGGCCCCTGTGACTTGGCTGCTGGAGGCCTCATCAGTGAACGACCTGGGAAAGGTGGTTTCAGGGAAGCAGTGGGCTCAGAGCTCGATGAGATAGGTCAGAACGGGCAGTGAGGAGGGTGAGAGAAGCAGAGATTTAAAACATCTCCTTGGAGTTCAGAGGCAGGGGAGCAGAGAACTGGAGGATTAGCAGAGCGGAGAGCTGAATCAGAGGAGGGCTCTGTGGCTGGTTCGCATGAATAAAAGCACTTTGCACCCTCAAAGCAGGAGACTACAAGTGGGGGCTGCTAAGGCCAAAAAGCTGGCACCCAGGGCAGAGAGGGACCAGACAGGTGAGCAGGGGTCACAGACATGAGAGGCTGGGCAGCAGGTGTGGTCTCCCCAGCTGGGTTGTGTGTGGGCCTGTTGGCCAAGGTGACTGATCATCACGAGGCCGTCACTGTCATCGGGGCATGTGGGCACAGGGGCCATAGTGGGAGGAGGAGAGTGATCAGATCCCAACTGTGCTGTTTTAGGCGAAACAAATAAAAAGAAACAAAGACAATCCAAGACTTCAGGGCTGTGTGCACTGGCAGAGGGGGATTAAGAGTCTAGTTTGGGGGATGTTAGATCGTCCGATGTCCAGGGAACATGAATTGGCCATTCCATAAAGACTTCAGTGAGGTCTCGCCGAAGAGTCTGACCAACCCTCAGAGGCTTCCAGAGAAAGCAAAGGCTAAAGAGAACTCCAGGGGTGGGAGAGGGGAGCACCTGCTTGGCCAAAACTAAAAACCCGAAAGATCTTCCTGCTGTAAACCAGTGAACTCCTGGTGGAGATGTCCTTGCAATGCAGAGCCCAAGGCAAAGAGCAGGCCAGACCACCCAGCCCTGCTCAGTGCTGCCCCCTCCTCTGTCTGCCCTGAGAATGCCCAGCCAGAATGTGCGTTGAGGAGCTGGCACCTGGCCAGCATTTCCAGTAGGATGAAATTACAAACTCCGTGCACAAATGGCAGGGCATACCAGGGAACACGCTGCCACGATTGACCCCATGGGCATCACCGGCAGAAGAACCAAGTTCCCCAAGGTTGGCTAGAGTTAGCTCAGTTGGGTATAAAATGGAATGGGATAAAAAGCAAGGAGCGTGTGGAACGTGCTACAGAAAAGTGGTCAGGACGCCTCCAAACCATCAGGTCATGGAAAACAAGGAGGCTGAGGAACTGTCCCAGGTCAGAGGAGACTAAGAAGACACGGTGACTGAATGCAGTGTGGGATCATGGACCAGAAAAAGGACATCCGTGGAAAAACTGGCAAAATCCAAATAAGGCCTACACTTAGTTCACAGCGCTGTCCCAGCCTTGGTTTCCTAGTGTGACAAATACACTGTGGAGGTGTAAGATGGTAACATTGAGGGAGGCTGGGTGAGGGCTACACCCGAGCTCCCCGTACTGTCTTTGCAACGTCTCTGCCAATCTACAATTATCCGAAAATAGAAATCTTACTAAGAAAAACAAAAGGCGTGAAAAACCATCACAAATGACGTTGGATGTCATTTTACGTTGCCGGGGCCCTCGTAACAAAGTGCCACACGTTGGGGGAGCTTTAAAACAACAGAAATTTATCCCTCACGGTCCTGGAGACCAGAAGTCTGAAATTGCCAGCCGGGCCGTGCTCCCTCTGACGTCTCTAGCAGAGGATCCTTCCTTGTCTCTTCCAGCTTCTGGGGATTCCAGGTGTTTCTCCGCATCACCCCAATCTCCATTTTCTGTCTTCGCATGACCTTCTCCTCTCTGGCTCTTCTCTCTTGTAAGGACACTTGTCCTTGGATTTAGGGCCCACCCTAAAGCCAGGATGAGGTCATCCCAGATCCCTTCACTTACAACCGCAGAGACCTTCTTTTCCAAATAAAGTCACATTCACAGGTGCCAGAGATTAGGATGTGGACGTACCTTTTTGGGGACCACTCCTCGCCCTGCTGTGCATGTTAAGACTCGTACAATTAGATACAGCTGAAGAGAGAATCGCTAACTGAAAAGCTGTGAACGAGTGGCCCAGAAGACACTGAAAACAGTTGGAAAATATGACAGCTGGAATTCTAAGAATCGCCTGGGCTAGCTGAGTTCTCACAGGAGAACAGAGAGAGACCGTACGAGAAGATGTAACGTGGAGCATTTTCCAGATGTAAAGATGTAAATCATAAAGAGGACGAGTAAAAAGACATCCAGGCCCCAAACACACCGCGGTGAAAAATGCAAAACAGCCCCAGAAAAGATGGCCAATGAACCGTAACACTAACAGCAGCGAGGGACGCTGGGCAACCGTGGAGAAAACTAGCATGTCAAGTCCTGAAGCAACTGGGAATTTCACACGAATTTTTTTTTTTTTTGAGAGAGAGAGAGCATGCGCACGCTCATGAGTGGGGGAGGGGCAGAAGGAGAGGGAGAATCTCAAGCAGGCTCCGCCCTGTCAGCGCAGAGCCCAACGTGGGGCTCGATCCCACGAACCATGAGATGATAACCTGGACCGACATCAAGAGTCGGGCGCTTAACTGACTGAGCCACCCAGGTGCCCCCTTCATACACAATTTTGACAGCATTTGCTCGAGGACGCCTGGCTGGCTCAGCCAGTGGAGCACAAGACTCTTGACCTCAGGGTCATGAGTTTGAGCCCCTCGTTGAATATAGAGTTTACTTTTAAAAATGAATAAAATCTTTAAGTAAAAACAATTACTCCAGAGATAGGACACCCACAAGAACGAAACCTATGAAAATGTACCGTCCATAGATCTCGATGGGTATATTTCAGAAAACAGAAACACTCTCCCAAGAGGCAGATCAGCAGATGAAATGATACATACCTGGGTGAAAAATTTTAAATGCCTAATTTGATATTTAAAGAGAGTGAGGGGCGCCTGGGTGGCTCAGTCGGTTGAGCAACCGACTTCGGCTCAGGTCATGATCTCACGGTTTGTGAGTTCGAGCCCCACATCGGGCTCTGTGCTGACAGCCCAGAGCCTGGAGCCTGCTTCCCATTCTGTGTCTCCCTTGCTCTCTGCCCCTCCCCCACTCATGCTGTGTGTCTGTCTCAGAAATAAATAAATGTAAAAAAAAAAAAAATTAAAAAAGAAAGAAAGAAAGTGAGACCTGATGTAGTAAATATCAAAATGGGGTTGGGGCCTTTGCACTTGGCAGGAGGGTGGGGTCTACCGTTAGCAGATAGTAAATACTTCTGTTAATGCTATTGGGGCATAGAGGGCAGCCCGGAAAAAAAAAAAAAAAACAACAACCAGGTACAACAAAATAAATGCAAAAAAGAAGGTTAGTGAGAGCAGGATAAGTGATGCAAAAGAAGAAGGTAGAATCCCAAATATCACGCATCCAAATACGCATACGCATGAAATAATCATAATGGTTGCAAGACTTTTTTTTTCCTTCAATATCCACCTCTGTACTGGTTAAAAGGCTTCAAGTCCAGAGTACGTGAAAGTTGCGAGTAAAAGGATGGGACAAGAAATTCAGGCGGCATTCTTGATCTGGAACGTTCCACGGTGTACAACCCAGAATCTCCACTTGAGGGGACTGAGGGAAGTGGTCTGGGCTCACAAGCCGCCCAGAAGCAGGGTGAACAGATGTCCTTTTGAAGCACAGGGCATTTCTCACAACTGACCAAACCCAGCCCCCGGGGGAAATCTCAAGCGCTCAGAACCAGGATCGTGCAGGCTTCATAGGCAAAAATGCAGTGAGGTTTGAGAACAGCAAGGAATGACGACGGGGACCACTTTTAATTCGGGAGCTGCAAAAACAAAACGTGCCAGCGAGGTAGCACCACCCCCTTCCTCACTGTGCTCGGCCTCATTCTCTCTCTCTTCTCACCTCTTCCCCCTCCCAGAACCCCTGGTCATCTGGCAGACCACCATCGGGGACTTACACAGCTCAAGTGCCCCCCACCCAGCCCCTCAGTCTGAAGCCCCCATCATCGCCTCAGGCTCCGCCCAGATCAGCAGCCATGGGGGGGGGCCCTCCTCACCCCACACTCGTGCCCCACGGTACCCACCACCATTTCCCTGCTGGCCTTCCCCCCGCTCCCAGGCCCCTTTCATTTCATTCACCCCAACTTCCAAGTTACTCTCCCAGCTCACGGTGCCCCTCTGTGCACCAATCTCCGTCTCCAGGTCTGCTTGACATCCCTAGCATCTTTGAAAACATCCGGAAACAGCACATATTCCCACCCCAAACATCCTCTCCGGAATAGTTTTTCCGTTGCTATTGGTTGAAGGAAACTCAGGGTGAAGACCTGGCCAAGCCCTAGGGAGTTCCCTCACTCCCTCTCTTCCTTACCTCTGAGGAAACATCCAGAATCCACCCGAGACGCTGCCTGCCCTCATTCATCACCCTCCAGCTTCCGCCCTTGTTCTGATTCTTTTTTCCCCATAGTGGTGCAATGAACCTGAAAAGCATAAATCTGACATCATAGAGAAGCCACACATCCCCCCCAAAATACTGACACTAGTTTTGAGGGGGAGGGGTGCTTGGAAGCTTGTACAGAAAAATAGACCGGCATCATTGGGAAAGTTCTGATAAAAAGGCACGTGTCAGGGTACCCATCCTTGAAGGTATTAAACATAATGTATAGAAACCGAGACAGAGCTGAGTCCGTAAATAGAATAGACTCTAGTCCTAAAGATCACTGGGAGGCAGGAGCTGTCAGAATATTTGGTAACCATCTGGAGAAGAGCAAACCTTCGTGGGATCTCGAATCAGCCCGAGGGCAAACTCCCCACGGATCAGATATCGTGGCCAAGCAGAGGCTGTGAAATGAAACCAGAGCCTGAAAGGGAGATTGTGTCGTCTAGCAGTTGAACTACGAGAACAGTCCAGAAGCTGGGAACCCCACCTCTGCTCTGCTCAGGGAGCCAGCAGGCAAAGCCAGAAGAGCAAGGGCAGATGGGAGGCCCACATAGGGCTCATCTATAAACTCACAGATCAAGGGCCCCTGCCGGTTGCAGAGTGAGAAAGAGAGAGAGCCAACCACGGGAAAGGGGGCAGGGGGATGGGATGCGTGCTCCCAGGAAGGGAATCCAGTGGGTCTAGCCCAAGGGAAGAATGGATCGAAGTGACTGAGTTCATGTCCAGTGTAGATCCTTACATGAAAGGGTCTGTGAGCTAGATCGCTCTGCAAAGTGAGGGGATGGCGATACCCCTGTAGGCTAGTATCTGTGAGACACCAGCGAGACTTGTGTAAAGCACTACACAGAAACAAGACCCCGAGGCCGAGTCGCAGGAGCGGCTCAGGCACACTGTGAGTTTTCTATTCTTTCTGATGTCTGGATCCTGAGAATATATTACCAGCTCAAGAAACTTGATACATCTGTATGTAAACCAGAAGGTGGAATCCACTTCTGCGGAGACAGACCATGTGCAAGGACAGGAAGGGCTCGCCTAAGTGGGAAAAGGAATAGGCAATACCATGACCATTAAGCCACAGTAAGATGCGGTTTCCGCACCAGCAGGCACTGGCAAAGGCACCAAGGAGCAGGGGCAGAAACCCTTGTTGAATCTGGTAAGATGGTCGTGGGCAGACCCCCAGTGCCCAGGTCCCCTCCCAGTCGGAACCCCAGAGACCTGCCACTGATACAGGCAGGGGAAATGGAATTT
Source organism: Prionailurus viverrinus (assembly GCF_022837055.1). NCBI lineage: Eukaryota > Metazoa > Chordata > Mammalia > Carnivora > Felidae > Prionailurus > Prionailurus viverrinus. The sequence goes on along the minus strand of NC_062562.1, from coordinate 13,396,974 downwards.
ACAGAGAGCAGTGGGGCACATGGGAGCGATTTCAGCGTTGCGTTTTTGGAAAATTAAGGTGCAGAAGACGGAAGTCAGGCGGAGGGCTTTTACTTCCCAGCGGCCGGGCTGTGGATGGCTCAGGAGGGAGGAGAGAGGAGGGTTTACGCCATGCCCAGTGGGCGGAAGGCAAGGTCTTCTGGCCCTGTGGGAAGGGAAGAAGGACCCAGGTGAGCCCTCGCCGGGTAGGAAAAAGAAGTGGAGGGCAAGACAGTCGGGACAGGGCAGTATGTGGGGCATGGGGCCCGGGGCTAACCGCGGCCCGGTTCTGGCCTCTAGGAAGCCGCTGAGGAATGGCCTGGTGAGAGACAAGCGCTTCTGAACTCCTCCACCGCCTTCGCATCCCTTAGGACCCAGCCCCGCTCGACCACGCGCCCCCCTCCAGGGACCGACTACGCCCCTCCCTCGGGACTCTGGCTCCGTCCAGCTCCGCCCCACCTGGGCCCTGGTCACCTCCCCCTGGACCCCTGCCCGGCACCCCCGAGACCCCGCCCCCGGGGTCTACCTTCGTCGGGCTTCAGAACCGCGGCCACGTCCCCCGGGACCCTGACCCCGCCCAGCCCCAGACCTCTGTCCTGGCCCTTCCAGGGACCTCGGCCCCGCCCCCCAGCCCGCCGGTCGGGGGAGTCAGGAGGCCCCTGAGCACTCGTCCGGCCGCCGCCAGCGAGGAAGATGCCATCGCCGTGCCGCCGTCCTGGCCGCCGCGTCCTTTTCCTCCTCCTGGCCCTGCTGCTGCCCTCGCCGCCCCCAGCCCGCGCCCCAGCGCCGCCGGGCCCCGCCGCCACCCTGCTCCAGGCTCTCGGGCTGCCTGACGCGCACCGGGGCGCACCCACGCCCCGGCCCGTACCCCCCGTCATGTGGCGCCTCTTCCGCCACCGGGACCCCCAGGAGGCCAGGGTGGGCCCTCGGCGGACGCCCCAGGGAACCACCCTGAGACCGTGCCACATGGAGGAACTGGGGGTCGCCGGAAACATCGTGCGCCACATCTGGGACCGCGGTAAGTGGGGCCTGCGTTGGGGGCGTGTGTCCGGGAGGCCGAGACTCCTCTGTGCGCCCTGCCACGAGCCTCCAGCGCCGCGTGGGGGAGGCCAGAGCACCGCCGAGTGTCCCCACTCGTCCGGTCCAGCCCACGAGCAATCTGGGCCTCCTCACTCCATCCGCTCTTCCCCCGTGGACACCTGCGGGCACCGGTTGGAGTTGTCCCAAGGCCAGGCTCCCTTGCACCCGGCAAGGCCCCCAGCTTGCAGCCGAAGCCCTGCCCCCACCTCCCCCACCCCACCCCCACCCCCGCTGCTTCACACCATTTGATGCCTTTCCCGGAGATACCACCTCTCCAGCATCGCTTCCCCACGAGCCCCCAGGCATCCGTTCGTCTCTTCCCCTGCCTGGGGTTGGCGGGCAGGCTGCCCTGCGCTGCGCAGGACTTCTTCCCTGCAAACGATGCCCTGCCCCCACTCCATCGCCCCCACCCCCCACCCCCCACCCGCGCCACTTCACACCATTTGACGCCGCCTTTAGAAGGCAGTTTGGCGCCCCTCTTCCCCAGGCGCTCACCTTTCCCCCACCCGCAGACACCGCTCCCCCCCCCCCCCCAGGCCCCCTGAGGGCAGGCTGGGCAGGGCGCTGGGGTGCAGCGCGAGCCGAGCTCTCTCCCTGCCATCCCAGGTGCGCCCACCCGGCCCCCGGAGCCCGCCTGGGCTTCGGGGCAGTGCCCTGAGTGGACCGTCGTCTTCGATTTGTCAGCCGTGGAACCTGCCGAGCGCCCGAGCAGGGCCCGCCTGGAGATGCGCTTTGCGGCGGCGGCCGCGGAGGAGCCGGCCGGCTGGGAGCTGAGCGTGACTCAGGCGGCCGAAGGCGCGGTCGCTGGGCCCGTGCTGCTCCGCCAGGTGGTGCCCACCCTGACGGTCCCGGTGCGCGCCGAGCTGCTGGGCGCCGCCTGGGCCCACAATGCCTCGGCGCCTCGCAGCCTCCGCCTGGCGCTGGCGCTGCGCCCCCGGGCCCCCGCCGCCTGCGCGCACCTGGCCGAGGCCTCGCTGCTGCTGGTGACGCTTGACCCGCGCCTGTGCCACCCACTGGCCCGGCCGCGGCGCGAAGCCGAGCCCTCAGTGGGAGGCAGCCCTGGAGGCGCGTGTCGCACGAGGCGGCTCTACGTGAGCTTCCGCGAGGTGGGCTGGCACCGATGGGTCATTGCGCCGCGCGGCTTCCTGGCCAACTACTGCCAGGGCCAGTGCTCGCTGCCCGCAGCGCTGTCCGGACCCGGGGGGACGCCCCCGCTCAACCACGCCGTGCTGCGCGCGCTCATGCACGCGGCCGCCCCTGGTGCCGCCGGTCTGCCCTGCTGCGTGCCTGCGCGTCTGTCGCCCATCTCTGTGCTCTTCTTTGACAACAGCGACAATGTGGTACTGCGGCACTACGAGGACATGGTGGTGGATGAGTGTGGCTGTCGCTGACGGAGCCAGGCAGGGGCCCAACAATAAACACTGCGTGGTCCGCTTCCCTGTCTCCGGTCTGGTCACCTGAGGGCGGGAAAGGAAGCAGCCACCATCCATCACCACCCACTGCCAGGGCTTGGGAGTGTCCCACAGTGATGCCACCTGCCCAGCCCTCCTAGAGCTGGGTTCCTAGAACCCCATCTCTAGGCGGCCTGACATCTAACATGCCTAAGAGCCTGGGAACTGCCCACTGCACCGAGGTCACCCCCTAGTCCCTGCTGTGCACATCGGGCCATTCTCAGCTTTGCCATCCAGGTGACCCCAAGGCTCCCAACCAGCCAGGTCCCCAGACCAAGTGCTCTGCCGTCTCCCTGCAGTTGATCTGTCCCGGTGTGAACACAAGAGCTGTTAATTAAGATTTTATTGGTGACAATAGAGCTTAAAACAAATTGACCAGAAATCAAAAGTTACATTGCCTTGGTACATATGCTCCTTGATTTGGAAAACTCAGAATTAACTGCTGCTATGAAGGTGAAGAACAAAGCAAACAGCACAAAGCAGAGGCAAGGCATTCCAAGGGAACAGAACAGGGCAGGTGGGTGGGCGGGTGGGTGGGCACAGGTGTTGCCCACTGGGTGTGTCGCACAAGGGGTCATAGCGGAAACCTATCCAAACTCTATGCCTCTATGTGGCCTATCAAAAGAAGGGGGAAACCGAAAGCCCTACAGCAATGGTAATAAATAAGAGGCCTTGCCAGAAGGAAGGTGGCCTGTGTGTCCCCGTCTCCCACGTACAAGCTGGCATCTGGAGGCTTTGAGATCAGGGCCAGTGTTCGCCTCACAGGGACGGGGAAGCCGGGGGGGGGGGGGGGGGGGGGGGGCAGGGTCACCAGGGCCTGGATAGGCAGGGAATGGTCCCCAAATAGGTGGTTGCCAGGGAGACAGTACTACCCCACCGTGGTGCGCAAGGAGCTGGGGGTGGCTCTCCCAGCTACAGTAACTTCTTGTGTTGTGGCCCAAGCCCCTTCGGCACAGAACCAACCTCTTTCTGATACATGTTCCTTCCCCCCCCCCCCAAAAAGCAGAAGAAATCACTCCACCCCATCACACCTGTGCCCACAGGCAGAGGGGCTCCCAACTCGGAGGGTGGGGTAGAAAACAAGGTGAGTGGGGCACTCAGCGTGTCTAACCAGCCACGGGGACCGTGGGTGCCTCCCTGGGGATGGGTCCTCTTGGCTGCTGCTGTCTTCCATCAAATCCTCAGGAAGGACCCTAGGGAAGAAGCCGCTGGCCAGAGAATAGCCACCTCCCCACCCTCTGGCCTCACAGCCAGTCCTGCCCAAGGCCCCTCCCAGGGTGGGTGGCTGGGGCGCGAGTCCACCGCGTGTAGGAAGCACTTTGCTTCTCAGAGTCCAGCGGAGACTGGGGCTGCCTGGCCCGGGACGAGACGGTGCTCTCTCACCGCCCTGACGTGCAGGGAGAAGCCGCTGGAAGCTAAAACTGAAAACAAAAATCCTCCTCGCGATCCCGTCACAGGTGCTGATCCTAATCTTGAGATGTGTTGGCTTGTTTAAACTTCGTTCCTGGAAGCTTCTCACATCTTCCAGGTCCACCACTAAGATTTGAGAGACAAACTCAGGAAAGTATGTTTTTCAGTACTCCTTTGAAAGAATCTTTAAAAAACAAACAGAAAAACCCAAAACACCGTGTTTTCTTTAAATGAAACCCTCTTAGAACACAGGCAGCGTGACCAGGGCAGTTTCAGAGCTGGTGTGGACAGAACCCACACCTCCTCGGGGCTCTCCCGGCATGGCTGCCCCGGCAAGGAGCCTGCTCGGCACAGAAATGCGAAGTTTTTCCTGCTAAAACGTAGTCCCCTTTCAATAAAACAGAAACAGAAAGAAAAGAACAGAGGAAAGGGCTACTCTGAGATGAGGGTCTTCCTCCCTCCGCCCTGGTCGCAGACCCAGGTGTGGACGTGGCGAGCGCTGGGCCTCCTTGGCGAGCGGGGCTGGCAGGGCTCGCTGGCGGGCGGTCCTCCGTGGCCGCCCGCCTCCCGCTCTCCCTTCTCCTTCTCCTCGCCGCCGCGGGCCAGCAGTGGGCGCTCGCTCTGTCTCGGGCTCCTCTCTCCCTCGGGTGCTCCTCTCCCTCTCCTGTTGCTCACAGTGGTGCTTCAGTTTTAGCAGTGGAAAACAGGTATCCATTTATTTTTATTTTTTATTACCCAGAATAAGATGCTGATGGACTAAGCCACATAGCTTAGCTCTTCCGCCGCCACCTGTGGGGAGGGAGGAAGGCAAGGGGCCATCAGAGAAGGCAGAGCCCCACACAGCTGGGCAGCTAGAAGGTGCGGGGCTCTTCCCCCCACTTCCCTTTGCACCCGTGAAATGGAACCTCAGAAGCTGCGTGCCCAGGCTAGTGACTCCCCACCCAGAGAGAAGGAAGCCGAGAGTTTAAGGGGCCTCCTCTGTCAGCGGCACCAGCACCCCACCTCCCCAGCACACGCACGGATAGGGGACCAGGCCCATGCTCGCCCAGCTCTGGTCACGCCACAGTCAGGGGAACCATAGGACAGGGCTTTTAAGGAACCTGGAAGGCCCTCCTGCAGAGGTGCCCCTCCGCCAGGACTCCCACATCCAGCCCTTCCTTGCTGAGCTCGAGGACTCTCTCAGGAGGGACTATGATGCAGAGAGGTGTATACGAAGCTCCCATCCTCCCACTGCCATGAGCAGATGTACAGGGAGTGAAAATGACAGTTCAAAGGACAAGCTGGCCTCTGGGGGTCTTGAGAGCCCTCCCACACATTTCCCAAATCTCCCATCAAATCCAGTTACTGGTGACGACCTCCTGCAGGGATCAGCTTGCCTTCTAGTACTGGGACAGCCCTGTCACTCCGCCGTGCTGGTACGCCCGCTCCCCTTGGTACGTGGAGTCTTGCGACAGCGCCACATCAATCTGTGACTTAAACTCATCGCCAAGGTAACTGTCCTGAAAAACAAAGTTGGGGAAATAAGCACCCGAGCAGAGGATGTGCTAAAATCCTTGCAGCCTCAAGAACCTGCTCCATGTCTAGCCCCTCACCAGCCCCAGAGAAGGATCCGGGCAACTCGCTTCTGAAGCCTAAGCGGCACAGGACCCACACTGGTTACCTTTTCACAGAACACAGGTAACCCAGACCACCACTTAAGACAAGATCGGAGAGGTAATGTTCCAGACCCCACAGTACCCCCTGCCAAGGGTAGGATACGTAGGAGGCCATCCTTCGGAGAGGCGTGCTCAGGCCGCTAGGGGGCAGCGTGTGAGGTCTGCACATGGGGAGGGCTCCTTCCGACTGTCCTGACTTCTCTGCTGCTGGCTCACCTGGGACAGCTCGGGCTGGGAGAGGCCGGGCTGGCTCATCTGGGAGGGCTGGCTCATGGAGATGTAGCCCTGTGTCAGGGCGCCCTGGGAGAAGGGCTGTGATGCCACATCCTGGCTGGCCTGGCTGTTGGGGAGATTCGTCTGGCTGGGTCCAGGGAGCCCAAAGCGGTTCTTCTGGCGCCCCCCACGACCAGTCTTGCCTTTTGGGGTACCCCGGCCTGAAAGACAGCAGTCCAGGGTTCCTTGAAGGAGGTCTGCACCTGACAGACCGGCCCAACCGCTCAAAGCCCAGATGTGAACAAACTCCGACACCAATGCGCTTTGTCCTCGGTGCTGCTGCCTGGCGCGCTCACCTGCGGCTGGCCCGTTGGCTTGTCCAAAATACCCTGGTGGTGGCATGGGTGGCATGACCAGGTTGAAAGGGATGGGAATGTTCATGGCAGCCACGTGGCTGGGTCCCGCACTGATCATGCCGATCTGGTCGTGGGTCTGGAAGTACATGTTTGAGGGCCGGCCTGCAAGACACAAGGTAGACAGCAGGTGTCACTTGCCATATCCAAACGAGCCTACTGCCTGGCCCCCAAATGGCAGTGGGAATGGTCGAAATGTCCGTCTTGTCCTGTCACTGCTCTGACTGCCACAGCGTTTCTTCGTGCAGTCCTGTAACGAGGCCACCTGATACAGAATCTCACAACCCCCACTCTCGATAGCCTCCCTGGGGATAGCCTCCCTGGGGCTGGCTCCTGGGAACAAGCTTTTCTCTCACGGGATTTGGAGAATCAATGGCCTACAAGCATCCAAACTACACTTCACTTCCAACTGGGGGGAAAAAAAGAAAGAGTCCTTCGTAGGGCAAACTTTTTATTCGTATTACACGCACCCCCGTCTCCACCACTCCACCGAAAACAAGAAAACACCCAAGCTGACAGACTAGTGGATCCTACGAAGGCAAAGGCCCCCCCGGTACCCCCAAGGCTAGGGATGTCCCAATCTGCACAGAGCTGCCCTAGGGGCTGGGGAGCCAAAGTGAGCTGCTGAGGCACGAGAGGGTGACCTTCTGGTCTGCCCCCAAGGGTCGAGAGCCTCAGCTGGGCCCACAGTGCGCTCAAGGACGAAGGATGGGCCCAGAGTACCCTCAACTACACGACAACTCACTGGATGTGCCAATGAGATTTGTCACCTGAACCCAGCAAGCAGAGTAACAGGCAAGCGAGGAAAGGGGGCTCGCCCGCTTCACACAAGACCAGCTACTAGGGCATACCTGGCCCCAGGATGGCCAGTGAGTACATGAGGGGACGAGGCTCAATGTAAAATGCGGGCATGTGGCCCCAAGCACCTGGGCGAGGCTGTCACCTTCTGTAGAGACTGGTGCAGGGAAGCGTCCCAGGAAGCAGGGACCTGGGGAATGAATGGGAACGATCTAGACACTGGCTCCAGCAAGAGGAGGTACTCCATGCAGCAAGAGTTAAGGCTCAGCCTTAGGACACAGAGACCCCACACAGGAGAGCAGTCTGAGAAAACAAGCAGAAACTTGGGGAAGGCAGTGAAACCAGAACCAAGACCGTGGGGGGCCTGGAGGCGCTGCAGGAGTGCCCCTCCCGCTGAGAAGGTGAGCAAACGGCGGGGTGGGTGGGGAGCGCTGCGGCCTGCGGCATGGGAGCAAACGGGCAGCGCTACAGTATTTGCCTGGAGACCTCGACAAGGCAGAGCTATGGTATTTAAAAAACACTTTGTACTTAGAAACTGACAAAGACCAATTCTTTGATTTCAGGCAAGGGAAAGCAAGGAACTCTCTTCATCGGGCAGGTTTCTGTGGACTGAGGTTTGGGAGATCACCCCAGGAGTGACCAAGCCAAAAGGTGCAGGCGTGGGAATGATCAACATCCACAGGGCAGTGTGGTCCCCCCCACAGAGCAGACTCACCCTGGCTGCTCCGATCATAGACTGATCCTGGGATAATGGCCTCCCGAGCATCATACATGGCTGTTGTCATGAAGCGGGCTCCCTGCAAAGGGTTTAGATAGGTGAGGAATTTATCACCTTGACACAAGGAAGAACTTTCTAAAGATGTGATGGCTTGGCCACCTTCCAGGCCATGACTAGGCCAACGCTGAGGCTTGCTGGGCCTTGCCCACCCCTCCTCCACAGACCTGGCCTTTGGTGCTGAATGTTTGTCTCCAGGCTTCACATCAAGCAGCATCACCGCTTCTAAGTCCCCCAGAGCACCCCGGCTTCACAAGGTTTCCTAACTGCCTGTGTTCAACTCCTAGGCGCCACCCATGACTTTGCATCCCTAAAGGCCATGTCCAAAAAGGCCTAAGAATGCTTGTGAGACCTGGGCCGGGAGAGCTCTGGGGCAAAGGCCAGCGTGATCACTCCAGTACACACACACATGTGTGTTCACCCTCGGCTCACACCTACTACAGGTCATACCTGCCACTGGCCATTACCATGTGCCAGGACACCGGCCTGGGGAGAAGGGGGTTCTTGGCACAGTCTTCCTCCACACCTTTCTGGCCACCCACAGCCAGTGCTCACCGGGTTGATGGTGTTGACCAGCTTCCTGGGCTTGCTGAACTGCATGAGGCTCTCCCGAAGGTTGTTCAAGGGCCCCTCCACCAGCACCTTCTGCTCCTTGTAGTAGTTCAGCAGGTGGTTCCAGAGTGGCTGCTTGGACAAGGCCTTTGGGTTGCCCACGATAATGACCCCATACCTGCAAGGTGTGGGCCCAAGAACGCGGGTTTAGGGTTCTGCACGGTGAGCAGAACACCACGAAGAAAAGTATGAGGAGAGACTGAACAAACTCAAAATCCACATCCAAGGTGAGAGGAGCCAAGCCCAGGCCGCTCTCCTCTCATCCCACCCACTAAATCCCTCCCCAGACGCCTGGCCTGCCTGTGACAGTGCCCAACGTGAGGCCTGGGGATGGACAGGTAGGTTGCTGGTCATGGTGACCTGGCAATGGAGCCCACCCTGCAAGCTGCCAACAGTGCACTGGACAGATCTGCAGGCAGTTTCTAAGGAATCCAGATGTCAAAACACAACAATGAGCAGATGAGCTCACAGACGAGTCAGTCTCTCTGCAGCCATGAGTCGGCCTCCTGGGAAGTTATCGGCAGTCTCAGCAGGCTCTGTGGCCTCAGGAACCCTGACAAGCTGGGGCATGGAACTCAATTCTGGCAGATGCTCACCCTCACCTAGCCGTGTCAAGACCCCCAAGTTGAACTTGGACCCCCACTGTTGGCCACCAAACGAGAGCACCTTAGAAGGGGGGGGGGGGTAACAGACAAAAACCAAGATACCCTGACAGGGGAAGGAACCAACGTATGAGGGCAGCTGTGGTCTGGTTTTACTCAAGGGTGACACAGGAGGCCACCTAATTCTCTGGGTGCCCTCTGCTATCATCATTGTTTCAAAAAAGGTTACACCCCAGGACCAAAAGATTAGATTTCATGGATTAAAAGTCTCTACAGGGACACAACCCATGCTACTGCGTTTTGATCTTAGGTCAAAAGGGCCGAGATGACACGTCCCACAAAACTGAGGCCACAGAAACCCAACAGGACAATAAACAAAAGTGTCTTGCAGGGAGGCATTCTTTCTAGATTGCTGCTTGTGAGTGCTCTGACCTTGGGCTGCTGAAGTCCCACCCTGCCCTGTAAGGGTGTGACGCGAGGACTAATCACAGGAAGAGGACGACCAGGCAAGGATCAGCTCTCGGGTGGACCCTCCCAGCTCCAGATTCCAAGGGAAAAGTCCCTCTGAAGAACTCCCATGGCAGGAACGAGGCACCCGACCACTGGCAAGGTCCAAGGGGACTTAGTCCTCCATACCTTGCTCTGGTCAGAGCCACATTAAGCCGCCTGGGGTCGTTTAAAAACCCAATGCCTTGGTGCTCGTTGGCTCGCACACAAGAAAGAATGATGAAGTCCTTCTCTCGTCCCTGGAACGCATCCACACTGGCAATCTCCACCTCCTACAAGGGACACATGGTCATAGTCAGTTGGCTGCCTTCAAGGACCCTCAGACTGTGTGAACTGTGTTGAGACGCACCGTCCCATCCCACCAGTAAGCCTGGGACCCAAAGCCTGCAGAGCCCCCTGCTCAGTGCACCTCTGGGGAGCGAGGAGGGGGCCCCTTTGGCTACGCCTGCTCCCGCTGGGCCTTCCCAGTCCCCAGCCCCACTCTCCTAGCCTTCCTATGCTTTGGTTGTCTTTTTAACCTTGGCAATTTGTTTCCCAACAATAAAAGCATACGTGCCTATCACAAAAAAAGTTAGACTGTACCCAAGTTAACAGAAGAGAGACCACTGGTCTTATTTTGCATTTTAGTTCACTTCCACATAGAGAAATAATTATCTTGTCCTGTATTCTGGAGGTTTTATCCAGGAGCTGACACAACAGTGAACAGCGTTTTCACGACTATGTAATATCCACTGTAAGGCTAATGCTAACAACTACACTATAGTGTTCAACCTGGGATTATTTTAACTTTTGCTCTGAAAACTATCCTGAGAATAACCTGAGGGAACCTGGCGCCTTCACAAAACTACGCCAGTTCACACTCCCGGGCCAGGAGATCAGGTCAAGGTCAGCTCCTATGTGGGGACCCAACAGGCCTGATCAGGTGTGCACCTGGTAGAGCTTGGTGTGCAAGGAGCCGCTGAACTGCATGTACTGCACCAGGTAGGAGCGCTGGCCCTCATAGGGCGTGATGATGCCGATCTGGTCAGGCTTGGCACCCGCCTTTAGCAGCTTCGTGGTGATCTTCTCCACATTCGCAGCTTCCGTCCTACGAAAATTAGCCTTTCAGTTCCTGGGCTGTACCGGTGGGCTCCTGAGGCTGTGGGAGGTATGGGGACAAGTCCCACCTCCAGGGTGGCCCTGTGAAGGCCCTGTCCGGTGCACATCATTTACCAAGGGGAGTCACAAGGGGAGAGAAAAGGCTCACACGTGAGCTTAGAAATATTTGCTCAACAGGGGTGCCTGGGCGGCTCGGTCAAGCACCCGACTCTTGATTTCCGCCCAGGTCATGATCTCAGTTTGTGGGATCGAGCCCCTTGTAGGGCTCTGCGTGAAAAGTGCAGAGCCTGCTTGGGATTTTTTCTCTCCTCTCTCTCTGCCCCTCCCCTGTTTGTGCACACTCTCTTTCAAAATAAACAGATGTTAAAAAATGAAATTACACTTGATCTTAGCCAAAAGGCCGAGAGATGATAAAAAATAAAATTATACAATTCTTTAAAAGAAAGAAAGGAAGATCTGCTCAATAGAAAAAATACATACTGCAAGTGCAAGATGGAAATAAGATGTTGGTGTAGGTGTCCAAACAGGAGGAGGACAAGGAGGGCAAGGGCAAGTTTTAGCACTGCGTTAAGAAATGAACACATTAGCAAGTGGTGAGTGGCCACGTGCCAAGCTACCAACGAAGCTTGTAAACGCCACAGCTGGGTCTGCTTACCTGTTAAGGTAGGAGGTGCCTGAGCTGGCGATCTCCTCTTGGCCCTGGGTCACGTAGAAGAACATTGGCTTATCAGGCTGGGGCCACTGGAAGTCAAACCCCTTCTTCACTCGATCCGCTGTCATCAGGGAGGGAAGAGGCAACACTTCACATTAGAGAAAAAAGCCACAGCCAATCTGGACTGAGCACATATGGAGCAACGCAGAGACTGTGACAGCACAGTCAGAGGTTCATGATGGAGCAGGAAGCAGCAGCCCCGGGCAGGAGCTCCTGGTCCGTGGGACCCTGGGGAGGCCATCAGAGTGGGTGGGGTCCACTGCCCCCAAACACCCAGGATGCAGTGAAGCCATGCACACCAACACCCAGCTGCCTGATGCACAAAGCCAGCTTACCCACTGAACAGATCTCACTGGTTGGTGCTTTCTGTGGCTTGTTCAAGAAACCTCTGCCTACTTCAGGGCCACAAAAATATTATTTTCATCTGGAAGCTTCACTGCAGTGCCTTAAAGGATTCATAAGTCCCTACAATGGGCCTCTGTGGATGACACGGTCGAGTCCACCTCATCCCGTCACAGACCAAGGTCTGTGATGGGTGAGTCTGCCTCCGGACTCTGCCTTGGGTGCTATGTCCACAGTATCCTGGCAACTGCAGTTTTGTAGTAACTTGTGACATCTGATAGTGTAAGCCAGAGCCTTCACTGTGATCTTCACGTTCACCTTGGCCATTCTGGGTCCTAAACATTTCCTTTTAATCTTAAAAACTGGCTTGTCCATTCATATACCCCACCCATCCCTTTGGGAACTTTGGAGCTGCATCCAGTCAACAGATCAGCATGAGAAAAATGTTACTTTTGCATCCAAACAGCCTAAGATCAATGACCCTCTTTGTGTCAAGCTGAGAAAGAGACCACATCCATCTTTATCATTCTAGCAAGGGCAGGAGCCAACTGGCTAGCTTGGTGGCTCATTAGCCCAGGGGCTGCTGGCAAAAATTTAACCACCGAGGGTGGTGGGGGCAGGGGCCGCTCCATAGCGCCTGCCAATCTTAGTGCAAATGCTCCTGCCGCAGCTGATGTCAGGCCACTCCAAGAATGGGTCTGGGCTGGTGCCAGCACTGCCCTGGACAGGGATCACCTCAGGGCCCAACGGGGCTCCTGGAAGATGGTCAGGTTGTGTTTTGGGTTCAGAAGCTAATCACACAAGAGTGTTCACTCAGTGGAAACTCGCTAAGCTAGGCACTTAGGATTTGGGCACTTCTTTACACTTCAATGAAGAAGTTAAAAACATGAACTTTACTGGGTGCTGACTGCGTGCTGGGCACAGAGGACACAGCAGGGAACCACCACTCCCACTCCCACTCCCCCACAAAGCCAATGCCACGGAAGGAGGCAGAGCAGGGATGGCAAGGGTCTGAATGACAGCTAAGTGACGGCTCTCCCAGCTACTGTCAAATTGCAAACAAGCTCCATTTGGCCTGGCCTTTCCTAGCCCCACCACCCAATGGACCAGTGATGTTCTAAGTCTCACGGTGATGGTAGTAATAACAGCACCATCAACTCCCAGGGCTGTACTGTGCAGTGGCTGCGCGGCCCTGGTCAGGCGTGCGCTTTCAGCCTCCACCTCACCCACACAGCAGGCCAGACAAGGCCGACATGGCAGGCTGCGGCATTAACCAGACATTAAGAACGCCAGTCTCAGGGCCCATTTACATCCTGAAAAGGTGAGGAATGCAAACAGCTCCCAATTCCATGGGTTGTATCTACTGACATTTACTGTATTTTGAAACCTAGAAATATAAAATACAAATTCCTTTAAACACATTAGCAAAAACATTTTTAACGAAAAGTAGTATGTCCTGCTAATATTATCTCTGAGGTTTTGCTACCCAGTTCACAATTTAGCTGACTCTGCTTCCGTACTCAGTCTCCCGTGAGCCCTTGCAGTAGGGCGATCAGGCCTCACAGATACATGCAGCTGGGAAAGGGAAGAGCGTCTCAGAACTTTCTCCACAACTGTGGAGTTCTGCAAGATTCCACACCAAAGCTGGACAGGAGGTTACCCTGCAGAATGGTGACAAGAGAGCCTTTCTCCTCTGCCGTGCCCTCAGGACGGCCTTTGACTTTGTAACACCCCTGCTGGCTGTCAAATGGGAAGTACTTGCTCACCAAGTCGAGCAGAGCTCCTAAAGATTTACAGTCTTCACAGACATTTGTCACCACCACAGATCTCATCAGAAAAGCTTCTCAGCATTGAGAAGACTTGGTCAGCTCAGGACAGGGACAGGAGATTTCCAAAACTCTGATTTTCACTTGAACCCTCAGGTTTTATCACTGGTGGTAAATACTGTCAACTGTTTTCCTTGAAGGCACAGGCTGGCTGGCAGCACTGTCCCCACTCACGCTGAGGCACCAGCCAGCCCTCCAGGGTTGCTCCTGCACCCTCAGCACCGGTGTCAGCACGGTAAAAGGGCACGTGACGCCTCAGTGTCACTATGAGAGTAGTTCGGACTTCAGTGCCGTGAGCTCCTGGGGCCTGGGCTTTGAGCACCTCAACAGGGCAAGGAGTTAGAGGGGCCGTCAGCTCTGCCGTCTCCTGTTCTGCCTGCTGTGTGATAAGCCCCCGGGTGTGACCTCTCAGACAGTGACTGCATTCTGCAAGGACGTGAGCTCCCCTCGCCCACACCCCAAGGACATCCCATACTCCAGAGTGGACGACATCCTGTCCCTCTGACCACTGTGCCTCTCTGAGGTGCCCCCTACCCACAAGCGATCAGCACATAAGGCCGGGTAGGCAGCGATACCAGGTTTCGTCACCCCAGGCCCCACTGTGGGCTGAGCACTACCTGCGGTGACGCCGTTCTGAAGAGAGCCCTCGTAGAAGATGTTGGACGGGAAGGCACTGAGCGCTGGGTGCATCCGATACTGGACCTGGAGGCGGATGGGACGGATGCCCAGCACCACCAGGCGCTCGAAGAGCGACTGGGACAGTCCAGCCTTGGCGGCCTTCTTGCACATCACCACAGGGCCCAGCTGGCAGTGGTCGCCCACGAGGATGAGCTGTGGCGAGAAGCCCACACAGGTGAGGAGCTCAAGTACGAAACCGCCTAGACAGACACCCACTCACAGGGTACTAAGGGGCCCCGAGGGGCCCTGAGACACAACCACCCAGCCACGCGAATTCAAGCAGTACCATCTGACCAGGCGCCAGAAAATCTGCCGCCACATACAGGTATCCAGGCTTTCCCAAAAAGGTTCGTGTTATGCCACCTCTCTTTCACAAAAGACCACATTAGTATGGTAATGGCTTTTTCCGTAAAAGCACAAATCCTCTGCCAATTTATTTTGGTTGTCAAAAACAGGAACTAACAAAGGCCTTTTGTAAAAGCAGAATGGTGTAATGCAAATTTTTGGAAAGATGTTCTTCACTTTATCCCATTTTGGCTTATGAGAGGCTTCAAGGGAATTCTTTACTCTTGGACGGTGGGGGAGACCTGTATATGAGACACACAGACATGCACTTGGACCCAAAGAGCTCTCTGTGTCACCCATCTTTCCAAGAACCCCTCAGTGGACCCTCCATGCGTCCCTCTGCTCTGCCAGGACATCACATGGCATTACAGAACATTACCAAAAATAAACCTCCAGCACTGAAATTTACATGAAACCGAACAAGAGAATACCCACTGGTTTTCAAACAGGACTACAGCGAACGTGACATGGCTCACCTGCTTGGCGCCAAGAACCACAGGGACCATGCACTCTGGTTCGGTGGCCTGGGTGCTCTCGTCAATTAAGATGGAGCGGAACTGCATCTTGGCGAGCCTCGGGTCCCCTGCACCCACACACGTGCAGCAGATGACATCTGCATTCTGGAAATGAGAGCAGGCGAGGCCTCAGGGCATGGTAAATGTTGCCAGGCCCCAAAGGGCAGAAGGGACAGCACACAGACCACCCCGCAACCCTGACACCTATGGCAACAGGCTGTCCCACCCAAACAATCTCTAGGTCTAGGCTGCAGGGACACTAACTTTTGAGATCCTAAGTTGGTGAACTTCATCAGAATAACCCCTCAGCACAGAAATGGTTCTGGGCCTCAAGACAGCCTCTGAGAGGTAATGCAGAGCCAGGGAAACCTTAGTTTGTTAAAAAAAAAGAGCAGTAGAGTGTTGCAGACCCACCTCCCGGCCAAGGTGCACAACCACAGTGAAGATAAATACGGGAGGTACGGAAGTTCTTTCTCAAAAGCAAAAAAAAAAACAAAAACAAAAAACCTGACCTAGAGATGCCATCCTATGCTTGGCAAACTCAAACAGTTCCCACAGCCAAACCGAACACGACACCACCCCAAAGGTAAGAGCTCACCATGAGCAGCTCCCGCTCGGCGGTGCGCTTCAGGGCCCGGTACCGCTTCTCATCGGCAGAGGACAGCTCCCCAGTCTCGTCCTTCAGCTGCTGCAGCTTCTGTAGCTCCGGCATGCTGGAGGCACAGCAACACGTGAGCGGGCACAGGAGGCAGGCGCTGCCAGGGCCCGCACGCGGGAGAAGCACCACGCTCGAGGCAGGCGGCTCAACACCCACCTATCCATGTTCCTGATCTGGTTGTGCAGGGCCAGGAATGACACCGGGGAATCAATGGCCTCACGGCTCTTCGCGCAGAGCCGCACGACTTTCAGCCCAGTCTGGTGGATCTTCTCAGTCAGCTGATCCACAGCTATGTTACTCGGAGCACAGACGAGCACAGGCCTTCAACACAACGTGAACAGACGTCTCAGGACTCGCCCAGAGGAAATTCAGGAAACGCTAACTGCCAGCACTGGTGTTCTGAATCACAGGTAGTGGAACCCGCTCGCAATCTAAGACTAACGCCAGAAGTGAACAAAGCTGAAGGAGCTATAAAACCCAACTGGTCTATGGAGCTTCCTGTATCCACCTGGTTTCTACACTTCTCTCGCGCAGCAATGCTACTGGGTCCCGCATCCTCACCCTCCCGTCTGCACCGTAAAGACTTTCAAAGCCCCTCAAAGAACACAGGCACAAAACTCAGGATACGTCAACCCATCCACCGCCTTTACCAGAGCAGCAGGCTTTCTTATTAAAAGCAACCATAAAGGCCAGACCTCATACAAATAATATAAAAAATAGCCCCCAGGCAGCCTAGCAGACAGGCCTCCCTCTTTCCACCTCGGGCTGCGCTGAGCCCTACCCGTTGCCCTGCCGAGCCAGGTGGTAGACGATGGTGGCAGAGGTCACGGTCTTCCCCGTGCCCGGTGGCCCCTGAATCAGGCTCAGTGGTCTCTGCAGCACAGTCTTCACAGCGTAAACCTTCAGATACAAGCAGTTTTTAGGCTGCAGCCGCCCCCGTCGAGTGGAGGGCCACCCACCCAGCAGGCTCTGCCGGCCAGGCCAGGCCCCTTCCACCCCCCTGAAAAAGTGAGAACCTGAGAGTGGTTGAGGTCTGGGAGCCCCTGTGCCGTGAAGCGTTTCGGCAGCTGGCACTTGATGATCACATCCTCCACCTCGTGGCCGAGCAGTTTGTGGTAGATGTAGCCTGACACGGAGGTCTCATCCACAGCAAACGTTTTCAAAGCGCTCTGCATCCTGGAAGGAAAGCTCAGGGTCAGCAACACGCACGACCCAGACGGGCGAAGTCTTGCCCTCTGGGATGCAGAGAATCATCCAGGTGCTGAAGGCAGTGCCTGCGCCAACAGCAAGTGACTGACTACACAGCAGGTGGCAGGTGCGCCCGCAGGGGGCAAGGTGGACATACCTATCAAATGAGGTTGACTTCCACACGAAATCCACCTGGAAGTTGTGAGTCACCTCCACAGGGGCGCCCACACTGCTCCGAAGCTCAATGGCGATCTCATCGCCATAATCTGTGCCACTGAGTTAAGTTTCATCTTTGTCAAAAGCCGGGTTTACCTTTCCGAGGAGACTTTTCATTAGGCTACTGAGGAGAGAGCCCCCTCCTCTGCGCCAAACAGAGAAGGCCAGCCTGCCCCAGGCGCTCACGGACAGACGCCGCCGTGTCTGGGCTCACTACAGCCAGCTCCCGCACCCTCCCTGGGCGCACGGGGGCAGTGCAGGCACTGGGGCAGTGCAGGCACGGAGCGGCCCCACCCCGGCTGGGCTTCTGAAGGAACTTCCACAGAGCCCCGGGGTGCAGAGCTGGGAGCGCCCTGTCCTCAGGCAAAGCCGCTCTTTGACCGGTGTGAAACAGACCGCACGCCCTCAGTACAACTGAAGAAAGGGCTCAGCGGCAAACTCCCCTCAAAGGGGCACCTCCAGCCATGGCCGCCCAAGACGCCCTTTCTTCCATCTGCGGCGCTCAGGACAAGCTCGCCTTTCTTTACTCAAAGGATACTATCAGGGACCTTGATGACGTGGCCGATCCCTTTCCACAGGGGTGCCAGATCCCCTTTGTATCTCAGGCATATCTCATCTCCCTGCATGAGCCGCATGTCTTCCAGAAAAAAGACAACAAGAAAGTTAGCGTTTTCAACATGTGCCGAGGCTGCCACCATGAAGAGTTTAAACAAATTAAGGGACACTTTACAAGGGAGAAACTAGGAATTTTATGCTACTTATGGTCACAAATATTTTAAAACTTAAAATCACCTCTTAACCAAATTATGACTAAATCCTCATTACCAGAGTCAGTCTTGGGCAAAGTGAAGTAGGCGATTCTCTTCTTGTTAAGGCCCAGGTCCCACCTGACCGTGATGTTATCTTGAGTCTGAGCACATGAAAGATAAGACCCCTGTTAGCCTGAGACACAGACACAGGCCTGGACTCCTCGTGTCTGGGTTTCCACAGGTGTGTGCCCTAGGGCAACCTTACGAGCCATGACGTCGGGGTACAGTGAGCAGCACCCAACAGCCTGAAACACCGACAAGGGCATATCCAGAAGAGAAGCCATTAGGACCCCCAGAACCCACTCAAGTTGACCAGGAGACCCCCACACGATGTCTGCTCTTGCAGGCGGCTTCTCTGTGAACTGCAGAGGGAGAAGGAGGCTGACAGCTGGTCCTCGGAGCTCCCACTTCCTATGTGTTCTTCGTGGAACTGGTACAAGGAGCGCCCTCAGCGTGCCATGGCTCCTCGGGTCCGACTCTTGTAGCTGTGGGCAAAGGCTGCGAACCCAACTGTGAGGGATTTTTGTTGGATTTTAAATCAGAAAACACTCAGGCCGGTGTTTAGCTCAGAGTGACCGGGCGTCTGCCCGAGGCTCACGCCCTCGCCTGCCCTCAATCCACCGTTCTGTCTCTCAGGGCGCTGTGCCTCAGCCCGCGTCAGCGTCCGCAGTTTGCAGAGGAAACCGCCCTCCCCAGACCTTAGGAGAGACGCTGTGTTAAAACGACCGAAACCCTCCTGCACACACATCACCTGGGACTCTTTCAGTTTCTTATCGTAGTCGGCCTCCAGCTTGACCAGAGGGCCAAATATGTTCTGGTACTGGTAGGCGTCCTCATACCGCAAGAGGACGTGCTGCGGCTCCTCATCCACACCGGGCTTCTCCAGATCCTCCAGGGTGGCAGAAGGATTTTCCTACAACACAAGCGCCACACCACGTTCTTGCCCATTTTCACCGACATACGACAGGAACTACACACGAGCTCACTAGTCACCGAAAGAACAGAGCATATCCATCACCTCTCGGAATGAGTCGACGTCGGCCTGACGCAGAGAAGGGCACCGGCAGTCAGTGGTGTCCACCCCACAAGGAGAGCCCTCGTATGAGGAAGCGTATGTGGCACAGGGAGGCAGACGCTGCCCCGGGTCTTGGCTCAAACTTCAGCCATTGCTCCTAACCCTCCTCTGCCCAGGGCTACACCAGCAGGGCGAATATTGGCAATGACACCCCAAGTACACAGCCTGACGCACCTATACCATCAAATGGCCGCATCCTCCAACCAATGCCTAGCCCCTGAACTGGGAGAGAGAATACTTCTTCTGGGGTACAAAAAAGACCACTAGTTCCCTGGGTGTGTAAACAAAAGGGGAGCACCCCCCCATTCTTTCTGACCCTGTGCTGCACCGACAGGGGTGACACACTCTTCCCTGGCCGGGGACAGGACAGTATCTGGGCTGTGGGGATATAAACAGGAAACGTTTATAAATCTGGCAATCTGAAAATCGAAGCAGAAAGGTACCCTGCTAGATGACACTGCAGAAATATTCTGACTTGCACTCAAAAATAAATTCACATTTAAGATTTCGGATTAGGGGCACCTGGGCGGCTCAGTCAGTTAAGTGTTCGACTTCAGCTCACGTCATGATCTCATGGTTCATGAGTTTGAGCCCCGCATCGGGCTCTGTGCTGTCAGTGCAGAGCCTGCTTCGGACCATCTGTCTCCCTCTCTCTCTGCCCCTCCCTCCCCTCATAAAAATAAATAAAAAAACATTAAAAAAAGAAAAAGATCTTGGATTATATATGGGCTCTTGGGTGGCTCAGTCAGTGGAGTGTCCGACTTCGCCTCAGGTCATGATCTTCCAGTTCGTGAGTTAGAGCCCCACATCGGGCTCCGTGCTGGCAGCTCAGAGCCTGGAGCCTGCTTCAGATTCTGTGTCTCCCTTTCTCTCTGCCCCTCTGCCACTCACGCTCTCTCTCTCTCTCTCTCTCTCTCAAAACTAAAAAAACATTAAAAAAAATTTCAGATTATACAGGTACCTAATTAAAATTTCTAGCCCAGTTACTGAAATTTTATCATAAAAGCTGCCAGAAGCAGAGAAGGGCTTCCCTTGGGAAGGAGATCTGTTGGGCGGGGCAGGCACCCCACCACGCAATATGGAAGCCCCTCCCCTTCACTCCACCAGCTGCCATAGGCCCTGCCTCTCTGACCTTTGTGACCTGGACCCTTTCCCCCTGAACGTTCACCCCTGGCCTGGTGTCACCCTGGCTGACACATCACAGGCCCCACGAGGTTGTACAGCATCCTCACAGTCCTGTTTCCCCAGGCCCAGGGTCCTCCCAGCAGGTCCATCCACAGACAGTTCTGGTCCTCCTCCCTCCCACTACCCACCCTCACCCTCTCCCACCCTCTTTCCCTCTGCAACAAGAGAGAAATTCCAACAATCGGAGCTGTCCTTCCCCACAGGCCTGGCAGGAGGTGGCCATGGGCTTCTACCAAGGGGCCACTCAAGTACACAGGGCAGTCTCTCCTGAGCTCCTTCCAGAATCTCCTGTTTTGAACACACTCCCAGCAGCTCCCCCTGGACCAGAAATGTGCTGAGGCAGATTTGCATTCTCAGCAGGCCCTTACCTTCCAGAGTTCCTCTAGCTTGTTGATCTGCTGAGCAGTGATCTGCCGGGCCCGCAGCTGCTCCTGCTCAGAAGGGATCTTGACCAGCCAAGAGAGGAAGCAGCGGTCCTGGATCAGGGGCTGCCACTGGGAGCTGTCCCAGTTGATGTCCTTGAGGCTGCTCTGACTGGCGCAGGGCTGCCTACAGAAACACCATGGGCAGGGAGAGCCCAGCTGAGGATGACCTCTGCCCCCAAGGCTTACTTTTCACCCCAAAATGATGTTCCCTACGTTTTATTATGGGATCACATTAACTTTAAATTGTTAGCAATACATTGCCTCTCCCCATGCACTTGAGCTCTGAACTCTTAGAACACCGCTTTTACACAAGTGTTTTCATGACTTAACCAGAACCCGCCCCAGAAGAGTTCCTCAACTACTCAGTTCTGACTAGCCCCTCCCCCCAAATGTGCTCACACCTCTCCCTTGGGCAGAATAGGGCCGGCTGGCGCTGAATGCCCCGCCCCCTCCAAATCAGGGCCCCGCCCTCACCTGCACAGGAGCACCACTACGGAGTCCGCTTTGGCAGGGATGAAGCCGAGGAGGAAGACATTGCGGCAGCCACAGTTGTAACACTCCAGAACTGTCTCCCCCAGGGGCCCATCCTTGTGCAGAGTCACCTCTTTGCATTTTGCCCTCACGAGGTGATTTACAATGTGGCTGAAACCAGGAAATGATAAATAGTTAACACCCAAAGTTTGGCTTTTCACCACTTCCAATTTTCAAGCCCCCCGTTAAAAGTTCCGGTACCGTTCACAGTCCATTAGCAGGGGCGGTCACACCTCATCCATCTGGCATCCCAGGGGACCAGCCCGCCCCTGAACTGGCTCCCCACTGAGCGTAAAAATCAATCCGACTTGAACAGCCTTTAAGGAAAACTTTCCTAACATGTTTCACATAGTTCCTGCTTCCTTTTTTTAGTTCCTGCTTTCTGAAATCCTACGTATGGGGCCTGACCGAACATATCACTGAGGCCAAGACTGCTGTCCCGGAGAAGCAGGATGTTCTGCCCCTTCCACCACTCCTCTCTGTTTGTAGAGGCTTCTCGGTGTGTAGCCTCTTCTGGCCGCTGTGCCTGCTTCCAGGAGCTACAGCCCCTCCTAATTTGCTGCAGGCCAGGAAACTCGATAACCAAACATATTAGAAACCTGAGGACAGTAAAAAACATGGAGCAGCAGGGCCCAGGGCTACTCTCAGGAAGCACAGGGCCGGCTCTGAACTATCTGAAAGCGGCTTGTCTCGCTCTTTCCTTACTGCCGCGTGGCCTTCCCATTTCCGGGACAGATCTCGCTTACACCCGGGGCTTGCAAACTCCACCCTAAGACAAGTCAGCCTTGCTTGGGGTCCAACAAGTGGTGCTTGGCTCTGCCTTGGGCTCTCCCAGCTACCTGAACGCCTGTCAGACACTGAGCACTGAGCACGCCTGCTGGGCTTCCAGCCTGCCTTGCTGCTGCCGCCCTCCCTTCACCTCCGGGGAAACCCCTTCTGTTGCAAGCTTCAGCTGACATCCTAACCCTCTCTGGACCCATGAAGCTAGTCAGATTATCTATCCAACCAACCGTCACCGCTCTCAGCGTCCACTTTTCTGAAGCTGTCACACACAACTGGGCATTTTACCAGACTCTGATTTCCTCTGTCTTTTCTGCACCCACCTCATCCCACCTACACTGGAAGCTCCCTGAAGGCAGTGGCTGCCCCATTATCTTTATAATCTGGCCTCATGCAAACATGTAGTGCTGGCTGACAGAGTCTGTTTTCTCTTAGAGGCCTTTCACTCACTTCCCTGATCTTGGCTCTGCTGACCGGAAGCTGGGGTTGCCAGCTAAGTTTTATTTAATTGCTTTTCCTGCAGGAGAGGAACTAATGCAATCACAGTAATGCTGAAATTACCCAGAACATTCTGAAAATGGGACATGATACTGGTTACCCTGAAGATGCTTTTCCTTTCATATCTTTAAAATTAAATACCATGGGGCGCCTGGGGGGCTCAGGTGCTTAAGCATCTGATTCTTGATTCAGCTCAGGTTATGATCTCACGGTTTGTGATATCAAGCCCAGGGTAAGGGCTCTGTGTTGACAGCATGGAGCCTGCTTGATATTCTTTCTTTCTCTCTCTCTCTCTCTCTCTCTCTCTCTCTCTCTCTCTCCCCCCCCCTCTCTCTCTCCCCCTCCCTCCCTCCCTCCCCTCCTCTTGCGCTCACTCTCTCAAAATAAATGGAACATTTTTTAAAAAATTAAGCAACAGTCCCCTTTCTTGCCTCACTCAGAACCTCACAGTTCGCACTGCTCACTCTAAGATGACACGAGATCTGTCCACTGTCCTCAGGCAGTACGAGATGGTGAGGCCTGGCCTACAGCTGTTGAAGACACAGGAAGAGTGGGGGCTCTGCACAAATAAACTTTCCTATGGGGTTTCGCCACTTTATGTCTCTAAGACACGGATCCCAGAAAATGCTACTTTCTTGCCGAAGACCAGGCGCCATTTCCCACAAGACTCTGCTTCTCTATGACAGAGGAGTGAGCTATCACACATGATGGCAGCCTCTGGAGAAGCCACTAGGACTGGACCCTCACTGGTGGTAGGGACCAAGGAGTCCCATCACTAGAACTAGACAAACAGACTGGACTCTCCCTGGAATCCAAGCACCAGCACAAAACTGGTCTCACCCCAAATACAAAACAAGAGACCCAGTCACAGCTGCTGCTGATCAACAGCAGGAAGGGGAGCCCAGAGACGACGGTCAAGTGAACTTAATTTAATCCGATGATTCAGGATCTGGCCCGTATTAGCCTCAGGACTGCTCCGATGAGCTAAGGCCAGAGGGAGCCTTCTCAGGAAGCGGCTCCCATGGATGCCCATTACTGTCTTGGGAACATCCTCCCCAGGCACCCAGTAATGAAGACAAACGGGCGTGCCAGGAGCTCATCTTGCAGAAAAATATAAATAAAAACTGGGAACGAGAATTAAGCCAACCCTACTTGCATAATAAAAAGAACCACAGAGAATAAATCAAGGGTAAATACATTAAGGCATTCACACACCACCATCTGTTTCAAGTTAAACCAGTCACAGAGGAGGGAAAAAACCAGGTTTGTTAGCGTGATTTTATATTGTGCTTTTGCTTCAACATTTCCATAATTTACACACAAATCTGAGCACAGCACTGATTAAAGACACATGCGCGGTTTGATTATCTACCTGCCAGAAGTATTTCCACGTCCATTACAGAACCACTTCTTGCTGGTATTACAGTAAACCACGCAAGCAGGATCGTGTATTCCGCAGTAACTAAAAAAGTCAAAACATCAACAGTTAAAGCTGGAAGGTCTTTCTCTGGTTTTAATTTGGCAGGATGTAAAATTCTTTCCTCTTACAACATTTTTAAATTTTTCATTAAACACATACTCAAACCCAACGATCCCACTAGCAAAATCCAATCAGTTAACTGCAGAGGCTTCTTGACCCTGCAAATGCAGGGAAAGGGTTCAGGGTGCTGGGGAGCTTCCTCAGAGAGGCCCTAGACAACAGCAAAGCCCCTTCCAGGTGAGGGGCGAGAACTGTGGAAAGTGCCAGGTGAGCCCAACAATGGAGGTCTGACATCCCAAAGCAACCCCCTGTCACTCCCTTTGGCCTGAAGTTTCCAGAACTGTGACTTAAAAGAACGGAAGTCAGCATCCCTGGCTCTGGGCACACAGAAGAGTAAGCTGTAACCACACCACGTTCACAAGGCACTCCACATCCCAGCAGAGGGCGCCATGCTCCTGGGAACGCTCAGCTCAGCCCCAGCAGCAGAGAGTCTCAGGGGGCAGACTGAGCTCAAGCTTGCAAGGAGCACCTCAGGAGAGCCCCCAGCCTCATTCTTCTGAAAATCAACACATCAAAACCAAAAACTGGCTCACCACAGAGTCCTCTGTGTGTATGAAGCCAAGACTCAGTCTCAAACTGAATGTGGGTCAGCCAAGAACCTTCCCTGCAACACCCCACACCTTGGGGACAGCTGGGAAGGTGAGGGGGTGTGCAAACTTTAACCACCTGCAGCTTTACCGGAACCACTTCACTGTCAAATGTGTAGGTAACAGGAACACTGACACATCACTAACACGTACATAAAAACATTTGTAAACAAGAGTGGAAACAAGAGCCAAAATAAAGTTAAAAACAAAAAGCCAAAATAGTTACAAAACAAAAGTCTGTCCACAGAGCAGGGAAAAGAGCAGCACTATCCTGTGGTGGGCACAGACTTTGGGGGGGCAATGTGCCCAAGAGGTGGGCAAGACTGAGCCGTGGCCCAGGTCTAAAGTGGCCCTGACTGGCCAGGTGCCCTGAACAAGATCATTTCACCTCTTTTGGTCTCAATTTTCTTGCATGTGTGTAACAAAGCAAGAGTAAGTCCAAGCTTAAGGGTCAAAATGTGACAGATGGATCCTGCTCTAGATGAGAATTCCAAATTTGGTCAACAAACAGGTCTACCCACTGATTATTCAACTCCAATTTTGGGGGAATTTTGAACACATCAGAGAGGCAGATATTTTAAAGTATCCTACAATCAATCATCTCTTTGTAAGAGAAATTTTAGCTGCTGTTTGTTTACCCTCTAAACCTAAATGCTCACCAAATGTGAGGAATTCTTTTGAATGAGTGAGCGGAACAGGTACCAGGAACCACCTCAAGGCCTGAGAAGGAGTCTTTCCCCTACCCTCTAGGTGAATTAGGGGTGTCAGAGTGTGCTGACCCCACCCTCCTGCTCCTGACTCTGTATAGACAAATCTGAAGAATCTCCTTGTTTCGTAACACCAAATGTCGCAGTCCATTGGCTTAGATGGGCTTCTAAAGCCAGCAAACCCACTCAGGATGAAAAAGCTCTGCGGGATGAGTCTGAGACTCTGCCGTCGCCACTCACCTGCAGGCATGTACAGGGAGATCCTTCGTGTAATAGGTATCTTCTTCATCTTCTTCAAAGTTCAACTCGGCCAACAGCTGGCTGGTCTTGGCCACATTGTCATCCACAGCCCCGTTCTGCAGAATGCCCTCTGGTCCACCGACCTACAGCAGAATAGTACCATCACCACGCAAGGCTGCAGCTTTCAGGCCTTAGCCCAGGCACGTGACCTCTCCTCAAATGAGCAGCCATGGTGACCTTCCCACAAGTGCCGGCCTGCTCTCCACCTAAGACAGTTCAGCTTCTTCTGACTGGACTTTTTACACTCTCCCTATTAAACCCACCTGGACAAAAAAACAGGGTGTTGGTGACCTAGGTCATCCACCCTGCCTCCTGCATATCCAGGTTCAATCCCATCTGGCCACGGAGCCATGAGCAAACTGGATGCTGAGGAAAACGCTTCGTTCCCATGACTGAGGGTCACAAGGAGCAGGATGACTTTTTACAAAGTTGTTGCAATCCCCTCTGGGGACAGTTGCACAGTGTCAGGACAGAGGGCCCGGAATGCCAGCAGAGTGATGGGTCCCACCAAAGCCTAAGCACCGGACGTAAAGGCTGTGTCCACTGGAGATGAGGGAGAGCAGTTTTCTCACCAGTCAACATACTTCCTCCACTGCCAGTTTCCCTCTCCAGAGGGCAGCCCTTCTTCCTTATGAATTAGTAGTTCAACGTTAGGATGACCTTCCAAACTCAGGCTATAATCTTACTACTTATATTACCTTTTAGAAGTCACAACTGCAAAAACATGCCAAAAGGCAACTTTAACAATAACCCATGAATTTCACAGGCACTTCTACTGAGCTCACGTTTCCATTCAGAGGCACACGGATTCAACTCGCCAGAGATTAACGGGCATTCCTAAAGCCACCGCCAGGAACCTCAGACAGCAGTCAACAGTCCTTGTCATCTCCCCATGCTCCCAACAGGAGGAGATGACACATCTCCCACATGAGGTTGGGTCAGGCAGCAGGAGTGTCGGAACAGTGATGAGGACAGGGAGGAATGAATGACAGAAGCCCCAGGGCAGGCACCAGATTTCTCTGAGCAGTGAGACAGGATCAGACACTGCCCCCCCCCGCAAAAGCCCTTGCCACTTAGAGCCACACCATGTGGGGCCAGCTCAGGCCAGTGCAGCTCAAGTCAGGAGTGCCCCGGGGCCTTTTCGTGTCCACTGCTCCAGCCAAGTTACCTGTAAGATTCTAAAGACAGCAGATCTCTTGGGGATGTGGAGCTGGGGGGGGGGGGGGGGGGGCGGGGGGTGGGCGTGGGAAGGGCAGCACACACCCGGTTACACGGGGGAATCAGGAAGTGCATTGCCCCCTAGGGGGCATTCTGGAAACTGCAGTGGCGCATTTGGGTTGTGAGTAGGGGGGTATCTACAGCTGTGTCTGTAATGGTCTCAGCCCACATTAGAACCCCATTTCACAGCTTCTGCCACTACTTTAATGCACTTTTTCCAGGCAGGCAACAACCAAGTTAAATGAAAGAAAACTATGCTTTGTTTGAAAAAAAAATTTTTTTTCAAAGAAAAAAATCAAAATCAACATTTGGATTTTAATGCAAAGACAGTACTGTAACAACCACAAGCACTTCTTTGTGAACCCCTGATCTCTTTTTTTTTTTATTGTAGTAAAATACACGTAATATAAAATGTACTACTGTAGCCATTTTAAAAATATTTATTTTTGAGCAAGAGAAGAGAAGGGGGGGGGAGGGGGAGGGGGAGGGAAAGAGAGCAAGCACCAGCAAGCAAGGGCCAGAGAGACTCCACACTGCCCAGGGCTCCGTACTGTCAGCAAAGAGCCTGCCGCGGGGCTTGAACTCATGAACTGTGAGATCATGACCTGAGCGGAAATCAAGAACTGGATTGCTTAACCAACTGAGCCACCCAGACACCCACCTCCCCCTTTAACCATTTTTAAGTGTACAGCTCAGTGGCATTAAATACATTCCTATTATTCTACAATCATCACCAACACCCATCTCTACAACTTTTTCATCTGAAACTGAAACTCTGTATCCATTACCAACCCTCCATTCCCCCCTGAGCCCCTGGCACCCACGTTTCTACTTTCTCTGAAAACTTGACTACCCTAGAGATCTCATATAAATGGGCTCATAGTGTTTGTCTTTTTGTGACTGGCTTATTTCACATAGCATACTGTCCTCAAGATGTATCCGTGTTGTAGCATGTGTCAGAATTTCCCTTCTTAAGGCTGAATAACATTCCACTGTATGGACAGACGTTTTGTTTACCCATTTACTCTTCAGTGGGCACTTGGGTTTTTTCCACCTTCTGGCTGCCATGAACATGGTATACAACGATGTCATCAAGTTCCGGCTTTCAATTCTTTTGGGGATATACCCCAAAAGAAGTAGACTTGCTGGATCTTATGGTAATTCTATATCTAACTTTTCTGAGGAACTGCATAGTATTTTCCACGGAGACTATGCCATTTTACATTCCCACCAGCAGTGCACAAGGGTTCCAATTTCTCCATAGCCTCGATGATACTCCTTATCATTCTTCTGGGTTTTTTTTAAACAACCAACTTAATGAATATGAGGTGGTTATCTCATTGTGGCTTTGATTTGCATTTCTATGCTAGCTAATGAAACTGAGGATCTCTTCTTGTGCTTGCTGGTCATTTATATATCTTCTTTGAAGAAATGTCTATTGAAGTCCTTTGCCCATTTTTAATTAGATTGTTACATTCTTTGTTGAGGTGCTTTGAAATTCTGATCGTTGGCTATCACTTCAAAAAGTCACCTGTTTGGCAATGTTTCTCTTGACACATGCAGTGGCAATGCTACTGTGAGGTTGCCACCCAGGGCCAGCACTGCTGGCTCGCAATGTCTCCTAGTATGACTGTGTTAGGCACACACGTGTTGGTTTTCTTTTTAAGAGATTTTTTTTTTTTTAACATTTATTTATTTTTGAGACAGAGAGAGGGAGCATGAACGGGGGAGGGTCAGAGAGAGGGAGACACAGAATCGGAAGCAGGCTCCAGGCTCTGAGCTGTCAGCACAGCCGATGCGGGGCTCGAACTCACGGACCGCGAGATCATGACCTGAGCCGAAGTCGGGACGCTTAACCGACTGAGCCACCCAGGCGCCCCAACACGTGTTGGTTTTCTGAAAGTGTGTGGCCAGGTTACGGCACCAGGATTTCATCTTATGGCAGAGAAGGAGGTATGCATCTCATGCTGCAGAAGGCAGCAATTAGAAATTGACATCTGCAGGGGTGTCTGGGTGGCTTGACTGATAAAGCAGTTCAGGTTATGATCCCAAGGTTCCTGAGTTTGAGCCCCCGCATCGGACTCTCTGTTGTAAGCATGGAGCCCTCTTCAGATCTTCTGTCCCCCTCTCTGTGCACCTCCCTTGCTCATGTTCTCTCAAAAATTAAAAAAGAAAGAGAGAGAGAGAGAGAGAGAGAGAGAGAAAGAAAGAAAGAAAGAAAAAGAAATTGACATCTATGATCCCATTTAAACTCTTAAAGTCAGTAAACAGGTTCCTCAAGTATTTAAGGTAACAAGGTTTCTGAGAATATTATGGAAGGCAAACTTTTTACTTGATCTAAAACTATTCTTTCCAGGGATGCCTAGGTGGCTTAGTCAGTAAGGCGTCCAACTCTTGATTTCGGCTCAGGTCATGATCCCACAGTTCATGGGTTCAAGCCCTGTATCAGGCTCTGTGCTGACAATGCTGGGCCTGCTTGGAATTCTCTCTCCCTCTCTCTCTGCCCCTCCCCTGCTCATGCTCTCCCTCTCAAAATAAATGAACTTTAAAAAACAAACAATTCTTTCCATAGATCTGGTATCCTCAGCTTAAATGCGTATTGACACCTTTTATGACTTCACTCTGATCAGCTTTCATCTTTCCAAAGAGAAATGTGCTATCTTTCCAATCCAATCTCAGCAGAAAAACACCTTAAAACCCAGAATTAGGGAGCTTAGGTGGCTCAGTTGGTTAAGCATCTGACTCTTGATTTCAGCTCAGGTCATGATCTCATGGTCTCATGGGTTTGAGCCCCGGGTCAGGTTCTGCACACTGACCACATGGAGCCTGCTTGGGATTCTCCCTCTCTTTGCCCCTCCCCTGCTCATGCTCTGCGTCTCTCAAAATAAACTTAAAAACAAACAAACAAACAAACAAACAAACCACCACCACCCAGGATCATCAGAAGGCTAAGAAGGTGGTTCAGGAAGGAATCAGCATGCAGCTCCCCCTCTCTCAAGCTCAGAATAGCATTTACATTTTTTTTTTTTTTTTTTAAGAGAGAGCATGAGCAGGAGGTGGGGAAGAGAATCTTAAGTAGGTTTGGAGACTGATCCCATGACCCTGGGACAATGACCTGAGTCGAAATCAAGAGTTGGATACTCAACTGACTGAGCCACCCAGGCACCCTGGTACTCATATTAAAAAAAAAAAAAAAATTAATGTTTATTTTTTGAAAAAGAGAGACAGAGACCAAGTGTGAGTGGGGCAGAGAGAGACAGGGAGACACAGAATCTGAAGTAGGCTCCAGGCTCTTAGCTGTCAGCACAGAGGCCGAAGCCGGGCTTGAACTCACGAACCATGAGATCATGACCCGAGTTGAAGTCAGATGCTTAACCGACTGAGCCATCCAGGCACTCCCCCGTATTTATAAACAGCTGGGTTAAATACCTAATAATATCCTCAATTTTACTTCTTATCCCACAATGTTTAGGACATTTACTATCTAGCCTTTTAAGAAAATGTTTACAGATTCCTTATCTAGAAGAACTCCTAAAATATCTTATTAGATTGCATAATCTTTTACGTGTAAAGAAATGCCCTTGGTGATATCTGAAGCTTTGCTGTCCTGAAACATCAAAATTGGTCCACAGAGTAATACAGAAAAGTGCATACCCCCTGGGTGCCATCTTCCTACCCACTCCTGCCTCATCTGGGCCTCAGATCCCACAGTTCACCTCCCCTCACCAGGGGAAGGCCTGAACCAGCAGAGGACACCTCCTGACCAGCCACATGGGGACCCACCCTGCACACTGACCCCTTCAGGTTAATAACGGGGAAAGAAATGTAGGTCTACTCTCAGAACTCTTGGGAGACAATATGATACAGATACAAGGTCAGGTAGACTCTCCACCCTCCACTAGAGCTGGGGGGCCAGAGACGACAGTCCAGATTCTCCAAGGCCCAGTAGCCCTCTAGCCTCCTGGTTAGGGAACGTATAATGTATACGTGGCACACACACACACACACCCACACACTCCCAGCTCCCACTCAGCCCCACTCCTGCCCAGCTACGATCTGGCCACAACACAAACTGACTTCTATAGCGGGGTTGTTAGTTTCTCCCTCTACTCTCTGGAAAGTTTTAAGATAAACATTAAGTTCAAAAATACATCTGACCTTAGAAACTATAATTAAATTAGTTAAAACAAAGCTCTAACTAGAGAGTGCCCAGCACAGAGAAGGTCCACAATCCATGCCAGGTGACAAGACGGAAGGAGTGAAGGGTCCTTGGCCAGAACAGGACTGAGGTCCTCTGAGATTATCAACCCCTCACTTCCAGTCAGGACCCCTGCGGCCTGCAAGGCTCAGAGAGGCAGCACCCCCCTGCACCCACAGGAACCCTGAGCCCACTCCCAGGCATCACATCACTGGGGAAACAGTTCCCTCTTCGCCTCTGCTCTGGGTAAAGGTCTGCAGATGTTTTCTGCCCAGGGACAGTTTCATACAAGCAACTACAGAATTCACTGTGTACATCAGAGTAGCAGGAAGAAACGTTGCTTCAGTCCCACAGAGGAAAAGCATGTAAATTCAAAAATCACTCCCAAATGTGCTGGTAAGAACTTTTAGACCACAGATTTTTACTCCAAACCTCATAAGCATTGTACCATGCAGCACGAAATGGACCTTTCAGTCCCTCAGTCTCTGAGTCTGCCAGTGCTCCGGGGCCTTTGCACTCACTGTCCCTTGGTTTCTGCACAGCTGGCTCTTGGTCCTTTGGGTCTCAGTCCACAGGGCGCCTCCCAGGGAGGCCTCCCCCATTCCATCTGTGGAGCCCCAAAGCAGGGGACCCCAGGACCTAGAAATGAGCCACTCCCCAGGAAGCCCTCATAGTGTAGGCTAAATGAATACATCTTCACACTGAAAAGCATAAACACTGAAATGTAAAATAATTCATCTCATCAATAAAAGTATTTTTTTATCCTGAGGTTTAAATAAAAAGAGAGTGGGCAATCACCTTTCCCTCAGGGTAAGGAGAGGCTGAGCCTCACCTCTGGAAAAAGCTAACAGAAGTTCTGGCCTCCCCCCAGCTCTTGAGAAAGTTTCAAAACTACAGGGAATAAACAACTCACATAACCATCACCTGGATCCACCAGCCACTCACACTTTTTACCACGCTTGCTCTCTCCCTCTGCACACACACACTTTTACTTTCCTGACCCATTTCAGAGTCGCAAGCCCCAGGATAAGCATCTTCTCCATGTAATCACTATACAAGCCTCACGCTCGGGAATTATGCTGATAAAACGGATATAATACTGCTATCTAATAAGCACAAGCACAATTCCCCAACACCCTAACGTCCTTTCTAGTTTTCTACATTCAAGACCTAGTTAACACTCGTTACTTATGCTGTCTCTTTAGCCTTCTTTAATCCATTAGTTTTAACCACATGTAACTGCTGACATTCAACCATTTCTGACCTACGAAAATGCCTTCACACGGTCCCACTCAAGAGAGTGGTCCCCAGATTCTGGATAAAAAGGATCCTCACCGGCCTCCCTCTTTACAGTGAACCCTTGTTCTGGTCAGCATGCTGAGTCCAGGCCTATGGTTCATTTCAATGCTCAGAGTGTCCTTGATGTGTCCGAGGCATCCCCACCTCAACCTGGGCTGCCTCTGCATGTCCAGCCCTGGGATCATTACTCTCAAAGGAGCCCACTCCACGCCTGCAGGGAGAAGCCAGGGTGTGATGATGGGTTCAGTCCAGAAGCCAGGACACCTCACAGGACAATGACACAGACTGGACCCCAGCTCAGTGGCATGAAAAGAAGAGGGAGAGGCTGCCCTGGAGAGCAAGCCAAGATTCATAACCATCACATAAATGGTGGACCTCCCTGGGGGCCAGACCAAGTCAAGACATTTTCTCATGAGTGAAGAATCTGTGGAGAAAGGGAAGCCCTGTGGATTAGATGATCCCAAAAAACGACTGTCAGTGCTGTTCATCTGACAACAGCAGTACTGCCTATGATGGAAAGATGCTTTTTTGTTTCCAGAAACGCATAGTAAATATAGGTCAAAATGATTGTGTATTGCTAACTCATATGGCTCAACCTCAGAAGGAAGGATGAAATAACATGTTGGATTTGTTTTAAAGCTCTTCTGCGATGAGAATAAAGGGCCAGAGGACAAAACTGCTGAACTGAGGAGATGGATATGCCGGGTTTGTTTTCTTTACTTGCAGAGAATCCATAACCAACGTTTTTACACAATATAGATGGACAAGGTGGCCTCCATGGAGTCCGAGGAGCCACACACTCAAAAAGAGTGACGGAAGGCAAGCACAGTTCTGACCAAATGCCTTCTACTCCAAGATGAGGAGAGCCACGTCCCCAAAGTCACTGGCATCCCTGGCAGCTGAGCTCTGCAAGGAGCAAAGCAGACACGAAAGTGCCATCCTCAGTTGTGACAAAGGGCTACCCGCAGAGCTCAGCAAGCAGCCTAGGTCTAGAAGCCATCCAGGCAACAGTCTGCAGGGATCCAAAGAAGCCCGGCTTGGCTCAGTAATCCAGCTCACAAGCTGCTACCAGACTAACACATACAAACAGGCACAACGATCCTTTCCCAGCCATGGGATCCCAGGACCCAGCATCCCCATGTTTACTAGAGGAAGCAGGATGCTGCTCTCAAGGAAAGCTCCTCTGCCAAGAAGAGTTCAAAGACCCCCTGAAAGCAGGGCCCCGAGACCTGGAAAATGAAGCCCTGAAGACTCAGCCAGACTCGCTGCCCTTCCACACCTTCCAGGCCACACTCTGTTCCGGGTCCCACCAAGCAGAACTGGGAGTCATGACCCTTCTCTGCGGGCAGGACTATCCCGGCAACACTGCAAGACCACCCTGCCAGGGCAACAACCACAAATGCCCCTCAGTTGAGAGCCACTGCCCAGAATCTGTTCCCTCCAGCCTCCGTGCATGCTGCTCTGGTGGGGCCTCTCCCTTTCTGCAGAGCCTCTTACCCTCCCTCTCAGGGCAGTGTCTCCAAAGGGTCTGCTGACCAGCACCAACTCCACCCATACCTCCCATCAGAGAGGAGCCCTGCCTCAGCCTTGGGGGATCACGGGCCCTGACAAAAACCACAGACAGAACTTGTGTCTGCTCTAGCCATAATTCCTTATGAGGACTCAGGGGCAACAGGGTATCCAGTGCAGTCAACACGTCCCAGCAGGAGTGGCCACTCTGGCTGCCTGGTACTGTAGTTCACACACTCACATTTATACACATGCGCCAGCGTGCACAGGCACATTATCTGACCACGAGGCACTCTGCCGGAGCTCCCCTTCTGGCTTTGTCCACACTCTGCCAGGTCTACCTGCCATCTAAGGGCCCTTCCTCTCAAGCGAGGTCACAGTATCCCCTCAGCAGCTCCATGAGGCTCTAGGATCCAGCCCGAGCCCCTGGCATGGCATATCAACCCTTGCCCGCACCCACTCTCCTCCACACCAAGCCAAGTGTAGCACTCCATGCCCACCTCTGTGCCCAGCAGCATGCCTTCCTGAACTCAAGGAACACTGCTCACAAAAGCTTTCCCTCTGCAGGGCAGACCACTCCCTCTTCTGGGCCCTCATGATCCCAAAGGTCAACCGCAGTCTGAGCAGCACCTGTCATTTCTAACACAACAGCTACAGATGGCAAAGGATTCACTTCGACCCCCAATCCTCAGAGAGCACAGCAAGGCAAGGAAGCAGGACTACAGAGAGGGGCAGGAGACAAGGACCAGGGTGAAGAGACTGGCCTGACAGCATGTACAGTGGGGACAAAAGTAAACATGAACAGATATATGAGGGCTCCCAGGCTCACCCTGAAAGCAGCGTGGCCAGGCCTCCGTTCCTGCCTCTGCACCCACGTGGAGGGCCCAGCATACAGGGTGGTGAATCTCCCCCAAAATGTGACTGGGAGTGGCTGAGCACGGGGTCACTCCATTTCCCTACATTAGAGATGCTGATGAGAAACTACAAAGATTAACAGGAGCAAAAAGGGGAGGGGCAGGAAGGGGAAGAAAAAGAGGCATGAAGAAGAATCAAAGACCATGAATTGTGTGATGGTCGAACAACTCTGCAAATTTACTAGAAAAACACTGAATTGCACACTTACATACAAGACTCTATGGTATGTGATCATACCTTAATAAAGCTATTAGAAAAACGTCTCCTTTTTTTGGTTGT
Source organism: Prionailurus viverrinus (assembly GCF_022837055.1). Lineage (NCBI taxonomy): Eukaryota > Metazoa > Chordata > Mammalia > Carnivora > Felidae > Prionailurus > Prionailurus viverrinus. The sequence goes on along the minus strand of NC_062562.1, from coordinate 13,362,007 downwards.
GGGAACAGGATTGAGAAAGAACTTTGTTTTTCAGTTAACACTGGTATTGTTCGAGTGTTAACTTTACCCCCAATCGTATTCAATCTGGGTTAAGAAATTAGGGTGAACAGAGTAAGAAGTCATTTTGCTTTTTCACCAATGACACGTAAGCCCTTCCTCTCCCCTAATCGCCCATGGAGTCCTAACCATCTAGAAACAAACTTGGGAAATCCAGTAAGGGGAAAGTGCTGAACGAACACTTGCCAGAGCTCCTGCAAGGTTACCAGTGTCTTATCTCCAATTTTCTCAAGGTGTCCTTATATCACCGCTGAACTGAGTGTTCACAAAACCAGATGGAAAAAGTCCCACTCAAATTTTAAACTCACCACTTTTGGGAACCCCTAGACTGTACTGAACTCATTCCTCCTCTTCATAAACTACCAGGCCAATAAGCAGAAGATGATCTGTTTACCTGGATGGTCAAGAATATGTTAGGACAGCTTTCCATGATCAATTCTGAAGACTAGGTAGCAACTCTTTACTCAAGTATCTACCACTTGAAGAGGAAAAGAAGCTCAAGTGTATGTACTCAAGACTACAACTGATGAAGAGCCTTTGTTTATCCATTTACCTGTTGATGGTCACTGGAGTTGTTTCCAGTCTGGGGCTCTCAAGAACGAATCAGCTATAAATGCTCAGAGCAGCCCCATGTGTGGACAACCACCTTTGCTTCTCTGCTGGACCACAGAGAAATGGGTAAACCATCCCATCAGCAAGGTATGAAAGTTACAAGTGGCTTTCCAGCCTTTTAAAAAATGTGAGCCAATCTTATGAGCAGGTAGTGGTATCTCCCTGTGGCCTTTCTTTTCAGTTTCACTGAGGTGTAACTGACATACAATCAACAGTGCATGCTTAAAGTGTATAGTTTTATAAGTTGTTATACATCAGTGTATGTAAACACCCAATCGAGATAACCAATACATCTATCACCAAGTCTCCTTATGCCCTTTGTCACCCTCTCTTTTCCTTCCTCCTTCTCCCAACCACTAATCTGTTTTCTATTACTATTAGCACTTTCTAGGGCTTTATACAAACAGAATCACAGGGTATATATTCTTTTTTTTTTTTTTTTTTTTTGGTCAGAGTGTTTCTTTTACCCAGAATTATTCTGAGATGCATCCATATCATTGTGTGTATCAATTCCTTTTTCTGCCTGGGTAGTGTTCCCAACTCTTACATCTTTACCATAATTCCCATATTTGGAGAAAACATGACAGTAGCAACCATCAAAAGGAAATATTCCAACTAGACAGGGCAGAAGGTTTATAACACCAACTATTATGCAAAACACTCCTGAAATTACCTTTCCCTGCCCTTTGACGGGCGGGGGAAGGGCCCACGAAGAGTCAGATAGGCAAAAGAAAATGGTCCCTTGTATCTTAAGGACACTTGGCAGGATTATGTTAGCACTTTTCATTCCACGGTCTGGAAGGCTTTGATAAATATCAGTTTTATTTCATAAACAAAACAAATGTTATTTGAACCAACTTGTAGCTCAGCAGGAGTCACCCCTGTGCCATTCTCCTACCCTGGCAGGGACACACATTCTGCCTTTAAACAAACTTTCAGGTAGGGGCGCCTGGGTGGCTCAGTCGGTTAAGCGTCTGACTTCAGCTCAGGTCATGATCTCACAGCTCGTGGGTTCGAGCCCCGCGTCGGGCTCTGTGCTGACAGCTCAGAGCCTGGAGCCTGCTTTGGATTCTGTGTCTCTCCATCTCTCGGTCCCTCCCCTGCTCATGCTCTGTGTCTGTCTCTCAATAATAAATAAACCTTAAAAATTTTAAACAAACTTTCAGGTAAAACCAACTAAGCAAAACTGGTATCAAAAGTGGCTGCACGCTGGGAAGGAGTCTGGCAGCTCCTGCAAAGGTTATGCACAGAGTTACCACACAACCCCACAATTTCACCTACAGCCACACAGAAACCTGCACATGAATGTTCACAGCAGCATTATTTATAATAGCTACAAGGATAAACAACCCAAATGTCCACCAACAGATGAGCAGATAAACAAAATGTGGTCTGTCTGTACTGTGGAAAACTGTTCAGTCAAAAAAGAAATGGTAGTAGATACATGTTACAGCATGGATGAACCTTGAAAACATACTTGGTGAAAGAAACGAGACACAAAAGACCACATATTGTCATTTATATCAAATGTCCACAGTAGGTAAACCTGAGACAGAAAGATCAGTGGCTGCCTGGGGTTGGAGAAAGGAGGACTGACAAGCTAAGAGGTATGGGGTTTCTTTTTAGGGTGATGAAAATATGCCAAAACTGATGACGGTGAGGGCGGCACAACTCTGAATGTACTAAAAGCTACCGAACTGTACACTTTAAATGGGCAAACTGTATGCTACATGGATTCTATCTCAAGAAAGCTGTGAAACAGAAGTAGCTGCACAGCACTTGATAAGTTACAGCTACTCATTCAATAAGATAAAATCAAAAGCCATTCAGAATGGGTTTGAGTCTTTCTGGAAGCCCCACTGTACAGTTAGTTACCCAGCCAACTCTTGAGGACAAATAAGGAAAATCCCAAATGTTGTAGGCAGCCAATGCCACCAACTGGCATAGGAAAGAATCAACTTTTTTTCCACTTTTCAATTCTAGTCAGACTTTTCCTGCCCCCAAATTCAGAGCCTTCTCTTACGACACAAAGGATGTAACTCCCATTCCCCGAACACAAACTTAGGCTACGCGTGAGTGGGTCATCTCAGTTAATTAAAAGTAAAGAAGGATAAACCCTTTTGATGTCATCAGAACTCAGGTGAGCTCAACTGCAACATTTACCTCTGGTGGAGAGTTTTAAAGCTCTTATTTTATACAACTCAGTGCTCAGGTGCAGAAAAATAGATTATTTCAACTGAAAGAGAAGGGCATGCCCTGTAACTCACTGATCACAAACAGAATACAAGGAACAAAACTAGAACTCAGAGCTGTTTTATACTGGCCAGAAAAACACTGGCCAATATAAAGAAAAGAATATGCAATAAAAGTCTTAAAAAAAAGAATTTGCAATAAAACGATTACCTTTACCAACCCTGAGCTGCCACTAACCATGGCACATCGGCTCAACTGAGTGATCTTTATCCTCAGCCTCCGGACGCACTGGACACAAGTTACAAACAGCGTTATCTGGTCCATCCAAACTTGAGTCCAGATTTCATGCATGTTTCCGGTCCATCCAAACATAAGTGCAGATTTCAGGTATGTTGAAAAGTATAACAAAAATAAAACTCCGATACCCCCATTTCACAGCTGTGAACACAGAGAGGTCTACAGGTGTCATCGTGAGTGTCCAACGGCTCATTCGTTTCTCCAGGCAAACTCTCTCCTATCTTCCTCCACCATATGTAAACCAAGCTGAAAAAATACATACTTGCACACCTGTTCTCCCTGATGCTCCACCCATCAGGCATCTATTTTTAAGGAAATCTGGGGTTAGAATGAGTCAAATGTTTTCTGCTTCTATTAGGGGCTAAAAGAAAATCCAAGTGGGTGGTCTACCCACGAGAGTGACTCAATCAACTAGAATGCTAGCCCTCCTCCCCCAAGGACAGAGTCTGAGCTCACTCTGGCTGAGGATGGGGTGGCTCCCCCAGCCCTGACAGTGGATCCTCATGCCAAGGAACACCTGTGACAAGGGATCCCACCCCAAAACCCCAGCCAGTCCCCTCTGCCACTCCAGAGCTGGGACCCAGGTTCAGGAAGTGCGTCCCTAATACTTCTCATAACCCAAACCCAAACTTAAAATACCTAAGTAGCTTTCCCTAAACATTCACATCATTAAAAACAAAATTTTCCAACGTGGCAGTACCACTTATGTAAAACCCACTATCACTGCCCCCATTGGAGGAACAAACTCAAACCTAACTTTTCCAAGACAGAGCTGTGGAGTTACATAACAAGTCGGTTTCAGCAACAGGCAACGCAAGAAGGAAAAACAAAACGCAACCTGTCTCTTGAATACTCTTCATAACCAGCGAGTGTGGGGTTCTCAACTGGAGGCTAAAATTCCGTTTCTACTCCGGGAGCTTCGACCCTGCCCTCTCCAGCGTCCCTGGGCCCGGGGAAATTTGAACCCGCGGTTTAGTGGGCATGACCGGGGGCGGGCGAGGGGGAATGCCCAGATGGCTGGGACCACAGGTGGGGGGTGGGGCAGGGAGGACGGATCGGCCAGAGGGGAACCCGGGCGGATCACCACGGAGCTGGCTTGAACAGGGCACGGACTCAGCTGGAGGAAAACTTGGGGACAGGTCACCCCCGACGGCAGGTCACCTCGGACACGCCCAGAAGGCGACTTCGGGCAGGTGACCTAAGACGCGGCCTGAAGTAGATCCTGACCAGATCACCCGGACCCCACCAGAGCGGGACTCGAAACAGGTCTGCCCCGGCCCGGCTAGAGACCCGGAGCCGAGGCAGGTTACTCCGGACCCGGCCGGATCGGGGAACCCGGGGAAGGTCAGCCTGGGCCGGGCCTGAGTGAGGGACCTGGAACAGGTTACTTCGGACGCCGCCGGAGTGCGGGACTCGGGGCAGGTTCCCGGGCGCCGAGGCCCGGCCCGGGCTTCCGGCGCCGCCATGTGCCGCTCACCTGCGCGTCCAGCTGTCCGGCCGCAGCGCCCGCACCAGCGCCTACCGGGCCTCCCGCACCACCTCCTCCGGGGCCGCCGGGGCCACCTGGGGGCGTCTGCGTCTGGCTGGGGAGGGTGAAGTCGGTGAACTCGAACTCCGAGCCCTGTGTGTCGGCGCCAAGCAGCTCGGCTTCCTCAGTGTCCAGGAAGGTGAGCGTCTGCGAACTGGGCCCGTACGCCTCCACACTCATGGTGCCGCCGAGTAGGGCCCTCAGGCCGGCCCCGCGCCGCACTCGAGCCCGCCGCCGCGCTGAGGCCTAGGCCGCAGGCCTCGGGCCGCCGCCGCCGCCGCGCCCACGCCCCTGAACCGGACTGAAACGCCCGCCGCTGCGCGAGCCGGGCCAAGAGCCACGCGTGCCGAGCCGCCGCCACTGCCGCCGAGCCCCTCAGCGACGCTGCTCCCCTCCGAGCCGCCCGCCACTCGCAGCCCCCGGCAGGAACCGCCGTCGCCGCCGCCGTCGTGCGCGTGCGCGAGCCCGACGCCGGCGCAGGTGCGCGTGCGCGAGCCCGACGCCGGCGCAAGCGCGCGCGCTCCTCGGGGACGCCTCCAACCGCGCCCGGACACCCGCAGCTGAGCGGGCCGGCGGAACAAGCAGGGCGCACGCGCGGGGGGCAGGGCTTCTAACCGCCGTCGCGGCGGCCTCACGAGGACGTGGTCCCGCCCCAACCGCTGCTCGGTAGCGCTGGGCGGTGGGCGGTGTGACCGCGGTGGTTCCGTGTGTAGGGGCGGCGAGACTGCCTCGGGTTAATTGAGCACTATCCGGTTGCTTTCCAAAGGTGGTCTCGGAACACCCAGTTGCGGTATACCTCAAACTCTGGGAGAAGCTTCCTGGGCCTCAGTTTCTCCATCTGTGAAATGGGGGGGGGGGTAGGGGAGTACCTGGCACAAAACAGGTGGTCAGCATTCATTGGTTGAATAAAAGAATAGGGACAGCCCTTATCATGGAGGCTGGCCCAGGGCAAAGGTGGTTGCTGCTGCTTTTTAGGACAGTAATCATCATAACAATAATGTTAATATATTAGCTATACTAACGTTATAATGCTATATTGCAATTATTAATTACATTAGTTATAATTACATAATTGTAATCGTTATTCAGAGGTAGTATATGGCAAAGTTGATCGGGAACACTTGCTCTGGGGTGAAATCCAGACCGAGACACCTTCTGGCTGTGTGACTTTGTACAAGTGACTTCAACTCTCTGAGCCTAGAGTTTCCTCCCTGGGGAAAGGTTAAATACTATCCATTATGATAGGATGAAGAGGAGCCCCGGGCTGGCTCAGTCGGTGGAGCCTCCGAATCTTGATCTCTGGGTTGTAAGTTTAAGTCCCACGTTGGATGTAGAGATTGCTTAAAAATAGAAACTTTAAAACATATAATAAAGCAGATGGGATGAAAACTACATTAAGGAAAATTCCACATGGACAGGGATTGGCTTTGTTCACATCACACAGTCTTCCCCAAGGAGATAATAATAACCCACACATGGGTGCTAAGTAAAAGTTTGTCCCAGGCTCAGCTACTGGTTTATGAACTTAACTCCAAGCTTCAGCTTCCTTTTCTATATAGTATCTCAGAGAACCTCCCCACCTCCAATTCCCTATTTGTCCCGAGATTCTGGGGCTCTCCAAATGCTTGAAGTCAGTTCATAGGGCTCCTGGTTTGCACAGCTACACTAAAAGTTCCTGATCCTGAATGGTTCTTCATTTTCCAATACTCCTGTCACTACATGATAAGAGGTTCCTTTTTCTTTCTTTACATTTTTTCTGGCCTCCTACCATGCACTAAAATGTGGGAATACAGAAATTGAATAATTAGGTCCCCTCTCCAGGAAGACACAGTTGAAGAGGAAATCCCAACAAGCCAATGGATGGTTTCAATAAAGCATAAAGCCCTCTTTGGAAAATATCCAATTGAATTGGTAGAAGCATTTAAGACCAATCTGGTAACACCCATCAGAGTTTTAAACACATCCCCTCCCCCTCGTCCTTTGACCTCGCAATTCCACTTCTAAGGATTTCCTCTTATTTTCTACATACAGTCACATCTGCAAAATGACATTCGGATGGTACACTCAAACATTATTTAACACAAAAGAAGTTGGTAATGGAGGAATTGGTGGAGGGAGAGACACAGACACATAAAGAGCCAATAGCCACATGCCAGAAATAAGTACTTATCGGTAATTATTTAAATGTAAATGGATTAAACTTTTCACTAAAAGGGCAGAGATTATCAGATGGATTTTTTTTTTAAATTTTTTTTTCAGCGTTTATTTATTTTTGGGACAGAGAGAGACAGAGCATGAACGGGGGAGGGGCAGAGAGAGAGGGAGACACAGAATCGGAAACAGGCTCCAGGCTCTGAGCCATCAGCCCAGAGCCCGACGCGGGGCTCGAACTCACAGACCGCGAGACCGTGACCTGGCTGAAGTCGGAGGCTCAACCGACTGCGCCACCCAGGCGCCCCAGATGGATTTTTTAAAAATGATCCAGGGGTGCCTAGGTGACTCAATTGGTTAAGCGTCTGACTTTGGCTCAGGTCATGATCTCGCAGTTCGTGAGTTTGAGCCCCACATCGGGTTCTCTGCTGTTGGCACAGGGCCTGCTTCAGATTCTCTGTCTCCATTTCTCTCTATCCCTCACTGCGCATGCAAGCTTGTGCGCATGCGCTCTCTCCCTCTCTCTCCAAAATAAACATTAAAAAAACACATTAAAAAAATGATCCAACTATATGCTGTCTACAAGAGACTCACTTTAGGGGTACCTGGGTGGTTCAGTCGGTCAAGCCTCTGACATCGGCTCAGGTCATGATCTCACGGTTCATGAGTTCGAGCCCAGTGTTGGGCTCTGTGCTGACAGCTGTCAGCCCTGGAGCCTGGAGCCTGCTTCGAATTCTGTGTGTGTGTGTCTCTCTCTCTCTGCACCTTCCCCACTCACGCTCTCTCTTTCTCTCAAAAATAAACATTAAAAGAAATTTTTAAAAAAGAAACTCACTTTAGATTCAAAGACACAAATAGGTTGAAAGTAGAGGGATGGAGAAAGACAAAAGACAGTCCACGCAAACAACAACCAAAATCAAGCTGGATTGGCTATACTAATATCAGATAAAATAAATGTTAAGATTAAAATTGTTACTCAAGACAAAGAGCACCATATAATGATAAAAGTTTCCATCTATTAGGAAGATATAATAACTATGAACATATATGGACCTAACAACAAAGTCCCAAAACGCATAAGCAAAATGTGATAAAGTTGAAAGGAGAAATAAACAATGCAACAGTCTCTATGGCTTAGAGAAAAGAAGTCAAAGGCTTACCAGAGGTTAGAATGTTAGAGTGGATTGTAATTTAACACAATCCTCAGAGGGTCCAGAGGACACACCTTCCACTGGGACTTTGAGAAGTGAATTTGCAGGGAGGTGGGGGAGGGGCCCAGCGTCCTTGAACTCTCTGATCACTCATTTCTGCAGACCAGAACTTACAGTGGTGACTGCTGCCACTGAATTGAGAAACCTAAACGAAATGAGAGTAACTGGACTCTAGTGGTAGGGGCCAAGTGGTGGCACTCAACCACCAAAGGCAAGGCAGGATGGTTACCATAATGGATAGCAGAGTCGAAGCAGCCATGAGAAAAGTCTGACCCACAGACTATTCTGTGGCTTTAGCTAGTTGATCATTCTACTCCCAGAAGTGAAATAAATGTGAAGCTTACTCAATTCTTATTTGCTCTGTACAAGCAGAAGAGTTCTAGATCAAGTGAACAAAAGTCCGTCTTGAATCATAAAAAACAGAGTCGCAGCCCCTCAATCAACTTCCAGACTTGAGCCAGTTCACAAACCCAAGTCCTTTGAATGAAGGGGAGGCTGGGTCACCTTGAGGAAGGACGCCAGCACACTAGTGAAAATTTATACTGTTCATCTTTCTCTCAGCCTTCCACCACAGGACCTCTGGCCCTTACCAGGGTGACTGTGCATTGGGGAAAAGGCAATAATCAGACCTTTCAGGGATTACTGGACGTTGGCTCTGAACTGACATTAGTTCCAGGAGACCCGAAATGTCACTGTTGTCCACCAGTCAGAGTGGCCCTCCATAGGCCCTTATGGAGGTGAGATATGGGTTCAGTGGTCCCCAAAACCATCCTGTGGCTCTTCACCCGGTTCTGGAATGCACAACTGGAATGCACACTTAGCAGCTGGCAGAATCTTCATATCCGTTCCCTGATCTGTGGAGTAAGGGCTCTTATGGGGGGAATAGCAGAGGGAAAGCCGCTGGAACTGCTTCTACCTAAGAAAATGGTAAACCAAAGCAATACTGCATTCTTGCAATTCCAGAGATTAGTGCTGCCACCAAGGACTTGAAAGAGGCAGGGGTGGTGATTCTCACTACATTCCCATTCCACTCTCCTCCATGGCTTGTGCAGACGACAGATGGAGCTTGGAGAATGACCGTAGATTATTGCAAGCTTAACCAGGTGGTAACTCTAATTGTAGCTGCTCTACCAAAGTGGTTTCATTGCTTAAGCAAATTAACACCCTCCCCTGGTACCCGGTACGCAGCTATTGGGCTGGTAAATGCCTTTTTCTCCAGCCCTGTCCATAGGGCCCCCCAGAAGTAGTTTGCTTTCAGCTGGCAAAGCCAGCCATACACCTTCACTTTCCTATCTCAGGGGTGTAGCAACTCTCCAGCCTTATGTCATAATTTAGGTATCAGGAATCTCGATCGTCTTTCCCTCCCACGAGATATCACACCAGGCCATTACACTGATAGCGTTACGTAGATTGAGCTTTGTGAGTAAGAAGGAGAAAACGCTCTACACTTATTGGTAAGACAGTTGCATGTCAGAAGATGGGAAATAAATCTGACAAAATTTCAGGGACCCTCTCTCTCTGTAAAGCTTCTAGGGGTGCAGCGGTGTGGGGAACGTCGAGACTCCCCTTCTAAGGTGAATGATAAGGTGTTGCATCTGGCCCCTACCACAAGCCAAAAAGAAGCACCATGTCCAGTGGGCCTCCGTGATTTTGGAGGCAACCGATTCCTCCTTTGGGAGGCCCACTCCAGCCTGGGTGACTCAAAAAACTGAGTTTTAAGTGAGGCCCAGAATAAGAGAGAAACCTAAATGACGGCCCCAAAAGTTGCCCTGCCACTTGAGCCATGAGATCCAGCCATCTCGATCACGCTGGAAGAGGCAGCGGCCGATAGAATTTGCTGTAAGCAAATCGCAGTGCAGGCCCTTGGGATTTGGGGGAGAGGCCTGCCGTCCTCTGCTGATAGCTACTCTCCTTTTGTGAAACTGCTGTAGGCCTGCTACCGGGCCTTAGTAGACACTGAATGCTTCACCATGGAGCCACCAAGTTGCCATGTGACCTGAGCAGCCCAGCATGAACTATATATTGTCTGACACATCAACCTGTAAAGGTGGATGTACACGGCAGCCCTCCACCATCATATGGGAGTGGTATATACACGATCTGGCCCAAGCCGACCCCAAAGGCACAAGTAAACGCCACAAAGAAGCAGCCGGTTGGGGCACCTGGGTGGCTCAGTCAGTTAAGCGCCCGACTCTTGGTTTCAGCTCAGGTCATGATCTCATGGTTCATGGGTTTGAGCCCCGCGTTGGGATCTGCGCTGACAGCACGGAGACTGCTTGGGTATCTCTCTCTCCCTCTCCCTCTGTCCCTTCCCCACTCACTCTAAGTAAATAAATAAATAATAGGGGCGCCTGGGTGGCTCAGTCGGTTAAGCATCCAACTTCAGCTCAGGTCATGATCTCATACTCCGTGAGTTCGAGCCCCGGGTCGGGCTCTGTGCTGACAGCTCGGAGCCTGGAGCCTGCTTCAGATTCTGTGTCTCGCCTCTCTCTGACCCTCCCATGCTCATGCTCTCTGTCTCAAAAATAAATAAAAACATTAAAAAAGGTTTTTAATAAATAAATAAGTAAATAAACTTAAAAAAAAAAAAGTGGCCCAAATGCCCCTAGTCCTCACCTCTGCTATATGGTCTCCTCTTGCCTGTAGCTGTATCTACGGCCTCATATGAAGTTTATTATGGTCAGCTGGCAGAGCAAGTGATATCGGGTCTGGATTATACAATTTGCAGGCACCACCTAAAGGGGACAGCTGCAACACTACCGTCCCTCTGGGACATCCCTTAAGGACAATGGTGAAGGGCAGTCTGCCCAGTGGCAAGACTTCAAGCAGTGTACTTAGTTGCTCATTTTGCTTGGAAGGAGAAAAGGCCAAACATGCAATTTTATGCTGATTTATGGGCTGTGCGAATGGTTTGCTTGGATGGTCAGAGAATTGGAAGGAAGACAATCGGAAAATTGGTGACAAAGAAATCTGGGAAAGAGGTATGTTAATAGGCCTCTTTGAACAGGGGACATGTGAAGATATTTACGTCCCATGTGAATGTTTACCAAAGGGTGACCTCAGCAGAGGAGGCTTTTATTTTGTTTTAAAAATTTTTTTTTCGGGGCGCCTGGGTGGCGCAGTCGGTTAAGCGTCCGACTTCAGCCAGGTCACGATCTCGCGGTCCGTGAGTTCGAGCCCCGCGTCGGGCTCTGGGCTGATGGCTCAGAGCCTGGAGCCTGTTTCCGATTCTGTGACTCCCTCTCTCGCTGCCCCTCCCCCGTTCATGCTCTGTCTCTCTCTGTCCCAAAAATAAATAAACGTTGAAAAAAAAAAAATTTAAAAAAAAAAAAAAAAATTTTTTTTTCAACGTTTATTTATTTTGGGGACAGAGAGAGACAGAGCATGAACGGGGGAGGGGCAGAGAGAGAGGGAGACACAGAATCAGAAACAGGCTCCAGGCTCTGAGCTGTCAGCTCAGAGCCCGACGCGGGGCTCGAACTCACGGACCGCGAGATCGTGACCCGGCTGAAGTCGGACGCTCAACCGACTGCGCCACCCAGGTGCCCCTTATTTTGTTTTAAATGTTTATTTATTTGAGAGAGAGAGAGAGAGAGAGAGAGAGCAGGGGAGGGGCAGAAAGAGAGAGAGGGAAAGAGATTCCTAAGCAGGTACCACAATGTCAGCACAGAGACTGACGCAGGGCTCGATCTCATGAACCGTGAGATGGCAACCCGAGTGGAAATCAAGAGTCAGATGCTTAACTGACTGAGTCACCCAGGAGCCCCAGCAGAGGAGGATTTTAATAATCAAGTGGATAGGATAACCTGTTCTGTGGATACCAGGCAGCCTCCTTCCCCAGCCACCCCTGCCCATTATCCAGTGGGCTCATGAACCATGTGGCCATGTGGCAGGAATGGAGGTTATATATGGGCTCAACATGAACTTCCACTCACCAAGGCCGGTCTGGCTTTAGCCACCGCTGAGCGTCCCATCTGCCGGTAGCAGAGACCAACGCTGAGCCCCCGATATGGCGCCATTCCCCGAGGTCATCAGCCAGCTACCTCGTGGTAGGTTGATTACAATGGTTCCATTATGGAAAAAGGAGCCTTTTGTCCTTACTGCAATGATACTTACTCTGGATACAGAATTGCTTTCCCTGCATGCAACGCTTCTGCCCAAACTACCATCTGTGGGCTTCACAGAATGCCTTATCCACCATCATGGTGTTCCACACAGCATTGCTTCTGACCAAGGAACTCACTTGCCAGCGTACAAAGTGCAGCGATGAACCCATGTGTATGAAATTCGTTGTTTTTTCCCATGCTCCCCACCACCGTGGAACAGCTGGTTTGGCAGAGCAGTAGTGGAACAGCCATTTGAAGACTTGGGTGGTGGCGGGGGGGGGGGGGGGGGGTGCCAGCAAGGTAGCAATACATTTCCGGGCTGGGGCACGGTTCTCCAGGAGGCTGCATGTGCTCTGAATCATCACCCAATATGCGGTGCTGTTTTTCCCACAGGCAGGATTCACGGATCTGGGAATCAAGGGGCGGAGATGAGAGTGGCACCACACATTTTCACCCCCGGTGTCACCCTCGCAAAGTTTCTGCTTCCTGTCCCCGTGACCTTCCCCTCTCCTGGCCTAGAGGTCTTCATTTCTCTTTTTCCTTTTAATGTTTATTTCTTTATTTTGAGAGAGAGAGTAGGGGAGGGACAGACAGAGAGAGACAGAGAATCCCAAGCAGGCTCCGTGCTGTCAGTCCAGAGCCTGACTCGGGGCTCGAACTCAGGAACTGCGAGCTCATGACCTTGAGCCGGAGTCGCAAGCTCGACTGACTGAGCCACCCAGGTGCCCCTAGAGGTCTTCATTTCAAAGGGAGGAATGCTTAGACCGGGAGAAACAACAATGATTCCACTGAACTTGAAGTTAAGATGACCACCCAGCCACTTGGGGTTCCCCGTGCCTTGGAGTTAATAGGTGAAGAAGGGAGTTACTCTCCTGGCTGGGTTATTGATCCTGACCACCAAGGGGAAACTGGCCAGCTACCTCACAATGCAGGTAAGGAAGAGTGTATATGGCATGTAGGAGATCGCTGAAGTTTTCTCTAAGTATGACCATGCCCTTAGGATCACCATGAAGGTCAATGGAAAATTACAACAACGCAATTCAGCCAAGACTACTAATGGCCCAGACCTTTGAGGAATGAAGATTTGGCTCATCCCATGAAATAAAGAACCATGCCCACTCAGGTGCTTGCTGAGAACAAAGGGAATATGGGATGGGTGGTGGAAGAAGGTAGTATATACCAGCTATGGCCACATGACCAGTTATAGAGATGAGGACTGTCATTGTCATGAGTATTTCTAACTTCTTTTGTTCCGCATGTGTGTGTATAATGTATACAGCAAATATCTTTGTTTTCTTCCTTATCTCCTCATCACGTGATGTGATGTATTGACTTTATATCATAGTATTTAAGTGTGGTTAGCTTCGCGTCATAGTAATCAACTTACAAGATATCGAGGTCAAGAATAAACATCCCCCAAAGACTTTGCATTCTTTCTGGAGAAAGGATTAGTTCATTCTCAGTTGTACTCAGGAGAATTGTATCATGTTTTGTGGTAACAGCCCAAGCAGACGAAGATAGCACCCTTCTTGAAAATCAACGGATCACCAACTTCAGGCTTTATTTCTGGATTCCCCAGCCTATTGCATTAATACATTTGTTTGTTCTCATGCTAGTACCCCTCCATCCTGATTACCGTGGTTTTTTAGTAATTTCCAAAATCAGGAAGTGTGAGTCCTCCAATTGTTTTTAAGGTTGTTTTCTGGAGGAGAAAGGTCTACTCAAGTCCTTCGTCTCTTGTAGATTATTTATATTTTTATTAGCATTGTAAGAGTTCTTTCTGTATTCTGGATACAAGTCTCTTGTCAGACGCGTGCTTTGCAAATGTTTTCTCCCAGTCTGTGGCTTGTCTTTTTCACTCTCCTGACGGTATTTGTCATAGCAGAAATGTTTTAAATTTTGGTAAAGTCTACCCTACCTGTTTTCTGTTTTGTTGACTGTGCTTTTTATAACCAACTAAGGGACTAGTGCCTCATCCAAGGTCACAGATATCCAAGGTCTATATGGTAGGGGTCCAACCTCATTCTTTTGCATGTGGACATCCGGATGTCCCAGCACCATTTGTTGAAAAGATTGTTCTTTCCCCACTGAATTGTCTTGACACCCTTGTCAATGTTTTTTTTTAGTGTAAGTATGTGCCATGCAATATTTGGAATACGCTTAGGCTAAAAAAATTGTTATACGTTCATCGGAAATTCAGATTTGCCCTGGGCGTCCTGTATTTGTATTTGCTGAATCTAGCAACTCTACACTGGCATCTAGTGGGTAGAGGCCAGGGATGCTGCTAAGTGTCCTACAACCCACAGGTCAGTCCCCTCAACCTCAACAGGAAATCCGGCCCCAAATGTGAAAAGTACTATTCTCCTGCCTGCTGTGAAACAAACATGGGGACAGCATCACCTGACGACCAGCGAGTTGGTGGCACTGGCCCGTTTTTCCGGGAGTGGAAACCGAGGCTCAGAGCAGTGAAACACACTGCTTTAGAAATCCAACGCTAGGGGAGTTGGGGGTGGGATTTGCCTGGATAGTCTTTTTTTTTTTTAATTTTTTTTTCAACGTTTATTTATTTTTGGGACAGAGAGAGACAGAGCATGAACGGGGGAGGGGCAGAGAGAGAGGGAGACACAGAATCGGAAACAGGCTCCAGGCTCCGAGCCATCAGCCCAGAGCCCGACGCGGGGCTCGAACTCACGGACCGCGAGATCGTGACCTGGCTGAAGTCGGACGCTTAACCGACCGTGCCACCCAGGCGCCCCTATTCTTTTTTTAATTTTAATTCTAATAGTTTAAAATTTGTTTGTTTATTTTGAGAGACAGAAAGCGAGCGGACATGTGAGCAGGGGAGGGGCAGAGAGAGAGAGGAAGAGAGAGAATCCCAAGCAGGCTCCACGCTGTCAGCACAGAGCCCAATTCAGGGCTCGATCACACACACTTTGAGATCACGACCTGAGCTGAAATCGGGAGTCGGACACTCAGCCGACAGCCACCCAGACGCCCCTAAAAGTCATTCTCAGTATATTCTTTTTTTTTTTAATTTTTAAAAAATGTTTCTTTACTTTTGAGAGAGAGACAGAGCACGAGCAGGGGAGGAGCAGAGAGAGAGGGAGACACAGAATCTGAAACAGGCTCCAGGCTCCGAGCTGTCAGCCCAGAGCCCGACGCGGGGCTCGAACTCACGGACCGCGAGATCGTGACCTGAGCTGAAGTGGGACGCTTAACCTTCGACCAAACCACCCGGGCGCCTCCATTCTCAGCGTATTCTTGATGCTGACAAAGAAAGAAAAAATCAGACAACACAGAAGAGTGGAATATAAAACCACCTGGAGCCTCACAACCCAGGACACAAGGTCGACCCTGATCTCCCGCCCGGACGGTAACATGAAAAAAGCTGACACGAGGAAGTGATGGCAAAGATGAGGAGAAACCAGAACTCTCTGGCACGCGGGCTGCTAGAAACGCAAAACGGCCCAGTGGCTTGAAAAGGCAGGTTGGCAATTTCCGCAAAAGGTAGTGACGGACGCACCACGGGGCTCGACTCTTCCCTCCTTGGTGTCTCCCTGACAGAAACGAGAGCGGGTGCCCATCAGAGATCTGGGACGTGAATGCTCACAGCATCGTCCCCTATGGGAACAAGCCCAATGTCCGTCATCCGGGCAATGGATGAACCACAATGAACTAGGGACACTCACCACAGCGCAGATGTGCCTTCAGGGCATTACGCAGAATGAAAGAAGCCAGGCCCAAAAGGTCACGTACTGCAAGGTTCCGTTTATTTGCCATTATAGAAAGTGGAACGTGATGTCAACCGCCAGAAAACAGATCAGAGGTGGCCCGAGGAGAGGCGAGAGAGAGGCACGACAAAGGGCAGGAGGGAACGTTCGGGAGTGACGGCTGGGTTCACTGTCTTCGCCACGGGGACAGCTACGCCAAAGGCATCAGATCGTTCACTTTGGCCACGGAGGGCGGCCCGTCGGTGAGCTAGCTAGAGTGGGCCCGGATTCACATCCCTGCCCCGCCACTGGCTTGCTGTGTGTGTGACCTCTCTCCGATGTCTCCGCCTCCCGATGCCTCACCTGTGAAATGGGATTCTGGTGGCCCCAACACCCCACGGAGTATAACTTAGGGCAGCCCCCAGCCCGCAGCCATCAAGCACTGGCCCGTGGCGAATGCTCAGCTCTGCTTTGCTTTGTCCACATTTTAACAACTCATCATTGAAATTTAAAAAAAAAAAATTCATTTCAGACCATGCCAAAGTCCCATCGGGTTTCCACCACGGGTGCGTATGGTGTCTCTCTCTCTCTTGACCCCTGGCTGGGTCCCCCCCCCCCCCCCCCCCGTAGGTCTTGGCCGGTCCGGGCCCATCCCACTTGGTGACTTAAGCCAGCGTGGGCTGCACTCCTGAATCCGCCCGCCAGTCTCGAATTCAGAGCTCTGCCCCACATCCTGGTCCGGCCCCTCCTCGAGTTCCCTGCCAGCCTGCGAGTCCAGGAAACTGGACTTCTTCTCTCGCACCAAGAGAGGTCCCTCAAGGGTAAGCAGCGGCCGTGGCCACAGGGAAGTTCCACAACTCCGGGGGAAGGCTACTTGGGACTGCAGCCGCTTCTCCCAGCCCAGCCGCCAGCCTTTTTTGCAAGCCCCTCTCGTTGGGGTCCCGGCTTCCGCAGATGTGGCCCTCACCCTGCCCTTGCTGAGACGGGGCCAGCTCCGGCAAACCTGGACCCCAATTAGGGCCCCCCCAAGAACAGTGGGCTCTTGTGGGTTTCTGTGGGCGCCCCTCTGGGGCCCCATTCTTGCTTCAAAGGAGTTCTTTGTGAAACATGGATGTGTGGCCAAGGCCCCAGCGATGCTGGTGGGGAAAAGAAAAATAGACATGTGTGTGTATTTTATAGCTCTTCTCTGCTCCCTGAACGGCCTCTTTGAAGGTGATGATGGGTCACAGCAGGCCTCGGGTGGGAGGACAGCTAGCGGCCACCTTGATTCTAATTTGACCATACGTTGCTTTTTTAGGGGATGTGCTGGGGTGTCTGGAGAGGTGGGTTTTGGCTTGGCCTCGAAGCTCGGTTCCCACAGAGACTCAAGGCTCCGATTGTGGGTGGCAAGGCTCCGAGGAGGAAAGGCAGTCCCTGGGGACCCCCTTCGAGCCTCGCACGAGGCTGCAGGCTGGGAAATGTCTGGGCTGGGATTCCGCTGTGGCCATTTTAGAAGGTGTCGGGGTGGGAAATTAGCCCCTTCTCGTGGGCCCCGACGGCATGTCGCTGCCACCGGTCCCCAGAGAGCTGTGTGGCCTCTTCTAGCAGAGAGATGGACAAGCAGGGTCCTCAGGAGCCAGGAGCTGGGGTATTGTGTTTGAGGGGTTACCAAACGAATCAAAAGGAAAACGGACCACATCACACCCACTAGGACGATCATCATCTAAAGCGGAAAAGACCCAGCGTTGCCTCCCGGAAGTTTGTGTGTTGGTTGGTCGGTTTTAACATTTATTTATTTTTCAGAGACAGAGAGAGACAGAGCACGAGTGGGGGAGGGGCAGGGAGAGAGGGAGACACAGAATCGGAAGCAGGCTCCGGGCTCTGCGCCGTCAGCACAGAGCCCGAGGAGGGGCTCGAAGTCACGAACGGTTAGATCCTAACCTGAGCCGAACTCGGACGCTCGACCTGCTGGGCCACCCAGGCGCCCCTGAATCTTCTGCTTTAAAATGGTGAATTGTGGGGCGCCTGGGGGGCTCAGTCGGTCGAGCGCCCGACTTCGGCTCAGGTCACGATCTCACAGTTCGTGGGTTCGAGCTCCGCATCGGGCTCTGGTCCGACAGCTCAGAGCCCGGAGCCTGCTTCGGATTCTGTGTCTCCCTCTCTCTCCGCCCCTCCCCCACTCACGCTCTGTCTCTGTTTCTCAAAACTAAATAAATGTAAAATGAAAAAAAAAATTGTAACGGTGAATTGGATGTTATGTAAATATCATCTCAACAAAAAGAGGACAGAGAGTGCTCGGAGAATCGATAAGGTGTTACCTGCGGGATATGTTGGAAGTGAAGAAAGGGTCACGGGGCATGCCGGAATAGAGGAAGTGACCCCCCCCCCCCCCGCGAACCCCATGTGCCCAGAGGTGTGAGAGGTGGACACGGGTCATTCCGAGAATGGATGATGTCTGTGGAAGGACCTTATACCCAGATGCACCTAGAAGGGAGTAGATGGGCTAGAGGTTTGTGGGAGCTGATGGAGGCTGGCAGGGCCATCAGACCACTCAGCTGCCACCCGGAGAAGGAGGGGAGGAAGGGGGGGTGGGGAGAAGCTTGGGGTGGGAGCCATGAGAAGGTTCAGGCCAGGTTGAAGGAGTGCTCCTATTCTGGCCCTGCTCTCTGTCGCTGATAAGCAGGACTATTCCAGAAGCAGTGGTAGCCGGATCATCATTGTAAGCGGGAGTGCCTGCTGCTGACCTATGTGTCGCCCGTTTCTGCCCCATGACCCCTCCGTTCAGGAGCCTCTCACGTGACAAATGATAAAGGCAGCCAACCTCACCTGGCTGAGTCATGTGGTCTGTGTGGCTGCTCCGAGCCCCTTCATGGTGGATGCTTTCCGGAAGGTGTTGATGCTGATACGAAAATCCTCACGCCTGGTCCAGTCCCGTTCGCCCGTGGATGCCTCTACCCCTGACTTCCTTGTCTCTGTCCTTTTCCTTATGGTCCCGGCCCAGGAATCCATGTAAGCTCTCATCCTAGGCCACCTCCCCCTCCCACAAAGTGGGGGGCTCAGGGGCTCCCTCACAGATCTGCTTACGGGGAAGGGTGCCTTTCCACTGTCCTTCAGGCCCCCCTGCACGAGGCTGGACAGCAGCCACTGGCTTGTGCCTATGTGCTCAGAGCAGGCTCCAGGCTCTGAACTGTCAGCACAGGGCCCGACGTGGGGCTTGAACCCACAAACCGCGAGATCATGACCTGAGCCAAAGGCAGCCGCTTAACTGACTGAGCCACCCAGACGCCCCTCAATTTTTTAATTTTTATTTATTTATTTTTTAAGTGTGTATTTATTTTTGACAGAGAGAGAGAGACCGAGTATGAGTGGGGGAGGAGCAGAGAGAGAGGGAGACACAGAATCTGAAGCAGGGTCCAGGCTCTGAGCTGTCAGCCCAGAGCCCGACGCGGGGCTCGAACTCACAAACCGTGAGATCATGACCTGAGCCGAAGTCGGACGCTCAACCGACTGACCCACCCAGGCGCCCCTCAATTTTTTAATTTTAAAGGCTGCTCAAGGAACCAGCCCTTTGTTCCAGCAATGCCCGAAGGCAAGCCCCGTCTCCCAGCCTCTGGGGGGTGTAGGAGCGAAACTTCAAGAAGCATCCCTTAGCAAACGCAGATGGGTTTCACAAGGACCAAGCCCTCCCTGCTGCCAGCTTTTTGCTCATTTCTCTGCCTATGAAGCCCACTTCCCTGTTCCCCCATTCTCCCTGTGAAAGCCAAATTGATGTTGAGGTCATGCCACACTGGGCCCTTTTCTTCTTGCAAGAGTATGTCCTGACTTTAGCTAGGGTCTGGCTTCATCTCGGACAAGAGGGAAACTTCAGTTTTGCCCTTGAGACCTTTCAGCCTACTGGATGAGGCCCACCCCAATTCCTTAGGGCCAACTGGTGTGGATGTTAATCACATCTACCAAAATGTCTCCACGGCGACACCCAGGCCGGTGTTGACGACTTAACAGCTTAGCCACGTTGAGATGTAACAATGTCCATTGAACTGTCTTGGGATCATCAAGGGCTCTGGCAGGATGAGTCCCTTCTTCTTCTTCTTTTTTTTTAAAGTTTATTTTATTTATTTTGAGAAAGAGAGAGAGAGAGAGCGCACAAGTGAGGAAGGGAAAGAGAAAAGGGGGAGAGAGAATCCCAAGCAGGCTCCGCACTGTCAGCGCTGAGACCTATGTGCGGCTCAAAGTCCTGAACCATGAGGTCATGGCCTTAGCTGAGATCAAGAGTCAGATGCTTAGGAGCCACCCAGGAGTCCCAGGACGGGTCCCTCTTGTTCCCACTGTGTCCCCAGCACCTGACAGGGACCGGTGCACAGCGGGAGAATAGCAGGTGTTTGTTGAGTGAATACACAATGGAAAATATAGCAGCTCCCGCCTTTAGCCCAAGCCTCTAGGGAATTGTTCCCCAGTCTGGGGGACAGGGGTGAGGGGGGGTTGCTTAGCTGGAGAATCTGCAGAACCTGGGCCTCCGAGGAGGCCAAAGGAGGGCGGGTGGGGGTCTGAGCCACTCTGCAGAAGGAACAGTGGGGTGACAAGGCCTTTCCACTCTGCGGTCAGACTCCTGGCCTCGAGAGCCATAAAACAGCCCTGCTTGGGCTGGAAACATTTTCCTTTAATATGTTCCTGGAGGCGTTGGCAGGGCCTGTAAGGAAAATTCCAGGGGAATAAGGAGAGAGGTCTTCAGCATCCACTGAGGGCTGAGAGGTGGTGGCTAGACCCGGGGCTTTGGGGGGACCCAAAGGGACCTGAGGGGTCCAAGGGACCCCGGGCAGAGCCAGGCAGCTGTCAGTGCGTTATCTGGGTTCTGGGAGGATCCCTCCGACTGACGGACCTCCCTGAGCCTTGTGGTGGCGGCGACGGCGGGTGGCCTCACCGGTCGGAGACAGCTTTCCGCAGGAATTTGCATAAGGCTGCTTGGAGATGTTCTCAGCAAGCATGAGCATGTTGAACCCACAGGGTGCTGAGGTCTGGGGAGGGAGCCTCCCAGGGCCCGGCACAGGGCCACGGGGGTATGGGTCTTATGTGCCTTCTGCTCATTTACCTCCTATGGCTCCCCACTGCCCTGGGATGGAATCCAGACACCGTCATTCCGCGTGCTGCCAGACCATCCGGCTCCACTACCCCAGGTGAGCTGGGCCCCACCAGATCCAAGAACGCTTCCTTGTTCTCTGTCACCTCCAGGCCTCTGCTCACACCGACGCCTACCACCCCAAGCACCCTCTGTGGCCTCTGACCTGGCTTACCCTCACCCTTCCTTCAACTGGAGCTTACAGGTGCCTCTTCCTGGCCCCCCACGGCTACCTGTGTATTCCCCATCACAGCTGCACCCTCCCTGGCCAGTACTGAGAGCAGTTCTTGGTTATAAATCCTGGGGTGTTGCTGCGGGGAGTGAGGGGACCTCGGAGGGGTAGATGCCTCTCCAACTTTGTCACTGGGGCCAATATGTCCCTTTGTGCCCAGGAAGACACAACCCCACCTACAACGTGCCAGGCACAGCGGGATGCACTTGGGCGGTGGCGGGGGGGGGGGGGGGGACGGTAAAACACAGTGTGTGTCGGCATGAACATACAAAGATGATAATTTCAAAGATTGGAGAGTATTTGGAAGAAAGTTGGGTGGTGGTATTTATGCGCAGGGGTTGGCGGAGACCTCCTGAGGTGGTAACATTTAAGCTAAGATTTGAAGGGTGATAGGAAAGTATCTTGTAAACATAGAGGATGAGGATTCCAGATAGAAAGGATGACTGGCTCGTGGGGCCCCGGGGGCAGGAAAGGGCTCGGGAGCTGGAGGAACAGGGAGGGGGCTCGTATGGCTGGAGCAGAGTGAGTGAAGGAGGAGGGGACAGGCCAGAGGGATGGGCTGAGGCCACGTCACGTGGGGCCTTGCAGGCCACAGAGAGAAGGTGGGTTTTATTCTGAGAGAAATGGGGAACCATGAAGGGTGTGTGAGCGGGAGGGAAACACGATCCGATTTATGATTTTGAGACATTCCCTGTGGCTGCTTTGGGGAGGAGGCTGGGGCAGCGTCCAGGCAGGAGTCAGGAGGGCAGACACTGGGGCCGGACGGCAGAGGAGAAGTGGTTGGATTTGTGTATTTTGGAAGCCGAGGGGACAAGAGCTATTGAAGTACTGGACAGAGGGGGCCAGGGAGGAGTCTCAGACGCCACCCAGGTCTCAGGCCCAGCACTGAGTGAATGGTGGGGTCGCTGCCTGAGACAGGAAGACTTGGAGAGGTGACGTCAGGGACCAACAGCCCCACCTTGGCTGTGAGCTTGTGGTGTCTGGTTGGACCCATGTGCCTGGGCTGGCTGGCCAGACTCCAGATGGAACCGTGGGCTTTGCAGGCAAAGAATGGCCTTTGATGTCTGGGCCTGGATGGCGTCCACCGGGGAGAAGCAGGCAGGGGGCACGGGCCAAGCCCTTTACGCCCAACTTTTGTGCAAGCAAGCAGGGCCCGCCCCGGGCCCTTTTATACCAGCTGGAAACCGGGACCAAATTGAAAAGTCCAGATGTGGAGTTGGACGCAGTCCCGTGACCGTGCGGTCTGGGGAGGCCCAGCGGCCAGGCGTCCAGTGGGTCAGGCCTCCGTGTGGCCTCGCTGGCCACCGCCCGGCCGGGTGTGGGGGGCAGGATGGCTTCGCCTTGAGTCTCTGGCTGCAACAAAGGTTAAAAAAATAATCACCAGGCCCGAGACCTCGCCCCTCCCGTCATCAACCCCAGCGCCGGGTGGAAAACTGGGCCCCGGGACCCCTGCCAGCCCACAAAGCTTGAGACTTGCCCAGGGGCCTGTTCAGGAGCAGGGGCAGGGGTCAAGAGGGCAGAAAGCTGGATCCCAGTCTTTCTGTACCCATGAGAGGTGATTCAGTTTTCCATCTGGAAAACGGGGCATTGTTCTAGAACCACATCATCCTCAAGTTCTGAAACACCTACTGTGCACTAAGCCCGGGGCCAAGTGCTAGGGACTTGAATGTTGGACAAGCCAAGGCCAGTTCTGCCCTCACAGCTTCCTAGGTGGGCTGTGGAGGATTCGTTGGGGCACCTGGGGGGCTCAGTCGGTTGAGCGTCCGACTTGGGCTCAGGTCATGATCTCAGGATTCATGGGTTCGGGCCCCATGTCGGGCTCTGTGCTGACAGCTCAGAGCCTGGAGCCTGCTTTGGATTCTGTGTCCCTCCCCCCGCCCCCCCCCCCCGACCCCTCTCTGCCCCTCCCCCACCTCTCAAAAGTAAATAAACATTAAAAAAATTTTTTTTTTAAGATGACGGATTTGCTGGACAAGGGCTGTCACACCCTTAGGACTTGGTTGTTCCATCTCTATGATAGGGATAAGAATAGCCGTCACCTCTGAGAGCCACCATTATTCCTGGGACAGCTTCTTCTTGCTGGACTGTGTATGACCCAGCTTGGAGCACCACGGTTAAGACCCCCATGGTCCCAAATGTTCCAGGCCAAGGGGGCAAGTTGACTGTTGAAAATCAGGTCTTCTGCGGTGCCCGGCTGGCTCAGTCAGCGAGCATGTGACTCCTGATCTCGGGGTTGTGAGTCCGAGTCCCATGTTAGTTATAACGATTACTTAATTTTTTAAAAAATTTTTAATGCTTATTTACTTCGAGAGAGACACAGACAGAGCGTGAGCGGGCAAGGAGCAGAGAGAGAGGGAGACACAGAATCCGAAGCAGGCTCCAGGCTCCAAGCTGTCAGTACAGAGCCCGACGCAGGGCTCGAACTCACAGACCGTGAGATCATGACCTGAGCCGAAGTCAGACGCTTAACCGACTGAGCCACCCAGGCACCCCAAAGCTAATTTTTTTTAAAAGGGCGGGGTGGGGTGGGGGTGGAAGGTAGAGATTGGAATCAGATCCGCCTCGTGTTGACTGTGTGGTCCTGGGCAAGTGTCTTACCCTCTCTGGGCTCCCTGCCTCCCTCCCTCCCAGCTCTGGATCATGGTCACCAACCTGATCTTAATGATTCCCTTCGATTGGACATTTTCCCATTTCAGCCCTTTGGGGCTTGAGGCAGGGCTGGGAGCAAGGGAGCCAAACATCATTTGAGCTGCCTTGGAACTGGCGATGGTGTGAGAAGGCCCCTCCTGTGGGCTCCTCCACTACTCGCCAGCCATTGGGAAATAACAGGCTGGCGGTGCAGCCGTTCTGGGCGAAGCCCGTTTCCGGTGATGTTCAAGGTTGCCTGGTACCCGGGAGAGGTCAAGAGGCCACCAGAGCAGGGAAGGGCCTTGACGGGGCCTGGAGCCGCCCACGGCGGCACCCTTCCGGCACCCTTCCCGGGTCAGATCTGGGACTGTCCCCCTTCCCAAGGGCAGAGGACAGCAAGAAGGGCTTCTGACAGCGATTGGAGATGGAGGTGGAGGACGAGGACTTGGCACACCGCCAGGGTCGTCCCCATTAAAGCAGGTCAAGCCTAACAGCCTGGGATCCAGAAAGCCCACGGAGGCAAGAGTGAGGGGTGGGGGATCCAGTCTCTACCGTTTGCCTACTCAGAGTGGCGTCCAGGAGGGGCTCACCGCCACCCCTAGGAACACACACTCACACCTAGAGAGGCCGGCTCAGCCCAGACCACAGTGATTGGCTCGGGGAGGGGCATGGGACACGAGCTGGGCCAATGAGAGTCAGCCCTGAGACCCGCTGGGCCTATCAGAGGAAAGATGCTCTGTTTCCTCTAGACCTTGGCTGGGACCAATGTAAGCCTGGCCCACCTTGCTGCCCCAAGGGGCCTGAAGAGCACCGACCAGGGAGGTGCAAATCAGAGCTACGAGGAGATACCACCTCACACCCGCTAGGATGGCCATAATCACAAGCCTGAAAGCGAGTGTTGGCAAGGAAGTGGATAAACTGGAACCCTCGCGAATGGCTGGCGGGGCTCGTCAAGTGGCGCGGCCACTGTGGAAAATAGTGTGGCAGCTCCTCGGAAAATTAAGCATCGCGTTGTAGAACCCAGGAAATCTCACGCTCAGGCAGGAGACTCAAGAGAACTGAAAACAGGTATCCAAACAAAACTTTGCACAGACACGTTCCGGGCATTCGTTATTCGCAATTGCAAAAAAAAAAAAAAAAAAAAAGGTCCAACAAACCCAGACGTCCGTCAGCTGGAGAATGGATAAACAAAACGCGGTCTATGCGGACGATCAAATGCTATTTAGGCATAAAAAGGAATGAGGCTCTGATACCTGCCGCAACACGGATGAATCTTGAGGACGCGCTCAGTGAGAGAAGCCAGACACAAAAGGACACATGTTGTATGATTCTGTTTATAGGAAATGTCTAGAACAGGCAAATCCATAGGGACAGAAAACAGATTAGCGGTTGCCAGGGGCTGGGAGAGGGGTATGGGGGGAGGGGTGCCCGCTAATGGGTACCAGGTTTCCTTTTGGGAGGAAATGAAAATGTTCTGAAATAGATAGAAGGGATTATCGCGTGGCATCGTGGAGGTACGAAAACCCACTAAATTGTACACTTTAGAACGTCGAAATGATACATTTTACGTCATGTGTATTTTACCACAATTCTTTTTTTTTTTTTTTTTTTTTTTTTAAGGAAGAAGAAGGCAGCTGGCAGAGAGATCCTGGAGGCTTCGTTTGGGGCTCTAGATCCAGCCATGCCTGAAGGCAGCCCTGCCGTTGAGGTAAGGCAGCAAGAAATGGGTTCTCTCTCTGCCTAAAACTTGGCGTTTCAGAAAGTCAGCTGTGTTTGTTCTTGCCCACGTCCCCATCAGGAGGAGAAGAGCCTCACCGAAGGTGCTGGGGGCCTCCGGAAGGGCCAAACCCCACTCCCTGGCCCTCTGCTGTCCCATCTATAAGAGGAGAGGGGGCAAGGTCCCGCCATGCCAGCAACAACAGGTCCCAGTATGGACTCACTATGGGGATGTTTCATCGCCCATCACAGGCCTGTGAGCAAGATGTTCTGAGCTCAGCAAAGGGAAGAAATGGAGGAGGCCCACGTTCCTGCCTTCCATGCGGGGCCACTTTTGGAAGCAGACTGCTGGGGCCTCAGGAGGAGGGTGGCTGGGGCCCCAAGAGGCAGCCCAACTGGGTGCTGATGAGCTCGCACCTAGCCTCTGATGCTGTGGGTTCAAGTCTTGGCTCCGGCCCTCTGTGATCCTGGTCCTGCGGTTTCTACTTCTGGGCCTCAGTTTCCCCTCTCCAAAACAGACTGGCTGTTCTGGGTATCAGGTGCAGCGTCTGCTGGGTGCATAGCTGCTGTCTCAGGGGAACTCATTAATACATGGATGTGCCTGGTGGAATCCGAGCTGGGCTAGGACTGCTGGCATGGGCAGAGGCGGGTGCTGGGGGGGGGGGGGGAGGGAGGGGGGACAGCTTACCAGTTTAGTGCCACCCGGAGGGGGATGCAGCCAGGGTACAGGGTACAGCCTCCCCTCCATGCCGTGTTGCTGTTGGCTTCCGAAAGGATACGGATGTAGAAGTCACTCCTTGACTCTTTTTCCACTTGTTGCCCAGCACTCAGCGTTCCGGCGCGCCTGGCCGGAGGCTGGCACTGTTTCTGGGCACCTGGACAGCCTCACTTGGCCCTGAGACAAGCACTCACTGAGTGGCGGCTGGCGGGCTCCGGGCGTCGGCAGTGGCGTGGCCCTTCTCTCCTGTGGCTGCTCCAGAGCTGGGGAAGAAAGGGCCTCGGAGCTCCCGTGGCCTCCCGGGGCATCCTTGGGCAGCCGACAGGTGAGGGTATGGCCAAGAGGGAGGTTCTGTTAGGGTCAACTCGGAGACTCCTTCCTGTGGCACCTCAGATGTGGGATGCCCCAGTGCCATGTCTCAGCCTCCCTGGGGTCCTGTGGCTTCCTACGGCTCTGTGTTTTCATTGAATGGTAGCCACGTCACCCTAGGTCTGTGGCTCCGCACCATCATAGCCCCGTGGCTCGAGGGTCCCCACGATCCGACGGCTTTAGCAGACTGTGGTCCCACGGCCCCATCAACCCATGCTGTTATGACTTCGTCCCTCCTCAGTTCTGTGTTTCCTTGTTCTGTGGTCCATGACTCTTGGATTATTTGCAACTTCATGGCTCTAGGAAAAGGTGAGTTATTCAACCCAGTGGGAAATAGACTCAGGAAGCCTCAAGGGGTGGGTGTTCCAGTGACCACCCCCCCCCCCGCACTTAGCACCGTGTGGACCAACAGCAACACTGACATCACCCCTTTTCCAGAAGGCTCCATGTGCTTGTTATCGTTCTACAACTCCCGCTCAGAGTATGCTGACGGTTGCTATGGTCTGGCCGTTCCTGGAGGGTTTTATTAAACCTCAGTCTCCCTCTGTGGCGCAGGAATATGGACACACAGAGACCCTGGTCTGGCCTAAAGGAGTGACCTTTAAGTCAGGGTAAGAAGGGGTCAGCCATGTAAAGGAAGAGTGCTCCAGGCAGAAGGCACAGCCTATGCAAAGGTCCTGAGGTGGGGAAAAGCCTAAAAGTAAGAGGCACAGAGAGGCAGCCAGTGAGCCTGGGCTGAAGGCTAACTGTTCACCTCCCCTTTGTCTCATGTAAGGCAAAGGGGGCAGAGAATGGACAAAAAGCTCCTACTGTGTGCTTCAATTTCATTCTCTCATTGACTCATAGTGATCTCTGAATGGGGTGGCCACAGAGCCAGAGAGGTTCCCGGGGGTCCAGCCCGCCAGCCACCCACCGACCCATCCAACTATTCACCCACCCACCCACCTATCCACTCACTCCTCCATGCATCTGCCCACCCATCTGTCTGGCAATCTATCCATCCACCCAGTCATTCCATCCATCCATCCATCTACTCATCTACCCGCCCATCCACGCATCATTCTTCCTATCTGCCCACCCATCCATCCATCTATCCATCCTTCCATCCATCCACCTATTCACCCATGGACTGCAAACATGGCTCATGGCTCTGTCCCTGCGCAGGGACACCACACCCCTTCCTGTGTTCCAGCCCTCCTCCCCCTCCACTGCTCCCTCACCCCTCTGTTCCAGCCACACCTGCCTCCTCCGTGAACCTCCAGTGCATCAGGCTCGTCCCACCTCTGGGCTTTTGCCTCTGCTGTGCCCTCTGCTGGGTGCCCCTCATCAGCCGGAACCCATTCATCTGCCCTGGTCTTGGCACCAACATCCCCCCACGGTGGCTTCCCTGACCCCTAGGCTCCGTTTCCTCTGGCCCACCCGGCTCCTACTTCTGTGTGGCAAGTGCTCCGGGCCACTGTATGCACTTGTCCACCCTCAAGGCCGCCCACCTCGGGGCTGAGAATCAGAGAGCACCTCCTCCCTGTTGGCTATGAGGCAAAGGGTCTGTATGGCGGATGAGATTATTTGCTTTCACCCCACTGATCGATAATCATTTATTTGGCCCCCATTGTGTGCCAGTCTTCCCACACTGGGGCTGGGGCTCCTCCCCTCCCAATAACCTCCCTCCCCCACTGGCCCAGGCCCTGGTCTGGGCCTCTGCCTGCCAGGCAGCCGGTGAGTAAACACACCCCGCCCTCGGCCTCCTGCCCCATCCATCACTGACCTGAACAAGGGCCTCCTGTTAATGAGCTGGGGTGGGGGCCAGAGAGGGGCAGGAGGACGGAGAATGAAGAGTCGGGATCAGGGCTCTGGTTCCTGTGCTCCCTGCTGCCCACCCACCCATCGTCCCCAGACAGCTGCAGAACCCTGGGTGGGGGACCCTCTCCCTACAGCCTTCACGGGGAGGGGAGCGTGTGACTTCCTTCTCTGAGCATCCAGTGCCCAAATCGAGGCGACAGGACAAACCTGCCTCTCTGAGCCTCCGTTTGCCCATCTGTAGAGTGGGGGCATTAATGATTGCCACCGTGGAAAAGTCTTCACTTTTTATGGAGTAACTTACTCACTTCTGGTGACGACCCTAAGATGGGGGGGGGGCTCTTGTCCCCCCATCTCATCTGGGTTTTTACTGCTCCTGTTAAGGTGTGCAAAACCTTAGGTATTTCCATCCGCCACTTCATTAAACAGAGAGAGAGAGAGAGAAAGAACAAAACTTGGGTAGTTAGCCACACAGGCGGTCTCTCTCCCCGTAACACAGACACAGGTTTGTTTTACTACTACCTACAAAACTCTCATTAAATGTCAGAGGAAAGGAGACAAGGGCGGGGGGGTCATTTGCCCCTTCCACAGCTATCTCTGGAAACTTATGAAAATAACGCCTGTGTAATTTCATTCTCTAAAATCAATACCCATTGAATGCCGCCATTGGTAAATTCCAGTAGGTTCTTAGTGACGCTCTTTCTCTCTTGTAGCAACTCTTCAGTACGCTGGCTGACCTTGAGACTTAAAAATATACATTATTTTTTTTTTCAACGTTTTTTATTTATTTTTGGGACAGAGAGAGATAGAGCATGAACGCGGGAGGGGCAGAGAGAGAGGGAGACAAGAATCAGAAACAGGCTCCAGGCTCCGGGCCATCAGCCCAGAGCCCGACGCGGGGCTCGAACTCACGGACCGCGAGATCGTGACCTGGCTGAAGTCGGACGCTTAACCGACTGCGCCACCCAGGCGCCCCAAAAATGTACATTATAATAAGCGTTTGAACGTGGCTCTTCTCCCTCTCCGCCCCCACCCCGCCTCCCCCCCCAAAAAAGGAAAGGAAAAAGAATAAACTGAGGCACAGGCAGGTTAAGCAACCTGCCTCAGGCCTCACAGCAGAGCTGGGGTATGAAACTCACGGTCCCCATGCCAGAGAACAGGACCTTCATCACTGTGCCCTGCTGCCCCCTATGGTGATGAGTTCCTGCCTCCCGGGGCTGGGAAAGGGGGAGCAGAGAGGGGGACCCCACAAAAGTGGCTTGGCAAGGCTTTTGAACGTTTGGCACCTGCTCAATAAAATTGTAGCCACTCTATTTATTGTTCTCTCCTTTATCGTCACCTTCCTGGGAACCTGGGATGGTATGGGGACAGGGTTGGGGCAGATGGAAAGTGGGAGTGTAGGCAGGGCTTCTTGAAGTTCACAGTGCAAGTCAGGATGGGTCTGCCCGACTCCAGTGCCTGAATATCCCCCCCCCCCCCACCGGCGCCCATTCCCGCGCCCCCAACTCCTTGGTCCTTCTGGAGAGGTGGGTCCAGGGGGGCCGTCCGAGGCAGGCTGGGTCAGGCTCCTCAGTTATGGATGTAGCAGTGGCCAAATGGCTTCCCTCACTGCCCTGATGAATTCCCCAGACCCTGGGCCTGTGGCCGGGGCCCGCCCAGGGCAGGGCAGCTGCCTTCCCGACATACTTTCCCTCTGGATTCACGAGGAGAGGCGGCTGGGTGAGCTGGGGGCGCCCGCATGTCTCCTGGCCCGGCAAACCCCTGCCAGGAAGGGCCCCGGGGCCCCATCACACAGGCACCAGCCCCTCTGCCCCAGCCTGGCCAGGCTCCCGGAACCACTGGGTCTGGTGTGATGGGAAGGGGAGCTGGCTGGGGCGCCAGCCGAAGAAAGGCTCGGGCCAGGAGGTCCTGGGCAGCAGAATCTTCACAGCTAATGAGGGGCCTGGGCCAGCATTTCTCGTCTGGATTCTGTGGCCAAGGGCAATGAGGGGGGTGTGAAGGCCTCAGGGGTCCCGCCTTCCCCAGTTCTAATTCCTGCTGTGTGACCTCGAGCTGTCTCGTCTCTTTTCTACGGAAAATGTGAATAAGGACAATTTGAGGTATAAGTGACAGTGTGTAAGTTCCATATTGTATGGCAAGGCTAATACCGCAACCAGACGTCGGGCACACGGTAGCTCATTCAGTTCTCTCAACAACGATCGCTCCCGTTTTCTAAGCGAGGCACAGAGGGATCACGCAACTTGCCCGAAGTCACACAGCAAGGCTGTGCCCAGCCAACGTTTGAACCTAGACCATGTGTCCCCCAAGTCTGTCCTAAAGTACAGTGGTGGCAGTTACAACTATTATTAATGGTAATGATGTTCCACTAATGATAAGGAATAAGAACAGGATATGCTAATCCTAGTAGGTAACTTCACAGCTCGCCAGCCCCTTCTCTCTCTGAACCGGGAGATCCCCAGGCTGTGAGAAACAGAACAAAACACAGACAATCCCGGGGCGCCCGGGGGGCTCAGTCGGTTACGCGTCCAACTTCGGCTCAGGTCGTGATCTCACGGTTCGGGAGTTCGAGCCCCACATCGGGCTCTGTGCTGACAGCTCAGAGCCTGCTTCAGATTCTGTGTCTCCCTCTCTCTCTGTTCCTCCCCAGCTTGGACTCTCTCTCTCTAAAAAATAAACATTAAACACACACACACACACACACACACACACACAATCCCAGTTCCCAGAGTCAGGGCATCCCAACCTTCTCTGCCAAGAATAGTCTGCCAGGGGTCCCAGACGGCTGTCATACAGCCAGCCGCCAGCCCCTGAGCCCTGCCCAGGAAGAGCTGGGAGGGCTTCACGGAAGAGGGGGCATCAGAGCCCAGACTTGAAGGATGGAAGAAGGAGCCCAAGTGTCTTTTTTTTTTTTTTTAATGTTTATTTATTTCTTTTTGAGAGAGAGAGAGAGAGAGAGAGAGAGAGAGAGACCGATTGTGAGTGGGGGAGGGGCAGAGAGAGGAGACACAGAACCCAAAGCAGGCTCCGGGCTCCGAGCTGTCAGCCCAGTGTCGGGTTCAAACTCGTGAACTGTGACATCATGACCTGAGCCGGAAGTCTGCCGCTCAACCGACTGAGCCGCCCAGGCGCCCCCGGAAGGATGGAAGAAGGTATTTGGGGCCAGGGGGAGCAGTGGGGGCAAAGACTCGGAAGGACACGTAGAGAAAGTTATTCTGTAATGTGAGGCCGTGTGTGGTGTGCATGAGAGAAGGAGCCACTGCCGGACGGGGGATCTCAGGGTTGGTGAGATCCAGGAGGTAGGAGCACGAACCCAGACTGCTCGTCCCTGGGCCCCCGTGGTTCGATCTGCAGGCTGGGACATCCTCAGGACCTCTGCCTTTGCCGTTCCCCCTGCCCGGAATGCCCTTCCCCGCATTTCCCCGTGGCCTGGCCATGAACAAGGCCACGTGTGTCCAAGTCTCAGCGCCGTGCCCAGCCTGTGGCAGGGGCCTGGTTTCCATGTGCCCTTGTCTCAGCTGCATGAGGCGCACGCAAGCCCACAGGCCCCGCCGGAGTTTGTGGTTTTCCCAAGAATTCCAGTGCCGGCCAGGAGCGGCCCCCAGGTGTGCTGGACGCCAAGGAAAACAGGAGGTGAGCTCATGGCCCGGCCGCAGGCAGCAGGCAAGGTGGGCACTGTCAGGGCACAGGCTTCGCTAGAAATGCCCAGGTTGGGGCTGACTGTTCCCACCCAGCCTCCCCACCAGGCCCGCTCCTCCTCCCTCACCCTCTGTGGCTCCCTATTGCCCTCGAGGACAGCCTGAGCTCCACACCACTGGCACTGCATCTCCTGACCCCCAACATCTCTCCACCCTGAGATCATTCCTGGTAACAGACCAGACTCCTCTCTGTCTCGGAATCTTCACATATTCTGTTCTACCTGGAATGCCTACCACCATTTTTTTTTGTTTTTGCCTGGCCATGTTCTCCTCACCTTCCTGGTCCCAGTTTAGCATTCCCTCCTCCTCTGAGAAGCCTACCCAGATTCCCCCCACACACCAGGCTGGGTCCAGCACCCTGGTGGAGCTCCCACTGCTCTCCGTGTATCCCCATCACAGCTCTGGCCCCTTTGGGTGATTATGCAAGCGGCCTCCCCACCAACCTGGGCTCCCCTAGAGGAAGGGGCCCCCTCTGGCTTGTCCGTCCTGTGTCAAGAGTCCAGCGCAGGACGTGACACACGGTAGGTGTTCAATGTGTGTTTGTGGAGTAAGTCGATGTGTCTGAAACGCCCCCCTCCCCAAGCCACACGTGCTTCGCTATGTCAGAACTGTCTTCACTTCGCTCTGCTGAGTTGAGTCCTTCTTTTCCTTTAGCTTTCCCTTCCACCTCCTCCGGGAAGCCCTTAGTGACTTCTCTGGAACCTCTCTGATTTCACCCTTGCCCCTTGCGGTGGCCTTGGGCTAGCCACTTCCCCTCTCTGGGCCTCAGTGTTCTGATCCATACGACAGAGGCTTTGAGCACTTGGAAAGCGGGTGGAGAGGGTTAACTCCAGAAAGTCAAAGTGTTTTGTAGCTCAGGAGCGAGGCTGAGCTGGGAGGGACGATTTTCCTGATTAGAAGTAATTTTTATTTTTATTACAGGCTGTTCCCACAGCAGCTGGAGCGGAGCTCGGAAGGTATGGCGAAGTCTCCGCAAACAGAAGTCCCGGCCACCCCCCTCAGACCTCCTCCAGCTGGAGCCCTTTAATTTGCGCACTCCTCTGCTGGGGATGGAAACAGGCACAGAGAGATGTCATTTGCCTCATTTTGAAGCAAGTGAAGAGGGAGTGGAGGGCCAGTCGGCCTGACTGAAAGCAGAGTCGGGGGTGGGGGTCCTAACTTTCAGCGTCTCTTGACTGGTTCCCCAGCTGTGAGCTGAGGGGAGCCGCTGTACGGATTGCTTCGTACTCAGTTAGGTCCCAATCTTGGCATACAGCAGGCACTCAATAGAGAAGTGAGAGAGAGGGCTGGAGGGTGGTCCCACTGGACTCCCTGCCCTATCGACCCCTACCCCGGCTCCCCGTGACTCAGTTTCCCCGCCGTGTCCGGGTTCAGCAACACTGGGCGGGGCCTCGAACGCAGAGGCCAGCGCCATCTGTTTACCTTGCGGCTGGACGCTGGGCAGGGCCGCGGGTGGGCCGTCCCCGGAGCCGGCTGAGCCGCCGGGATAAATACGCCCCGCGGGCCTCGTGGGCAGCAGAGAGCGAGCTGCAGTCCAGCTCCCCGCCGCCGCCATGGTTCCTGCCGCCGCCTGCGTTCTCCTGCTCACCCTGGCAGCCCTCCGTGCGTCGGGCCAGGGCCAGATACAGATAGGTAAGCAGCCCCTTCCCCCA
This sequence comes from Prionailurus viverrinus, assembly GCF_022837055.1. Taxonomy (NCBI): domain Eukaryota; kingdom Metazoa; phylum Chordata; class Mammalia; order Carnivora; family Felidae; genus Prionailurus; species Prionailurus viverrinus. Next base: position 13,328,243 of record NC_062562.1, on the reverse strand, counting down.
CGCGTGGCCTCGACCCTCAACCGTACCGGAGGACCCGTGAGGCCTGGGGTCGCGGCTTCTTGGGGGCTCAGGGACTGCTCATCGGGGCATGCAGGTCGGAGAAACCAGGCAGCAGGGCTGACGCTCAAGGAATGAGGGAGTCCCAGGGCCCTGCCGCGGTAAGGACTGGTGTGGCGGGGTTCCCCAAACCCCGACGCCCCACCAGCGCCCCCTGTCGGCACAGGTGCAGATCTGGGCCCGCAGATGCTTCGGGAACTTCAGGAAACCAACGCGGCTCTGCAGGATGTGCGGGAGCTGTTGCGGCAGCAGGTGCGGACCGGGGGGGGGGGGGGGGGGGCGAGGAGTGCGGAGGAGGGGAGTGAGGCCTGGAAGAGGAGGAGAGGCAGGGGGATGGGAGAAGGAGGTGCCGGTGGAGATGGAGAGGATCGTGGGTACCAAGGTCCAGGGAGGAAGTTGTAGAGAAGAGGGAGAAGGGAGTCCCAGGGGTAGAAGGTTCCGCGGGAGATGACAGGGGTCGGGGGGGGGGGGGCGGGGAAGGGAGTCCCAAGGAAGGAAGAGAGGTGCTGGGAGGATAGGGAGTCCGAGGGGGTGGAGGGAGGGTCCGAGGGGAGTGGGTGGGTCTGTGGGGAGGGAGTCTGGGGGAAGGGAGAGGAGACTCAAGGGAGGAAAAGAGGGATGGGGCCTCGCTGACTACACCCCGTCTCCCCCTGCACCGCAGGTCAAGGAGATCACGTTTCTGAAAAACACAGTGATGGAGTGTGACGCGTGCGGTGAGCACAGCTGGGGCGGCAGAGGCGCGGCAGGCGGGGAGATCGAGAAGAGTTGGGGAGACAAAGACGGAGACAGCGAAGGAAAGACCGGGAGGAAAAGGGACAGGACGAGAGACGGAGGCTGCCAGATGGAGAGACTGGATGAGGGATGGAGAGAGACGAACAAGGAGGGGGAGACAGAGACTATGGGAAGGGAGAGGGGGACACACGAAAAGAAGCAGAGGCCGTGCGAGAGACGGAGGGAGATGCAGAGACGCTCTGGGAGAAGCAGAAAACTGACGCGCGCGGAGATGCAGAGACTGGAAAAGCCTAGCGGGCCTGGAGCGGGGTCCGGGGCGGGGTCGCAGAAAGCCCGGGATCTCGCCACGCCCCCAGGGGCGGCCCTCCAGGAAGGGGCGTGCTCCTGATAGACTCCGCCCCCGGGGCTGGGCCCTGACCAGCCCCACTTCACCACCCGCAGGGATGCAGCCGGCGCGCACCCCAGGTCTGAGCGTGCGCCCCCTCTCCCAGTGCGCGCCCGGCTTCTGCTACCCAGGCGTGGTTTGCACTCAGACGGCAAGCGGCGCGCGCTGTGGACCTTGCCCCGCGGGCTTCACTGGCAATGGCTCGCACTGTGTCGACGTCAACGAGGTGCGCCCGTCCCCCACCCCGCCGACGACCCCCCTATAACACCGGTCCCTACAACTACCGACCTCCCCAACGATTTCTTCCTCGGCTGAAAGTGCTCACCCGGAGGCCCTCTTCACCTCCGGGGGCGCCCGTCCGGACGACCCCCTTGACGCCGGGGCGGGGGGGGGGGGGCACTCATCCAGACCACTTCCCTTACCACCAGTGACGCCGGTCCCGCCAACCCCCTCCGTAGCCAGTGACGGCCGCCCCGACCACTCTCCTACAGCCGAGAGTGGTCCGCCCCAAAGGCCCCCCTCACCTCCGGGGCTCGGAAGCCCCAACGACCCTTCAACCACCGCGAGGAGCCCGCTCGGACGACCCTCCCACGGCCGGGCACGCACGCCTCGACGGCCACTTCCCCCCTCTGCTGGGGACGCCCGCCCTCACAATTCCTTCCCCCGCCCTTGAGCACCCAGCCCTTCGGCTCCCAGGAACAGCCCCTCTCTCCGCCAGGTCGCTCCCCTGCCCCCATCAAGGCGAAGTCGCGTCTGACCCCTGGGATAATGGCCTTTGCCCCACAAGCCCCCCCCCCCCCAAGTGCTGGCTAATGGCCCTTGAATTTTCTAAGTTCAAGCCCCCAAAATCTTGAGGCGCCGCTCTCGACGGGGCTCTCCTCCTGCGTCCTCTGACCCTCCGTGGCCTTTCCTCCCCCAGTGCAACGCCCATCCCTGCTTCCCGCGCGTCCGCTGCATCAACACTAGCCCCGGCTTCCGCTGCGAGGCTTGCCCGCCCGGGTTCAGCGGCCCCGCCCACGAGGGCGTGGGGCTGGCCTTCGCCAAAGCCAACAAGCAGGTGAGGGCCGTGGAGGGGTGGGCTTCATCAGGGAAAAGGCCCGCTAGCCTTGCGGCTATTTTCCTGCCTGGCTTCAGTGGGAAGGGGTGGAGCCCGGGGCCCGGGGGATGGATAGAGGAAGGGTCCTCATCAAGATGGTGGAGGTTGGGGGAGGAATGTAGGTAGGGGAGAGGTAGGATGCAGAGGAGACGTGAACCGGGTGGGAGGTATGAGGGTTTTCTGCGCAGGGGCGGTGACCTCTGCGCTCCCTGCCATCCAGGTTTGCACGGACATTAACGAGTGTGAGACCGGACAGCATAACTGCGTCCCCAACTCCGTGTGCGTCAATACCCGGGTAAGGCACGGTAGGAGCGGGGGAAGGATCGAGACACTGGGGGAGGGTGAGAAGTGGCAGGCAGCCCGAGCTCACTGCCCGCGCGGCCCGGGCCCAGGGCTCCTTCCAGTGCGGCCCTTGCCAGCCCGGCTTCGTGGGCGACCAGGCATCCGGCTGCCATCGGCGCTCACAGCGCTTCTGCCCCGACGGCACGCCCAGCCCGTGCCACGAGAAGGCCGACTGCATCCTGGAACGCGATGGCTCGAGGTCGTGCGTGGTGAGTGCGGGCGAGCAGAAACGACCTTGGCATGGGGTACGAGGGGGTGGGGTGGGTGGCGAACACGCCGGGGCACCTACTCACCACCCCACCCGCAGTGCGCCGTTGGCTGGGCCGGCAACGGCCTCGTCTGCGGCCGAGACACGGATTTGGACGGCTTCCCCGACGAGAAGCTGCGCTGCCCGGAACGCCAGTGCCGCAAGGTGGGCGGGGTCTGAAGGGCCAGAACGCGCGGTGGTGGGCGGGGCTCCCTAGCCACGCTCCTCACGCCGGCCGTGTCCTCCCCCCAGGACAACTGCGTGACGGTGCCCAACTCAGGGCAAGAGGACGTGGATCGCGACGGCATCGGAGACGCCTGCGACCCGGATGCCGACGGGGACGGGGTCCTCAACGAGCAGGTGGGGCCAAACGTCGGGGCCTAGGTTAGGCAAGGTGGGGCTGTGGCTTGGGTGAGGGAAGTGGCCTCAGAGGATGTGGACTGGGGGCGGGGGGGTGCCCAGGAAGGATGACCGCTGCTCTGCGGAGGAGGCGGGGCCTCGGAGCTGGTCTGGTCTGGGCAGTGACATTTGCCCCTCCAGGCCTGACCGGCCCCCCCCTCCCCCCGGTAATCGGCCCTGTCCCCCAGGACAACTGTAAACTGGTGCGGAACCCAGACCAGCGCAATGCGGACGGCGATAAGTGGGGTGATGCGTGCGACAATTGCCGGTCCCAGAAGAACGATGACCAAAAGGACACAGATCAGGACGGCAAAGGCGACGCCTGCGACGACGACATCGACGGCGACCGTGAGAGCAGCAGAAGGGAGGGGGGGAGGGAAGGGCAAGCACCGAGGGGCGCGGCTTGCCTGAGGGCGGAGCTCGGCTAGTTTTTGAAGCTGCTGCGGGTGAGCTCGGTCCAGGGCTCCAGGGACCACGGACTGTGCTCCTGCGGGCAGAAAAATAAGGCTGGGACACGACGCGAAGGGGAAGCGGCAGGAACATTTGGAGGAGGGGAGGGGGGCCCTGTGTCAGATGCTGCAAGGAGTAAGTAGTTGGACAGAGACGTGAGCCTGCAGTTTAGGGCCAGGGAGGTGCCAGGTTTACACCTGGGGCAGACACTCAGCATGGTGCATTCCCAGGGCCAGCGGAGGGTCCAGGCTGAGCTTCCTCTGTGAGTGAGAGCCAGTCCCTTCACCCGCCGTCCATCAAGTCTCTGAGGCTTGGGCCAATGCCCTACTTGATTTAACTTTGTAGCGCTGGGAGCCCCGAGAGGCGCAGGACTGTGTCCCAGGCCAGCCCCAGGTTTGCTGCTGCCTTGCCGAAGTTAGCCGGGTCCCGCCCCCAACCTGGGATCCTGTGCTGTCCCCCTGCTTCTCGCAGGGATCCGAAATACGGTGGACAACTGCCCAAGGGTGCCAAACTCAGACCAGAAGGACAGCGATGGTGATGGTGTAGGGGATGCCTGTGACAACTGCCCCCAGAAGAGCAACGCAGACCAGGTGAGCGCCGGAGGCACCCCAGCTGGGTCAGACCCCTGAGGTGAGCTCCAGACTAGTTAAGGAGACTGAAGCGTGGTCTAAGCATGGTTCCTTGGGGTCAGGAGGACCTTGGTTCTGGAACTCGGGATCGGTGGGAGGCTTCTGAATTCCTCTGCCTTGATTTCCGACTCATGCATCCACCTTCCCTAGAGTGATGTGGACCACGACTTTGTGGGAGACGCTTGCGACAGTGACCAAGACCAGTAAGGAGGCCATCTGGGGTGGGGGTGGGGACTGAGGGTGGGCGACCCCGACGCAGCCCTCTGGGAAATCTCACTGTCTCTCTGTCCCACCCACCAATTCTAGGGATGGGGATGGGCACCAGGACTCACGGGACAACTGCCCTACAGTACCAAATAGTGCCCAGCAGGATTCAGATCACGATGGCCAGGGTGACGCCTGCGACGAGGATGATGACAACGACGGGGTCCCTGACAGTCGGGACAACTGCCGCCTGGTGCCCAACCCAAATCAGGAAGATGTAGACCGTAAGGGCAGGGGGCAGGGCCTGTGGTGGGTTAGAGGCTGTTGTGGAGACCTGGGCGTGTATGGGAGGGGCTGGGACGTGGTATGGGCGGGACCTATGGCAGATGTGGGCGTGACTAGGCCCTGGGCGGGGCTGGCGCTGACTCCACCACGGGGGTCTCTCAGGGGACGGAGTGGGCGACGTGTGCCAGGGCGACTTCGACGCGGACAAAGTGGTGGACAAGATCGATGTGTGTCCGGAGAATGCCGAGGTCACCCTCACTGACTTCCGGGCCTTCCAGACGGTCGTGCTGGACCCCGAAGGCGACGCTCAGATAGATCCCAACTGGGTGGTGCTCAACCAGGTGGGGACAGGGCCCCGCGGAAGGTGGTGGGGTTGGGTCCTCAGCTGGGGGCGGGGGAACCGAGGACCCATGCGGCCGACCTGAGGCCCTTCTTCCTTTGACCCCATCAGGGTATGGAGATCGTGCAGACGATGAACAGCGACCCTGGCCTGGCTGTGGGTGAGACACGGAGAGGGGTCCAGGCCGTACAGCTAGCCAAATAGGGGGCGGGGCCAGGGGCGGGCCTGAAGTTAGGAAAGGCGGAGCCAGGTTGAGTCTGGGCTCTGGGGTCCAACAGTTCTGGACTCTGAAGGAGCGTGACCCAAGGCATGTCACAGGCCCAGGGATGTGGTCGTGGCTGGACTCGGGGGCGGGTATATGGGTGGGGATCTGGGCCTAGGGGCAAGTTGGACTCCAGAGGGGCGGGGCCGGGGGGAGGCAGGGCCCCAATGGGGAGAGCCCCACCGCTCCCTTCTCTTCCCCAGGTTACACGGCCTTCAATGGCGTGGACTTTGAAGGCACGTTCCACGTGAACACGGCCACGGATGACGACTACGCAGGCTTCATCTTTGGCTACCAGGACAGCTCCAGCTTTTATGTGGTTATGTGGAAGCAGATGGAACAGACGTACTGGCAGGCGAACCCTTTCCGTGCAGTGGCTGAACCCGGCATTCAGCTCAAGGTGTCCGCGGCCCTGCCTGACCTCCCTCAGTCCCTGAGCTCTCTAGGAGGCCCCAAATCCTCCCAAGGTCTCCCAAAGCCTTTACAGCCCCCTAGCGTCATCCTGTGGACCTTAGAGTCCTTTCAGCACCCCCTGGATTCCTACAGGCCCTCAAACACTCCCCTAGGGCCCCCAAACTTCCTTTGGGCCCCGAAACCTCACGGAGCCCTAAACTTCCCCTCGGGTTCCAAATCCTCCTGCAGAACCCCTAGACCCCAGTAAGTCACTGAAACCCTCCAGCAAATTCCCCAAATCCTACAGAGCCCAGTTTATCCCATGGACACCCAAAACTTTCTATGGGTCACTAAGTCATCTCGCAGACCCCTCCAAATCCTCTCAGACTCCAAACCTGTCCACGGACTCCCAAATCCTCGCGTGCGCTTCCAGACCATCCCTGCCCCCCCCCCATACCCGACCCGCAAATCTCCACGTGGCCCCCAAGAAGGCTTCCTTGCAGGCATCCCATCCAGGCACCCGAGAGCCTCCCACCACTGCCAAAACCTGTCCCACCAGGCAGGGTTCTGCAGGGCTCCGATAGCCTGGGCAGTCTCTGACTCTGTTGCCCCGTCCCTGGGCATGGCAGGCTGTGAAGTCCTCCACAGGCCCCGGGGAGCAGCTGCGGAATGCACTCTGGCACACGGGGGACACAGCGTCGCAGGTGCGGCTGCTGTGGAAGGACCCCCGCAACGTGGGTTGGAAGGACAAGACGTCCTACCGCTGGTTCCTGCAGCACCGGCCTCAAGTGGGCTACATCAGGTGGGGACCTCGCCCCTTGCCAGTGGACCAGAAGTCCCTTGCTCTGTCCTGGCTCCTGGAGGTTCAGGGGACCTCGGTACCCTTACCTGTAAAATGGGAATGATACGGGCAGGTAGAATTAACTGTGTCTGGCTCTGGGACATGACACTTCTCCTAGGACGCAGGACACAGCAGGTCCTCAGACGGTGGGGTCCTGCTTGTTTCTCAGTCCCCACTGCACTGCCAGGAAGTCCATCCTGTCACACAGGGAAGCTGAGGCTCAGGTCAGAAGCCCCACCTGCCCTGAGAGTGGCCCAGGCGGGGGGGGGGGGGGGACACACGGCCTCCACTCCCAGAGAGGAGGGGACTCGTCTTCCAGGGCAGACGCCAAGGCCTCAGAGGGGAGGGCCTAGCCCAGGGCCCCACCTCGCTGTCCCATCCTCCCCCCAGAGTGCGGTTCTACGAGGGCCCTGAGCTGGTGGCTGACAGCAACGTGGTCCTGGACACGACCATGAGGGGTGGCCGCCTGGGGGTCTTTTGCTTCTCCCAAGAGAACATCATCTGGGCCAATCTGCGTTACCGCTGCAATGGTGAGGGGAGAGCCCTGCTTGGGGGGCGGGGGTGGGAGTCCATCCTGCCCAACCTCACCCCCTCTCACTCGCTGGCCCTTTCTCCACAGACACCATCCCTGAGGACTACGAGACTCAGAGGCTGCTGCAGGCCTAGGGACGGGCGTGGGGACCCACTGCTGGAAGAAGGTCACCCCCAGGGCTGCCCTCAGCACGCCAAGCAGGGAGCTCAGTGCCCGGCTCCGAGGGGTGGCTGGACTGGGGGAGGGAAGGCTGAGGGGCTCAGAGAAGACAAAATAAAGTGTGTGCGGTGGAGTGGCTGGCTGTGGTCTCTGCTTCAGGGAGATCGTGGGGTGGGGCCAGGAAAGGCTGGGCCGGGGACCCCAGACCTGCTAATGACTACCCGTCCCCTTGCCCCGAGTGGCTGGGGACCAGCGGCCTGACTAGGAGTGTCCAACACTGACTGGGGAGGCCCCGGGCCTGCCACTGCATCCTACCCACTTGAGGTCACAGGGCTGGATCCCCACCACTGAGTGCCTGCCCCCAGGATCCTGGGGTCCTTCCCCTTCCAGGCAATAGGCCCAACTAGCTGGCTAGGGGTGGGGGTGAGGGGCTCACACCTGGGTGTCCACGTTCATGTGTGTGTGTGTGTGTGTGTGTGTGTGTGTGGCGGGGGGCCTGTGTGTGGCTCCCACTTGATATACCTACTGGCCCACGTTCCATCCCCAGTGTAGGGGAAGGGGCAGGAAAAAAGGAGAGGAGGCAGGGACGAAAACATTGGATTTTTATTATGTTTCATTACAAAGGATGCAAAGGTACAAAGACAAAAGCGTCCACGCCAGAGAGGATGGGCAGGGGCCGGCCGAGTGCGCCCTGAGCCGCCCGCCCCCACCCACCGTGGGCACCCAACCCACGGCCCACGGACATCCACAGCAGAGTGTACATGCTGGGGGCAGGGGCAGAGCCAGCCTGGGGACAGAGGGAAACAGGTGGAGCAGGGCTTGGACCGGCAGGTTTGCATATATCAGTGGTGCCGCCCAGCCCCTTGGGGGGCAGTTTCCTATGGGGGGGGGCACAGCGGGGCCAGTGGACCTTGGCTGCCAAAGCCCTCCCTCTCAGGGACTGGTGGCAAAGGCCACAGCTGTGTCCACTTGTCCCGAGTGGACAAGAGGTCAGAAGTGATGGGCTAGGATGGGCTGGGCATTGATTGGCCCCAGAGTCCAGAGCCCTGCGAGATGGGGGCAACACCACGCCCTGCATGTGCCACATGTCCCTGGCATCTTGGGACGGGGTGTTGAGGGCTGGCCAAGAGGGCAGGTGGAAAGAACTATTTGGAGCCAGCATCACTCTGATGTCCAGACCTTAGCCCCCACCCTGTCGGGGAGGACCCTGAGGCCCGAGACCCATGGGTCTGAGTCAGTGACAAGAGGGAAACTGAGGCCCAGGTCACGAGGGTCTTTTTCTCACCGCCGCCCCACCCCCACCCCCACGCCCCGCCAATGCCTTTGAAGAGTATCCCGGCGCCCAGGCCTGGGGATACAGGTTGCCCCATCTCCCTCTCCTGGGAGTGGCCACTTTGGAGAGAATGTGTCTGTGGCCAGTTGCCTGTGGCTAAGGGTTATGAAAGGGCACTGAGCCCCACCCAACCAGGGACCTTGGAGGCCAAAGGCCAAGAGAAACCAAGGAGAGTCAGCTCAGGCTGAGATGGCAGGGCAGGGCCTGATGGAGGAGTGTACCAGGAACCCCTAGTCACACACTATGAGGCCCCCAGAAGGTGGAGGCACAGGTTCCAAGGAGAACGGGAGCAGAAACAGACCTAGCTGCCCACTCACCCCGGGCAGGCCTCCAGCAGTGGGGGGAGGCACACAGTCCTCCCCACAGTTCTGCAAGCCAAGTGGGAAGGGCTCAGGGGGCCACAGCTCCCTCTCCTGGAGCATCACCTGCAGGGGTGATGGGTCAAGACCAGGGGCACCGGATACCCTTGACCTTGTGGCCCCCCTACCCTACCCCCACAATGAGAGCCCCTGTGGCCTCTACCTACAGGTCCATCAGAACCCAGTGAGGGTGGTGGGTGCAGGTGCTGCTTTGTCAGGACTGGGGGTGGGGAGTGGAGGGCTCCCCAATAACCGCCAGGCCTTACCACACCCAGACTGTACCTAGGAGTGGGGATGCTTTCTTTGGAAATGCAGAAAACCCAGAATCCAGATGGGGCTGGGAGTTTGGAAGGATGCTTGGTTATGAACCAGCTCAGGGTCGGCTGAGATGTGGAGGTCTGGGGAGGGGGCACGTTCCCATGTGTCCTCGGCTGCCCTGGGGGCCCCTCTAAGGATAGTCCCTCATGGGGGCTCATTGGGCCCAGGATGCTGGACGGTGGGGAAGGCAGTCTCTACTGCTTGAGCCCCACTCAGCCCCCCAAAGACCCGGCGCCTGCTCCCATCCTGACCGGGCCACAGCTAGCACCTGGCATACAGCTCAAAAACTGGACACCCACCGCTGGACACACGGATGGACACAGAGCCTCTCACCCTCCATGTGGGGGTCTCAGAGTGTTCGATGTCCGTTCTCATCTGCCCCACTATGACACACGGGCCTCACCACAGGGCCCACTTGGCTAGGCATCCTCCGGGGAGCTCAGCCACCCAAAGAACTCATGCCAAACACACAGACATCAGAACCCTCCTTTCCCAGCCCCCCAAAAGCCACAAGTAGACAAGAGCAGAAAGAGGCTGCAAAGGCCAGCCTGAGTGTCTCAGGACCCCTGTGCTCAGTGCACACCCTTGGGGCAGGCAGGTGGCTCAGAAGCCAGCAGGGAGGTCTGGGTGGAGGTGCTGCTGGGGAAAGGCCCCAAACACACACGGCTGCCCTCCCCTTAGGCCTTGCTAGTCCCAGGGAGTCCTATGGACAGCAATGGCAGGGGGGACTGGACCCACCACAATTAGGGCTCCTTCTCTGGCTTATCCCCCACAGGAGAGTGTAGACAGTTTTTGGATACTGTCAGCTGTGGCCCCTAAATTTTGCTAAAGGGTCAGCTTGCCCCCTGAGCTTTCCACTGAGGGTCTCAGGGCCTCTTGCCCCAAGGGGCCGCCCCACCCCACCCCCACCGCTTCCTGCCCAGAAGTGTGTCAGAAGGAAGCAGGGCATGTGAGGAGAATGGCAGGGGTGGGGGGAATGCGGGATGCCCCCGAAGAGTGCTGCCTGTTTTCTCCCTGGTAAGGACATAGCGGGGAAGGAGGTTGGCATGGGTACCTGTGACAGGGAACACGATCCCGACAAGACCCCTTCTCCTCCCCCACATCAGCCCTGGACACTGCGTGTGGGGGGTGACTTTGATGGGTGGTGGCATAAACCCTCTTCTCTGAAGGACACAGAGAGGGGCTGATCCCGGGCTCTACTTTGGCCCACAAGCCTCTGTGGGGGTAATAAACTCATTGCCCTGGGGGCTTGGAGGACAGAGGGTAAACTGAGGCAGGTGGGAACACACTGTTCGGTTTGTGTTCCTGGGGCAGAAATTCGCACAGCTGTAGGGGACTGAAATCAGGAGCACTCGGGGGGCAGCAGTGGGGGGACAGACAGGCCTAGCCTCTGACTTCATGTGGGCTGAGCATCCAGGCCTGTCCAGAACGAGCGAGCGAGGACACAGGCGGCGGGGTCTATATACAATATTCAGGGGCCCCGGCCCACCCCTCACGGCGCAGCTCGCCTGAAATCACAGTATTTTCACATCACAAGTTAAAGGGCTGGTTCCCTTAGGCTGTCCTGTTTCAGGAAGTCTTGGCAATTCAAGAATATTTAGTAGAGAAGCAATATTTAAGAAATAAACAAAATCCCCTGTTGCAGACCTCAGGAGGCCTGCCCAGGCCCAGGCAGGGGTATGAACCCTTTGAGGACACAGGGATGCCTGGCCACTGGCTCCTGGCTGGGACCCCCTCCCTGGGAAAACTGCACCTATGCCCCTCATGAGCCGAAGTGGCCATGTAAATACAATGTCACCTGTGCCCCTGGCCAAGAGGATGCTGGAAACAGGCTGCAGGGGTGGACACCCTCCCTCTCCTGCCCATCTGCACTGAGAACTGGGTGCCGGGCAGACAGGAAATACGGGCTGACGAGGCTCCCACATGGGGTCCACGATGCCTTGTTTGAAAATTGCATCCAGGAAGGTTTATAATTTTATTAAGGCCATTTTTTAAAAAGTTCTACATACAAGTCTAATGGTAATCAAACTCTTCTATGTACATGTAGTTTTCTTAAAAAAAAAAAAAAAAAAAAAAAAAAAAGTCTCACTCTTTGCTCCCAGCCCCTACCTCAGTAAGAGGCTGGGCCCTTGACCTGGACGGACTAACCCCGGACTAACCCCGTGTCCCTTAGCCCAGACGAGGGTATCAGGGGCCAAATGACTGAGGAGGGGGCCTTCTTACACCTGTGGCAGCCCAGTCACTTGGCCACGTGCTAACAGCCCGGCCCAGGAACAAGAGAGATGGATGTCATTAGATCAAATCTGGCTCCCACGGACAGAGGCGAGGGCTCTTGAGACCCAGAGGCAGTGGCTGCGACGCCACAGAGAAGAATCACACCGGGCAGAAGGTGCGGGCCCGGCCTGCAGGCCAAGGAGCCAGCAAGAGCTCAGGATGCGGCTTCGGAGGGACTGCAACAGAAGTTCCTATTTCAAAGCAGCTGACGGGAAACAAAGACAGCCCCGTCACCCCTCCTGGGGCCTGGAGGGTACAGGGACAGCCCCCGGCACGGTGGCCGAGCCCTGATGGTCACCACGGCCTCCGGAGGCACTTCAAGAGGCACCTGGAAACCTCCCGCTACGACAACACTGCTCTTTGCCCCCCGAATCCAGCCCTGCCGGGAGGAACCATGAAAGGGATAGCTGAAGGGGACGAATGTCAGCTGGCTCTCGGGGTGGGGGGCAAGAGGACAGCCTCATCTTGGGGATGTCAGGACAGAGGGGCTGCAGTTGCCACCAGTCTCGGGGTCTGGGACTAGTCCTCCCTGAAGACCAGCGGGCACCTTGAGGATGGCCAGGCAGAGCTGGGTCTCGGAGAGACCCTTAATAAAAGCCGTGGCTCCCTCCTGGAATTCTGCCTCTCACGCGGCTGGAGCGGAGGCACCTCTAGCCACCTCAAGCTTCTGCCAGAGAGCCTACGAGGCCCAATCCGCCCTCACTCAGCCCTTCCGTTTTGAGATAATGTGGGCCTTAGCTAAAACGGCCAGAGACACAGCTCAGATCCGGGCAGGCAGCAGACTGCTTCCAGTTAGCTTAAAAAATATATAACATGGGATTTCTGGAATAAAAACATGCTCTCAGGCAAGTATTGGATCAAAAGAGTCAGCTACTTGTCTACAACCAAAGTGTAAATACAAACCAAAAGAAACAAACAAACAATAACACAACAAAAATGCCCTGGCCGCCCCCTCCCCACCCCATTCTTTAAATAACAGTGACAGTGACCAAGGTACAGGGAAGAAAAGATGAAAACAGGTTGAGAGATGAAAACAACCCCCAGAAACAACCCCTGCCTCCACATGCATCCCCTGGAAGGCCCTTTCGTCCTGGCCGGGGGCTTCACTTTCAGGGCAAAGGCGGCCACAGAGGGACCTGGCTGGGGGTGGGCAAAGCGGGAGCAAGGGCCCCAGGAAGATTTAGCTGCTTTGCATGCTCTGTTCACACCTTTTATATTCTACCTCCATGGGATGGATTCTAGCATTCTCTGAATGTGCTCAGAAATATAAAAGACAGCAGTCAAAATAGTGTTTATTTCGCTTTGTGTCTGCCCCTCTCTCTGGTGCCTTCTCCCCTTGGCAGGGTGGGGCTGGCTCTCTACCTAACCTCGGGCTGGGGGTGGCGGGCAGGTCGGGGGACCAGGAACGAAGGAAGGCAGTGAGAGCTGGACAACAGTCGGAAAATGCACCTCAGCCCACCGCCGCCGTGGACCACAGCGCCCCCTCCAGGCTGGCGGCCCTCCCCAACACGCTTTCCGCATTTTACAGGGGGACGGCTCATGGCCCAGGGTGGGGGGCGAGAGAGCACGCGCAGGGAGGCTCCGCGGGGGTGACACGCGGCCTCCCAAGGGAGGTGGACAGCTGGGGGGCGGGCGGGTGGGCAGGGGGCGCTTGGCGGCATTGCAAGCTCAGAATCACAAGCTCGGCCGTTTGCGAAGGACGGAGCGCGGCCGTCCCTGGGCTCAGGGAGACGCCGTCGGGACCACTGACCGGCGGGGTGATGGAGCCGGGGGCTGGGCGGCGATGTGCCGGGTGTGCAGCTCACAGACGGTCCATCCGGAAGGTGTCCTCGGTGGCCGGGTCGGCCAGGACCATGTCGGGGTCGTTGAGCATGTGCAGTCCATCCAGGGTCAGGGGGTCAATCTTGAGTTCGTCCAGGGGGAACTGGTTGTCCGAGTCGAAGCTGACATCACCGACCCCGGCCAGTGTGCTGGTCAGTTCTTTAGAGAGGCTGGGAGGGGACTCTCCCGTCACTGGAGCCGGGGGTGGAGGGGGAACACAGGACAAACAAGTCTCAGCGTGGCTCTGGCTCTCTGACCCCACGTCCTGTGCCTCCGTGGCCCCTGTCAATGCTCAGGGAAGAGGGGCTTGGGCCACACCAGGGGTGCTTACGTGGGGGGTTGCCCTCTAGGGGACACTGGCAACGTCTAGGGACATTTTTACTTGTCATGACTAGAGAAGAGGGAATGCTACTGGCATCAGGTGGGTGGAGACCAGGGATGCTGCTCAGCACAGGATGGTCCCACCACCCCAGGGAAAGATCTAGCCCCTCGTTATCAGCAGTGCCAAGGCTGGGAAGCCCTGAGCTAAGAGCCAGGTCAAATGTTTAGTGTGACCTGGCAGGAGCAGGGGCCTTTCCTGCTCTGCCAGGAGGTCTCCTCCACGTACGCCACAGAGAAGCAAACCGGGGTGTGTGTGCAACGTGTGCATCAGGGACCCTCCCTGTGGGTTGGGGGGATGTCTGAGTTCTCCCCAGAGAGACCCGGATTCAAACCTAGGCTCTCTCCTCTACTTGCAATGAGACCTTAGGCCTTAGTTTCCCAGTCTGAGACAGGGGTATAAAAGTCCTTCTGGGCTGTTGTGGCCATCACAGGAGCCTGATCCTTCTTTCGAGTCTGAAGCTTCCACCCCCAGAGCATCTCCTGCAGACCACTGCTCACAACCCTGGGGTAGGGAGGAAGCACTAGGCCTCTAGGGGTCCTGGCCACGGACTTCTCCGTCCTGGAGATGTCAGTGGAACCACCAGGGGGTGTCACCCTCAATCCTGAGACAGTCCTGGCTTATAAGGAAATTGCTTCTTTCTTCAATAAAACCCACAATCTACAGGGTGGAGCAGAGGCAGCAAAGGGTCTGGGTTCTATGCCACGTGGAGCAGGGACTTACTCACGTGTGCTATGCATGTCCCTAGGAGCCTGGGCGCTGTGCTCGTTGGGATGCTCATTGCCGTGTGGCCTGCCGCATGTATGTTGGCTGCATGTGACAAGCCCTGCCGTGCAGGGCCCACCCCCTAGTCACCTGCAATCCCACTATTCTCAGCTAATGGGGTTCAGGGACCTGGGGAGCAGATGCGGGGCCGGGTGAGTGACTGGCTCTGTCCTGTTCTTGCTCTGAGCATGGGACACTGGAAGCCTGGTTCAGGGTCCGGCGTGTGTCCCCCTGGCCTGTCCCACAACCCGGCAACGAGTCAAAGTTGGTGGGGTCTGGCCTCCTCTGGCCCAGTCCTGTCACGACTCATCGTGCAGGGCGGGGGCGCCGTCTCTCCCGGGGATGAGGCCTCTCGCAGCTGCCGGGTCCCCCACTCTGCCCAAGACCCCCCGCCCGGGATGCCACACACGTGGCCTCACCTGTGAGGATGATGTTGGGGATGCTGCTATGGCTGGGGTAGCCAAGCTGCTGTGTGTCTGGCAGGCTCCCGTGGCTGCCCGTGAGGCCCATCATGGCCGCCTGCGAGTAGTTGAGCGTCGAGCCCGGGCTGTACAGGCTGCTGGAGCTGATGGCGTTCTCCATCATGTTGAACTGCTCCAGCTGCCAGGGGAAGCACACAGGCGTGAGGCCGGCCCTGCTGAGCCCCTGGCTATTGCCGGCTGGCCTGCCCTGTGGCAGCCGGGACCACCTCCTCTGCAAGACGCCCAGCACCCACGCTCAGACACTCGGGGCTGCTGAGCATGAGATTCTATGCCCAGGGTCTCCCCCTCCGCCCTCTCTGAACCTGCCGAGGCCTGCCTGCACACGGCCCCCTCAGGGCTCACTGGATGGATGGATGGATGGAAGGAAGGAGGGACGGGTGCGTGACCTGCTCCAGGAAGCGGCCAACCCTTCTCATGCCCACACGCCCCAGACCCTGGCCTCCACGCGGAGCCAGCTCTACCTCCCGGCAAACCCACATGCACGGCCCACGCTGAGGCACCGATGCTACAGCCACTGCCTGTCCCTGCCAGTGTTCACCGCCCACCCTTCCTCCCCCTCTGCTGTTGGCCTCATTCTGTGGGCCAGGCACAGATGCCTGGGGAGGCAAAGCCAAGCCACCCCTTCCAAGGCCTGGAGACAGGAGGGAGCCTTAAGAGCGAAGCTCACGCCCGAGGGGCGGGCGGGGTCCGGGTAAGCGTCCGGGTAAGCTGTGGGCGCTGTGACCCGGGCACCCGCTCACCTGGTGGGACAGAGCATTGGCCTGCCTGGCCGCCATCTGCTGCTCATAGTACGAGTCCCCAAACACGCTGCCCAAGGTGGAGGAGTGCTGCAGACAGAAGAGAGGCCTGCTGTCATCACGGTCCCCAAGACCAGGTCGGGGGCTTGCTGGGGCTCAGGCTGGTTGTGCCCACAGGGAGGCCCCTGGAACTTCCTGGAGGATGCTCAGGATAAAGAAGGCTGAGCATCTACCTTAGGCCTCTTGGGAAAGCCCACAACTTCCAGGATGGAGGGGTGCCTGGCTCACTCTGAGCAGAGTGCTCCCCAATCTCAGGATGTTTCTTTCCGCCACCTGCTCCTGGGGGGCCTCAGTACCCCAATAGCCCCCAAAGAGCCATCCCCCATCTCCTCTACTTGAACCCAGGAATGGGTGACCTGGTTTCCATCAGATGGAAGACAGGGGGGCCACAGGGATTGGGAACCCCGCCTGAAGGGTTCCAGAGTAAAATATGTGACCGGGGCCAAGGCAGTAGGTGCTCTGAATTTCAGGATGAGAAGCGTACTTGGCGAACCTTGTCAGGCCCCCAGGGAGACATGGGACATGGTAGCAGGCCATACATGTGGACAGGACAGGCGCACAGAGCCAGATGCTGGCCAAGCGAACATGAGACAGGCACACAGAAAGCCCCGTCTACCTATCTGTCCATGGCTGCCTGCCTGGGGGACCCGAGGACCCATGGGTGGGCAGGCAGCCCAACTCCCATTCTTCCACGGCTAGCCAGGAGACAGGTCTGCTCCCAGCAGAAGAGCAGGGGACTGGGGACCCTCATAGGCAGAAGAGATACCAGAAACAAGAGCTTGGAGCCCCTGCTTATTCCTATGATGCCAGAGAGAGAGAGCAGGATGGAGCCCGGTGGGACATGGATGGGAGGAGGGACAGCCAGTGCATCGTGGCCAGACCTCACATGAGGCACCAGGCCGCAGGAAACAGATCCCCAGCCCGGACACAAGTCTGTTTCCTCATTGGTCAGTGGGCTGAGAGCAGAAAGAAAAACGGCCAATGTGGCAAAAATGCCACCTTTGCCCTAAATATAGCCAGCTTCAGGTTTGGAAAAGGGGGCTGCAAGGTCGTGGATGGTTTCCCCATAGAAGAAGCAGCAGGTCTGTTCTGGGGTACCTGTTTCCAGCCCCGTGGCTTTGGACCCAAAGAGGCCCAACACAAGCAGGGGACCCAGGCTAAGGTTTAGTTTGTGAGGCTGCCATCAGAGTTTGCCAGAAAGGTCTGCTCAGGATGGAAGGGAGGAGCACAGCACACAGTACCAAAGGCCAGCTGCCTAAGGCCCGAGGTGCAGCCAGACAGACACAATGTCCACTCGAGGCCGGGGAGGTGAGGGGAGGCCCCGGCCCACGGGGCCACTGAGTGCAACCTAGGGATCCAGGTGCAGCATGAAGCCATGCCTGGCGCCGCCCACCCAGCATGGTCTGCCCCCTAGTGGGCCTCTTGGCCATGTCAGGCCCATGTCTGGCTCGGTCCAGGTGACGTGACAGCCCTGACCTCACAGCCACTTGAGCGGCCCACCTCCCTTGCCAGCACCCAGCGGATGGATGGACAGACCAACACACAGACACGGGCTTCACAAGACGGCAACACGCTTTCTGCCGAGGATGGACCAACCCGCCTTGGTCTAGGCAAATCTCTACTGAGAAATCTGCTCCACCCCCGAATTCCTCTCCTGCCTCCTGTACAAAAAGAGACATTATTCAAGGACCAGCCTCAGGAATAGGCCCCACTCACCATTTCCCCCTGCCTGGACCAGCTTCTCCCCTCCCTCGCATCCCATGACGCCACGTGACCAGACTAGACACTTCTCGGGAGCCACCAGGGCTCAGAACCGGTGTCGATGTATCCAGAGCCCACAGATACCAAACTGACCTCTGGCCTGCCCTGAGCTCACTGGTGCCCTCCCCACCTGCCTACGGAGCAGGAAGCTGCACACAGATGGTCCCAGCAGGACCCAGGCCACTGTTGGGTGGTGGAGGAAGGATCCTAGGAGAGCTCCTCCTACAGCAGATGGAACCATGAGAACAGCCTTTCCTGAACAGGACACCTGCCATCTCAACACACAGGGGCCCATGTGGGCGTACTTCTGAGAGCTGGGGAAATGGGGACAGCGGGCCACACGTCCCCCGGACCAGGGAACTCAACACTGTTCTTGTATGGTCCTGCCTGGTGAGACGGCTCTTCTCCTTCTTTAGGAGGGGAGGAAAATCCTTTCTCTTTTGTGCCCTGGACCAAAAATGAGGCTTCAGGGCCTCGGGCACTGCTAAGAGGCTCCTAGGAGCTTCTCAGCTTGGTGACATTTTGGGGACGGCGTGGTGGGGTCCTAAGGAGGCTCTACAGCCTGGAAATTTCGGGCCCTGATGTCAGCTCTGTGGGCACCTCTTCTCTGGTGCAATGTTGCAGACAGAATTTGGTTATAAGCTGAGAGTTGTGCTAAGGGGACTCCTGAGGAACCCAGATGGGGGTATGTTGCATGTATGTGTGTCACAGGTTGGGGTCCAACCGCATTGGGAAAAAACCCAAATCTGATGGATGTGGTCGAGTCCTGCCTGTTGCCTGGGGCAAGCCGCAGTCTCCTCATCTGTGAGATGGGGACATGGACCCCACTCAGAGAAGCTTCCTGTGAGGACACACCCTTCTGTGAGGCAGAGGGAGAAGAGTCTGAGGAGTCAGAGCCCCAGTCACAGGCCAGCCACCGCCTCAGCTGTGCCCCAGAGCAGGTGGAGCCCTCCTCCACTCTGGGGAGCCTCGGGCGGGCAGGGCCCGCGTGGGATGTGTGCACAGGCTGTGGGACCCCGGGGTGACCCTGGCAAGAAGCCTGGGGTGTGGCCAACACCAAGGTCACGAAGGCAGGCGAGGAGCCCACCGCCTCCAGCTCGGCTCCGCACCGGCCACAAAGACACGGCGGGGAACGTGGCAGCTCCTGAGCCGGGCCTGGTGGGGCGGCGCCTTCTCCTCCCCGCCCCAGCGGAGTGGACAAGATGGGATGGAGCGAGGCACAGATGGTAGGGGACGCGGGGGGGGAGGGGGGCGCGAAGCAACGCTGGGGCGCGGGGTGCCGGGAGGGGGGAGGCGGTGTCCCCTTACTTGCGGGGAGCTCCCGGGGGAGAAGCCTTGATTGGAGACAGGTGAGGTGGGAGACTGGTTAGCCGGGGAGCCGGCACTAGTGCGGTACTGCTGCAGAGCCGGCGCCTGCGACGACAGACAGGTCAGGACGCGCGAGGGGCCCCGGGCCTGGCTTCCTGGGACTGGCCGTTCCCCGCCGAGCATCCCCCCGAAGACCCCCCGCCCAGCGGGTGAGCACGGTACCAGGAGCACCTGCAAGTGGTGCGGGTCCCTGAGCCCTGTCGGAGCCTGGGGCCTTTCGGGCACATGTCTCCAAACCCAGCTCCCGGAGGCTGTGGGGGGGGGGGGGGGGGGGGGGGGGGCGTGGTCAGAGAACCCAGCTTCACGGAATCGCGCCGGAGGACCGTGGCGGGGGGGGGGGGGCGGAGGGGGTCCACCTTAGCTTGGCAGGCTTCAGAGCACCCACACGAACACACACCCGCACCCACATACACACGTGTGCACACAGCCATACCTGTGTACACACAGACACACCCACACGCACGTGGGCAACACAAGGCCCAGGGCCGGGCAGGCAGCCGCCGCCTTCTGCTGCCGACTCTGGGCAACAGCACATCCTGCCCACCTCGAGGGGTGGTGGGACCGACAAACAAGGCCATGCGGGGCACACCGCAAGACGTCCGGTACCCGGCAGTCACTACACCGGCACCGCTTGGGACGAGCCTGATGCATTTGCTGTCCAGAGACCTCCCAGGGGCGGCCACCTCCTCACCTGAAGGATAGAGGGCCTTAGCTTCTCACCAGGGGCAGGACGGGCTGGGGCAGGACCTGGATTTAGCCCCTGCTCTGGTCCCAGTCCACCCAGGACCTGCTGTGTGCCTCTGGGCAAGCTCCCTGACTTCTCTGGGCCTGTTGTTCACTGAGGCCCGGCTGACCAGCCCAGGGCCCCATAAACGCTCGGTCTCCTCCATTTCCTCAGTGGCCTGTTCTGAGTAGTCTGGAATAGGGGTTGAGCCTGGGAGGGGCACCGGGGTACAATAGGCAAGGTTATCAG
Source organism: Prionailurus viverrinus (assembly GCF_022837055.1). Classification (NCBI taxonomy): domain Eukaryota; kingdom Metazoa; phylum Chordata; class Mammalia; order Carnivora; family Felidae; genus Prionailurus; species Prionailurus viverrinus. Next base: position 13,308,260 of record NC_062562.1, on the reverse strand, counting down.
TGTGGGAGGCGCCAGCACGGTCACTCGGCAATGACCGGTTCGGGCCTTCTCAGAGTTGGAAAGAGGAAACTGTCCAGAGGGATGTTCTCCTTGCTCATTGGAGGCTGCACGAACTCAAGAAAGAGGCAACCAGAGCCCTTGCCCCCAAGGGGCACAAGGCAACAGAGAGCCCTGGGGGTGGAGGGGTAACATCTGTGCACCTGGCCCAGACATCCCTGCCTCCGTTGTCTGCCCAGCTCAAAAGTGAGGCATCACCGCTGGAGGGCGTCAGGGAATGAGGTACTCCAAGCAGGCTCTGCCATCAGAGCTGCCCCCACACCAGCCATGTTTCTGACAAAGAAAAGGCTTGTGCGCATTCTTGTCCGGGGGACCCCTGGGGTTTGCCCTCTGAGGGGTCAGAGCAGCTTGGAAACAGGTCTCTCTTCACCTACCCCACCCAGCTCAGGGGGCCTAGTCTCTGCAGAGCACATCATGTTTTGATGACACTTATCTTGGGGTTGGCAGCCAAGGGCTGAGTGGAGAGGGCTTGCTGTACCCTAAACGTAGTCCCCATTGCTCTAAATATAGTCAAAGATAGCCGAGACCACTCCCTTCCCACCAGGGCAACCAAGGTGAAAGTCTGAACACTCGAGAAGGTTTGGGGGTGCAGAGGTCAAAATCAAGCACCCATTATCCTGAGCCCAGGTCCAGGCAAAGGGTCCCATGGTCTGAGCTGTAGGACCCCAGGCCCCAAGCAGGGAGTCCCATGGTCTAAGTTGCACGTCTCTGGCCCAGGGCACTGTGCTGCATGAACCACAGGGCTGGATTCATCCCTTCTCCTCCAAGTTCAACTCTGTCCTCCTAAGTCCCAGCAGTCTGTTCCCCAGGCCCTGAGAGTTCTGTGTCCTCCCTGCCTCCAAGGGAGCCGTTTTTGGATGGGAAGGGTTGAGTACTGGGCATCAAAGGGTATGGGAGAGGCTTTGCAGTCAGACACAGTATAGTCCATCTTGAGTGAAGTTTGGGACAAATGATCCCTGCTTGTGTCTCAGCTTCCCCATCAGTACAAGGGATGACAACCTTGGCCCGGCAGTGCTTGCTTCAGCCCTGACCCCTGGCCAAGCTGGTCTTGAAGGGGAGCCTTGAGGAGGCTTCAGCCAGACACACCTGAGTCTTTGGGTCTTGGGAGCCCAATGAGGGTCTCCCACAGCCCCTGGGATCCATGAGCCACCCCCCCACCCCCCCCCCAGCCAGGCCCCATACGACCCCATCTTAGGCTTACCGAGGTGATGTCGATCCCCATTGGCGGCTGGCCCGGGTTCTCTGGGGGGGACTGGGGGAGAGAGGACGGTACCGTGACCGCGAGCGGGGGCAGCTGGGGCCCCCGCGTCAGGCTGGCGCTTGGCATCAGGGGGCCGCCTGGGGGGAGGCCGACGGGCACCTGTGGGGGTGGCGGGGGCGGCTGCTGCTGGGACGCAGGTGGTGGTGGTGGAGGGGGCTGTGGCTGTGGCGGTGGTGGCTGCTGGGAGCCCGCCTGGGTGAAGAAGGCGTAGGGCAGCTGCTGCTCCAGAGACAGGGCATCCATGGCCACAGCCTGGGGGAAGAGGAGGGCGTCACGTGGGAGGCCACTGGGCAGAAGAGGCCAGACTATGAGTACCTGGTCCCCAGGGGGGCCCCATGGCCTGGCATGCTCAGCAAAGATGTTATGGATAAACAAAGAGACATCCAGACCTTGGACCCCCTAGAGAGGACAGGCCTTTCCCAGGGCCACAGAGGGTTAGGCTGCACCTGGACAGGACCTGGGCTTCTAATCCAGCTGTTTGTGCCCTGCACCCAAGGAGCCTTTCCTTTGCCACACGCCGAGAGGCGGGCACTACCTTCCATACCCGCTCAGGCTCAGGGCTCCACGCTCTGGCAACCCGGCAGGCAGCCTGTGCCTAGACCACTCTGGGTGATGGAGATGGTGGTGTGGCCACTCAGTAATGATCAGCTCAGGCCTTCTTGGAGTGGAAAGAGAAATTTTTCCTGGTTAGAGGGAAGTTTTCAACATTTGTGAGTCTATATGGACAGTTCCTGGGGCAGGCTGGGGCTCCTGCCCTCTCAGGGAGGTTGGATGTGACCAGGAGCTACAGGATATAACACAGAACAGAAGGCCCAGCCTCTAATAAGTGGCGGTTACATGAACAAAAAACAGTTTCCAGAAAAGGCATGCAGGTCTAAGGGAGAAGGCACAGGGGTCACAGATCGAGAGACTGAAGACACATTGCCAGAAGCTACCCATGGCTCTGTCTGGATCCTGATCTGAACAAGCAGGCGGGAGACACAGAGGGCAACGGGCTGAGGCCAGGCAGTGGAAGGTATGCCTATCAGTTGTGTTATAGGTAGATAGTGCCATTGAGGTTATGTTAAAAAACAGACAACAAAAATATTACCTATTAGGGATTTAAAAAAAAACAGGCAAAACGGACAAATTCCTGGAAACACACAAACTACCAAAGCTGATCCAAGAAGAAATAGAAAATCTGAATAGACCTATATAGCAAGAAAGGAGATTGAATCAGTCATCAAAAACCTCCCAATGGAAAATATGTGGAAATCACATACCCAATAAAGGGTTAGTATCCAGAATATATAAAGAACTTACAAAATTCAACACCCCAAAACCAAACAATCCAATTAAAAAATGGGCAGAAGACATGCATAGACAGTTTTCCAAAGACATACAGATGGAAAAGAGACACATGAAAAGATGCCCAACATCACTCATCATCAGCGAAATGCAAAGATCTATCACCTCGCACCTGTCAGAATGGCTAAAATTAACCACACGAGAAACAACAAGTGTTGGCAAGGATGTAGAGAAAGGGGAATCCTCCTGCACTGATGACAGAAATGAAAACTGGTGCAGCCACTGTAGAGAGCAATATGGAGTTTCCTCAAAAAGTTAAAAATAGAACTAACTACCCTACAATCCAGCAATCCCACTACTAGGTATTTAGCCAAAGAATACACAAATACTAATTCAAAGGGATGCATGCACCCCAGTGTTTACAGCAGCATTATTTACAATAGCCAAATTATGGAAGTGGCCCAAGTATCCATTGATTGATAAATGGATAAAGAAGATGTGGGGGCTCCTCGGTGTCTCAGTGGGTTAAGCATCTGACTCCTGATTTTGGCTCAGGTCATGATCTCACAGTTTGTGGGCTTATGCCCCAAGTCAAGCTCCAGGCTGACAGTGTGGAGCCTGCTTGGGATTCTCTCTCTCTAGAGTCTCTCTCTCTCAAAATAAATTTAAAAACTTAAAAAAAAAAAAAAAAGGAATACTATTCAGTCATAAAAAAGAATGAAATCTTGGGGCACCTGGGTGGCTCAGCTGGATGAGTGGCCAACTCTTAATTTCGACTCAGGTCATGATCCCAGGGTCACAGGATTGAGCCCTGTGATGCTTAGCATGGAGCCTGCTTGGGATTCTCTCCCCCACCCCCAACCCCCGCTCAAGCATCTCTCTCTCTCTCTCAAAAAATGAAATATAAATAAATAAGTAAAAATAAATTTAAAGAAAGAATGAGATCTTGCCATCTGCAATGACACGGATGGAACTAGAGAGTATCACGCTAAGTGAAATAAGTCAGAGAAAGACAAATACCATTTGATTTCACTCATACGTGGGATTTAAGAAACAAAACAAACGAGCAAAGGAAAAAAAGAAGAGAGAGAGAAACCAAGAAACCAAGTGTTAGCCACAGAGAACACACTGATGGTTGCCAGAGGGAAGGCAGATGGGGGGACGGGGGAAATAGGTGATGGGGATGAAGACGTGCACTTGTGATGAGCAGCGGGTGATGTATGGAATGCTGGATCACTGTATCATACACCTCAAACTAATATTACACTGTACGTTACCTACCTGGAATTTAAGTTAAAACTTAAAAAAAAAAAAACCCTTGGGGCGCCTGAGTGGCGCAGTCGGTTAAGCGTCCGACTTCAGCCAGGTCACAATCTCACGGTCCGTGAGTTCGAGCCCCGCGTCGGGCTCTGGGCTGATGGCTCAGAGCCTGGAGCCTGTTTCCGATTCTGTGTCTCCCTCTCTCTCTGCCCCTCCCCCGTTCATGCTCTGTCTCTCTCTGTCCCAAAAAATAAATAAACGTTGAAAAAAAAATTAAAAAAATTAAAAATAAAAAAAAAACCCTCAAATTTCCCAACAAGGATAGGCTAAGACCCAGGGGCTTTGCTGGTGAATTCTACCAAATATTTAAAGAATCCGCACCAGTGTTTCTCAAATGCTTCCAAAGAAACAAAAGAGGAGGGAATGCTTCCTAATTTAGGGCCATAAAGGCCCTAAATTGACTAAGTAAAAAAGAAAAGAATCAAATTACTGAAACCAGAAACAAAAGTGGGAACATTACGACCAACTTCAAAGAACAGAATTAGGGGGCGCCTGGGTGGCGCAGTCGGTTGAGCGTCCGACTTCAGCCAGGTCACGATCTCGCGGTCCATGAGTTCGAGCCCCGCATCGGGCTCTGGGCTGATGGCTCAGAGCCTGGAGCCTGTTTCTGATTCTGTGTCTCCCTCTCTCTCTGCCCCTCCCCCGTTCATGCTCTGTCTTTCTGTCCCCCAAAAAATAAATAAACGTTGAAAAAAAAAATTTTAAAAGAACAGAATTAGGAGTGCTATGAATGATCATATGACAGCACACTGTACAATCTAGATGAAAGAGACCAATTCCTAGACACATATGAGCTACCAAAAAAAGCAGAGGAAACAAAATTATGGTAAACTGAAAAAATAAAAAACCTCTCTAAACATCTCATTTTGGAGAAATTCAACTAGATCCTCAAGAAGGGAAAGTGACATAAAGAAGGACACCCAGTCACACAAATCTGCCCATGACAGCTACAAGAGACTCCAGGCCAGTACTTAATACGTTTTCATGCGCTTGAAATTTTGACAAATAGCCAGAAATGTTGGGAACGTTTGTCTTCAAGGTTCTATAGGCCCCTGGAAGGAGAGGGAGGCTTCCCTGAGGGGCAGAGCAGGCCACGCCTCCCCGCCCCACCCCACCACGCCCTCACACCTGAGTGATGGGTGACAGCTGGGAAAGGGTGGGCGACACCTGCTGGGCCTGCTGTCTCCTTGCCTCTGTGTTCAGGGACAACGGGCTGACGCCAGCTGGACGGTGCTGTGGTGAGGAGCCTGGCGTGCTCATTCCTGAAAGGGAGGACAGGAGAGAAGGGTGGGCATGACTCTGGCCTCCAGAGGGCTGCTCACACACCTTGGTCACTGCTGGGAGCAGCCCAGGCACTCAGACAGAATCCATTGTGTCCTAATCACCAAACCCAGGGTGCTCCCCTCCAAGGCCCCGATACCTGTGTAGACTCTGTTCTCTTTCCTGCTCCATCCCCATGCTGGCTAGCACTATCCCACTGATCCTGCCATCCCTCCCAGGGACGTGTCCCACAGGCCCTGCCAATCAGCACTTCCCTGCCTCTGCACCACCACATGATTGGCCCCCAGATGGACATGTGACCAGACTGGCCCAATGAGAGACTGCCCTGGGACTTCTGATGGAACGCCAAGAAGGGAGGTCTGGAGCTGTGTGAGGAGAGCACCATATGGCCGCAAAGGGAAGAGCCAGCTGGAGAATCAGGGGCTGAGGAGAGGCAGCACCTGAGCTCTAGATCCAGCCACAGTGGTGCTTCCTGGTTTTGGGAGATGATTGGTGCCCCTTTTTTTGCCTAAACTGGCTTGGGTTTTGGTTAGCTTCCAGCAAGCTGGTCCTGCCCAGATGCTTCAGTTTCGCCTACAGCTTCATGCTCTCAAAATTGTACCACCCTGTAACGAACTATTCCTTCAGCCAGATCTCCTTTCAGCCCCAGACCTGTGCATCTGGCAGCCCCTCCCCCATCTCATGTCCACAACCTTCTCCTCTCACCTCATGTGCTCTCCGTGCTGGACCATCAGCCCTGCTGGGCTGCCCAACCTAGAAACTCAGTTACTCTCTCTCTACTTCCAACACCCTTGCTCCCGATCGAGCTCCTGTCAGGAGGGCTCCGTGTTGCCCCTTCCGTCACCCTGGCCCCCTCCCCCTGGAATCCCATCCCTGGACGTGCCTGTTGTGAAGGAGCTGAGTGAGGTCAAGTTCAGTATGGAAGCAGTTGGGGCCTGCTGGGTTATCCTGGGGCATGGTGCCAGGGAGAGGCCTCCTGATGCTTGTGGGAGCCCTGGGGGATTGGCTTGATCTCCCAGTCGGTCTCCTTGTCCTTGAGATGGAAACGATAACAGCCACCCTCAAGAGTTCACTGTGAGGCCCTAATGAGGTTGGGAGCAGGCTCTCAAGACAGTCTGCCCTGCAGTCAAGGCCGGTGGTGTAGAAGCCTGACTCACCTGGGGTAGCTGGCCCCATTCTGCCGAGGGCCGTCAGATTAACCTTGTTCCAGCAGGTGAGATGGCAGGTTCACACGCCAGTGTGAATGCGCCCAGCACACACTGAGGGGAGATGACGGGCGGCCTTCTCTCCGCCCAGGGCGGCTGCGCACTGGCTGTGTCATCTGTGCGAGGCAAGCCTGGTCACGCCTGCACTTCCCCTCAGTCGCCCTGGCAGCTCCACTTAGCCGTGCACTGCAGGAGGGCCTGGCAGAGTGCTCCCAAGGCAGAGCCCCGGGTTCCAAGTTATACACAGAACTTGGGCCCCAGAATCAAGCTGCCGCAAACACAGCAGCGTCAAGGGGGGCACGGACAAGAAGCCTGAGCAGGAAGAGTCCGGGAGATGCCTAGTCAGGGAACACAGTCGGGACCACAGGCTGCTCCCTCCTCTTCTCTGAGCATCCACTGCCTCTGACATCCTTCGGGTTGTGAGCACTCAACACCCCGGGAGCAGATGTCAGGGCTCAGTGAGCAGCAGAGGCAAATACCAAGAGAGGGTCAGTGGGGCAACAGGGGCAGGAGGGGCCTGTGGCATACGAACTCGACCCACCACTGCTGGACCTTCTGATTCTTCAAGAGAAGCCAGAAGTCTAGAGTTTTACACACACTCTCCTGATTTTCGGATGTTGATTCAAAGCATCACGCATGCAATCATGGGCCAGACAAAACACACCGGTAGGCTGGATTTGGTGCTTGGGTTGCCAGCCTCTGTCTATCTTGAGTACAAGGGAGTTTTTAATCCTCTGCTGGGCTGCAGAGTGAGCTCCTGGTCTCACACTGGGCGGCCACCACCCCAGGAGAGGCCAGTTGGGCTGGGAGGGCGGACGGACGCCTTGCTGTTGAATTCCTTTTGGCAACCTGGATCACCTTTGGGAAAAGGAGTGAGGCCAGCTGGAAGGGAAGTCTGGGGCGGGCAGGGAGAGCTGCCAGGGGAGGGCAGGCCAGGTGGCAGGGGCCCAGCCAGAGGCACGCAAGCCTCGTATGCGGGGCTGGCAGGCCTTGGAGCTGTGCCAGGAAGGAGGACCCGGGCCTGCCCTCCTCCAGGTTCTGGCCAACGACCAGGAAAACGACCTCAGCAAATGTTTAAGAGAACGAGAGGGGCCGCTGTCTCCTTGGAGGCAGAAGCCTCCCATTCTTCCTCGAGGGGCTCACGTTCCAACTGGCGGGTGGGCTGGGGGGGCCATCTCCACGTGTGCCAGGGGCCAGCGGCTCGGCTTGATTTAAAATGCGCCCAGAAAGCGGAGCCCCTGCCAGGCGAGCAGCTAGAGCGGCAGGTTCGCAAACAACCGAACACATGTCAGACATTACTGGGCTGACGCTCCCAGCCAGGCGGGCCAGGGTCTGGGCCCCACGCTCGGGGTCTGCGCTTGTTCCCGCGTCTATGGCTTTCACATGTGTTGTGTTTTCCTGTGCTTGTTTAGACTCGGCATGGGCTGGAGGTGCACAGCTCCTGGGCGGGTGCTGGGGGGCTGCCAAGGACCCTCTGGAGGAGGGGGTGGTGCTCTGGAGGCCACAGCAAGACGTGAGGAGAAAAAGGGGGGCCAGGAAAACAGTGGTGCCTACAAAAGGGGGCCCCTCCAGTGTCCCCAGAGCCAACCTGCTGGTTTCTTGCTTTGCATAGGCCTGTGTGGACCCTCCCTGCCCACCCACCTCTCAGGGGGCCATGGGTCTCAGGATCCCCTGAATCTGTTCACTTTGTCCCGGGGGTGGGGGGGACAGTGGAAGCTGACGCCCTCTGCCTAGTGGCTGAGCCTCGGTGGGCACGGGGCCAGGTATGTACACGCAAGAACAGAGCCTCAATGCTCTTAGGCCGGGGTCCTGCCCCGCTTTTCACTGTTCTGGCCTCTATTTCCTAGTCTAGAAACCTACGAACACTTGCACTGTCCTTAACACCCCTCACCTGCCTCTGGTCCTGTCAGCACCAAAGCCCGGAACAACTCCGGCTCAAGTGCCTCTGTTCCCTATAACGTGGGCCAGACAAGTTCACCTGGAAGTCTCTCTACAGTGTTCAGTGGGGCCCTGCCCTGGCACTGGCACCCCTCCTGATAGCCTATTCTCCCTGGGTGGTTAGAAGGGCTGTGGCAAATGTGAATTAGAGCGTGTGATTCTCTCTCAGAAAACCCTGCATGGTGCTGCCCACCACGCTTGGGACAGAGGTAAGACAGGCAGATGGACTGGGCGAGCATCGGCTCCTGGGCAGGATGCAGGGCAGCAAGGTAGCGCTCTCACCGGTCACCAAGTCCTGACATGTGTGGACTCACAGAGGGGTCCACATTCTGCCCATCCCACCATGAGGCTGTTGGGGCTGCCTTGTGTCCTCCCTGGATGCAAACCCACACATCCCACAGTCAACATGGGTGCAAGAATCACACTGGGGACATGCGGGTCATAGTGGGGACATGGGAGAGCCAGGCCTGGCCCAGGGAACAGATGAGAGCAAAGTAGTGACTCAACAGCAGCAGGGTAAATGAAGAAAAGCAAGAGTGAGAGGCTGGAGGTAAGAGTGTGGGCAGGGGGCCACAATGGCTCATTGAGAAGAGGTGTGAGCAGGGATGGGGTGGGCGAGGGGTCCTGCAGCCACCTGGAGGAAGAGGACTGTGGAAGAGAGGTGGCACATGCCAAGGCCCTGAGGTGAGCTCGCTGGCCAGAGAGGAGATGGTGTGGGGGGCGGGAGACAAAGTCGGAGGGTGAACTGTAGTTGATCTCCCGGGACCCAGGGGTCTCAGGTTTTCACTGGGAGGGAACCGAGGACCCGTGCAAGATCCTGAGCAGACGAGAGCCATGAGGTGATGGCCATCCTGGCTGAGAAGAGGCTGAGAGCTGGTGGGGGAGGTGGGCAGGCAGGTGGAGGCCATGTAAGGTAGAGAAGGTCCAGGTTGGCCCGGGTCCCAATGGTGGGGCTGACGGGATGCATCGACAGGTCAGGGCAGGCAAGAGAACAGAAGAGGCAAGCCACTGGGAAACCGTGCTGCTCGTCCCCAGAGAAGCAGGGTTGGGCAGCACTGGGAGATATTAGGAAGGTGAGGGGCCCATGGGATGTCCCCATGAATGTGGCCTGGACTGGAGTGTCCCAAGCAGGTGGAGTGTGGGGGGAGCAGGTCAGGACTGGTCCTGGCCCTCCATGAAGAGCTGAGGACAAGGAGAGGTGGGGGGGAAAGCCTGGCACACCCCGGCCGGGTCAAACTCTTGGGGGCTCCCCTCCTAGAATGTTCTGGACTCACCCAGACTCTCTGAAGCCCCCAGTACACCCTCAGAACCACTGTCTGATCCCTGGGGACACAGCTGAGTTTTCCCACCCCCAGGCCTTCACCAAAGCCATGCCCTCTGCCTGGGATGCCTTTCCTGGGCAATATTGGGAAAGCCCAGCCCCTGTGGTAGGTTCTGCCTCCCACTCCATGCCCAGCATTTTGGATGTCACCCTGCTAAATCTTCATCCAAACCCATGTGTTGTCTTCACTAGCTGCTCAGCTCTGCCAGGGAAGGAAGTTCTCCCGCCTTCTGGCCTGGCCTTACCCTGGTTGGCGCCGCCGATGCCCAGATGAGTCAGGTTGGCCGCGAGGTTGCCGGTGCTGCTGGAGCTGCTGAGCGCGGGGAAGGTGGGCTCCTCAGGGTCCAGTGGGGTCGGGAGGGGGGAGGGGAAGTGTATGTTGGTCAGGTCAGGCAGGGAGCCCCCTGTGTTGTGGGTGGCGGGGATCAGGGCTGTAGTGTTTTCCTGGTCAGCGGATGGAAAGATGCTGGGGGGAAGGCCAGACAGAGGGGGTAGGTGAGCTCTCGCCGGCCCATTCTTCCCCAGAAGCTGTGGCGGGGGAGCGAGGTGTCGGGGGAGACTGGTGTGAAAAGATTAGGTGCTGCCATGCTCAGAAAAGGACTGTCAGCCTACACCTCCAATGGGACCTTAGGAAGCAGCCTACCTATCTATGCAGGATAGGAGGCTGGGGTGAGGGTCCTCCTGCGGCTCAGGGACAGGGGGTGTCTGAGGAGCGGGCAAGCTGGAGCTGAGCAGGGGTGGTGGGGGCGGGGCTCGGCCACCTCAGGCAGGGAAGGGGAGCAGGGCCCCATATCCCCCCCCGCCCCCTGTGAGGCTCGTTGACTGGCGGCCAGTGGCGGGGCGCCCCTCTTGTCAGGACTTGCAGCCTGTGAGCTAGCGGACAGGAAGCCCTGGGGTCATCTGAGCGGCCCTGACAGCCCTGGGCATGCAGGGTGGGCCCTGCTGAGACTTACTTGATCCCGGGGACCTCGCAGGACTTGGGCCTGGACCCCGTCTGAAAGAGAAGACAGCGGACACTGAGCGGGCCTCCTGGCGTGCTGTGGCTCCTCAGGGCATGGCTGACCATGCCACAAGGGCCGGAGACGCTCAGCAAGAAGGGAGTTTATCAGGTCCTGGAACGTCTCACAAACCAGAGCCAGGCAACCTCAAAGGCAGAGGGGCCTGTCCCAGACATGCCCAGGGGCAAAACCAAGAGTTATGTGCAGAGGGGTCTCTACAGCCCCCACCTCCAGCCCCTGCCCTTGGTGGCAAGCAGGCACATCCAAGCCTAGCTGTCTGCCCGTAAGCTGGGCACAGCAGAGGAGTGACATGGTCCCTTGTCAGCAGGCATTTGGGGAAGACGGTGGTTTGTCCGGTCTATACACCCGAAAACCCCAGGCACCACCTCAGCAGTGGAGCCACTGGAAACGTGGGCACCCCGAACCAATCCCCCATTCCATTCCTGGATCAGAGTGGGAGGGGATCCCGGGGCAGGGGCCACCTCTGCTCAGCATCCACTTGTCTACGGCACGAAAGTACATCATGTGGGGCAGCATGAAGAGGCTCAGAATGGGCACCATGAACACACAGAGGGCGCTCCCCATGCCCCTAGCTGACCCACCTTCCCGTGGTCCCTCAGCTATGGCTCCCACAGGGACCGTGGTGCTGTGCGTGCTCCCACGCACCCACCACCTGAGGATGAAGACTTTGCCTGCCCTGTGGGGCTGGGAAGGGGGTCCCAGGGAAACCCTGTTGGCAGCAGGACCCTGGCTGGTTTCCTCCTCTTCGGGCTGGGGCCACTATGCCAGCCGAGAACTGTAGGCTCTAGGCAGAGCCCCTAGACTCTCATTCAAGGACAAAGGAGGAAACCCGCCGGATGGCGGCAGACATGACCGGACAGAGCCCGCGTGCTGACGGAGGACTCCGGCTGTGTCACCTTCCCTCATTCTCCATCCGCCTCACAGGCCCTCAGGCTGATGTGTTCTTTAGGGATTATCAGATAAGAAGGTGGATGCACTGGCGGAGGGCTGTAGACTCCATGTGCACACCCAGTGTGTGTGTGGGGCGGGGAGGGGCTGGGGGGGGCCCCACAGTGACTGGGGACCCTGAGGGGTGGTGTGTGACCAGCAGCATTAAGCCTCTGCAGAAAATGCCAGAGGGACAGGTTTGTACTTGGCCACTGGCTCCTTAATTCTGTGAGTAAACACTTGCTTCATTACCGGATTTTTTCAAAGCGTGATGACAATGACTTTCTAAAGAACCTTTCAAAAGCATTCCACGAACATTATGGAGATAACCGTGGATTTCTAAACAGTATTAAAAATTCACCCATCGTTGCCCCCCCCCCCCGCCCACCCCACTCCCCACAAATCCAGTGGAATTCCTTTACTGACATCCTTGCAGCCACATCATTTTGCGTGGTAGTTAAAAGTTTAGCCATGATGCTGGGCTCTGCCGCCCTCTTTTCTCACTCCCAGGATGTCGAGTGTGTTTGCACCAACCCCCACCATCTTCCCTGTCTTCATGGTTCAGCAGCACATTCGGCTGCTTGTAACCCTGATGTCTTTCCTTACCCACTCACCTCTCTGCGACTAGGTGTTTCAGTGGCTTTCCGATTTTGTTCGGGTTGTCAGAATTCTTTTCGAATTATTTTTCCCCCCGAATATGAAAATCCTATGCCTCTTTGTGCAAAACTGGAACATGCAGACACGGATAAAGGGCTGACAATGGCGCCCGCACCTGACACTCGAGGGGACACGCCCCGTTTGCATGTCTCCCCTGGGACTGGTCCTATCACACCCAGGCATCTGTGTGTACACCCTGGCATACCTTGGAGATACTGCAGCTTCAGTTCCAGAACACCCCAATAAAGCAAATATCACAGTAAAGCAAGTCAAGTGAATTTTTTGGTTTCCCAGTGCACAAAGAAGTTATGTTTACACTATCCTGCAGTGTAAGTATGCAATGACAGTGTTTTAAAAAAACAAGTTATGTGCCTTTAATTAAAATACTTTACTGCTGGGGCGTCTGGGTGGCTCAGCTGATTAAGTAACGGACTCTTGATTTTGGCTCAGGTCATGATCTCATGGTTTGTGAGATCGAGCCCCACATAGGCCTGACAGCGTAGAGCCTGCTTGGGATTCTCTTTCCTTTCTCTCTGCCCTTCCCCCACTCATGTTTTCTTTCTCTCTCTCTCTCTCTCTCTCTCTCTCTCTCTCTCTCTCTCCCTCTTTCTCTCAAAATAAATAAATAAACTTAAAAAATACTTTATTGGGGTGCCTGGGTGGCTCAGTCAGTTAAGCATCCAACTCTGGGTTTCAGCTCGGGTCATGATCTCACAGTTTATGAGTTTGAGCCCTGCATCAGGCTCTGCGCTGAGACTGGAGTGCCTGCTTGGGATTCTCTCTCTCCCTCTCTCTGCCTCTCCCCTGCTCATGTTCTCTCTCAAAGTGAATAAATTAAAAAACAAAACAAAACAAAACAGTTGGGTGCCTGAGGAGCTCAGTTGTTAAGCATCTGACTTTGGCTCAGGTCATGATCTTACAGTTCATGAGTTGGAGCCCCGGGTGAGCCCCACTTCTCTCTCTCTGCCCCTTGTTCACTTGCACCCTCTCTCTCTCTCTCAAAAAAAAAAGAGTTAAAAAAATGATTTCTAAAAATGTTAATCATCTGAACTTTGAGTTGTGATCATTAATCAAACGTCACATAACAAATAATGAAAAAATATGAACAATTCCAAGAATTACCAGAATGTGACACAGAGACACAAAGTGAGCAAATGCTGTTGGAACAATGGTACTGATACTCTTGCTCAACACGGGGTTGCCACAAACCTTCAATTTGTAAAAAAAAAAAAAGCAACACAATAAAGCAAAGCGCAATAGAATGAGGTGTGCCTGTCTATCTCGAAATGTTTGATGCTTTATCCTGTTCTTTCCACAGAACAGTACCATCATGAGTGTCACTCATGCCTTTAAAATTCCTTCAAAAATCCCAACTCACCATGTGGAGAACTTTCCGCATGGGGGACTGAGGATGTTTTCATCCTCAGTTATAAAACCCCCCTACTGTCGAACATTCAAGTTCTTTCCAGTTGATTTCGAAAGTTCTGAACACCTGCCTTTGAGGAACACATCGCTGTTTGTTCATTTGTCACCTCCCTACGATTTTCTGGGTGGGGGATGAGCAATGCATGTTGCTGCCCCTTTCACCACACCCTGACCAGCAATGGGTTTTAGTTTTTTGTTGTTTTTTTAATATTCAAAATAGATTTGGTGTTAAGTGTATTTTGTTCTATTCAAATTCTTTGAAATTTGTACCCATGGCACAAATTCTATCTTACCACTAGACATCTTATAGGTTGTTGGGAAATTTGTTTCTGGACCTGGAGGTAATACAGAGATTTCAACTCAACTGAAAATTCCAAGTAGACTTAATGGAAGTTTAAGGATGACTGTAACCATGTATAAACAATGACAATTACCCAATACTATGGGTTAGCAGAAAGATCACAGGCTAAGAATTAGGAGGTATAGGTTCTAAACCCTGAGCATCTTCACAGACTTGGACAAATAGGTTCACTATTTGTATGTACTGTGAAATGATCACCACAGTAAGTCTGGTTCACAGCCAACGCCATACATAAAAATAACGGCGCACTTCATGAATCTGCGTGTCATTCTTGTGCAGAGGCCATGCTAAGCTCTCTATGGTTCCAATTTTAGTATAGGTGCTGCCACAGTGAACATGGGTTTTAATTCTTCATGGCTTCTGACCAGTATAGCAGGTCTATTTAACCCTAATGGCAGGCCTGGTCAAATCTGAGTGAGGTTCACACTTCAGGGAAGGTGTGCTATTTCTCTACCTTTGGCTAGGCTATTAAAAAAAAGATCAAGAAGGAAAACCGTTTTTTGAAAGCCCTTAGACTCTTACCTTCTTGGTATCCCATGCTTGCTTGGGAAGATTCTTATCTGTCTCCGATGTGGTTTCCTCCATTCCTGGGACTGTTAATAGTAAGACTGGGGTGGGGTGGGAAGAGAAAGAAAATCAGAACCTTTTCACTTTGAAGCTATGTGGCACCAAAGTGGGGAGCTTCCCTGACATACACAGGGTCATAACCATGACACAAGTGTAACTGCCCCAACAGTAACTTCTGGGGACTGCACTAGAGTACAAAAAAGGGTTTTCATTCAAAACAAAACAAAAAACACTTAAAAAACAAAAAACAAGCCAGAGACCCTGTGATTCAAAAAGAAATGAAAACGGGAGCTCTGGAGCTGAGGACATGTATCGATTCTGCCTCCCATGGCAGGTCCTGGAGGCCTCAGGTTGCAGAGAACAGCAGAGAATTTCTCCCGGCCTCCTCACCCTACCTGCCTCTTTGTGGTCACCTGCATCCATGCTGCTCAATATGAGCCGGGGCTGGCTGGTCTACTCATGGTAGCTGTGGCCTCATGAATTAGTCGCAATGCCAGCCAGCCCCAGAGGAGGAGCGGAGGGCAGGGAAGGTCTGAAGGACTGGATGGGCATCATTTAAGGCCCTGGAACCAGCTGTGCCTGAAGGCCCCTTTCTTAGGACCTTTTGGTTAAGGTGAGATTAAACACTTTCCTTATGAGACCCAGTTTCTTTACACCTATTGGAGGTTCAGTCGTTCACTTTCAATAGAGCCACATTGAACACAGCTAGATGGGTCAACTCCTCCTTCTTAAAAACCAGAGAGACTGAACTGTGGGGGGGTGGGAGAGAAGCCAGGCTAACCACCTCTTCCCCCCCCCCCCCGCCCCCATCACTTCTTGGGCCCCTCGTGGAGAAACAGGGGCAGGTAACATGTCTCCCCTCTCCCCAGGCCAAGGACAACTGGACTCCGAGCTGCCAAGGGCCTCCTGGGTTGCAGCTCCTTTCCCTGGTCACAGAGTCCCAAGAGATGACACTTGCCCTGGAGAGCCTACCCTGAAAGCCCCATTTTCCTGGGGAACCCACCAAGGAGACGGCCCCTTCAAGAACAGCTGCCAACATTGGGAACAGGAGTGAAACACCAGATGCCCTGTTCTCTTCACCCCCGGACATTTGGAATCCTCACTTTTATTATAGAGACAGTTCCTTCTGCAATCTCACCTTTGCTGTCTGATGAACAGGGATCCCAGGAAGATGGCATGCGGAGAGCCCCCCCCCCCCCCACCTCCCAAGGGGTGAAATTCTGGTTGATAATCCTTACTCTATAGCAGAAGCTCCCTGGTATGTTTACGCGTTCACACAGTGCAATGCTACTCCAAAATGGGTGTTTGGACCTTAACTGTATGTGATCAATTCTCTGGTTTCAGTGCCTCTGGGCAGATCAAGCCTGCTGGGGTTTCCTGAGGCCGGCCACACAGCACTGTCCTTCTCTTTAGGTGATGGTGCCCCAGTTTTTCAGATGGCATGCACCGTCCTAGAAGGTCCTGGGGACACCGCCCCAGTGCCCAGCTCTCCCTGAGGAGAGACCAGGGGCCTAGGCACCGATCTGCCCCAGGGGTGTATGCATGGCTCGGTCAGAGAGGAGCCTGGGGAAGAGGTGGGAAAGCAGCAGCCCCTTTCCCACCCACAGTAGGCAGAATGGGCATATTCTGTGTGAATCAAGAGGGTTCTGAGCAGCAAAGCCAGGAAGTGTGAAGCCCTGGATAGAGCTGCACCTAAAGCCGAACCTCTCTAGCTCCGGACTGCTTGGTCATGAGCTGATAAATGCCTCCTTCTGCTTGGCTTGCTGCCCACTACAACTGACAGAACGTGGAAGGCCCCCATCTGTGGGGCTATGGCCTGAATCCATGAGTGTTTGCAGAGGCTGTTTTCTCTGCCTAGAAAACTCCTGGGTACTCTTTAAAACCCAAAGCAAGCAGCACCATCTCTACAAGTTTCCACACCCCTCCCCTTGTCCCATAGCACTCACTGACTCTTCCTTTGCAGGTCTCTCCATCTTTGAGTTTGTGACCTCTGGGAGCATAGGGGCCACCCACTGGACTCGCCTGACCCAAGGAACGATGCCCGTCAATACCTCTTTTCTGGTGTGCATCCTGGGACCCGCCCGTAAAGGGCTCTGGTTGGGTGGGTGTCATTGTGCTCTGGTGCAGGGCAGAGTCAGAATTGGTCCTGAGGAGAGGAGAGAGACAGTGAGCCTTGGCCCCAAAGCGGACGATGGGACAGTCCTGGCTCCACTCTATCCAGGACATGATCAATGGGACAGGGTGGGAATAGTGGGTCATTTTTGTGAGCTGTTGCACCTGCATAAAACCCTAAGGACATTGTTCTCAAAAGAACCACAGGAGTGACCGTTACTTTGATCTGCAAAGCCGTTGAAGACAAAAGCTGCAGCAGAGATGTCCCTCCGTTCCTAACCAGCTCCTCCCTACCCCCATC
Organism: Prionailurus viverrinus; assembly: GCF_022837055.1. Classification (NCBI taxonomy): domain Eukaryota; kingdom Metazoa; phylum Chordata; class Mammalia; order Carnivora; family Felidae; genus Prionailurus; species Prionailurus viverrinus. The sequence continues at coordinate 13,291,221 of NC_062562.1, read as the reverse complement.
CCCTCTGTAGGCTTCTCAGCTTTAGGGAAAGGATAGTGCCTTCCTGCTGATACTCTCTGGAGAGGGGGCCCAACGGTCCCACAGTGGCCCAGTCTTGGGGGTACAAGTCCCCAGGCCATCACTGGGTCTCCTTCTGGTGACAAAGACCAACGGGCAACCCTGCCCCCGAGGATAATCAGTTACAAACCAGGTGTAATAGGCAGGAAGGGGAGGCAGTGATATGAGGCTCAGAGAATGACCCAGAAAGAATGCAGCCTCTGGGGAGGGGAGGTGGCATGAGGCAATATTTGAGGGGCAAGGTCTTGGTTCAACCAGCCCAAAGGCTGCCAGGAGCCCTGCCTTCTGCACTGGGGACAGAGTAACTCAATGTGCTTCCAGCTGCCAGCTGCAGGTGCCTGCAGAGAAAGTCCCAGAAGACCGCCTCAGGCACCCAGGAAAATGTGGGCACCCACGGGGAGCTGAGCAGATGAGCAAAGGTGGATCCAGCCACATGGCTGGCACTCTGGGGATGAAAGTAAGAGCAGCATGAATCCAAAAGGGACATGCCAGCCGCTGAGAGTGACATGGAGGAAACAATTCAAGGAGAAGAGCAGGCTATAAAGGACTAGGCTGGCTGAGTCTCTGACCCTGGGGCCAGCCCAACAGTGAGAGGCTGGTCTGGATCCTGGCTCCCCTACCGGCTGTGTGTCCCTGAGCAAGTATTCTGACCTCTCTGTGCTCAGTTTCTCTATACTGAAAATGCAGAGAATAAAAGCTCACCTACTCCACAGAGCTCTGTGTGTTTTATGTTACTAAATGAATATGATGGTTGAAATATGGCCCGATATATAATACATGCTTGGTAGGAATTTAATTACGTTATTGAATTACACATTACATTATATATCGTATTTCATACTTTTTTTTAACAGTTTGCTTACTTTGGTCTTTGTTTAATGAAATCATTCATATATATATAGATATATATATCTATATATCTATATATATACATATATATATAGATATATATATTACAAAATCTACCATTTTAACCATTTTTAAGTATACACTTCTCTGGTATAATTGTATTCAGACTGGTGTGCACCTATCACCCATTATTTATTATAGGTATTAACTATGGTATTATTATTCTAGACCTCTGCAGACGAGGACATTATTTTTTTTTCCTCTTTCAGGTACATTTTTGTGTATTCCTAATCTTCTGGTAATAAATATAGAATACTTTTATAATCACACTTTCAATGACTGTTCAACAATGTGGGAAACCACTCAATATAGTATGAAATGGAAAAAGGCAAGTTACAACACTGAATATCTAATGTAATCTCAACTCTGTCTATGAAAGAAAAAAAAAAAAAGTCATGGAAGGAGGAAAAAAAAATCCTGGAAGACTCCAAAGCTATGACCTTGGTGTTACAGGGATAGAGCTGATTTCTAGAAACTTCTGGATACTTCTTAGTTTTGTCATCTTAAAGTGACTGCATCTTGGTTTTCCAAGCACAAGCATGATGTAAGTTTGTTTTTGTTTCCAACAAGAGGGCTGAGGGCCGGCTCTGGGTCACTGACCTTCTCCAGCTGGTGTCCGCGGGCGGCGAGAGGTACACGGTGCCGTATGGGCAGCTGTCCGCTTGAGTGTGAGTTAAGGGGACAGCGCTGTTGGCTCAGGCCCCACCCCGAGCCCCAGGAACCTCGTGGCCAGGCTGCTGGGAGCCTGTGAACAGCTGGGGCCGCAGGGCGGGGGCCTTTCCTGCCTGGCTGCGAGCAGCCCCCGGGGTTCAGCCCTATCCACCTAGCACTCAGCACTCACCCCCTGCAAGCACACGTGCAGGCTGCACCCTTTCCAAGAGGGGCCTCGGCTGTGAAACTGGGGCCCATGGGGGGCAGTGGGGAGTCTGGTTCAGTTGACCTGGGTCTTGACTCTTAATTCTAGGCTGACAGGGCGGCTCCCGGGGCCTGAGGGCTCTGTCTGAGGCCCAGCTGGTCAGGCTGCCCCAGCCACGGAAATGAGAACCGGGAAAGAACAGGCTTCTCTGTTCTAGAATGCTGGGGGTCCCGAGAGCAGCCACTCAGGCTCCAGTGATGGTCGGGGGCGGGGGGCCTGGCTGGCCAAGCACCAAGGGGCGGCCAAGTCTTAGGGGGTGGGGGAGAAACTCCTGACGATCTCTGCTTGGCCAAGGTGCAGAGGCGAATTCTCTGTCTTCAGATGGAGCCTCCCTTGGATGGGTCTGGGTCTGGCTCAGACCCCCCTCAGCCCCACTGCCTGGGCTGGGCTGCCTTCCACATGGCCCCAACATGTGGACACCCTGCTCACAGCCTTTCTGGGTTCCACTGCCCAGACAGACGTCCAACACAGTGTGGTCCGACCTCACGTTACCCAATCCTCGCCTCACGCTGCGTGCTCCAGCAGCCTGTGTCCCCGTTCCCTGTGTGCCCCCCAGCCCCCAGCCACAGGCTCTTCAGCCAGCCACACTGCCTGCCTCCTCCAGGGTGGCCCTGCAACTGCGCCCTCTCCTGGTGCTGCCTGGGAGGGCTGGGACAGCCCTTACTCCATCTCCAGAGCTGGCAGCTCAGTCAGCTAGACTCAGGGTCCTGCAGTCATCCCCCACTCCCGTCCTCTGGGTAAAAGATATCTGCCGTCCATGTTTGTCCACTGACAAGGGCCGGCGATGTGGGGAGCCGAGCCGGCCACGCTCTCGGTATACTCTGTCCACCAGCCCGTGGTGCCGGGTGGTTCGGCTGGTGTCCAGGCCCGAGGACTGGAAGGGTGTCTGGGCGAGGGGAGGGGTAGGGGAGAAGGAGACCAGAAAAGAGAGAGAAACCCAAACAGTTATCAGCTGTGGCCTAAGATCCAACCCAGCTCTGCCCCCAGGATCTGACCTCAGGGCCCCCCGCTCCTGAGACACCCTTTGTCACCACTCTGCAGCCCAGACGGGCTTCCTCCTGCAGCCAGGGCCCCCAGCCTTTAGCACTGCCAGGGTAGGGGCGAGCTGGGGATCCTGGGTGCCGGGTGGCAGGCGTGCAGTGCGGCCGGCATGCACGGGCCAGGCAGAGCAGCACAAGCTCGGGGCCCGGTGCCGGCTGGGGTGCCAGGGGTGCAGACGGCCCAAGCGCCCCCCAGCCTCGCCAGGTGCAGACAGGCCTCCGCCTTCTCTCTCTGGGCCCGGCTGGCCTCCTCTCCCCACCTACGTCATCCCCGGAGGGGCCTGCCAAGAGACAGCCCCCAGGGCTTCCAGCCGAGGACGTCAAGGGGCCCACCTGGCCAAGTGCTGGCTCCCCAGAGGCTCCTTATTGAGCCCTGGCCGGTTTTGATTGAGATAAGCCCCCACTCGCCCTCCCCCAGCACCTCATCCCTTTACCACTGGAGCCAAGTGCAAGCACTTTCCGGAGCCCTGGCCCACGGCTTGGTGGAAGGGGCTTCCTTCCAGCACCTGGGGCTGGCACGAGGCCCCCGGCCAGACCCTGCTCTCTCTCCCAGCTCCATGCCCCTGGGGCCCCTGGGAGCCTGCTCCCTGCCTTCCCTGGTGCCACGGGGCTCCTCACCACCTGACTGGGGCGAGACTGGCAATCTTAGCCAGCTCCGGAGGCAGCCGGTCCCCCCACCCGGCCATCTGGCCCTTGAGCCCTTCTGTCTTCTCTGGGCAGCCAGGCAAAAGCAATTTCCTTCCGGAAGACTGCCACTGGCTGGAATCACTGCTCTTCCCTACCCGTCCAAATGCCTGAGCCAGTGTTCAGGGCTGACTGCTCTCCCTGGAGTCTGGGGCCCCCTGTCTCTCTCTGACCCAGAAAGGACCCTGCCAGCTTGGGTCTTTTTACACTTTTTGCCGCCAAAGGGCCTTGGGCCTGAGAGACTTCAGTGGCCGAAGGAAGGTGGGAACCTTGCCATCCAGGCACAAACAACAGAGGGCAGGGGCTGTTCATCTCCTCCCAGAGACGCCTAGAAGGCCAGAGGGGAAACCAAGACAGCTGAAGCAGAGCCAGAGGCAGAGAGAAGCTCGGGCCCGGCCACAGCCCAGCTCACCAGGCTGCACCTAGGATCCACACACACGTAAGTGTGCATGTGTCACAGGAACGAACCATGCAGCATTGATGCCCATGCTCGGATCCCCCGGGCGGGGGTCTCTCGACGCAACCACACGCACTTCCCCATACGGGGCAGGGGGAGGTGCAGAGTGGATCCACTTCTGTTTGGCGGACAGGACACATCCCGCCAGGCCACTGGGGGACCACGCAGTGATACCCAGCACCCGCGCACGTGCCAGGGACGCCGAGGCCTCAGCCCAGGGGCTCATTTACCAGAGAGACAGGAGCCGCTGCCAGGGCCTCCCCCAGATATCCGCTGGGCTGAAAATGCAAAGAACCGAGACTTTGAGACACTCCTGCCTCATCTGGCCCCCCAGTGGGATGCCCGCCAGGCCCCAGTATACCCTTGGCCCGAGGGGGCTCCATGCCAGCCCTAGGCAGGGCCGTACTGGGGGGCTGCCCAGAGAGATGCTCTCCTTGAGGGAGAAGGGGATGGGGGAAACAGAGGAAGAGGAGAGGCGGGAAGAGGGGAGAAAACTCGAACTAGGAAGGGCCTTGACAAAGAGGTCAGGCTCCTGGAGCACGTTCAGGATCAGCACAACGGCTCCACGTGTCTGCTCCAGCGAGGAGGCCATCTGAGGAGGGTCATGTTCCGAGGTGCCCAGGGGAGGCAGAGCTGAGCCAGGTGGACCCAACCTGAGTCCAGGTGCCCTGCTGCACTCCAGCAGCGTTGTGGGAGGAGTAGGAGCTGGGGAGTGACTCGGGTGGGTGGGGGACTGAGCTCCATGAGGGACGAGTCTGGCTACACCTGGCCTGTCAACACATGGACAGACGTGGCTGTTTCTGAGGCCCTGTCCCAGCAAAGGGGCGGGTGTGTGGCCGTCTGATGGACCTGTCCCTACAGAGCCCAGACAAGCGGGGGATGGCCCCAGCTCTTGGCCCTGCTCCCAGGCCCACCTTGCCCCTGCTTCCACCTGCAGACCAGGGTCAGGGCAGAGCTTGGGGTAAGAAGCCAGCGCTGAGCCCAGGCAATGGGCCTTATCTCTCATTATTTATGATAAGGACGTGCACAGCGGCTGTGTGGCCTCCGGGAGCCGCGTTGTGTGCGCCTCTGCCAAGAAACGTTCGCAGACAAGTGGGGTCAGGCCACAGGGCCTCCTTCTGAGAATTGCTGGGCTTGCGGATTAGTGAGGCAGGATGGAGCCAAGCCCCAGAGGCCCCGAGCGGTTCCCGATGCCGCACAGCCGGCCAACAGGTGTAGCGGCTGCCGAAACACTCTCGGCCAGACCACAGCCTTGCTGTGGGCTCTGCTGACAGGGGACAGGCAAGGGCCAGGCCATCTCGGGGACAGGAAAAGAGTAGGTGGGGGCAGGGTGAGGCGGGCTGCGGCAATTATTTGGTGACCCCAGCTATCCACTGCGGCCGACACACATGCTTTCTTGCTCTGTGACCAGGGTGGGGCCCAGATGTGACACGTACCAGGTGGGAGGCTGTGTGGGGGCGTGGGGGCTCACCTGGAAGGGCAGATCCACGGTGCCACTCCCGATCTGGTTCACGTTAGGCAGGGACCCGCCGTAGTACTGGCCACGGCTTGGGCCCAGCTGCAGGTACTGAGACTTCTGGAGCTGGAGCTGCAAAAGAAGCCCGCAGCTACAGTGGGGGCTGGAAGCCCACCCGTGCAAATCATGAAGAGCGCCACCCCAGGGGCCCAGAAAGGAACCAAGCGGTGGGCCAACGGCAGCAGTCACAGAGGGTGCGGGACCCTTTGACTCTGATACTCAAAGGAGCCAGGTGTCTCTCCACCCAAAATGGCAGAATCAGCAACCCAGGATGCCCCAGGCAGCTCTCCCTAGGTAGGGGAGTGTGCCCTGTGGGCGGGGGGCTGCCTCCATGAACTTGGGGAACCTTGCTGGTTCACTCGCACGATTTGTGAATGAGCAAGAGAGTATCGGGCAGATCTGGAGCCTACAGCCTGTGGAGGAGGCCCCTCACCCACCCAGGGGAGCCATTTCTCATCACAGCCAAAGGCTGCATTCCCGGGGTGCGGGCCAGAGGCTGCGAATTGACACCCGGACACAGGAGAAACTGTCTTTCCAATGGCCTGAATCAGAGGGGCCGTCTCAGAAGCACAGCCCTGGCTTTCAAAGCGCAGGATGTGTGATCCCTCCGGCAGCACACACAGGGCAGGCAGGTCTGCCAGACCCCGCCTGAGTTCTAAGGGGTCCTGCCCAAGCCCCCAGGCTCCATCTGCCTGTCTCGTGGGCCTCGCCGGAGCTGGGGCCAGTGGAGGGCCTTCATCTGGGATGGCCGAATGCCTGCACGGGCCTCTACCCATCACTCACGTGGGGATCTGTCCCACTGGGCCACACCTCAGAACCAGCAGCCCAGCCCCCTGGCCGGCCGTGGCTGCCTCGGAGTGAGGCTGGGACCTGGCCTCGTCTCCCTTGAACAGCCGATTCCACTTTCCTGGGAATAACAGCAGATGCCCCTGACATGGTCAGTGCCACTCATGGCCCCCCGGACTGAAGGCTGAAGGTCCACGACGCCTGTCACGCCCGCTCTGGGAGACAGACGTCATGTCCGAGGGGTGGTGGCTGGGCATGCAGGGAGGGTGGGCGTCTGCTCCGGCCCCGGCTGGGGTGGTTGCTAGGGTCGACACTGTGTACACAACAAGGCCGGCTCACGTTCCTTCACAAACAGCTCCTGGCAGCGCTCCGTGAGCTGGCTGCCCGCGCCGCCCCGCTCTCCCACGCCGGCCCCTGCTTCCTGGGGGGCCTGGGATACTGGAGAGGGAAGCGAGGCTCAGGAACTGGCCGCCCGCCCAGCAGAGCACCTCACCCAGGTAAACAGCTGTTTCCTGCAAGCTGTGGTGGGGTCAGAAGGGAGAATGACCTTGTTCCATCCTTCGCGGGTGGTTCTTGGGGTCTGCGGGGCCCAGCCCAGGGTCTGTCTCCAATGGCTGGAGACGCTCACCGTGAATACCCCGCTGTGTCCCTCTCACCCCACAGTCATGCAAGATGAAACAGGCCAGCCTCCAGCCAGGGGGAGAGGGAGACTAAATACAGGGGGCCCCCACTCCCGCCTAGGCACAAGTCATCTCAGACCCAAGACACTCCACATGCTTCCTTGTGTCTGAGCCTTATGGCAGAAGCCTGCATTGCACCCACCTCTCAAGAACCATGTGGCCCCCTTCTTGGCCTTGGTTTCCCCCTCCCTCCTTGTCCAAGAGTGTGTAGGAATGCATGGCATGTGACACAGAAGTGCTTACACTACATGCATTTTTGTCACAGGCTGAGCTGCCAGCTCTGGGACCCTAGCATCCTGTCCAAGCACTCCACAAAGCTGCCATGTTCCAGGCCTCTAGAGAGCCTGGCGTTGGGGATGATCTACAGGACTGGGAACTGACAGGATGCTCTTGACTCACATGCTGCTGCAACACCAGTCCTTCCAGGCCCCACCTCTATCTGAGTCTTTCTTTCCAGCAGTGGCCTCCCCACCCAACTCCCCTTTGCTATAGGACTGTCAGGCTTTGGAGTACAGCCTCTGGGTTTGGAGTAGAAGCTGTGTGGGGCCCTGCTCTTCCTTTGGGGGACCTTGTGCCTGTCCTTGGTTGCATATTGGCTATGTAGAAAAGGCCTAGAGAAGTCTGACCTTTGTCCCCAGCTCCTGGGAGGTGGAAGCCCTCTGAACATCCTGCCTGGCAGGACTATCTTTGTTTGCCTGGGGTCTTGGGCCACACCGGGTGGTCTATGCCAACAGTGTGATGTAGGATCTTGCGCCATGTGGAATCAGCTCGCCCTCTGCGAGGACTAGACGTGGAGGTCACCCATGTGGCAGTCAGCCAGGTCGCTGTGAGTCCAATAAAAACCCTGGACACCGAGGCTCAGGGGAGCACCCGTGGCTGGCAGTACACCATGCGTGTTGTTCACACTTTGGTGCTGGGAAAAGTACAAGCTGTCCACACGACCCCACAGAGAGGGGACGACTGGAAGTTCCATGCATGGAACGCTCCTGGATACCACCCCAGACACCCCTTCCCTCTGCTGACTGTAATCTGTGTCCTTTCACTCGTAATAAACCGTAACTGTGAGTGTTAACAGCTTGAATCCTGAGTCCATCCTCCCAGTTGACCTGAGTGTGGTCTTGGGGACCCCCTCACTTTGCAAGAGCTGCCTGCCCTCCTGTGCCTGGCCAGGAACTCCAAGGAGCAGAGTACTGAGGTGCGAAGATGCCAGCCTAGGGCTCTGCCCCAAGGACCTGCTGCCTCAGAGGGTGCAAAGGAAGGAAAAACAGCAGAGTGAAACCATCAGGCAGGACCTGATGAGCTGCTGAATGTTAAAGCTCATGCCTCTTCCTGTTGCCAAGCCAGTCTCTCATGCGTCCTTCCACACAGCAGCCCTCACTCTGTGCCCCCACAACAACAACAGTTGCCCCCGACCTCGCCAAAAGAGCTCTATAAACCCAGCATCCAAGCCAGGGCCTGTCGCTCAGCAGCACCTGCTCATGGAACACACAAGTATACGAACATGTTAGGGAATCAATGAATACCACTGTTCCTGCTCTCAGGGGCTGCCTTTCACAAGCCAGGGGACAGCCCATCTGGAGGCACATAGGACTTTTCAGAAGGCCAACACAACTCCCCAAACTCTTAGAGACTCAAGGTCAAAATAGGACTTGGATGCCTTCTTCTCCCCCCACCTCATCCTCATGGCTGTTGGAAAAGGGCAGTGCAGACAGCGAACTGAGGCCCAGACAAGGCTGTCATATGCTGGAGGCCACCTGCTACAATAGGAGACCTGCATCTCCCAGGGTTCCTCCCTGCTTATGGCCTGTGGGTCAGATAGCCCAGGGTCTGAGTCCAGGCTCCCCGATTATGAGTGGACCCCATTCCAGATATAGAGAGCCTGGGCTGAGGGTGTGTGGGTACCCCATTACCCATGCTTTTGCCATAACCTGACCTCTGCTCTCCCCACTCCTTGGTCCCAAAGCACCCTGAGTTTGTACACCCCCAGGGCCTTGGCCTGTGATGGCCCCCCTTCCATGCCCATCCCACAGGGCCTCCCTGACACCCCACTCAAGGAGCTGTCCCCCCTCCCCCCACCCCAGTCACTATCACATCAGCCTCTGGGTTTTTAAGTTTATTTTGAGAGAGACAGAGTGCAAGTGAGGGTATGTGGGGAGGGAGGGGGGAGAGAGGGAGAGAGAGAGACAGAGAGACAAAGAGAGACAGAGAGAGAGAGACAGAGAGAGAATCGCAAGCAGGCTCCATGATGCCAGCACAGAGCCCAACATGGAGCTTGAACCCACGGAACCATGAGATCATGATGTAAGCCGAAATCAAGAATCGGACACTTAATTGAGCCACCCAGGTGCCCCTGTTTTTGTTGTTTTTAATAAAGTTTTCATTGTGGAAGTTTTCGATTTACAGAAAACCTGCAAAGATGATACATAGTTCCCCAACATCCCTCACCCAGCTTTGCCTAAAAGCCATCCTCCTGCCTCACTGGGGCAAAATTAAGAAAGTGACAGTGGGGCAGCACCCCTGGATGACCCAGACCCCACTCATGTAAAGCCTCCCAATTCATCTAATAGTGTTTGCTGTATTGGAAATGCCCTTGACCCTGTCCACCACTCCCTCTGGTCTCCACCAGACAGCAGGTACCCAAGACTCATGGTCTGCTGGTCACACTGTGTCCAGTGCCAGGCCTCTGTGTAGTCATGCTGGACCTCCAGTAAGTACTGCCACATGTCTGCCTCACCTCCCACCATCACTGGTCCTTCCAGAACAATATTCCAAGACCAGGGCTCTCAAACCCTCTTGCTCTCAGGTTTGAACCAACTGACCAAGCAGCATCAGGCCCTGGGGTCAGAGGTATCTCAGGGCCGAGGCCAGCAGGGCCATGATGGATGGCCAGGAAGCACAGTGCAGACCTCGGCTACCTTGTGCTCAGCATCTTCCCACTCCAAGCATTTCAGATGGCACCCCAGGGGTCCCTGAGCCCCCCTCATGGGCACAGAGCCCTTCCCAAGTCTCAGCACACTTGCTATCACACGAGTCCTACCTTCCGTGTCCCGGGGCTACCATAACAACTGACCACAAACAAGGTGGCTTGAAACAGGGTAGCTTAGAACAATAGGAATTTACCGTCTCACAGTTTAGGGGGTAGAAGTGCAAAGTCAAGGGGTGGGCAGGGTTGGTTTCTTCTTGAGGCTCTAAGGGAGAGTCTGTCCCAGGCCCTGGTGGCTCTGTTGTTCCTGTGCTTGTGGCCACACATTCCTTCGGTCTCTGCCTTTGTCCCCATGTGGCCTCCCCCTGTGTCTGCCTCAGATCTCCCTCTCCTTTCTCTAACATCTGTCACCAGATTCAGGCCCCACCCTAATCAAGAATGATCTCGGGGTGCCTAGGTGACTCATTCGGTTAAGCGTTGGACTCTTGACTTTGGCTGAGGTCATGATCTCATGGTCATGGGATCGAGCCCCACATCTGGCTCTGCCCTGACAGCGTAGAGCCTGCTTGGGATCCTCTCTCTCTCTCTCTCTCTCTCTCTCTCTCTCTCTCTCTGCCCCTCCCCTGCTTGCTTGCATGCTCCCCCCCAAAAAAAATAAATAAATAAACATTTAAAAAAATGATTTCATTTTGAGTCCCTTAATTGCATCTGCAAAGACCCTCCTACCAATAAGGTCACATTCCCAGGTTCTGGGATAAACATACAGACACACCTTTTGGGGGGACGCAATTCAGCCCTAAGACAAGTCCTCTGAGGGGAGCACCAGCACACTCCGCTTTCCAGATGTGAAAAGTGAGGCTTGGCAGGCAACGGGACTGTCCGAGGTCACCCAGCTTGGAGGCGACTGAGGAGGGCACAGACTCTACTCCTGGAACTTAACCCCTGCATGACCCTGCAGACCAGCAGGTGGCTGGCACCACGGAGTGTCAGAGGCCACGTGGCATCGTGGATGAGAGCACACCAGCTCCTCGAAGCTTCCAGTCAGAGCATGAATCGCAAGTCCACACACTGACTCCGCCAAGGTGGGATCCAGCGCAAACTTCTCTGTAAAAAGCCCCTTTGGGTCCTGCCTCAGCCCAGGGCCCCTCGTTTCCAGGCAGGGCACCCCCACCTCCTGATACAGCCCGGGCCTGGGACACCTCACTCCACTAGCCCACACAAAGTCCTCTCCCCTCTCTCCCACACTGACACCCATTCCCTGTGCAGAGCCCTATGTAAATGGTGGCTTCTCCAGCCTCTCCCAGCCCCATCTTGCTGATCCTCGGGCACCGCGCACGTCCCCCACCTCCGTCCATGCCCACACCCCTGCTGGACGCCTCCCCTCATCCCTGGCAGAGTGGAAGCCACAAAGCTGGGGAACGGGGGCGGCCAGGAGCCCTGGGAAGGTGTGCCATGACAAACACAGACACTTCTCCAGGGCAGCCCCCAGGCCTCCAGGGCCCTGCAGACGATGCAGATGCACCCCTACCTGCCAGCCCCTCCCGTCCTCTCTAGATGAAGCTGGCCTTGGCTCCCCCCACCCACCACCCCTCCCAGCAATTGCCATGGCAACAGGCTGGCCTTCTAATGAGATTAAGGGGAGCGGGCATGCTGAAGGCTGAGCTCTGTCCTCCTGCAAAGCCAAGCAGGCTTGGGGGCCATACTGCCGAGGGCCAGGGAGGAGCTGTGTGCTCTGAGCAGACCTTAGTTTCCCCCTCTCACCAAAAAAAGGCCTGCACAGTCTGGCCCTCTGCTCGCCACCAGCCAAGCAGGACGATGCCTCAGGCTGTTCGCAGTGGCACTTCCTCCTCCACTGGGCCAGCCCAACACTACGCACCTCAGCTCCACCTCCACGGGGATCACCTCCTCCACAGTTCACTGTCCAAAACCTCCTGATGGAGCACTGCCTGTCTCCTCTCATCAGACCGTGGTATCCACATGAGGAACCTGCTGTCTGGATGAACATGTGAGTATACAAACAGCTGGTGGATGCACTCAGAGTCCCAGGCAGGGATGATTTTTCTCCTGCATCCACATGGGGAGTACCTGCCCCCTCTCAGGGAAACTGAGGCCCAAGGGAGAAGGGCCAGCTGCCCAAGTGCGCAGGCAAGGAACCACCCATGCGAGGAAGGTAGCGAGTGAACGCCTTCTCGAGTGCAAGACACTTCGGGGACCAGAGCACAGAGCAAGACCCCAGGAGGTACACACGCCTGGCCCAAAGTCCTGCACCTCAAGCCTCCCCTGGTGGAGCCTTCAGAAGGCTGCCAGCAGCAGAAAGGCCCCTGAATGGGCCACCTGTAGGGGATGCTCCCTGAGACGAAGGGACCAGAGTTTTGGCAGGTTCTCCCAGCAGCCATGGTGGCATGCGGATGGAGCCCCCGAGAACCCCTGAAAGGATGTGATTCTGAGTCACGTGGAGCTGCCAGTGGGTTTTCTGGGGTCACGGCTCCCTGACACGTGTGCACACCCCAGTCTGTGTGGCTACGTCCCTCCAGGTTCCTTCCAAGGCCTGACCCCAAGAGGCTCCCCAGTCTCAGCTCAGGCACGAGGCAGTGAATTTGGGGAGGGCAGACAGCCCCTCCCAGGCTCCACTCATCAACCTGGGCCCCGACGCTGCACAGATGATTTCAAGTGACGTGTGCTGTGGACACCTCATTGAGGCCACAGAGGATGGACTCCAAACACCCCAGGCAGAGTCACCCCGGGGAAAGAAGAACCAAGGGCCGCTCGCTCCAACCAAGGACTCTCAGCCCCTGCCCTGTGGCCACTGAGAGACCAGCAGTGTGACCACTCATGTCACATGTCCATGGGACACACCATCTCTCCCACGGCTCCCCACGCCTCCCCAGCCCTCTCTGGAAAGGACCGGAAACCTGGGGTTCTGAGGGAGACAGCTGTGCACGCGCAGGTGCCAAACCAAGAAGGCCCACGACTGCTTTTTCTGTCTTCCTGAACTTTTTTATCGAAGTAAAATTAATATAACGTAAAATAAACCATTTTAACATGTACGATTCAGTGGCACACAGTTATATGTTATATATGAGGTCATACGCAACCATCACCTCCATCTAGGTCCAGAACACTTCCATCGCCCCGAAAGGAGGCTCCATCCCGTTGCCTGTCATTCCCTCTCCTCCTCTCCCTCCCCCACCCCGTGGCAACCACCAACCCGCCTTCGGTCTCTATGGATTTGCCTGTTCTGGACGTTTCACATAAGTGGAATCACATGACGTGGCTTTTTGTGACTGGCTTCTTTCACTTAACACAACATTGTTTTTGTGTTTGTTTTGTTTTTTAAAAAATAATCTCATGCCCAACATGGGGCTCAAGCTCATAACCCCAAGATCGAGTCACTCACTCTGCTGGCTGAGCCAGCCAGACGCCCTCACCCAGCCCAGTGTTTCTAAGGTTTATCTATGTTGTAGCACGTGTCAGTGCTCCGTTCATTTTTGTGGCCGAGTTATAGTCCATGATACAGATGGACCCCATTCCGTCCACCAGTTCAGCTGTCGAAGGACATTTGGGTCATTTCTGCCCTTTGGTGATTGTCGACTGGCACTGCTGCGAATTGAACAGGCGAGTACAAGCGTCTATTTGAATCCCCGTATTCAAGTCTCCAGGTATATAGCTAGGAGTGGAGTGCCCGGGTCACATGGTAGTTCTGTATCTATCTCGTTCAGGAACTGCCAGACTTGTCCACTGCACCATTTTACATTCCCACCAGTAGTGGTCAAGACTTCCATTTCTCCACATCCTCACCAACACTTGGTTTCTGCCACCTGATGAGTGTGAGGTGGTCTCTTGTAGTGGTTTTGATTTGCATTTCCCTGATGACTAACGGTGTGGAACTTTGCATGCACTTACTGGCCATCTGTGTATCACCTTTGCAGAAACGTCTATTTGAGTCTTTTGCCCATTTTAAAACCGGGCTGTTGGGGTGCCTGGGTGGCTCAGTCAGTTAAGCATCCGACTCTTGATCTTGGCTCAGGTCATGATCTCAAGACTCATGGGTTCGAGCCCAATGCCAGGCTCTGTGCTGACAGTGTGGAGCCTGCTTGGGATTCTCTCTCTCTCTCTCTCTCTCTCTCTCTCTCTCTCTCTCTTTCTCTGCCCCTCCCTCGCTCATGTTCTATCTCTCTCAAAGTAAATAAATAAGCATTAAACAAAACAAAACAAAACAAAACAAAACAAAACAAAACTAGGCTGTCTGTCTTTTTCTTGTCGAGTTCCAAGAGTTCTATATATATCCTGGATATTAATCTCTCATTGGCTACGTGGTTTGCAAATATTTCCTCCCATTCTGTGGGTTGTCTTGTTACTTTCCTCGTGGTCTTCTGACACACAAACATTTTTAATGTTGACAGAATCCAATTGGTCTATTTTTCTTTTGTGGCTTATACTTTCAGTGTCCTGTCTAAAAACCCATCACCTTATCCAGGTCCGGGACTATTTACACCTATGCTCCCTTCTAGGAGTTTTAGAGATTCAGTTCTTACGTTTAGGTCTTTGGTACGCTGAGAGTTAATTCCCGTGTAAGTCTCCTGCTGCCCCACTCTCACCCACTGCCGGCCGAGAGGGCTCTGCAGCAGCGAGGAGCGCCAGGCTGGCCCCGCGGAAGCGTGCTGGTACGCTGGAGTTGCTCATCAAACGTCTGCTGGGCGCGGGAGGGAATGCTGAATGAATGAGGGAATGAATGAAAGCGTCACAGGCGTGTGGCCGAGCGTGGATTCCAGGCTGAGTCACCCCTGCCCCCGGCCCCCTGGCCGACTGAGACACTCCCCAGCTGCCTCCTCACTCGTTCCCAAAGTGTAAATACAGACCCAGATACACAAACACCGAGTGCGCCTCGGAATGCCTTTAATCAGGCTCTGTTGCCGCTGCCAAATTCCCAACCCTGGCTGAATCAGAGGGTCCTCTGTGAGCACGTCTTGTTTCCCTTGTTGGTGGCGGTTGTTGAGCACAGACGTTCCGGCTGGGATGTGTGAAGGGTCTCTCGGGGCCTGCGCGCAGCACAGCTGGCTCACGGGGGCCTCTTTCCCTGTGAAGGAGACCCCGGCCCTGCCAGCCGGCCGCGAGCCAGACCTGGGTGGGGACTTGCAACCGCTCTGAGACGGGGAGACACGGCTTCACCTCCATTTTGCAAGTGGGGGAACTGAAACACTGAAGGAAGCACAACGGGCCTGTCCCGAGGTCACCCAGCAAGAGGAAGGGGCCTCGGTTACAAGCCAGGGTCTTTCTCCTGCAAATCTCAACCTCCCACGGGCGGCCCGCAAGGCCCTCCCCTGCTTTCTGCCCCCGGACCCTTGCACCCAATTCATTCTTTTCTGGAACCTTCCATGGAGCTCCTTCTCATCATTTAGGTTTCAGCTCAAATATCGCTTCCCCCAAGAAGCTCTCCTTGACCCCCGACTTCTAAAATAACCCTCTGTATTAACTCTGACCACCATAACTAAATACCACAGACTGGGCAGCTTAAACAAAAGACACTTATTTCTTCCAGTTCTGGAGGCCGGGAGTCCGAGATCAGGGTGCCGTCTCTGTGAGAGCCCTCTTGCTGGCTTGCAGAAGGCCCCCTTCTCCCCTTCTCCCTGTGTCCTCACGCGGCCTTTCCCTGTGGTGCGTGTGGGTGGAGAGAACTCTCTCTTCCGCTTCTCACAAGGACGCCTGTCCTATTAGATCAGGACCCCACACTTATGACCCCAGTTCACCTTAGTCACTTCCTCCTTACAGACCCCATCTCCACACACACTCACACTGGAGATGAGGGCTTCTAATAAATGTGAATTTAGGGGACACAATTCAGTCCACAGCACCCTCTCATGGATATGTTGTCTGCCTGTGTCTGTCTGGCGGGCCGGCTTGCCCAGACAGCTGGGGTCCTGCTTGTCAGGTCTCTGTGGGCACCTCAGGGATGAGTGCCTACCTCCAGGAAGTGACCGGGGAGAGCTATTATCTGGAACTGGAAAACTCAGCCTGAGTCCTCTGGGAACACCACCGACAGCCAGTCAGTCCCAGGCAAAGCCCAGGGGCCCCAGGAATGACCCAGCAGGAGCCCCAAGGGTCCCGGGTGGGGGGGGCCTGTGGGGAGAAACCTTCTCGGGGCCTGGCCCTGGAGAGCCCAAGAGTCAGTGAGATGAGGGTGACAAGCAGTGTGTGCTCCTCCAGGGCTACAGGGCTACCGGGCTACCAAGACACGATGGGTGGAAAGTCGAGGCACCATTTCCAGAATCAGTTGCCCAAATACAAAATAATGCACCTGCTCACCAGGGTCGCGGGCTGGCAGATGGACGACAGTGCTGGACAGCATCTCGGGCGGCTACAAGGGAATGTGACAAAGCAGGAACAGCCCAAGGTGAATCAGCTCAGCCCCTGTACTGGGCTGACCAGTGGCCCCCAAAATTCACACCCACCCGGAACCTCAGAGTGTGATCTTGTTTGGAAATAGTTTTTGCAAATGTAATCAGGTAAGACTCTTGAGATAAGGACACCCCGGATTTAAGGAGGTCCTTAAATCATACTACCAGAGGGGCACCTGGCTGGCTCAGTCGGTAGAGCGTGCGACTCTTGATCTCGGGGTGGTGAGTTCAAGCCCCACAGTGTGTGTGGAGATTAGTTTTTCAAAAAGTCTTGAGAAAAGAAGAGGACACAGAAACAGGGAAAAAGCCATATGAGGATGGAGGTGGAGAGTGGGGTGACACAGCCACAGGCCAAGGAACCCCAAGGACTGCTGCAGCCACCAGAAGCTGGAGAGAGGCCTGGGACAGATTCCCCTCCGGGGTCCCCAGGAGGATCCAACCCTGCCCACGCCTTGATCTTGACTTCTAGACTCCAGAACCGTGAGAGAATAAACTTCTGTCGTTTGAAACTTCCTAGTTTGTGGTTCTTTGCTATGGCAGCCCCAGAAAACTAACCCACTGGGGCTCCGGGGGAGGCAGGGCCAATCAGAGCCAAGCCCACAGCAGGTGAGGACCCTAAAATTAAACAGTTGGGGAGGGCCGACCATGGGGACCCTCAAAGAACAAGCTAGTAAGGGTCCGGGTAGAGGGAACAGCAGGGGCAGAAGTGGAGGCCCAGGGAGAGAGGGACAAAAGACAAGGCCAGGTCAGCTCTGGGAGGAAGTCACTGCGGAGGGGCAGGGAGGGCGACACTGGAGCCCAGACCAGGACAGCACAAGGGGTGGTGAATGCCCGGCTGGCAGCTCGGGGGCTGATGATACCACAGTGGGCTCACCAGGCAGGGGTGGCTCACCACAGTGGCAGCTGCAGAAGGGCCCATCCCCAAGACACAGCTCCCTGTCGGCTCGTGGGAGCACTCATCGTGACCTCACACCAACCCCACCCTCCCCCCCCCGAGATCCTAGGGGTCGCACCACGTGGAGCAACTGACCAATACCAGAGCTCAGCCCTGGCTACACATGCCTCCCTCTGGCCTGTGTCTGGGCACCACGTCCTACGGGGCTGGGGTGGGATCCAGCGAGCAGGGCCCGGGCAGCACGACTTGCCCCCCGCCGCAGCCCCTCACTCACATACCAACTGCAGGGCTGCGGCACATCAGTGTCGGACCCACAGGGGGCAAGGCACAGCAGGCCAGGAGGCTCCGGTGCCACTCACCCACCTCTGCCTTGTACGAGGCCAGGCAGGCCCAGGGGAGGCGTGAGGGCCCCAAGTGGGAGACGGGGTGGTACTTTGCGGGGTCCACACACGGCCCAAAAGCAAAGCCCAGTGCGGCCAGCAGAGCCAACTGCACATGCAGGCTGCCTGCTGCCGTCATCTGGTGGAGGCCATGGATGACCCTGGACTGCTGAGGTGGCTTTTTACATTTCAGATTATCTGTTCCCCCTGGTTCCATGTCATGGTGTCCACGGGAGAGGAGGCCGACTGCCCCACAGGGGACAGGATGACCAGCACATGAGAGCCACCCCACACCCCATCTGTCTTTTCGCCAGGTTCCCACAGCACAACGGCGCATGCTCCTTGTTGGCCAGCATCTCCGGAGACAGGCGGTCGACCCTGGCACACATCAAGGCCCCGTCCAAAGGGCCAACAGCAGCTGGCTTCACCTGTGACTTCTGGAAGCTCTCCCGGCCTCCCAGGGCCTGCCCGGCCCTGGCCCAGCAAGAGGCTCCGGGGAGGTCACAGGGCTAGAGGGCTCATGGCCAGAGGGGCTTCGAGAATGAGGCAAACACAATCAAGTCAACTTCTAAAGAAGATCAGGCTTAAATAAGTTACTTGGAGCTGCCAGTTATGACTACGTTCTACTGTTACTTGCTTTCTGGTGCTGATAAGATCTAGATCTCTGATATTTTTAAGTCCAAACCGCTTGGACACTGCAGCTCTTTCCGGGTTTTGCTTACCCACAATTCATTCTGTACAGCTAATTAAGCTGAAGAAGCCTGGGAATAAAGTTTCGAACAAGGTTAATAAAGTTCCTTGCCTAATAACAGAGGGGTGGGGGGGAGAGAGAGGGGTGTCAGGACAATGTGGGTGGCAGGGCACCAGGGGAGGGGGTGCTTCTCCAAGAGCAGAAACCCTGACCCCAGAGGCTCTCTCCATCCACCCCCACTCTTGGACACTGCACAAGTTTTCTGGGGCTGCCATAATAAATGACCACAAACCAAAGAGCTTAAAACAACAGGAATTTATTCCCGCACCATTCCAGAGGCCAGATGACTGAAATCAAGGTGTGGGAAGGATTGGATCCTTCTGGAGGCTCTGACGGAGAATCTGCCCCAGGCCTCTTTCATCTGGCTGCTGGTGGCTGCCGGCAGCCCACGGTGTTCCTGGGCTTATAGACACGCCAGTCCAATCCTGACCTCTATCTTCACATGGCCTTCTGCCTGTGTGTCCCTGTTTTGTCTTCTTGTAAGGACACCAGTCTCTGGATTTAGGGCCCATCCTACTCCAGGAAGACCTCATGCTGACTTGATGACATCTGAAAGATCCTATCTCCATAAAGGTCTCATTCACAGGTTCTGGCTGGACATAAATCGGGGGGGTGGGGGGGGGACCCACAGAGGTCCCATGCTAAGAACCTCCCACAATGGCCACACCTTAAACCTCAAGCCCCAGTCTTTCTCCCATAGCCCTTGGGCCCCCCAGGTGGCACTGTCCCCTCCTGAGTCTCCGTTTCTCCCACTGTCACCTGAGAGCTGAGGGGTGAAGCCAGGTGGCACATGGATCCACCCAGCACACATCAGCCACAGCAGAAACAACTGGGATCTTGACAGGCAGGTGGTCAGCAGCATCTGCAGAGTCATTTGGCAGGGTCTGTATGGAGCCTGAACAACGTTCCTGCCCTCTGACCCAGTAATCCCACTTCTGGGAAGCTCTCCTGAGGGAGATCGTCCAAATAACAGATTTATGCGCAAAGATGTTCCTGCATCATCAGTCGTCAGAGCAAGGAGCTAAACTGTGCTGCAGGATCAGGCCAAGCCAGGGCGTAGCCTCTACTCTGGAGAAGTACAGAGGACATACACCCCCGAGCTGGAGATGGATGGTAGGGAAAGGGCCCTCTGCTGAGATCAGTCCACGCGGGCACAGGCAAACCTAGGATAAGGCTGGGCCGCCCCCATCCCAGGACATCCCCTAGTGGGGCCGGACACTGAAGTACAGGGGGCAAGGCGGGAGAGCAGGGTAGCCGGCAGCCCCATAAATGCCCCCTGTAACAGGAAAGGAATTCTCCAGAACAAAAGAAGGGCTGTGGAGAACCATGTAACAGGGGTGACAGAGGCACCTGAGTTCAAAGTGGGGCCCAACACTCCATGTTATCCCCCCAGGACAGAGACTGACACAAACCCAAAAATAAGCCATTGCAATGATCTGGACAGTGAGGGGTCCCGTGAGAATGGAGAAGGCTCCCTAGAGACCATGGGGAGGGACACGCCAGTTGGATGGAGCCGGGAAGGCGGTACTTGGGGTGCAGAGGCCCCACAGAGTTTAGAGAGGAAGTTCTCCCTACTCAGGCTGAGGGGCCTAGGGAGTGGTGGGTGATCTCACATATGGACAACTGCTCACAGACATCTGCCTGGCGTAGTCAGGACAGAGGGGCACCCCACGCTCTGGGTAGCCCTCTCCCCAAAAAGGACACAGATATCATGGGATGAAGAAATCTTCCTGTGTTGTGTGGGGGGGCACTCAACCAATGGCAAGTGTCCTTATACGAGACACACAGGGACGAGGCCATGTGGAGATGGAAGTAGAGACTGGGGTCACATGTCACAAGCCAAGGAACACCAGAGCCCCCAGGAGCTGGAGAGGCCAGGAAGGATCCTCCCCTAGAGCCTTCAGAGACAGCAGGGCCCCGCTGACACCCTGACTTCAGGTTTCTGGCCTCCAGAACGGTGGGAGAATAAACTCCTGCTGTTTTAAGCCCCAACGTCCCCACCCCTCCCTCCCCCCCGCCCCCACTCCGGTCTCTGGTCCTTGTCACAGCAAGCCCAGGACGTGCAAACCACGGCTCCCCTGAGCCAGGACAGATGTCACCATCTCCCCTTCCCAGGGGAAGCTGAGGCCAAGTGAGCAGTCTCTGAACCCCAACCTCATGCCAGGAAACCCACTCTCCCCACCCTCCCCGCCCCAAGCACAGAGAGCACCTCATTACCTCTTTCTTTTCATGTGAAAATGAAATTGAATTCCAGAAAGCACAAAAAACAACATACCTCCACCCCAGCCCAAGACCTAACAGCTGTCACTACCTCGTCATCTCAGACGCTCCTCCTGCAAAGTGGTGGACGAGGGGGCCCTGAGAATGCCGCCAGAGGCCTGTCTGTGCTTCCTTCCAGGTGATGCTGGATGTCATTACTGTTGATGCACTGACTCACGTCCTGCCTTCCAGGGGTTCTGAGGGGATGGTGGCCAGGTGGCAACCCTCTCACTCCATCTGGGCCCCGCATCCTTCCTCCTCAGGAGCCCCTCTGACCATCCAGAGCTCACAGCTCTTTTAGGCATCCCCAACTCCAAAGGGCCCTAAGGCAGGAAACACCAAACAGATAAGCACATGTCCCAGGGTTCCCCACAAGGTCCTCTGTGCAGCCGGCACCAAGCCTATTGCTGGGAACGCTGCCCTGCACCTGCCACATCACAAACATCGGACACTTTAAACTGCAGTGTGGTGGCGCTACACGTCCCCAGGGGCCAGACAGCCCCACAGCTGGGTAGAGCTCTACACTTGCTGGCCTTGGTAGGATGGACGCCTGCCCTTCCCAGGGCCTCTTGCATCCATTCCTGGCTCACAGGAGCTTCTGGGGCAGGAGGACTGGGGCAGACAGGGATAGATGTGGGGAGACTGAACGTCAGAACGAAACCAGTGTATAAACTGTAGAACCATTCGTAACTGCCCAAAGGCAGAAGCAACCCAACAACGAAGGGGTAAATAAAACATGGTCCGTCCATACAGTGGAGTATCACTCGGCCATAAAAAGGAAGGAAGCACTGACTCACGTTACAACACGGGTAAGCCTCAAAAACATCGTGCCGAGTGAAAGAAGCCAGACACAAAAGGCCACGCGGTGTATGATTCATTTATATGAAATGTCCAGAACAGGCAAATCCGTAGGGACAGAAAGTAGATTAGTGGGTGCCAGGGGCTAAGAGCGAAGAGGTAGGGGGAGTGGGGAGTGACTACTAATGGTGACAGGGTTTCCTTTTGGAGTGAAGAAAATCTGTAACTAGCCAGACATGGCTACAACACCATCGTGAATATACTAAATGCCACTGAACTGTTCACTTCAAAATGGTGCATTTTATCTCGGTTTAAACATTGGTGGCTCTTGGCCATCCTTGGTGTTTCTTGGCTTGTGGCTGCATCACTGTAATCTCTGCCTCTGTCCTCATGTGGCCTTCTTAGAAGGACACAAGTCACTGGATTCAGGGCCCGCCCGACTCCAGATGATCTCATCTCCAGATACTCAACTTAGTCACATCCTCAAAGACCTTTTTTCCATCACATATTCTAGGGGTTAGAACCTGGACATATGTTTGGGGGACACCATGCAACCTCCTCCACCGGGGTTGCTGTAAGGCTGTTGGGGAAGGGGGTGCCGAGCGGACATATGGCCCGTGTCTGTGGAGCACAGCCCAGTTCGTAATCACTTGGGCTCAGTTTCCCCAGCTGCAACATGGGGCCGGGAGTGCCTCCCTGGCAAGATGGCGGGGCGGTCAGTAGGATTCTCACACAAGAAGTGTCACACGGTGCCTGGGACACGGAAAGCCTATGCACAGACACCAGGGGCCCGCCGTGCACGTCCACAAAACCCACAGCTCTGCGCCCAAACACTAGAGACCCCCACCCACCTTCAGCTGAGCCCCTGGCCTCACCGTGACCCAGGTACACTCGTGTGCTTGAATGTAAGGTGGGGTACGTCACTGCACCTCTAGGGGAGCTGGAGCCTCACTGATGGCCAAGGGACCTGCCTGGCAGAGGGTCTGCAGTGGGCTGAACGGTGTCATCCCAAAATATGCATCCACCTCCTAACCCCTGTACACCTGGGAATGTGACCTTATTTGGAGATGTCTTTGAAGAGGACGTTAAGACAAGATCACATAGGAGTCGAGTGGGCCCTAATCCCATCACTGACTGGTGTCTGTAGAAGAGGAGGAGAGGCTGACACAGACGCACGGACACACAAGGAGAAGACCATTTGGAGGCGGAGGCAGAGGCAGAGATTGTAGTGGAGCAGCCACAAGCCGAGGAACGCCAGAGCTCCCGGAAGCTGCAAGAGGCAAGGAAGGGTCTTCCCCGAGGGAACCTTCAGAGGGAGCGCGGCCCTGCCAACACCTTGATTTGGGACCTCTGGCCTCCAGAACTGTGAGAGAATACGCTTGTGTGGTTTAAGCCCCCCGCTTTGTGGTTATTTGTTACGGCGGCCCCAGGACACTAAGATGGGCACAAGACCCTACCCATGCACGCGTAGAGAAAACTCTGAAACGTGTCATTTCTCCGCCGACTCTGAACACGCCCCTCGGTGTAGGCAGCCCCTGCAGCGGGCGAGCACACGTCTCTACCTGGAGCCGAGGGAACAGACCCCTTGCAGCCTGATGCTGAATCTCGCCACCAACTGGGTAACACAAATCACCAGCCGGAATGCCGGTCACGAGAAGCATCAGCCCAGGCAGGGAGCCGGACAGGGACACCTGCCTCCGTAACAGGTCCTGCATCCCACCTTGAAAACCTCAGGCTGAGTTTCTGACAGGGGCCCGACGTGCCTCGGGGGAGTGGGGTCCCAGATTCGGCAAGGAAGCCAGCATTTCTCTTGCCAGGGGGTCAGAGCCCGCGGGCCTCCGGTATCACAGGTGCCACAGGGCGGTCTGCCAGCAGCTGCCTTGGGCTGATGGCAAACAAATGCCTTTCGAAAATGGCATCCACATGCTGACACACGGCCTTGCTCGGGTTCTGGGTTGAAACCACCTCTTGCGAGCAGCTCCTTCAATGCTGCCTCCCCCCAGGATGGCTGGCAGGGGCCCCGGGAAGATAAGACAAAAGCGAGATGCCCTCATTACCATGGGCCCAAAATAGCTTTATGCTCCATTTTTTAGACATAGCACAACTATGGAGTTACATAATAACAATGAGAGCCATTTTGTGGTCCAGACCCACTCTGTGCCCCTTGGGTGCCTGCCCTGAGCCCCCCAAGCCCCCACATATCCTGGGCAGCAACTGCTCCAGGCATGGGGACAGGGCAGGGTTGGCCCCTTCACTGCCTCACCGCCCTCAGACCACATGCTCGGCTTGGTGAGATGGGCCCTGCACAGAACCGTGTGTGGCCCAGTGGACACTTCCCACAATAGGCCTCACCATGGAGTAACTGTGACCTGTCCAGGGCCATGCCCCCCAGGGAAGAGAAAGCAAAGACGAGGATTCAGAAAGGTGAACACCATGGTCTTATGGGGAAGAGACCACTGGTGGCTCCGGTGGCTGGACAGGTGACATGGCAGAGAGACTGTGAAGAGGTCAGGCCACAGGGATAGCCAGGACAGTCTGGAGCAAGGCCTGAGTGCTGGACTGAGGAGCTGAGGCCCTGGCAGGGGGACACTGCAGAGTCTCCTCAGACCCCCCTTTCCCGCTCCCCCTTGTCACTTCTGTGAGAAAATCCCAGCAGCTCAACCTCCAGGGCCGTGTGTGACCCTCTCCCTGGTCCCAGTCCGTGTCATCTCACACCAGGACACCCACACGGCCTCCTCCCCAGTTCTCCCGCCCGAAAGCCTTCTCTGCACACGGCTGCCAGGAACCCTTCCTTTCCTTTTCTCGATTAATTACGTTCAAGTCATCTCACCCTCCTGTTTTAAACACACCAGTAGGTTGCCATCCTATTTAAAATAAAACCCAACCCCAGTTTGGAGGTTCTGGAACAAGTTAAACTGAGTTACCACAGGACACAGCAATTCCACTCCTCGGCATACATCACAACGAAATAAAGACTAATGTCTACATCCACACTTCCACACACGTGTTCACAGCAGCCAAAAGATGGAAACAACCCAGGGGTCCATCGATGGAAGAACACATAAACAAAACACAGTCCATCCGTACAACGGGACGTATTTATTCAGCCATGAAAAGGAATGAAGCTCTGAGACACGCTACAATGCGGATGAACCTCGAAAACATCGTGCCGAGTGAAAGAAGCCGGTCATAAAAGACCACGTGCTTCATGATCCCATTTATACAAAACATCCAGAACAGGTAAGTTCATAGAGACAGAAAGCGGATTCGTGGCTGCCAGGGGCTGGGGGTGGGGGGTAAGGAGTGACTGCTCAAGGGGACAGGGTATCCTCTGGGGGTCACAGAAATATTTCAGGATGAGATAGTGGTGACGGTTGCACAACACTGTGAATGTACTGTCATTCAGTTGCTCACTTTAAATGGCTAATTTTATGTTATCTGAAACTCACCTCCATGATAAATAGACCATCAGTGAAAATCAAACCTGACCCCACCGCCAGGCTGGCTGGGCCATGCCATCCTCTCCCTTGCCCCCTGCCCCACCTCCTGGGTCGTCTTCTTGCTTCCGGAGATGGCCAAGTCCCTCTCCCCTCAGGGCCTCTGTCTGTGCCAGCCCCTCCTCCCGCCTGAGCTCCCCCCAGCTCTGGGGATGGCCACACCCCACCCTGGGGTGGCATGCCGAGCCCCCTCCTCCAAGAAGCCTTGCCTCACCCCAAAGCCTCATCTGCTCCCTACCCAGTACGCGGCCCTGACCCGTCCCTTGGGCCCAGGAGGACCGGAGCAGTGTCCACAGCTACCTGGGGTCTAATGGGGGATGCCACCGAAAAGAGGAACACGATGTGTTCAGACACACCCAGGTGCCCAATGCAAACACACACACTCTTGTGTGCACAGCTGCTCACAAATACGTGTGCTCACTCACTCGTGAACATGGACATGCGCGCATTCACGTCCTCCCCCAGGACTGTGTCTCTCACTGTCGCACCCCCAACTGGCTCCCACATCTGCTCTAGCACCAGGCCCAGCTGTCACCTTCTCCCACCTCGATCCACCTGGTCCAAGCCCCACCATCTCTGGCCCCACAAATGTATAAGCCTCCTGCCTGCGTGCCCAAATCAATTCTGCAGCCTCCAGTCTTCTCTGCAGCTGGCAACCAGAGTCTCGCCAAACCGCCAACCTGAGTAGGTAGGTCCTACAGCGCCTCTCCTCACTGGACCTTCTGGTCCTCACTTCCCTAGCAGCCTCTACCAACACACAGGCCCTGCTCCCCACCACGCACCCCTGCCCTAGGCTCCAGAGGAGCTGCATCCCAGCACCACCTCCAACAATGATCCTCAGACCAATGATCTGCAGGACCCACGAGGGTGGGCCACGGCTCACCATGGAATGAAAAGTCCTCAGCGTCTCCAAGGCTTCTCCTTGCCTGCAGCCCGACATGGGACCTGGCCCTCAGCATCATTCCCCCTCGGTGACCACCCCCCCCCCCATCACACAGCTGCACACGTGCCCGGGGTTATGACTGCAAGAATTCAGGTGGCAGTTCCAAAGAGCAGCAAAGCAGAAGCTACAGTAGGAAGGAGTATCAACCGGGGCAAACCCGACTAAGGAACGCGATACGGTGCTGAGCAATGCTGGCTTACTCACTCCTCTACTGAGACAAACCTCAAAACCCAGTCCAACTCAGAGAGACGCCAGCCCTGAGGGTCCATGTGAACACAGGCAAATAGCACTCTAGTCTGGGATACAAAAATACCATGACAAGAGCAAAGGTGCACGGGTATCCTGGAGGGTGTCAGGTGATCGAGGGGGAAGCGGTATCCCCCGTGCTGGGATCAGAGCTTTCACTGAGGTGTTGCCTCATGCACGTATCTTTCTGTTGGGGGTTGAATTATGTACCCCCAAAACGAGACATCCAAGTCCTAACCACTGTACCTGGAATGTAACTTCGAAAACGGGGTTATTTGCAGATGTGATCAGGTTATGACAAAGCCATGACGGAGTGGGGTGAGCACTAACCCAATGATGGGGGTCCTTATAAGACAGGACAGACATGGGGCGCCTGGGTGGCTCAGTCGGTTAAGACTCCAACTCTCGACTTCGACTCAGGTCATGATCTCACGGTTCATGAGATTGAGCCCCGCGGCGGGCTCTGTGCTGATGGCATGGAGCCTGCTTGGAGTTCCCTCTCCCTCTCTCTCTCTGCCCCTGCCTTGCTCATGCTCTCTCTCTCTCTCTCTCTCTCTCTCTCTCTCTCTCTCTCTCAAGATTAAACAAATAAACTTAAAAACAAAACAAAACAAAAAACCAAAAAGGATGACAGGACAAAAAGGAAGGCGGAAACTGGAGAGATGTGGCTACAAGCTGAGGACGCCCAGAGCCACACCAGAAGCTGGAAGACACAAGAAGGCTCCCACCTGGAGTTCCCAAAATGAACCAACCGGCCCTGGTGACACCTTACTTTCAGGCTACTGGCCTCCAGAATATGAGACAATAAATTCCTGTTTTAAATCACCGGGTTTGTGGTCATTTGCCGCGGCGGCCCCAGGAAACTAATAAACACAGTGCCTGAACTGTCCCTGAACACTCCCAGGGGACCCTCCGCAAGACTGCCCTCCGCCTGTGTGCCCCAGAGCACAGTGGGAGCAGGAGGGGCCCTGCCCTCAAAAGGCACTGAAGGAGGGTAAGGAAGGTGCAGGCAGCAGGCAGCAAGAGGTGGCCAGGGGGACGGAGACCCCTGAGGTCATCACCACCTCTCAGAGTTGGGAACGATGCCCCAATCGTGCCACCCTGAAAAGCTGAGAACTCTGCAGAAACCCTTCTGATGAGCGTGGTACAAGCCCACCAGCAGTGACATCTGATCTGTGGATGGAAGGCTGCCTCGGTCTGTTCTCAGAGCATCAGTTTTGCTGCAAATTACCAGGTCCATACCATGAGGCTGCCCAAACTCTACTGAGGGTGTTCCCTAATGTCTGCATGTACACTATGCCATCGTCCTAGAGATGGAACCAGTATGATTTCTGGAGCACCCGTGACCCCTTGCTTCAGGAGGTCTGCCTGCGTGAATGGCTTGCCTAGCATCGTGGCCCAGGCTGGAAGCCAGTGGGGAGTCGTGTGGGCCCTGGCGAGCACTTCCACTCCGAGGCCTCTGGGTGGGCCCCAGTGCAAGCAGAGGAAGCCAGCACAGGCCGCCCACAGGAGGCACATGGCTGCTATTTTCAGGGTGGGTTTCCACACTCACAGGCCCTCCCTCTAGGACAAGGAATGGACTGTGTGGATATGGGGCACAGCTAAGCTGGGGACTCACGGGCAGCCATGGCACAGGCATCCAGGAGCAACCCCTGGGTACACAAAGGGGTTCCCCACTCTGGTCCATGCCCTGAGGCTCTGCCCTGGGCGTACTCTGCAACATCCCTGGGCCTTCGCTTCTTAGCACACAAATGGAATATTCCAGATGCACCAGGACAGAAATCCCAGCCTTGGGGCGCCTGGGTGGCGCAGTCGGTTAAGCGTCCGACTTCAGCCAGGTCACGATCTCGCGGTCCGTGAGTTCGAGCCCCGCGTTGGGCTCTGGGCTGATGGCTCGGAGCCTGGAGCCTGTTTCCGATTCTGTGTCTCCCTCTCTCTCTGCCCCTCCCCCGTTCATGCTCTGTCTCTCTCTGTCCCCCCCAAAAAAAAAAAAAAAAGTTGAAAAAAAAAAAAAAAGAAATCCCAGCCTTCATCGATTCCTTGGACACTGAACTAAGACTAACCAGCAGCGAGCTTTACAGTTACAGGGCCATGAGCAAATGCCACAAACCTCGACAATGTAAAGTAGTAACACGGCCAATAGAATCAGGAGTGAGGGGGAGTGGAGGGGAGACCCATAAGTGGGCACAGAACCCCAGCTCCCAAGGAGGGATGCAACCAAGAACACGGAAGAAGTGGTTTACAAAACCAGTCTGCTCTTGGAAGACCCTCAAAAAGTGAAAACACAGAATTACCACAAGACCCAGCATTTCCACTCCTAGATATAGACCCAAAAGAACTCAGGCGTCCAAACAAAAACTTATACACACATGTTCGCAGTAGCACTCGTCACCAATTGTCAAAGAGTGGAAACAACCCAAGTGTCCATCCATGGATCAGTGGATAAACAAAACGTAGTTTGGCCATGCAATGGAATATTACTCAGTCATAAAAAAGAATAACGAAGCCCTGACACAGGCTACAATGTGGACAAACCTCAAAAACATCACACTGAAAGAAGCCAGACACAAAAGGCTGTATGTTGTACAATCCCATTTATGCGAAATATCCAGAACACACAAATCCATACAGGCAGCAAGTGGTTTCCAGGGGCTATGGAAGGGAGGAGGGATGTGACTGCGAACAGGGACCAGGTTCCTTCTGGGGTGATGGAACTGTTCTGGAACCACAGTGAGGTGGTGGTTGTACAATGCTGTGAATGTACTTAATGCCACTAAATTGGGTCACTAAAAAATGGTGAGTTTTATGTTACGTGAATTTTACCACAATAAAAAAATACAAACAAGAAATGAAAAGCATCCTCAACATCCTGGCTCAGGACAAAGCACACATCAGCGTGAAGGTGAGCAGCAGGCAAGGCCCAGAGTGTCTCATCTCAAGTCTGTGCCTTTGGGACAACAGCATAGGTAGGGAACTGTCACTGAGCAGTGTCCCTGCCCTCAGAGCAGTATCATCAAACTGGGAAGCCACTATGGCCCTATGTGTGTACGCAGAAGAAGAGCATGGCCTGTCAGAGACCCTCGGCCACGTGGCTTCTTGGCCACTGCACATCCCCTCTGCAGGCAGCCCAGGAATGGGCGGATCCACACGGCACCCATCCCAGGGGTGGCGCGGCCGCCTGTCCACTGCAGCCCAGACAGCCTCAGGGTCCACTGGCCCACATCAGAGCCTGCAACCTGGCAGGCAGGAGCACGGTGGCCGCAGCTGCGGCCTTCCTGAGGTCTGAGAAGCATTTTAAAGAATGTGAACTGGTGGCCAACTTTTAAAATTTTTTTTGAAATTAACTTAAACATCAGAACTGCTGGCTTCTCCTGAAACACCAGAAGTGCCAACAACTTGGGGCCTGGATTCCTGGCTGGTGAATTTTTATCAGACAGAGCAGGGCCAGGCATAAAGGCACCATGGGTCCCCTCACACCCCACACCCAACCCCAGGCCTCCAAGAGGGTCGGCACAGCCTGAGGTCACCCAGCTGGCCGCAGACCCAGGGCCTCCAAGCCTAGCTCATCCCTGCTGCCCTCACTCCAGCTGCGCGGCCTGACCCAAGGCCTGGAGGGAGGAAGCCCCCACCCCACCCTAAGAAGCAGGCCAACTGGGACGGGAAGGTGTGGAGCTAGGATGCTGCATGTGGGCCAAGCAAGGCCCGGAATGCAGGTCTCACCCTGAGCCAAAACCCCAAAGAAATCCACTGTTGCCTGTTCAGCATTTAACCATTAGCAGCCCAGCCCTGAGTGGATGCCAAGAGGCCTGCAAAGCCCTAAGGAGGGGACAGCAATGAAGGCAGAGGGGTCAGCAGCCAGGCCTAGGCAGAGGCTTGCTCAAGAGCCAGAGGTTCCTCAAGGGCAGCCCACACTACACCCACACCAAAGCACCCACCTGAGAATAGCTCGACACAGCCCAGGAGCCCAGGCTGCTCACACCGGCTCCTGTCTTTGCCCTCCTGCAGTCCCTGAAAATCCTGCATGTCTGGCCCAGCCATCAGGGCCACTCCCCTCCAAGGAGGGTCCACAGGGCATTGCCTGGGGCCAGCAGGATGGGAGACCTGGGCAGGCAGTTGGAGACAGAGGGAGCCCATCTCCCAAGGGTGCTAGAAAGGAGGCTGGCAGGGGAAGCCAGCAGGCCCATGCTGGCTGGGGATAAGCTCTGCAGGCTCATGAGCTTGCCCCAAGCATAAAGCACAAACAGGTCGTGGTGTGCTCCAGGCAGAGAGACCAGTGGAAAAGAAAGAAGGCTGAGGATTTCCGAGTGAGAAGATCTGTGTTGAAAACAAGCAGGAAATGGGGGGGGGGGGGCGCGTGGGGGGAGCAGGCAGGTGGCCAAGGAGGGGACACTGGAGCTGGGAAGAGGACTCCAGGCAGGAGGCCCAGCGAGTGCAAAGGCCCTGGGGTCAGAATGAGCACGATGGGGGGAGGACCAACATGGAGGGGACAAGGGGGCCAGACCGCCCACCAGTAAGCAAGGAGGTGGGGGGAGGAGGGCTCAGAGCCTTGTGGGGCCTCACTGAGTATGATGAGAAGCCACTGCAAAGATTTAAGCCGAAGTGACCTGAACCACCTTCCCCTGCATAGAGTCCTCTGTGCTGGGAGGAGCTGGATTGAGGGGCCAAGTGGGGTAGGCAACATGGGAGTGGGTGGTCCATCCTTGGCCGATGGGGCACAGACCAGATGGGGATGGGACCCCTGACCCCACCGCCTCCCAGGATGGGGCCCAATGAGACATCTGGACAGGTAGTTACTGTCTAGGTACAAGGAAGACTGCCTAGGCAGACAGAACCTGGAGACACTGGTCCCAGAGACTGAGTACTCCCAGGTCGCACCCCTGGATGTACTTACAGCTTCCCAAAGGGTCCGACGACGGTGTCCACAGCCTCTCTGAACACAGCCCCTGCCTAGGACACTCTGTCCCTCTCTCATCCCCCATGCAGGTGCTAGACATCCTTCCTCCTGATGTCTCCCTCCTTCATATCCACCCCCAACTCAGACCATGTGGCTAGTAGATAATTATGAAAGGTGCTGCAGCTCTTCTCAGTTCCTGTCACTCTACCTGTCCCCTCAACCGGAGGCTGTGCCCACTGCTGTAGGCTTCCCACTGCCACACTCGGATGAAGTCCATCACGCCTGCAGGAACATGAGGCCAAGCCAGGGGCACTCCCAGCATCCTGTCCCCTTGGGCTCTACCTTCTCACGCCCATGCACCCCACAACAAGCCTCTGCAGCTGCCGTGCCCCCTACCAGGTGCACCTTCTCCTACTCCCTGGGCAAACCTCAGTCAGGGTACCGCTGTGCTCAATATGGCTGCCCCATGCCCCATCTGGCACCTACTGCTCCAGAAGTGGCTGCCACACCTGAACCTCCAAGCACCAAGCAGGCTCGGAGCAGGTACTGGTCAGACGTTTGTTGACCGGAGGAGCCTCTCCAGCCTGGCACCCGTGGCTGCCCTCATAAGGGACGCCCTCCCTCATCCTGCTGCTCCTCCTCCAGCCTCTGCCTTGTGATCCCCTCCTAGCTCTTTCGAACATGAGTCTGCGTGGATTCAGGCCTCTGCGCCCCTCATGTGTCACCCCACCTGGGGAGGCCCCGAATGCCAAATCAGCCAGCAGCTCACGAGCGCCACCTGCCCCTGCCCTCAGAATGCTCTCCAATGCTGAGGAACCTCCTCTATCCCAGCAGTCCCCACCAATCCTCCCCTCCACACTCCTGCTCCTCCTGGCGCGGGCCAATGGCACCATGGTCTTCCTGTGTCGCAGCCTGTGCCTCCCTCAGGCTTCCCACACTCACTGGCCTGGCAGGCACCTCTCAGCTCCTGAGCCCCCCAGCACCCTATGCCTTCCAAAGCCGGTCTCTTGCTCCCCCTGACCAATCTTTTCTCAAGCTCTGCCTAAGACTCAAAGCTAATCTTGGGTCTGCCCCTCCCTACCCCATCAGCTAGTTTCTGGATCATGTCCAAGCTCCCCAGCTTGGCTCTTGAGGCCCTTCCAGATCTGACTCCCACCCCTCTCTCTCTTCTCTTGCCACTCACCCCCTACCCAGATTCACCTTATAGAACAGTCATGCCCCTGACAATCCTCCTCCAAGCTTCTGTGCCTCCATACATGTCATTCCTCCTCTTCCCAAAGACCCTTCCCCTCTCTACCTCCCTCCTGTCCCACCACAGAGCTCTCCTCTTCCAGGCAGCCCTCCCAGCTTGGCCCCACCCTCCTGCAGCCTCTTCTCTCCTCTAAGTTGGTAGCCTCTGCAGGGCAGTCAGCAGACACAACTTCCTACATAGAGCACCAACTGCACACAGGTATAGTCCTAAGGGCTATCCATGCACTGACACAGATGACCCCCTCCACAAGTGCACCTGAGGAGTCACGATGGGGAATCTGACAGGACCCGGGTATATGCTTGCCCAGGGTCACACAGCTGGGAGGAGGACAGCAGGACTTCATGTTGTTAAGAGGCAACACTGCCCAAAGTAATCTAGAGTCAATGCAACCCCTATCAAAATCCCAACAACGATTTTTGCAGAAAGAGAAAAATCTACCATAAAATTCATATGAATCTCAAAGGACCCTGAATAGCCAAGACAACCTTTAAAAAAAAAAAAAAAAAGAAAGTTGGCCGACTTACACTTCCTGACTTCTAAACTTACTACAAAGCTACAGTGATAAAGACAGTGTGGTACTGGCATAAAGACAGACATAGAAACCAACGGCATAGAAAGCCCCGAAATAAACTCTCACATACATGGTCAAATGATTTTTGACAAGGGAGCCAAGACCATTCAAAAGAGAAAGGACGGTCTTTTCAACAGGCGGTGCTGGGAAAACTGGATCTCCATAGGCGATGAACGGAGTTGGACCGACACCTTATTCCATATATAAAAATCGACATGGATCAAAGGCTGAAAGCTAAAACTATAAAACTCAGAAAAAAAAAAAAAAACCAGAGGAAAGACTTAATAACATTAGATTTGGCAATGACTTCTTGGCTATAACACCAAAAGCATACTCCACAAAAGGAAAAATACATAAATTGGACTTTATCAAAATTAAAAACACTTGTGTAACAAAGGACACAATCGACACAGCGAAAAGGCCCCGTTCTCATGGAACGCGAGAAAACATTTGCAAATCGTAAATCGGATAAGGGATTAATATCCAGAACGTCTACAGAACTCCTAAAACTCAACAACAAAAAAACAAATCAAAAACGGGCAAAAGCCTTGAATAGCCATTTCTCCAGAGAAGATCTACAAATGGCCACAGGCACATAACAAGACACTCAATGTCACTAGTCATTAGGGAAATGCATATCAAACCACAATGAGATACCACCTCACCCCCATAACGATATAATAAAAAACACTATAAAACAACAAGTGGTGAGGATGTGGAGAAACTGGAACCCTTGTACCCTGCTGGTGGAAATATAAAATGGTGCAACTGTTGTGGAAAACGGGGCAGTTCCTCAAAAAAAATTAAACAGGGAACTGTCATATGATCCAGCAATCCCACTTCCGGCTATATATACCCTGGAAGCAGGGATTTGTTCACCCGTGTTCACAGCAGCCAAAAGGTGGAAGAGACCCAAGTGCCGACCGAAAGGTAAGTGAATAAACAAAATGTGACACATACATACAACAAAATATCATTCAGCCTAAAAAAGAAAGGAAATTCTGACACCGATGCGTCCTGTAACACTGAGGACAGCATGCTAAGTGAATTAAGCCCATCACAAAGAGACAAATACTCTGAGTCCACTTATATGAGTGGTCCGATACACAGAGACAGGGAAGTAGAAAAGCAGGAGCCAGGCGCAGGGGGAGAGAGGACGAGGAATTAGTGTTTAATGGGGACAGAGTTTCAGTTTCGCAAGATGAAAAAAGTTCCGGAGATGGGGATGGTAGCACCACCACAATGTGAACGTGTTTTATGCCCCTGAACCACA
The DNA here is from genome assembly GCF_022837055.1 of Prionailurus viverrinus. Taxonomy (NCBI): domain Eukaryota; kingdom Metazoa; phylum Chordata; class Mammalia; order Carnivora; family Felidae; genus Prionailurus; species Prionailurus viverrinus. The sequence goes on along the minus strand of NC_062562.1, from coordinate 13,257,099 downwards.
CATTTAAGAAGAATTAAGATCAGTAGGCCCCTGGGTGGCTCGGCCGGTTAAGCGTCCAACTATTGATTTTGGCTCAGGTCATGATCTCACAGTTCGTGAGTTCAAGCCCCGCACCCGGCTCTGCACTGACAGTGTGGAGCCTGCTTGGGATTCTCTGTCTCAAAATAAATAAATTGACTTAAAAAATTAAAGTAAGGGGCCCCTGGGTGGCTCAGCTCAGATCATGATCTCACTGCTCATGAGTTTGAGACTCTGCTGACAGTTCACAGCTTGGAGCCCGGAGCCTGCTTCAGATTCTGTCGCTTCTCTTTGCCCCTCCCCCACGCGTGCTCTGTCTGTCCCCCTCTCTAATATAAATAAACATTAATTTTTTTAATTAAAATAAAATAACAATTTTTAAGATGATGAATTTTATGTATGTTTTAGCACAATTTAAAAAAAGGAAAACTATAAAAAGACAATTGGCACTATGGGATTCCTGCCCAAAACCCACCACCTCAGCTCAACTGCAAGAAAATACCAGAAAACCACCCCGAGCAACAAAAAGATAGAGCAGTTCTCATCAAGGGGTTGAAGGTCACAGATGACACAGAAACCCTAAGCAGTGGCCCTGGATCAGAGACCAAGGACACACGATGACCAAATGCGACACGGGAGCCTGGACGGGATCCTGGGCCAGAAAAAGGTCACGCTGGTGGACATCTGGGGAAATCCAAAGGCAGTCCAGAGTCTAGTTAATAGAACCGTGCTGACACCCTCACTGACACATGACATGTTCAAGGTGGTGAGGAGGTAATGAAATGGTCTGTGCTTCTCGCTGAATCCAAAACTATCTCAAAAGAAAAAGTGAAGAGAAATGAATAAGCCCACAGCACCCCCCCCCCAAACAAATCTGAACAGCCATGTGGTGGCATCTGTCACATGCCAAACCATGGCCCACGGGTGCAAAGGGTGAGACCCTGCCCTCACAGCTGTCCCACGGGGCACCCTGATGCCAGTCAGGCACAGAGCTATGTCCTCATCTGTACAACTCTACAGATGGGAAACTGAGACACCGAGAAGTGGGGTCATTTGAGGGAAGCCAGCAGAGGCAGGGCTTGAGCCAGAGAGAGCCACTTGGCTAGTCGCTGGGGTGATAGCGGGGGACACAAGTGGTCCCCAGCAGGGCCCTGTTATGGACCCTCAGGGCTCCTCCCTCTGCAAGTGCTGAGCCAGCGGTGAGGGAATTAGCATCTCCTTGCCACCTGCAGGCAAAGACTGAGGCTGCCGGGCCTACAAATCACTCCCGGGGCTGTGCATTGATTCCGTGATGATTTAATGAGCCGCTCCCGTCCTAATTACAGCTATCAAACCCCGCCTGCCTGGGAGGACAGAAGGAATGGAGAAGGCACGATGCTCACAGGTGCAAAAGGACCCATAGAAGAGGGCAGCAGGTTCAGTTACTTGAGAAACACTGAACTTACTGAGAAAAGCTTTTTAGCCAGGCTGGGCGTGGACACAGTGACCCCTTTGCGAGACACGCTCTGCTGCCCCATGTCCCCAGCCCTCGGGTCCGAGGACTGGCTGGCCCTGCAGAGCTAGCCCCAGGCACTCTGCCTGGCTGGGCCGACACTTCCTCCCAGAGATTTCCAGGCAAATGACCAGCTGGCAGTCACCCCCCCCCCGCCCCCCCACCCCCCCCTGCGCCCAGGTGAGCCGTTTCAGATGCACGGAAGAAACAGGAAGTGCTTTAGGTTTTCTGTTTTCAATTTTCATCAGTTTTGAGACATAAATGATTTTTTTTTTTTTTAAGGGAAAAAAAGGTGTGGTGGAGAGCTTCCCTGCAAGCCCAGCAGCAGGGAAGGCAGGCTGTAAAAGTTCTCAAGGGACTCCACCCCTGGACAGGGAGCCCTAGGCAATGAGGGAGAGACCAAGGAGCATTTAGGCTGTATCTGGGAATGAGTGCTGGTCCACTAGCTGACTCAGGAAGTCTGTCCTTCCAGGCAGAGACTCACCTCTCTGGACAGAATGCCACATCCCAGCTTTGGGTTGAAGCCCCCATGACCAGTGGGGTGTCAAGCTGGGACCACAGAAAAAGAGGAATTTACGTATGAAATTAGGACTCCGGGTCTCTTGCAAAAATGCCTTTCCTCAGGACAGGGGCCCCCAGAGCACAAAGTCAAGGCTATTTAATATACGCCCCCCCCCCCCACACCTCATCATCTGCCTGGGGAATCAGATTCCTGATTCTTAGATGAAAGAACATGTGCCAAGTCAGCAAGTCCTGGTTTGTAATGAATCTAGCACCCATGACCTCTGGGGGGCGTGCGTGGAGGGAGGAGACTCCTGCCCCAGTCTCCTCTCAGGTCCCTGCAACCCCTCATATGGCAGTCAGAGGAATCTTTGCTAAACCTACATCTCACATCACAGCCCTGCTTAAAACCTTCCTAGAGCACCCCACTACCAGACCCTGACCAGGGCCCACAAGGTAGCATTCCCTGAGCTCGATCAGGTCGGGATTCCCCTCTATGACAAGCTTCAGGGTCTCCATTCCCATGGCTCGTCCTCATCCCCCTGGCTCAGTTCAAACATCGCCTCCCCCAAAGGGTGCCCACCCCATTTCACTCTCTTAGAGCCATGACCTGAGGGCTGGGGACCAGCTGGCCACTGTTTCCAGTGACTTGTTCAGCAAGGCATCCCCACAACACAACACCAGGTAGGTGCTCAATACATACTGACTGGAGCAATGGACCTTCCAGTCCAAACTGTGGCCACTGCAGGGAGACCTCACTGGGCAACCTTGACACTTCTTAATGCTGTTTCCCAGGGCATCATGCTGCCCCAGGCCCACTGGCCCCAAGCCCACATGCATCTGCAGTCCATCCCATAATACACCACGCATGGTCAATACTCAAACCTTCTCCCTGAAGTTGTTCAGGCAGACTGAAGCTCCAGAAAGACCACCATGTTCCCACCTGGGTCCTTGGCCCCTCGGCACCATGTTACGTGTTCCAGATTGATAACAGGAATACACAACACATTCTTGGTATTTAAGGGGGGTAAGCCTGACTGTGTGGTGGGAAGTTGGCCCTTTTAAAGGACGCTTGCACCTAGGCAATTCCAGAATGAACTGGAGACAGACCTGCCCTCAAGGAAGTCACAGTCCAGTGTCTGCTTAGCACCTGCTGAATGCCCACTACGTGCCTGCTCAGTATCTGCTGAGCATATCCTGTGTGCCTGCTGAATTCCTGCCGAATGCTTGCTGAACACATACTGTGTGCCTGCTGAATGCTTGCTTAAGTACTTACTGTGTGCATGCTAAATGCCTGCTGAGTGTCTGTGGTGTGCCCACCAAGAGTCCACTATGTGCCTGCTGCCAGGTACCTGCTGAGCACCTGCTAAGTACACACAGTGTGCCTGCTGAACACCCGCCGTCTGAAAAGTGCCCACTGAGCGCCGCCATGCGTTCACTGTGCACACACCTCCAGAAGCTCAGCAGCAGCGACCACGCAGTGAGCATCTATGTACTGGCCCGATTCTGGATGCCTTACGTGCATTAACCTAAATCCGACCACAGAGCGACCAGAGACCACCGTGACCTCTGCTTCACAGAGAGGAAGTAGAGCACAGAGGAAACTCACCCGGATCTAAGCTCACCCAGAAGGAAGCAAGGAGAAGCCTAGCAGCCATGGCCCTGGCTTGGCACCAGGTGCTACAGAATCCCCCCACATTTTCTGTACTTTGTTTCCATTTGGCAAATAATAAATATTGACTCTATGTCCCTGGCCCGTGAGGCAGGCAGTGGCTTCCTTGTTTGTGCACCTGGACCCCCATCCGACCGGCAGCACCATGGCTATGCCCAGCCGGGGCTGGGCACCCACCTCTGGCATTGGGCTGGATGTGGTAGCAGGAGGAAGGAGAGGGGGTCAGAGACACCCCAGCCAGAAACAGGGGGCCATTCCATCCCATGAGCTCCAAAGCAAAATAGGACTCTCCCACCCCCACCCCTGGTTCTCTGTGGTTCCCCCATCACAGTGAGCCCCACCTTGCCCTCCTTCCTCTGACCTCCTGATTAACTCTGTCACTATTACCCCCTACATGTCCCAAATCAGCCCTCCCTTTGTCCTCACCATGGCCCACCCTAAGCTGCTGCATACCCCCTCCCTGCTATGGAGCACAAGGACACACAGGTAAGGACACACAGGTGAGGCCACACCTGGTGCGTGCATGCATGGGGACAAATGTGATGAATGTCTGGTTTGCAAAAACCCAGGGACAACCTTCATGATCCTCAACAGATGGATATGAACTAAAAGTCCAGCATACAAAAGGGTCCCTCTATGCCTACGTTAAGAAAAACATGAGCCCCAGAATCAGGCATGGGTTCAAACCTGGCCCCTCCACACACAGTGAGCCATATCACCTCTCCCACCAGTTTCTCATATCTGCAACAGGAAAAGCAGCAGCTCTTTCTCGTGGGTTACTGCAACAACCCACTGGCCATACACACGTGGGCTCTAGCAAGTCTGGCTCCTGCCACTCCCTGCATCTTCATGTCACTTATGTTGTCATCCTGCTGGAACCTTCCATGGCTCCCCATGGCCCACATGCAGGGTCTGGCCCAGGGCTCTCCACCACCTGCCCCACCTCCCTCGCCGCTGCTCTGCCCATGAAAGTCTATGCTCCTAGAGCACAGGGTTCTAGGAGCCCGGAAGGCTCTGCTCCACCCTGACCGGCTGGCAAACTCCCAGAGCAGCGTGAAAAGAAAGAAAACATACAGGACACTGGGTTAGTCCAACTCGGATCAAACCCCAATTCACCTGTTTCTAATGCTCTGTGACATTCTCCAAGCCTCAGTCTCCCCCTCTAGAAACTAGGGAGGATATCATCGCTGCCCGGGGGTGGTGTTACCTGTTGCCAGGCTTGACGCTTGTATCTCATGGAACCGGGGCTCCACCCAGCCCTTCTGCGCCCGCACAACCCCAGCATATCGAGGGCTGCAATAGCAGGGTTGCTCAGCCTTAGCACCGCAGACACCTGGAGCCAGATTATCCTCTGGGAAGGGGCTGTCGGGGTTGGGGGGGGCACCACAGGTGGGGTGGAGCTGTCAGGGCACTGCAGGGTGTTGAGCAGCATCCCCACTCCACCCACCAGATACCAATAGCATAGCATCCTCCGGCTCTAAGTCCTGACAACCAAAAACATCCCCAGATGCTGCCAAATGCCCCCGGAGGCAGAAATGGATGGGGTGAGCACCCAGTAGGTACCACACATCTTTGATGCTTCCAGGCCACATCCCACCCCTGACATCACCACGGCATTTTCCAGAGGGTCCCATTTGAAAAAACTCCCTAGCACCAAGTAAGTACTCTGAATCCTGACCGCTGAGCCTGCAGAAACAGAAATCCCCCAGCACCGGAAACCAGAAAGCCCCCAACACAGAAAGCAGCAGCAAAGAGCTGACACTTAGCCTCCCACAATACCTGCAATGGCCCAGCTCTGACCCAGAGAAATCTAATTAATTCCAACCAGGACCAGAAGGCCCACTGCAAGGACAGGAGTCACTTTGCACTGTACCCCTGGCCAGCTTTAGGAACAATGACGGTGGAACACCTTCCTTGGCTCCATGGACCAACAAATACCACTGTGCCACCAACCTACCGCCAGACAGCTGGTTCACACCCCTGACCAAGGCTGGCCCTCTCCCTCTGCTTGGCACAGCCCTGGTGACCACAGTGCACAGGCCTCTTGGAAAGGCCTGCACGACAAGGTCTTCAGGTCCCCACTCAGAATTCAGGCTCCCACAGTGGATCTTCAGAAGCAGAATCTGGGAGGAGTCCAGGAGTTTGCATCCTTCATCTCCAAGGTGGTTCAGGGGCCCCGGAAAGTGAGAGAACAACCGCCCACCATCTTCCCAACCTTCCCTGTTGCTCTAAGTCAGCAGGTCTCAAACTGCAGGACAAACCTATTGTCCTGGGGCCCGCAAACTCCTTCTACAAAGCGCCAGACGGTACATATTGTCGCCTCCGCAGACCAGGTGGTCTCCGTCAAAATGACGCAACTCTGCCACAGATGAGACATAAACGAATGGGCGTGGTCGTGTTCTAATAAAACTTTATTTACAAAAACAAGCGCAGCTTACCGATCCCCGGATTGGCAGGTTAAAAAATCAATTCAGCGGGTCCCCACTACCATTCTGCGTTAAATAGAAGAAAACTGATTAGATCTACTTTCCCCAGGTGTTGACAGGGTCAACAAAGGGAGGGCTGGACTCCTTGGAGAAAGTTGTTTTGATTTTATGTTTGCTGCTGGGTGCTGGGAAGCCACAAGACACAGATTTCTAATCATGAGTCAGTCAAGGAAGTGAGCAGGTATCTTCGGGACTAGCCCTCAGCTCTCATCCTGTCCCTCAGCCGGTCACACGCTCCTCTTGCCCAGCAAGTGTTTGCTTGAGCCCATTTTCACTGTGCGGGCACATGCTCAGGAGCGGAACTGCCATGTGTATGGATTCAGCAGGTGGTGGCAGGTGGTGACAGGGTGCTGTGGTAGGGTCCACCTGTTCTGGGGAATCCAGGAGGACTTTCTGGACCTGTAGTGTGCATGGAACCAGGGGTGTCTGGGACCGGGCATGAGCTCTGGGAAGGGTTCTCTGCCCAGGACCTCAGGCTAGTGGGGGACACTCAACAGTCACCTGTGGGAAGCACGCATGGAAAGGCTGGAAACAAGGCTGGGGCTCCCTCCTTTCAAATGACAACTTAGAAGCTGGTCTCTTGCAGGCTGTGGAGACTGCAGCTCCCAGCCTGATCTAGGAAATGACTTTCATAGGGAGAAGAGCCATGGGTCACACACAAAGGGCCATGTGATGCACCCCAGAGCCACCACTTCTGTAACAACAATAGTTAATGACAGAAAACATGTATTCCCGGGTCTAAGCCGCCAGAGGAACGTGGGTTTAGCTGCAGAAACAATCACATCTCAGAGAAGCCAAGACCCAAGTGGGACCAAGCATGCTCTGGCAAGCGATAGAAGGTTCTAGTTTATGGTTTTAATTCCTTGTTTTGGACACGTTCTGTGCGATTGTCTCAGGGCTGAGCAGCAACTCTACTTCCCAGCTAGGACACCACTCTGGGCCTCAGTTTCCCCATCTGCACAATGGGGAAGACGACACCTCCTCTCTGAGGGGGGCTGAGCATCAAGGATCAGGGACTGAGTAAAGGCCACATGGTGCCAGGCAGGGATCAGGAACCAAGGGTGCAGAGGGCAAACTCTACCCACTGCCTTAGGATACGACCCCAAATACTCATCTCGCCCCCCGGGCCTTGCTCCTGGTGTTATCCCTCTGGTTCAGTCACCACTGGCCTGGGGGCCAGCAACGGACTGTGGGTCTCCAGTTCCTGATGACAGGCGAATGAAGGGTGCGCTCTAGGCCACACGGCCTGTGCCAGTGAGCCAGAGGAGGACAGATGTGTGCATCTGCGGACAGCCCCCAGGCCCACTGTCCCAAGGTGGTTTCAACAAGGCACCCAGACTCTGCCTTAGCCAGGGGAGAGAGTGACCTGGGGCCGCCGTCACAAACGACCACAAACTGAGAAGTGTAAAACAACAGGACTTTATTCCCTCACAGTTCTGGAGACCACACGTCTGGAATCTAAGTGTCAGCAGGGTCGCATTCCTTCCGGAGGCTCTAGGGGAGGACGTTCCTTGGTCTCTTCCAGCTCCTGGGGGCTCCAGGCATCCTCGGCTCACGGGTGCAGCACTCCCGGCTCTGCCTCCGTCATCACATGGCCTTCTCCCGTACGCGCCTGTGTGTTCTCCTCTTATGAAAACACCAGTCACTAGATTTAGGACCACCCTAAATCCAGTATGATCTCATCTCGAGTTCCTTACCCTGATTTCATCTACGTCTTTTCCAAATAAGGCCACAGCCACAGGTTCTGGGGGGCAGGACGTGGGCAAATCGTTTTAGAGGCCCCTATCCTGTTCAACTCAGTGTGCAGCTCACAACCTGGAGAGCAGGAGACTGCTGGGGCTTTCTGGGGGCGGGAGATGGCTCACTCCATCCTCTCAAACAGAGCAGCTCGGGGAGTCCTGCGTGCGTGTGTGTTGAGGCTGCAGATGGCACCAGACACTTGAAGCAGCCGGCACAGAGGCAAACAGTGCCAAAGCCAGGACTGGGGCCAGGACCGGGGGCGGCCTTCACGCTCAGCTAACCCGAGCCACCGCTGCGCGATGCCTGCCGCCCAGGGACCCGTTTTCCTCCAGCCTGTGCAGAGCCACCCCCATAACAGGGTAGGGCCAGGAGAACACCCTCCTTCGGTGCAGCCATAACTGGCAGCCCTGGCTGGGCCGCCACGGACTGCTTGGCGTGTGGGCTTTCTCTGGCCCAGGTGCTGCTCCCTGGGATGCTCAGTGATCAGTCACACGCAGAGCCTGCTGTGTCCTGAGTCCCGGGCAGGCAGGTGACACACCCCGTTCCTTCCCCTGGCTCCCGCCACGAGATCTACCCGCACATTCAGACGGCTCTGTTGCCGAAATATCACCAAAAGCCACCGATCCTGGTCACTGCCACAGACACCTCCTTGCTCAAGTCACCTCTGCCCAGTCCCCGACGTAGGTGCTTAAGCAGCCTCTCACCAGCTGCCTGCCCTTGCCCGTTCAGCTCACAGCCATCTTTGTGAGACACGAAGAGTCCTCGAATGGTGAAGCGGGGAGTTACTCTTCGGCCTAGCACCTAGTTACTCTCCGGCCAAGCACCTCCGTTCCTTGGTACACACTCAAGGGAGAAGACCCGCAGCCACACAAGCTCCTGGGCGCGTATGTCCGCGACAGCGATACTCACAATGGCCAAAAGGCGGAAGCAACCCAAATGTCCCTTGATGGATGAATGGATATATGGAAAGGAGCGGAGCCACAAAATGGAGTATTATTCAGCCTTAAAAAGGAAACGACGCACAGGCCCAACATGGTGGATGTACTTAACGCCGCTGAGCTGTATGCACAAAAAGGGTGAAGGTGGTAAATTTTATGGCCTGTGTATTTTACCACAATTTTTATAAAAGGAATGAAGCACTGACACACACGACACTGTGGATGAACCTTGAAAACATCGTGCAGAGTCAAAGAAGCCAGACACAAAAGGCCACACCTTGTGTGATTCCATTTACATAAAAAGTCCAGAACACACAAATCCATAGAGACAGAGAGCAGATTAGTGGTTGCCAGGGGCTGGGGGAGGGGGCATGGGGTTTCCTGCTGGAGTGATGGAAATGTTCCCAAGTTGACTGGCGATGGCTGCACAACTCTGTGAACATACCCAAAGCCCCTGAATAGTACGCTTTAAGGGAGTAAACTGAATGCACCGGGAATTGCACCTCAATACGCAAAGGCTCGCCATTCACCATCACAAACCCTCCCGGGGCCCCTCCCAGGGCCCCTCCCTTGGTGAAATCCAGGGCTCGACAAGCCACTCCGACCTCACCTCGACTCTTGTTCTCTCTACATGCCAGCCTCACAGTCTTCCCATGTGTTTTCTCAACCTCACCAAGCCCTTCCCACTTGAGGGCCTCTGCACCTGCCTGTCCCCCACCTGGGGAACTCTTCCCCAGTGTGAGGGGCTCCATCTCACCACCAGGATGTCAGCCCCCCCACCCTAGCCAGTACTGGCACATCACTCTGTTGCCTCTCTCCAAGAACATATGTTTTTGTTCATTTGCAGGGATTCTCCTATCCCCCCTAAAACCACACTCGCTCCCCCAAGAGCATGGCCCTCACATGCCTCGTATGCTGCCGGCTCCCCAGCACCCGAGATAGTCCCTGAACAGTCCCTGAAATGTGCCGCTGCAACTTTACAGGTCAGGATTCTGAGGCCCAGAGAGGTTAAGAGACCTGCCCAAAGTCACACTGCAGAGCACCACCGCCCTCCCTGCACCTCGGGCTGCCCCAAGTCTGAGGACAAGAATGGAATACTCATGCACCCACCCCTCTACCCTGCGATTTCAAAGTGGTCTCCCTGACATCACACCCCATGCCAATACCAAATCTGATCCTCGGGGTCCCTGTCCCCGGGTGAGGTGACAGCATGGATTTATACAAAAAGGCTGCATGCCTGCTTTCACACGATACTGACATGCCTACCATCACCAAGGAGTGTAGGCTGACACATGGGAACTTAAGTAGCCCTGCTCATTCCAAGAGTGGACATGCTGTCAAAGAATTCACGGGAAGGAGCAGGTACCAAACTGGCCATGTGCCGCCTGTTCACACGTAGAGGTGAAACTTCAGCATCTATCACAGGGGAAGGCGGTGTGGAAGGCTGCAGCCACGGGCGGGCAGAGGGGGTGCCTGAATCAGGTGTGTTCACTTCACCTGCACCAGGCACCGCAGATACGCCACTCATCACATGCAATGGCCAAACGGGGTTGGAAAGACTTTGCTCATCCCGGCCCCAGGTGTGGGAAAAGCCATCAGCCTGTCCAAAATGGCACAGCCATACAGGTGGGTAGAGAGCTTTGAACTCTATCTGCCCAGGTGCAAAGGTTGCACCCCTGTTCATTCAACCTTTCCTCCAAACTGAAGGATTTTTAGCCTAAGCACTGCTGACATTTGGGGCTGGATCACTCTCTGTGGTGGGGGACATCCATGAATTTTGAGGTGCTGAACGGCATCCCTTCTTTACCTACTAGATGCCAGTAGCACCTCCTCCCCCAGACGACACGACCCAAATGTCTCCAGACATTGCCCAATGTCCCTGAGGGACAGAATTGCCCCCAGTACAGAACATTGCTCTGTCTCACAAAATCCAGTGTAAGCTCACCTCCACCCAGGGCTCACACCCAACTCCCAACGTAAAAGAAGACAACAGAGAGGGAGGTGGCAGACAGAAATGGTTCCCAGGACCGAGAGAACTCCTATCCACGTATCTTAAAAATCTCTTCTAAATCCATCAATAGATGACAGAAAAATAAATGTGGCCCTCCTAGTCAATGGAGTATTACTCAGCCATTAAAAGCAATGAAGTTTTTTTTGATAATACGCTACACTGTGCATGACCCTTGAAATTATCGTGCTGAGTGAAAAAAGCCAGACACAAAAGGCCACATGTCGTATGATCCCATGTATATGAAATGTCCAGAACAGGCAGATTCATAGAGACAGAAAGCAGACTGGTGGTTGCCAGGGGCTGGGGGAGAGAAAAATGGGGGGCTGGGGGAGAGAGGAATGGGGAGTGACTGCTGGTGGGGATGGGAATTCTTTTGAGGGTGATGAAAATGTTCTGGAATTCGCCACCGGTGATGGTTGCCCCACTCTGTAAATACACTAAAAAACACTGATTTTTACGCTTCCAACAAGTGAATTATATAGTACGCGAATCAATAAAGCTGTTATTTTAAAGAAACCTTTTCAACAACAATAATACATTTCCAACCCCGACACAGAACCCAGACCTCCAATCATGAAGACAGACATCAGCCTTGTGTGACCCCCTTCTTCTTCCTGCCACACTACATACAGCTGAATGCGAACACATGCTACATGCTGGAGATGCGACGAAGTAGACATTCCTGCCCTCAGAAGCCCTGATTTATGGGGACACTCGAGGCGCAAGCTTGCTTGCTTGCTTGCTTGCTTGCTTGCTTGCTTTACTTCCTTCCTTCATTCATTCATTCATTCACCAATTATCTCTTCTTCGACATCCTAAGCAAAAGCACCAGTGGCTGGAGCAGGAACAGCCAGTACCCGGTCAATGGTGGGCACCCCGTCAATAGGTGCCAAACAAATACACAGAAATAGAGATTCGCATTCTAGCCCACACAGTCACGACCTCACAGACAAACAAGCAACTAACTGGTAAATAACGTGACCCGAAAGTTGCACCTGAAGAATCAGAGACTGAGGCTCATGTCACAGAGGTATGTCTGCCTGGGACGGTCAGATCAGAGGCCAAATCCAGACACCGCCTATATAGGGGTCTGCAGCTCCCATCCACACCCTCCCCAAGGCCCCAGGGTGCAGGACAGGGGGAGGGTCCCACCACTCTGCAGGAAGCAGCAGAGACTTACTGTCACCTGTGCGAAGCATGCTCTCCTCCTTGAACCAGAAGGAAGGACTTGCTAGGCACCCTTGACAAAAGAGGATACTGAGGCCCGAGGAGACTGGCACCTCAGTGCGGTCATTGGGCCAGAGAAACGGGCCCAGGAGAAAAGACAGACCTCCAGCTCCAACCCTGCTCAGGGCCCGCAGTGGCTTCCCAGGTGAGGTTAGTAACCTGGTCTGCCCCTGCGTGCCAAACACACCCATCAACCTGAGAAAGAACTGTCCCTCCACCCTGGTCCTGACAGGCCAGGAGCCATCCACGGCCAGCTGTCTCTTGTCTCAGTGGGAGGAACACAACCTGGTCCCCACCATATGGGCTACACGGGGAAGGGGTAGCTGTCTCCACTCCAAGCTCTAGAATGGAGCACAATCTGCCTTCCTGACCACCCTCAGGTCCCCACAGGAGAGGACGCCAACAAAACTTTCCCTCGGGTAACCTAAAAGAGAGAGGTACCGATCCCACCTCAAGTCTGCAAATGGGGATATACCTGTCCTTCCTCCAACACCCAGGGAGTGAAGGCACAGGTGACAAAGATGCAGAGACACCTGTCCCTTCAGATAGCAATGATGTCGGGGCAGCTGTTCCCCTCAGGCGGCAATGATGTGGGGGCACTGGTCCCACACCAGGTACCAACGATGTGGGAGCATGTATCCCCCTCCCCAGGTAACAATGATGCGTGCAAGCAGCGCCCAGTTCATACACCTCAGTGTCCTCCTGCCTCCCCTAGGTAGCAGTGATGTGGAGGCACCTGTCCCCCTCAGGTAGCAAGGATGTAGGGACACCTGTCCCTCCTCAGGTAACGATGATGTGGTGGCACCTATTCCCTCCAGGTAGTAATGATGTGGAGGCCCCTGTCCCCTCCAGATAATAATGATGGAGTGACACCTAGCCCAACCTCCAGGTAGCATAGATGTGGGGGCACCTGCACCCTTTCAGGTATCGGTGATGTGGGGGCACCTGTCCCGCCCACGATGCCCGGGGCGTCGGGACACCTGTACCCTCCGGCTGTGCCAAGCCCCGCCCCACGGCGCGCGCCCCGCCCCCGCGGCGCGCGCCCCCCGCCCCGTGCACACGCCGGACACGCGCCCCCTCCCTCCCTTCCCGGCCCCGAAGGGTCGACGCGGGCAGCCCCCTTACCCGCGCGGCCCGCGTCAGGCTCAGGTCCTTCATGACCTCCTCGAAGGCCGCCGTCTCCTCTGCCTGCTTCTGGTTGTGCAGCGCGATCTTCTCGCTGAATTTCCGCGGATTGTTCGAAGTCGCCATCTTCTCGCCGCCACCTCCTCCTCCTCCTCCTCCTCCACCTCCTCACCCCCCCCCACACACACTCGCCAGTGGCACCGCGCAAGCGCCGGCTGGGCCCGCGGGCGGCGGGCAGTGCGCAGGCGCCTTAGCGGTCGTGAGTGCGGCGCAGGCGCATGGAAGTAGCGCGCGGCGCGGGGGCGAGAGCGCATGCGCACGCCCCTCCGGCGCGTTCGTGTCCAACAGAGGAGGCGGGGCGGGGGGGGCGGGGCGGAAAGAGTAGGATTTGAGCACATGCGTAGTGTGCAGACTCCTGGCCCGCTGGACAGCGGCCGTCTGGCCATCGGACGTGCATGGTTCGGGGACGGGTCCAGGCGCTGGAGCCCCCAAGAAGGAGACCGCCGAGCCAAACCCTTCCAGTTGACAAGGATGGGGCCAGCAACCCATAAGGACAGATAGCACCCCGAGGCTTGCCGGGGCTCGAACTAGTTCAGCTTTGAGACCAGTTGAAGGAGTTGCTCATTCATGCATTCATTCATTCTACGAATATTTATTGAGAGCCTGTATGTGCCAGGCACACTGGAGAAAAGGCGGGAGCAAGCAGACGTGGTCCCTGACCTGACGGGGTGTGCAGTTGGGGGGAGGGGGGGGCGGGGACAGACATAGCCAATAAATGACCCAAGAACATTTCTGATGGAGATAATTGTGATGTGGAAAATAAAACTAGCGATGGACTGGCAGGATATTGATGTTAGGGAGGGAGACTCCTACCGCCACCACTGTCAGGGAAGTAGGGGGGCGTCTGAACTGAGCCCTAAACCTTGAGCTCAGCCCCCAGCCCCAAATCCCAGGCATCATCTTTAACACGTTGCTTTCCCTATCACCTTACATTTGACCAGTTTCTACTCTCTCTATCCTTAAGCCCAAAGAACCAGAACTACAGGGCTTCAGCCTCTCTCTGCAAATTCCTCCAGTCTAGTCTTACTGAAGGAATGCAGCTTTGCCATGGAGTGCTAAAGGAAAGGTCCAGAAATCCCACCCAGACCAGACCCGGCAGTGAAAAGGGTAACAGGATCTTCCCAGTTGGCAGAAGAGTGACCCAGGGAAACGAGAGGTTCTGACATCTAACTGTCCCTTCCCAAGCAGAGGGACGACAACCACCAATATCAAAAGGTTTATATTCGGGAGGCTCCAGGAGTTTCCCATCATGGACAGGGCGGGAGCCAAGAGGGGCAGCTGGAGGAAAGTGGGACAGCTCTCATTGCACGAAAGTACTTTTTACTAGGGCAAGGGATGGCTGGAGGGGATGCTGGTGGTGATCACAGAGGAACATGAGTACTTTCTGAACATGCATTTATTTACACATTACAACAGTTTAGTGAACTGTCCATATTAAATATATATAAAACAGGATTTTTTAAAGTTTATTTATTTTGAGAGAAAGAGAGAGAGAGAGTGAGCAGGGGAGGGGCAGAGAGGGGGAGAGAGAATCCCAAGCAGGCTCTGCACTGTCAGCACAGAGCCTAATTGGGGGCTTGAACCCACGAACCAGGAGATCATGACCTGAGCCAAAACCAAGAATCAGACACTTAACCAACTAAGCCACCCAGGCTCCCCTCTATATAGGTTTTAATTTTGAGTCTCCTGGGCACTGCCACTACTTTATTTTATCCTTTTTGTTCGTATGGTTTTGAGCACTTTCGTGGACTTCTAACCTTTTCCCCTAACAAGCATCTGCCATCCCCTTTTGGGTGCCAACAATCAACTGCCCTTCATGGAACACTCTGTAATTTTCAGTCCATGATGTGGGGATGAATTCACATCATTCAGTCCATGTGTGGGCTTCACTACCCCCTCTCCCCACAAATACCCCATCCCAATTTGGAAGTCTGCCAATCAACAGAGCACATTGCTTTGCTCTCACGATTGGTTCAGGGCAGGCGTGTGATCCTGTTTATCCAATGAGATCCAGTTCTGGAATTTTTGCTTGAACCACGAGACAGAAAAGCATCCTTTTTGCTTGGATGGCTGGTTTGAAAGAAAACACAAATTTGCCATTCCCGAGGCCACCTGAAGAGAGATGGCCCAAGAGAGTGACCCCACGCAGAGCAAAAAGAGCCAAAGGTAGAGAGACACTGAGGTCCTGGATCCGGCCATGCCTGAAGCCAAACACTCTGGCGTTACCATTTATATGAGCCAATAATTTATTCTCCTTTTTGCTGAAGTCGATTTGAGGTCCATTTTCTGGTCTCTGGCACTGACTGAGACTACAGCTTCTGTGAATCAGGTGCCGAGCTGGGCGTTCTACAGATATGGTTTCCAGTTCCTGCCACCATCCTGTAAGATTGGAGAGGAAATAGAGACAGAGCAAGATGGCAGCTGTCTGTAGCAAGTTGAGTGCCAGAGCCAAGCCTCAACCCCAGGGGTTTGTAAGGTTTAAATGATGTTAATACATGTCAGGTGCCTGGCTTATAATAAGTGGTCGAAATTGCTGGTTACTCTGATCACTTACATACATGCCTGCACCAAGCCAGTTTCCGGGCAGAGAAAATAAAAAAATCAAAAAGATTTGGTAGGTAGCAGGGGTTATCAGGTCACCGAACCGGGCCATGCCCACAGAACAGAGGTGAAGAGCCAGTGCTCACCCCCATTCACCCCACACCCAGGCAGTAACTCAATCCGTCCTAAACCCTGGTGATGAGTCAGAGGAAGCTGTGAGCATGCTTATTGCGCAATGGCCGGACAGTGACCCAAGCCCTCCTCCGGCTCCATTGACCCCCAGCCCCGAGGAAGGCGAGGCTGAGGCGTCTGGTGACCAGGGTAGAACCCAGCCCTGCCGTTTTTGCTTTCCTCCCTCATCAAAAAAAAAGCTGCTAACACTAGTGTGGTCTGGATGGGCTTCTCAGAGCAGCCCAGGGTCTCTGTAAATCAGGGCGGATCTCATGCTCCCCATCACACTCACGAAAAAAAATCCACCCTCCTCCTGGCGGCTCAGGAGGCCCCCGTGCCCCTTTCCCCCTCCCTGGCTTCTCACTGCAGCCACTCTCTAGTCTCCTTGCTGCACCACCTCCGGATCTTGACGTGTGCTGTTGCCTCTGCTGGCTGCTTTTTCATTGTTGTGGCACCATCACAGTTGGCGCCTTCTCATCTTTCAGGGCTCTCCTCTGAGAGACCCTCCCTGAGGGTCCATCTGAAATATGCCCCTGTGTGCGTCCCATGACCCAGGAACATCCCACTCTCTGAAGGCAGCTGTTTCTAGGGTCCTATCTGCTCCCTGCTAGACCGACTGAGATCAAAAGCTGAAAGTATGTTCACCCTACCCGAACATTCCTGGGCTCAAGTTCCCTGTGTGATGCACAAAGGACACAGACACACCAATTCCTTACTCATAAGGCTTATTCTCTATCCCTTGAAGGTTCTGAGCACTTCAAGCCTCATTTTATTTTTTTTTAAGTTTATTTCTTTATTTTGAGAGAGAGTGTGTGCGGGAGGGGCCAAGAGAGAGAGAAAGAGAGAGAGAGAGAGAAAATCCCAAGCAGGCTTTGCACCATCAGCATGGAGCCTGATGAGGGGCTCGAACTCACAAACTGTGATATCATGACCTGAGCCAAAATCAAGAGTCGGATGCTTAACTGACTGAGCCATCCAGGAGCCCTAAGCCTCATTTTATACTTGCCTGTTGATTCTGTTTTCCTGGGTCCCCAGAGCTAACATAAAACTAAGCACAGAGGGAGGATTAGGAAGTGTTTGTTAAATGAATCGTTTTCTGCCTGGGAAACTCCTATTCATCCCTCAAAACCCACCTCAAATGCCTCCCCACCACCACCACCACCCCCCCCCCCGAAAGCCTATCCTCACCCCTAAGGAGAGCTGTATTCCTTGCTCTAGGGTCACCCAGTCCTGGGTCCTTCTCCAGCCAGTCCTGACCTAAAGGGGCTGGGAGTGTCCAATTGTTGGATAGTTTCACTTTATTTACAGAGCACATCCAAGTGTGAGCTAAGAAGTGAGTCCTTTTAAGCCACTTCCTGCTGGCTGCAGGATATAGTTTTCTCTCTCGGCTTCATAGCTCTGTCTAGCTCTCTTTGTTCCCAGTCGGCTTCTCCAACGTCCTCTCCCACTCTTCCCTTTCTCAGGTCCGCCGCTCCAGCCTTGCTGCATTCTGCCTCAGGGCTTTGCTAAGGCTGCCTCCCTGCCTAGAATGCCCTTCCTCTGCATCCAGACCATAGCACCCCTCAACATAAAGCTTCTAAATACAAGCTAAATTAAAACCTAAACTCTAGGGGCACCTGGCTGGCTCAGTTGGAGGACCACGGGACCTTTGGTCTCAGGGTTGCGAGCCCCACGTTGGGTGTGGAGATTACTTAAATAAATAAAACTTAAAAAAAAAAAAAAAACCCAAGGGGTGCCCGGGTGGTTCATTTGGTTAAGTGTCCGACTATTGATTTCGGCTCAGGGCATGATCTCACGGTTCATGAGTTCGGGCCCCACATAGGGCTCAGTACTGACAACGTGGGGCCTGCTTGGGATTCTTTCTCTCTCCCTCTCTATGCCTCTCCCCCTCTTGGCACTCTCTCTCGCTCTCGCTCTCTCTCTCTCAAAATAAGTAAATAAACTTTAAAAAAAAAAAAAAAACTAAACTCCTGAACATTCCTGTGTGGTCCAACCCTTAGGAATTCTCCAGCTCTGTGAAAAGAGGAAGGTAACTTCACCTCTCTGAGCCAGGCTGTCCTGTGTTAAATGTGGATGGTGGTACTCTTCCCGCAGGCTCTTGGGAAGATTAAATAGATAATGCACGTAAAGCACTTAGCTCAGCGCCTGCTTCCTCGCAAGCATTCAATAACTGTTAGGAAAGAAAACCCTACCTCGAGATGTTAGTTTTCATGCCTTGCTTTTCTGCACTGCCTTATATGGAATCTTAGTCAATCCGGGGTACCCACATCGGGTAGAGGTGAATTCGGGCCATCGGAGCGGGAAGGCAAAGAGAAAAACCATCCAGGGCCCGTCTTTGACTCCCAAACCAGGCCCCCATGAAAGTTTTGAAAGGCAAAGCAAGAGCCAGGTTTGATTATAAAGCAAGAGGGGAGAACCCGAAGGCAGCCAGAAATGCCAGACGTGGGACTCACCCTTTACCCTTGAATAGGAAGAGGTTAGATGAAGAGCCGGACCCCTTATCCCCCCATCCCGGGCTGAGTTAGGTGAAAGGGGGGGACAGGGTGGGGTTGCCAAAGACCGAAGGAAGAAGCTGGAGCTGAGGGGCAGGAACTCCAGTCCCTCCCTGGTAACCACCCATGCTGAGGGGATGCCTGGTGTAGGTCTTCCGGTGACACCTTAGTGCCCTGCGACTTGGACAAGCTCCCACCGAACTCCCACACAGACCCCCTCGTCACAGTCCAAAAGAACAGCCCCAACCTACCTGACAAAAAAAAGGAGGGCTGGCCACCAGGGGGTGGATTGGCTGCAGGAGTCGTAGAGCAGGCTTTTCTTTTTGGTGGCCCAGCATCTGAGTCCCCATCCAAGTCTGGGGAGTCCCCATATGCCAAGGTAGACCCTCCCCCAGCGACACCAGAAGCCTCCGAGCCAACAGTATGACTGATCAAACTACGGGCCTCAGTTCCCCCTCGGTCTCTGTGTCCTGCCCTTTGCAACACTACTTCATAGGTCGTCCTCCTTAAGCCGGAGGCTGTTTCCCCAGTGCTGATTTTGGACTTGGCCATGTCAGTTGCTTTGGCCAGACAACGATTTCCAAACCTGGACCTTAGAAGGCTCCCACGATTCCACTTGTCCTCTGGGACCACTGGAGAACCCATGTTGGCTAGCTGCTGGTCCGGGGATGTGAGACAGGGGGATCTGTGCCTCCTGGATATTCCACAGCCTCGTACCCAGAAGCAGAGCATGCCCAGCCAGCGGCAGCCTAGAACAAGCACCCTTCAGCCGAGTCATAGACAACACGAAAAATAAACATTCGTTTCTGCATGCCTTTGAGGCTTGGGGTTGTTTGTTACCCAGCAGTAGCAGCTAATACGCCGATGTACTCTTTTCCCAGGCAGCTAGGGCATACTGACACAGGACGTGGGCTAGGCCAACAGGACGTCTGCGTTCTGGAACAAGTGGTACAAAGAAATACCATTGAGCATCTGGTTTTCAGGGGCAGCTACGGCTGAGTGCCAAGGGCAGATGGCAGTACCAGCTGAGGCATCTGGATTCTGTGCTGAAGGCAGAAGTGTCCTCACCAGCCAGTTCCCTGGCATGATTTCAGGTGATCACTCTGGCTGCCACCCCCCCTTGACCTCTACGTTTTCTGAGCCTGGTTTTGCGGCCCTCCTGCCACTTCCGTGAACAACTGAATGGTCTTCCAATACACGCTTTTGCTAGTTAAATTAGCCAGAGGCAGTTTCTGTTGCTGGCAAATAGAAACCCTGACTTACATAAGATGGGGAACTCCCAGCATGTTACATTTATAATTTTGAAACTGTTTGGGGTACAACTATCAGAATTACCTGAGCACTAGTATCTTAAGCGACACAAACATCGTGATTTCTCATAAAAAGGAGTCCGGAGGTCAGGAGTTCCAGGGTGGGACAGGTGGCCCTGTGATTTCAGGGCTTTGGGAGGTGGCATCTCTGCACCTCGCTTAACGTGCTCCTCGTGGCCACAAGATGGCTGCAGAAGCTCCTGGCATCATGTCCTCACAGGAAGCAGTAAGGGAGGAAAGGGGGCAATAAGGCCTCTCCCTTGTCCAGAAACCCCCACCCCGACCTCCCCTTAAAGCTGGCTGGCCAGATCTGGGAAATGTGCCCAGATCAAAAACAACCCCGGCAAAAGGCATTGCCAAGAGTGGCTCAGCCAAATCCTAAACTAACCCCCGAGGCTGGGCACGCTGTTGCTGGCACCAAATCAGGGCTCTGTTGGTGAGGCGGGAGAAATGGCTGCCGGGATGGCAATAAGCAGGGTCAGCGACAAGACATAAGCTGGGGCCTTGTAGGCAGGAGCACGGCTTCGTGGCCCTCTTGCCCTTGGGACCCGCAGGCAGATGGTGCCCGGGGACACTGGAGTGGATGAGGCTCTGCTCCCACCTCCCCATCCCAGGACCTCTCATTTGTGCAGCGAACATTCGGGCTGCGCTTCCAAGGCCAGGTGCCCCTAATAAAACCCGTGCACTGAGGCTCCACCATGAGAAGCAAACTCTCCGGGGCCTGTGAGAACACAGGAGATGGAGCTACGTTCTCGGAGACAAAGCCAGGGGCGGGTTTCCAAGCTGGCCAGGTCCGGGGCAGATTCCCACCTCACAGAGCTCCCTGGAGGCCCCCTTGGCCTCGCTTGCTGCGAGGCCCCAGAAGTCACACTTGGCCTGCCTCTAGCGGGCCTGAATCCCACCATCCCGGGAGACAGCGTTTTCCCACAGCCCGAGCCCAGGTGTGGAGGGAGGCTCCTGCCGGCCGCATCCAGGGCCTTGGTGGGGAAATGGGACATCTGGAAGCAGACGGGCTTTCCCCAGGCTCCGTCCCTACATGCAGTGGCTGGCCATTCGTGGCCCAAGCCATCCTGGATGAAAGGTGAAGGGAGGAGATGAGCTGACAGGACCCAGAACCCTTTAGGATACCATGCAGAGAGGCCCGGGCAGGTCCAAGGACGAGTGTGGGTGTATTTGTGTGAGCAAGTGCGTGTGCATGTCACTCAGCACACGAGCAAGGCTGCGTGTGAATACCAGTGTGACCATGTCAACGTGCATGTCACAGTGCACGAGTGCAGGTGTGCATGTGAGCTTATATGCATGTGCGTGCATTTGTGCAAGCATGTGTGTGCAAATGCATGTTCCGCCTTTCTCTGAAGGACACAAACGTTCACCAAGTGAAGATTCAAGCCAGTTTCTGCTAAATTAAAAACAGCTTTTTCGTGTTTAAAGTTTACAATACGAAAAATAATTTTCCTTTCTTCCGGGGGGGGGAGGTGGTGAAGAGGGAGGGGCAGGGGGCCCCTGAGAACATTCCATGAACCAGCCCAGACGGTTATGCACAATCGACCCGGTTAGATACGGCGCACACCCCCCCCCTCCACAACCCCACCCCCTGCGCCGGCACCCCTGCCAGCTCATTGGGGACAAGATGTTCTGAGGTGTGAGCTGATCTGGGGGGACTTGCAGCTGGCAAAAGATTCTCACTGCCCCCCTGAAGGGGCCATGCCTCTAGCAGGGAAGGGTTCTCTTTGGGGGAGCTCAGGTTGGGGAGGGGGGTGAAAAGGGACTGGAATGTTCTGGTAAGTCCCCAAGGGCTGCCGCTTTTATTTCAATGCCCCTGGCAGCATGGTCTCCTTCCTGGTTCCCAACCAAGTTTTTATTTCAACACTGCCCCCCACCCACACATCCGGCTTCGCTCTGGGGCCCCGAAGGCTGCTGCACAGGAGCACCAGGCCTGTGGGTGCATTTTGAGGGTGATCCGGGAAGCCTCCCATCTCAGAAAGCTGTCCGTGAACAGCAGGCATCCTCCACCAACATACAGCCTGGTCCGTGGCGAGGCCAGGCATGAGAGCCGGGGTTGGGGGCGATTCACGGAGCTCTCAGGCCCATATGGAATGGTGATGATTTCATGCTTCCTTTAGGACTGCCCTGCGTCTCCCCCATCATGGCCTCCAGGGAGAGGGGCTCCCTGGCTCCCCAATCTCACACCCCAGGACTGAGCAGATGGAGACAACCTGCCAGGAGCTGGGGGCTGTCTGGTGGCCGGGGATGAAGCCAGCAGGCGCATGGAACAACCTGGAGAGAGTCTCACCGAAGGCCACCCAGCCCAGGGCGGATCTGTCTTCTCCTCCAGTCCCTAGGTGGAAGTTCTGGCCACACTTCCCACTGCCCCACGCCGCTGAGCCAAAGGCCAGCCCCTCTTCCAGCCCCTCTGCAATGCTGGAAAAGGGTGAGGAGGGGAGAGGAGCCCCTAACCACACAGAGGACGTGAGGAATCTGTGACCCATCAGGCCCCACAAGCTCAGCGCTGGGCCCTCTCCATCTCTTCACCATAACATTTTTATTAAATGAAGGAAAATATTAGGAGACGACATCTGCTAAGATATGAGGTTAATTCTTTACACGGTGAGTGGGTCACAGAGACACAACATCAATCGTCCGTTAGCAGCAGAAGAGACACTTTAAGTTGCCCCGAGGGTACAAATCCCATTTATAAGATAGCAATGCCGGTGTCTTAAAAGAAGCAAAACAGAACCAAAGGAGAAAACAAAAAAAAAACAAAAACAAAAAGAACACTAAAACGGCAAAACCAGACCAAACCAGCTTTAGAGGTTTGACACCAAATCAAATGTGGCCAGAGATGCCGCAAAGCCCTTGAAGGGAAGAGCCTGCACCACCCGCCTGACCTCCCTTGCTGAGGGCACAGGCCCTGTGGCCTGACAACCGGAACATGGGATGGGTGGGGCGGGGGTGGGGGGGTGGGGGGCTGGAAAAAGGGAGAGAAATAAAAATCATCAGACTTGTGGAATGCAGACACACTGAGAGATTCTAAAGGTGTCCCCCTAGCGTGTCGGCCCGCTCCTCACTGAGGACCCCTGAGACGCCCGGCACCAAATAGAAGGCTGGGAAACCATATGGACCCTCTCTGAGAGCCGGCTGTGTTTTCTCCTTCTGAAAGTGGACGACAGAACACGTTGAGGGAGTTGGGACAGGAATGAAGATAAGCGCGAGACCCTCGTCCAAGGCCATCCTCCCCACCCCGGCGGCTCAGGCTTATTGGGGGCAGGAACATGCCCGCCCTTGAAGTCAACCCTGAGCAGGGCGCACCCCTGCCGCCTTACCAGCTCCTGGAGGTCTGTGTGTTCCAGAGTTTGGGGGGTGTTTATTTTTTAAAAACGCACAGTGCAAGAAACTTGGGAGGGGGCAGGGTGCAAACCATGGGTTTGGGGCTCGACGCTAATGAGCTTGCATCTGAGCGTCTGAGACTGCCGAGCTGGGGGAGGAGAGAGAAGTGGGACGTAAGCCACACAACAACACCCCAAAGGAGACCCCGATTCCCTCCATGAGCGAGGATGTGGGGCGGGTGAGGAAACCCCCGCTGCCGTGACATGTCGGCCTCAGGGCCGGCAGGCTCCCTCGGTGGGCATGAAGCCAGGATCTGCTTCGAGAAGGAAAGAGGGAGCCCAGGGGGAGGGGCCTTATCGACGTAGCAGGCCCTGGGGGCGGGATGGGGGGTGGGGGTGGGGTGGTTCTGTGGTCCTCAGCCCCGGTGTGCGCTCACCAGAACCCCTGGCAGAGACGGCATGAGGCTGGGCCGGGTCCCACGGGTCCCGGGAGCTACCTCCTGGTCCCTGACCGGGGCAGCAGGACGGGGGCACAGGCGATGCCCGCGAACGACTCTGGGAAGTGCAGGTCGCGCTCCCACTCGTCCGTCTCTGTGTTGTACACCTGCACGATGCCCGTCACGTTGTTGAGACGCCAGTTATAGCCCCCCACCATGTAGATCTTCCTGTCCAGCAGGCAGCAGCCGGCCTCTGACTGGCCAGCCCGCATGGGGCTCACGCTGGTCCACTGGTCTGTCTCAGGCACGTAGTACTCCACGGCCAGCACGTCAAAGCAGCGGTCCACGTGGTCCATGCGGCCCCCGAGGGCGTAGATGCGGCCGCCGGCACCCACCATGGCGTGAAGCACGCGGGGCTCGCTCATGGGCGCCTTGAACTCCCACTGGTCAGCGGCGGGGTCGTAGCAGTGCAGCGCCTTCTTGTCCTCCACCGAGATGCCGTAGCCCCCCGAAATGTAGAGGCGGCCCCCCGCCGAGGCGCCGGCATGGCCCCAGGTGCGGCGCTTCAGAGAGCAGGCGTAGCCCCACTCGTTGCGGCGCGGGCAGTACCTCTCGACGGAGGCCAGGCTGCCGGCCCGGTTGCGGCCACCCGTGGCGTACACCATGCCGCACAGCACGTTCAGCTGGAACTGGATGCGGCTCTCCTGCATGGCCTGCAGCCGCAGCCAGCGGTTCAGGTGGGGGTCGTAGCGGTAGCAGGCGTCCACCGCGCCCTCGCCGCTGCGGTACTGCAGGTGCTGGCCGCCCGCCACGTACACGAAGTTGTCCAGCACGGCCACGCACGTGTGGCTGCAGCCCACCTCCATCTCCGTGAGCTCACGGAAGTGGCGGGCACCGGGCTCGGGCAGCTGGTACACCTTGCTGCTGACGGAGCGGTCACTGTCCGTGTAGGGCGTGCCGCCGAAGGCGACCAGGGAGGGCACGTCCGAGCGCACGGCCGTGCGCGGGGACTGCATCTCGTGCTGCCGGAAGGGTAGCACCTGGTAGTTGAAGGCCTCCAGCAGGTACTGGCGGCACAGCACATCCTCCACCATGAGGTCCAGCGGCTGCACGCTGTCCACCAGGTCCGACGACCGCATGAGCGGGAAGCGGATGTGGCAGAGCACGTGGCTGGCGCGCGGCCGCCGGGCCGGGTCGTGCTGCAGCCAGCGAACCGCGGCGCGGAACAGGTCGATCTCGGCACAGCTCTGCAGCCGATTGCTCTGCAGGAAGAAGACGAGGCGCTCCAGCGGCAGGTGCAGGAAGTCCTCCTCCTCAGCGATCTGCAGGAAGTGCTGGAAGGTGAAGGCATCCACCGACTCCTTGAGCGAGGCCAGGCTGAAGGTGGTGGCCATGTGGCCGATGTTCAGGCAGGTCTCCACGCTCATGGCGGCCTTGAGGAACTCCTCGCACAGCTCCACCACGGGAAGCATCTGCAGGAACACGGCCGCACCCAGCACGTCCTGCACGCAGTCCAGGTCTAGCGTCACCTCGGCGCTATAGGCAAAGTCGATGATGTGCCGCAGGCCGCGGGCCGACACGCCTTTCAGCTCGATGACATCCTGGCTCGCCTCCCTCATGCCACCCGTGAACATGGCCCTGAAGTTCGGAAACACAGCATGTAGGCTCGGGGCTGCCAAGGGGCATCGTGGCCACCCAGGAATAGCCTGGCCCCTGGACACCATGAGCAGGGCACGGCCAGCCAGGGGAAAGAGGCCAGATGCTCATTAAAGACACGCAAAAACAAAAAAAAGAAAAGAAAGATTTTTAACCCACCCGAGCCACATGCCTTCCTACAAACGGCAACTCCCCACTCTGCCCCTCTATTTTGGGGCCGGGCTCAGCCCACCCAGGGGTGTGGAGTGCTAGGGCCCACTCATGGCGGGGCAGGTACGGGTGGGCAAAAGAAGGCAAAACCTTGGTTTTGACGCTGGAGACAGGTGCAGCCCTACCTTGGCACCCGGCCCTGGAAGACCACACACACAGCAGTCTCAGGAGACAAGGTGGGGACCCCAAGAACACCGTGCACCATGGTTCTCAGAGCCCAGCCCCTCACCAGCAGGCACATGTGGGCCCGTGGCCCCACCTTCCCCAGCCTGAATCTCAGCCCTGTCACACGGGACGGGGAGAGGGTTAGGGTTCCCCGGTCAGAGTACACGCTAGGAGGCCCCACCCAAGGTCACTGTCATTTCCAGAGAGAGGCCAGACAGTCAGGAAAGCCCCCCCCCCCCGCGCCCGAGGTTGACCCACAGGAGCCCTAGCCCACCGTGAGACTCCCAGTGAGTGACACCAGCTGTCAGCCTTTCTGCCTGCTCTGGAAAGCAGTGCTAGTGTGAGCACCAGTGACAGAAACAGGACCTGGGTCAGAGCACCCCGTGGCTTTTGGGGTCCCCCGTCAGGAGGAGGGGAAAGAACCCCAGCACCTGCTGGGAGTTCATCGGAGGTTCCTCTCACGGGGCAGATGTGCACTGTGACGGCTGACCAAGGAGAAGGAACTCCCCTCATCCATTCACCCAACGGATACCTGTCCTGAAGTCACACAACCAGCGTGGTCTGGGGTCAGGTCCCAGAGTAAAGACAGTTGAGCCACCAGCTAACAACTGCCCGCCCCTGTGAGCAGCAGCGCCATGGAGCCTTCTAGGAGCAGAGCTAGGGCAGCCCCCCGGACCCTGCCTCTTCTTGTCCCCATGAGTCCCATCAGCCCATTGAAGACAGAGGCAGCCACGGCGACGGGAGGGAGCTTTGCCTTTTAAGGCCTTGCCGGCTGCAGTGCCAGCGCAGAGGAGCCTTTAAAGGGCATTTCTGGCTGGGCCGGCCCACCCGTCCCCAAATCCAGAATAAAAATAGAAACGGCGCCCCAGATGGCTTGGCTGCTCCGTCTCCCCAGAATGGCCTTGTTGGGCCTGGGGGGGGGGGGCGGGCAGCTGGGGGGCGCACCGGGCAAGCCATCCCAGCCTCGCCACCCTGGCCTCGAGGACCGTACGGGCCTCGGAACACGCCGAGGCTGGAGCTCCGAGACGCAGTCTGCAGGGGCACTTCAACCACCACTGGCAAAGTGGGGCCAGAGAACCACCCCAGGACAGCGCCCCAGCTCTCTCTGGCAGGGTCACAGCCTGGCAGGAGGAACCGGCCAGCTGGTCACCGAGGAAATGAGGAGACTGTCCTCAGCCCGTGACAGCCCCCAGCTGGTGAGAATGGCCCTCGCCCTTCTCCAAGGGGCCCTCACCCCCCTGCCCAGCCCAGCGTAGGGAAGGAGACTTTAGGAGAAGACCCTCGCAGCAGACTGACCAGTACACCCAGCAAGGCCTCACCCGGCATGAGGGGACTGCAACACAGTCCCAGGTACAGGCGGGGACCCCCATCTAGGCATCCCTCCTATCCCTCAGCCTGAGTAGAGGAACCACGAGGACGGAGACTTATGTCTGTCTTATCCCTGCTGGAACGCCAAGGCCAAGCATAGTGCCTGGGACACGCCAGTGTCAAACAAAGACAGAGTGAAAACTTGGCCAAGCCCTGCCACTCCCCCAGGGCAGAAATGGTTAATCCAGTGCCCACGGGCCACCTCCATCCCCCAGGCCTGTTCTGCTTGCCTGCACCATGGGCCCCAAAAGTTTGAGAAAGTTACAAACCTAAACAAAGCTACAGGTTTACCAAATGTGTGGCCAACGCCAGCCATTTTCCCTCAGCGACGTGCTGGCTGGCTGGCTGGCACTGAGATCACACTCCCTCTCAGTAGGGTGGGCGCTCTCCAGCCTGTCCCCCGAGACCTGTGCTCACCTGAAGTAGTCGCTGCAGGCGGCCAGGACCACCTTGTGCGCGTGGAAGGTCTCTCTGTTGATGGTGAGCACGACGTCCAGGAGCTGGCCCTGGGCACGGAGGGCAGCGAGGCCCTGCAGCAGGCTGGTGCTATGGCCGGGCGCCGAGAAGGTGCACTTGAGAGCTCCATTTTTGTCAGCCATGCTGCAGGAGAGCAGAGGTGGGGGCTCAGCTCAGCGGCCACAGGTCTGTCTGGTCTCTGCCCGGGGACACTGGGCTGGCTCGCCTGGGCTCTAAAGATGCCTGAGGCGCCAGCTCGCCAGGACCAGCCCCGGAGAGGCAGAAACAAAACCTGGGTCCCGGCCGCGTCTGCCACCTGGCCACCAACTGGCCTTGGCAAAGGACACCGCTTCTCCAGCCTCCATTTGCCACCTGTGAAAGGGGCAGGGTTTCTGCTCGAACTGAGGAGGCTCCAATGTCCCTTTTGTTTTTTCATTGAGATAAGAGTCACATAGCATAAAATGCACCATTTCAAAGTGAACAATTCACTGACATTTACTACCGTCGCCTCTATCTAGTTCCCGAACATTTTCATCCCCCGAAATGAGACCCCGTCCCCATCAGCAGTCACTCCCCCTCCCCCGCCCCCTCCCCCAGCCCCTGGCAACGGCCAATCTGCTTTCTGCCTCTGGATGTGGCTCCGCTGGACACTTCGTGCAAATGGAATCACATGCCGTGTGGTCTTTTGTGTCTGGCTTCTTTCACTCAGCATGTTTTCGAGGGTCATCCACGTTGCAGCATGAATCGATGCTTTGCTCCTGTTCAGGGCTGAGTAATGTTCCGTCGTGTGGCCGGACCACAATTTCTTGATCCCTTCACCCATCTGTGGACATCTGAGTTCCTTCCACCCCTCCTCTTAAACTTTATTTCATTATTTTTCATTCTCAATGTGTCTCCTGAGTGCGCGTTCTGCAGTGCAGGACTCTTCATGTCACATCACTGTCCCCCATACCCTAGCAAGCTGCCCTCCCCCCCCACCGAGGGCAAACCTCTCTTCTCTCCCCTGCAGGGGCTGGGGGTGGGATTACGGTGCCGGCACAGGGCCCCAGCACAGGCGTGGAGGAGGAGCTCTATGACTGACAGCTTCCAGGGCAGCTCTGGTCCCCAGGGTTGGGGTGTCGCAGGCCAGGAAAGGCCAACCTTCTTGGAGGCCCAGCTACTCTGACACCTGCCCAATGAGCTCCTTGTGCCCAGCACCCCAGGGGAGGGCAACCACATGACCACAAAGTCATTTGCTGAAGAATTTGCTTCTAGGCTATGGTGACTGCCCAGTCTAGGCGAAAGGCCCATTGGTCCTACTTTCCAGGGACAGGGACACAATGAGTGGCTTGTCCATAGTCCCAGAGCTGTAAGACAACACAGAAAGATTTGAGCCCAGGCCCAGGACATGACAGAGTAGGTGGGATCTCCCTGTCTGTCAGGGTCAATGAAGCACAGCAAATTGTGGGTAAGTCATAAAACCAAGAATATCTGCCCTACAAGGACGGGTTTACCTGTGGGGGTAGTTCGATGGGGGGGATGGGGACAAGTGAAACAGAGGTTCCTGCACCTCAAAATAAGGACTCAGGAGGCAAAGGTCATCTTAGAACGAACAATAAAGCTTTAAAAAAGAAAGAGGTGGAAACAACCCAAAGGTCCACCAAAGGGCAAATGGAGAAACAAAATGTGGCCATCCACACAATGGAATATTACTCAGTCACAAAAAGGAATGAAGCTGAATCACGCTACAACGTGGACGAACCTCAAAAACATGACACTGAGTGAAAGAAGCCAGTCACACAAAGTCATAAATTGTATGATTCCTTTTGTATAAAAAGTCCAGAACAAGCGAATCCATAGACACAGAAAGCAGATTAGTTGTTGCCAGGGGCTGGGCGTCAGGCGTACGGGGGATGACTGCTGACAGGCACAGGTCTCATTTTGAGGTGATGGAACTGTTCTGGAACAAGTTAGAGGTGATGTTTGCACAACACTGTGAGTGCACTAAATGCCACTGAATTGTGCATTTTAAAATGGTGGATTTGGGGGGCGCCTGGGTGGTCAGTTGGTTGAGCGTCCGACTTCGGCTCAGGTCATGATCTCGCAGTTTGTGGGTTCGAGCCCCATGTCAGGCTCTGTACTGACAGCTCGGAGCCTGGAGCCTGCTTCAGATTCTGTGTCTCTGCCCCTCCCCTGCTTGTGCTCTGTCTCTGTCTCTGTCTCTCTCTCAAAAGTAAATAAACGGTTAAAAAAATTTTTTTTAATAAATAAATAAAATAAAATGGTGGATTTGGGGCACCTGGGTGGCTCAGTCTGTCAAGCATCCGACTCTTGGTTTTGGCTTGGGTCATGATCTCATGGTTCATGGGTTCAAGCCCTGCACTGGGCTCTGCACTGACATTGTAGAGACTGCTTGGGATTCTCTGTCTCCCTCTCTCTCTGCCTCTCCCTCTCCCTCCCTGCCCCCAAGATAATTAAAAAAAAAAAAAAATTAATGGGGCGCCTGGGTGGCTCAGTCAGTTTAGCGGCCGACTTCAGCTCAGGTCACGATCTCGCGGTCCATGAGTTCGAGCCCCGCGTCGGGCTCTGGGCTCATGGCTCAGAGCCTGGAGCCTGCTTCCGATTCTGTGTCTCCCTCTCTCTCTGCCCCTCCCCCGTTCATGCTCTGTCTCTCTCTGTCTCAAAAATAAATAAACGTTAAAAAATTTTTTTTAATTAAAATGGTAGATTTTAGGTTATGTGAATTTCTCATAAAATTTAAATAAATAAATAAAAATAAACAAAAGGACATCTGGGCCTTCTCAGGTCCTGCATAAAACCCTGCCGTAACCACCAGCACCCCCACAGTATACGAGGATCATTGCTTCATTCACCCCCACATCCCCTCCCTTCCAGCATCACTGTCCCCTCTGCCGTCTCATCTTAGAAAACTTGTTGAATGCATTAAAGAATGAATGGCTTAGGCGGCCCTACTACATCATTTCACCTCCCAAACATTAACAGGAGGGAATAATGCCATCACCTCTAGGGTCAGGCCCCTGTAGGGTCAAGAACCCCTGCCAGGACTCTCCCAACCCATGCTTCACCCCACCCACCCCAAGGCAAGGCCAAGTATTCTGCTCTCTCCCCAAGGCCCCCAGCTCTCTGGAACTTGCTTTCCCATTCCTGGGACTAACGCCTGCCCACAAATGAGGGCCAGGAATGTGGGCACTGGTCTTTCCAAGAAAGCAGGAGAAAGAAGGCTCCTCAGCCCCCACTGTCCAGCAGCTCCCCAAACAATACCACGGATAAAAGAGCTGATGCCCAGCACGGGGCATACTGTCAGCACTCGATCAATGCAACTGCTACCAACTGGAGGCCTCTGCCCTGGCACAGGCTACAGCCTCAGTGGCCCTTCCAAGAGAGCCTCAGGAAAGGGAGGCAAACCAACCAAGGGGCTGCAGGGCCCTGGGGTGCTGGCAATAGGCCTGCAAGGTCCCAGACCTTTGGGACCCGGTGTGTGGGAGAAAGGGACATAAGACACAGCATAGGGGACATGGGACACGGCAGGGAGGACATGGGGAAGTGGAGGGGATACAGGACACGTCTGGGGGACATGGTCTGCACTTGGCAGAAGGCTTTCCCATCCCGGGAGGAGGGAACGCATGTTTCAGAACCCAGCACCACGGTCATCTGGGCTGGTAATGCTGGGATGCCGGTGGTGCCCGTGGCCAGACCCTGGGTTTGCCTGCGAGGTTTGACACGCAGCCCCGCTGAAAGCCACGGAGGGAGGGAAGGAAAGGGGCCCAGAAAGACCCCAAGTCTCTAGCTTGGTCTGGCCACCTCTCTCTGCCAGGTCGAAGGGATGCCCATGTCACATGCCCTGTGCCCCTCCCACATTGCTACATCTAGCCCGTCGTGCCTGACCAGGCCACCGCTGGGACTTCAAGTCTCTGTTCTTCCAGTTTCCCGAGACCCTACAGTGGCCCCAAGTTCTGAGGATCACAAAGAGAATGTCACTGGCTCACAGATCCACCGGCTTCAAAGTGTGGCCATCCTCTGGCCAGGGCTGCCCGATGGGGTCTCACTGTGCCTTCTCACTGACATCCTCCAAGGCCACATGGCGCATGAGCCTCTAAGGACCCTTGAGGTGCTCAGATCCGTGCACCCTTCCCCTGACCCTCCTCTCACCTCACTGGCCTGTCAGCCCCTTGTCCCTTTCTGGTGGCAGGGACCATACAGAATGAACAAGATGGAGAGGGCTTGCCCTCGCTGGGTGCACAGTCTGGGGAATGGAGACCCAAAGTGGTCGAACCGTCCAGAATCAGCTTCGCACTGCAGCTCACAGCTGGGGAGGGGACAGGAGCCTGCAGCAGAGATGTGCAGAGGATAGGGTGCCCCTAGCCCCACCACATCCACAGTTAAGACAGGGACACCCAGCCTCTCCCTTGGAGCAGAGGGCTTGGCCGCATCCTGGGGATTGGCCCCAAAGTCCCAGCTTCCACAAAAGGCCTGTCCTGAGAAGCCAACCCTCTCCCTGGGGCCCCTGGGGCCCCTGGGGCCCAGACAGCACAGGGAACCGCCTTTCCCCACAATACAGGGCCCTCTGGCCTGGGGCCAAGCACTCTACCTCTCTGTGGAGCAGAGTGGCCCAGGGGTCAGGGATAGCTGGTGTGACCCCTCAGAGCCTCCCTCCCAGGGCCAGGGAGTGGAGAAGAGGCGCGTCTCCAACCTCACCACGCGTGTGAACAGGGACTATGTCGAGACACAGACTCACACTCAGCAGCTAGGGGCAGCCCCGGGGATGGCAGTGCCACTCTGTGGACACCTTGCCTCACAGACTTTGTACATGTGTGCCCCTACCCCAGCCTTTGCCGTTACGCTTCATTTTTTTCTTAGAAGCTGCTGGGAGATTGTGCGGTAGGGCAACAGGACTTTGTGTGCTTCCTCTAAGCCCTAAGAATTGTCGTGCCAATGCATGCTTCCAGCAGAAGAAAGATTTCACACCAGGGGCAAGTTCATCCTGGAACTGGTCGGTTCCTGGCCGTACATATCTACTATGGTTCTTCGTATATAAAGAGCACCAAAAAATCAATACAAAGTCAGCAACCTCACAGAAAGATGCACAAAGGATGGTTCATAGGAAAGGAAGCACAGCTGGCTGGAGAGACCTAAGAGTCAGAAGGGCTCACGATAAAATACGTGCACACAGCAAGGGACCGGCTTCACCCTTCACGTGAGCAGAAGCATTGTGTCTGGTCGCAAAGACTCACATCAGTTCCCAGTGGGAATGTGAAGTGAAACGACACCCAGGAAGGCAGTTCAACAGACCTAGCAAAATTCTAAAGGCTCACGTCCTTGACCCAGCAACTCTACTTCTGGGATTTATCTGAGATATACTTACATGTGCAAGATGAGGGACGCAGGAGGATATTCACCAAATACCGTCTCTGGGGGCCACAGATGATAAACCAGCTAAACACCTTCCAAAGGGGTGTGAAGAATTATCGGACCTTCTGACCAAGGGCTGCCCTCAGCTGAGCACAGAGTCCGCGTGCACCTCAAGCATTAAAATGCTCCTACACAGGAGTTAGCCCAGAGCCCCCGACCAAGCCCACCGCACAGCTGCTTACAGGGTATGAGACCTGAGCTGTGCTGAATGGGGGGGGGGGGGGGGAACGGCCCCTTTCTGCACACACCTCGTCCTCCTCCAGGCCCTTCTCCTGATGCCCCTGGCAAGGCTCACAGTGCCCTCCAAGGCTGTTTTCCCCCTCTCATCTTGTAGATGGCACAGCTGTCCCTGAAGCCCCCATCAGCACCCACCACACACACCTCACAGCCTCTGGGGAGTTCGGGGAAGGAGGGAGAAAGCCAGCAAGAGCTGGAGTCCCCAGGACAGACAGGCTCGGCTGGGCGGAGGTGGGCAGGAGGAGGAGGGAGGGCTGAGGCCTGGGACCGATGACTAAGGGTAGGACCCATTACTCAGGCCAGCCCAGACAGGGGGCGGCCGGCGCGGCGGGGCCACGGGCCCCCAGGAAGGCGGCGGCGGCGGCCCTGAGCCTGTCCGAGTCTCCAGACGGCCACCCGAGCCACGGTCACCCGCACTGAGTCATCGGAGCCAATGCGTCAGCAGCCGGGTCAGGATGTCTCTGGAGGCCGCTTACTGCCGCCCCAGCTGCACCCTTGGCCTGGATCTGGCCTCTGAGGGGCTACACATGCCCCCCTCAGGCCTGGCCTGAGCTCAGGGCTGTCCTGACCCCATACTCCCACACTGCATCCCCCAGCACTGTCACTGGGCACCTCTGGCCAGGCCTAGGCCTGTACCGGACATGGGGACACAGCCACTGCCTCCCTTGGAGTCTCCCCTACCCCAGGGCTAATGTAAAGTGGGACCGGGCAGGGTGACGACCCCAGGTGGACTATCTGTGGCAACATCTCCACAATCTCCTGGGGGTCCACGGCCAGCCAAGCCCTTTGCCCACCTCGTCTCCAGCTCCTTGCTGACACACCCCCGTGTGGTCTCCTTCCCCCCACAGAGCAGTCCTTCGTGGGGTCACCCCCAGAATACATCATGGGCTGGAATCCTTGTTTGAGAGTCTGTTTTAGGGGGACCCAACCCAAGACAAGATGGCCAAGCGGGGAAGGCCACAAGAGGTGCAGGACCACACCAACTGCCGTCCCCACGCCCCACTGACAGGGCCCCACAGTGGACGTGGGGGCTGCCCTGGAAGTGACACCTGGTGGGGTGGGTGCTCCCCAACTCCTGCCCTCATCTGGCTGCTGGCCCTGGTCCCCATAGTTGGTTTCCCGACCCTACAGGAGAGATCTGAAGCCCCGGAACAGTTCTTTTCATTGGAATGTCAAAAAAAAAAAAAAAAAAAAGGAAAGGCAAGGCAAGAACAAGAAAGAATTTCATGGAAACATTTCTTTGGGGTTTTGTAAAATCCTTTCCCACCCCCACATGGAGCCCAAAGCTCGGGCCAGAACAGAGTCTGACGGTATTGCCCCTTTAACATACTGTTCTGACATGCAAATTCCCTCACTTCCCCTCAAAACGGAGAGCACTTCCACTTTCAAAGCCAATTTCGGTTTTATTGTCCATGTGGCTCGATAGAGCGCAGCAGCACAGCACAGCTGGTTGGCTCACACCCCGGCCGACGACGTACCAGGGAGCTGCAGGCCACTCCGCCCGAGGGTCCCGGGTGCGTCGGCAGGGAAGATGCTGCATTTCACAGGAGAGAGGGGGACAGAGACTCAGAGAGGGGGACAAAGACCCAGAATGAAGGGGAGAAGGAGACTTGTGGGGGGTGGGGTGGAATAGAGACCCAGAGAGGGAGACAGAACCCAGGGCGGGGCGGGGGGGGGGGGGTAGTGTTGGGGAAGCTCTGGCGGCCAGCTGGTCCACCTCTCTGCCCTATTTCACACAGCACCCTCCCCTACCCCCTGTCCTCCAGCCATACCGGAAACTTCTCTGCCTTCTCTCTCCCGTCCACCTCTGACTCTTTACAAGGCAGGCCCACTGACTGAGCACATGCCGGGCCCGGTTCTTCACACGCAACCTCATGAATCTCCCTTCAAGACAGGGAAACTGAGGCCCAGCACAGCCCTGTGCGCAAATGTAGTCGCAGGCGACTCCAGCTTCTTGCTATACCGCAGCCTGCCGACTGCCAAGGCCACAGCACCGGCTCCTGGACATGCAGCTCCGTGGGTAAAAAGTGCATCTAAGCCAGAGGCCCACATGCCCCACAAAGGCAGACGCCCCCAGCTACTGTTGCCATGGTTCCCACAATATTTCACAGCTCCGGGTACTGTGCTCCCAGCCCAAAGGATAGAGTCACCGTGTTTTGGCACCTTGCACGGGCCCTCAAATGCTGAGGCTGGCCAGCAGCCTCCATGCTCACGTCAGTGAGCTTTCTCCTGGGACTGCTCGCCAGAGGCCAGCCCGCCCTCCTCACCCCTCAGGCGGCAACAGGCCCATTCCTGGGGCTACCCTTCCTGATAAGCTCCAAAGGAGCTGCCCGCAATTGTCTCATGAGGCTTGACCCCTGGGCTCCCAGGGGAGCAGACAAAAGACCAGAGCTTCTGGGTGGACAAGCGTGGAGCCCAGGGGTAGATGCAGGTCCTTCACTGCAGCGTCCCAGCAGGCCAGGTCACCAAACCACTAACAGAGACCCAGAAGGGACAAAGACTCAGAGGGAGAGGGAACAGAGACCCAGACAGAGGAGGACAGCCAGCCAGGGAAGGAGACAGAGACCTGGAGAGGCAGAGAAGAAATCCAGCCAGGGCCCCCGGACCCCACGTGCCCCCACCAAGCCTGAGCCCTCTCCATGCCACCAGTGGTTGTTTATTTCTCACTCCTAGTCATCATGCTGGTTTTTCTCCCATGTCTGCTTCAATTATATAAAACACGATGCCCAGAGCCAAGGCCTACTATCTGTGCACCCTGTGAGTAAATCTGTGTATCCCGGGAGGGCAGGTGCACCAGGCCAATGGGGTCTCACCCACTGCCGCCTACCCAACCTGCCTCCAAGAACCAGAGGCGTGGGCATGACTAAGGCCCACTGTGAGCCCATCCTGGAAGCATGTTGCCTGTAGAGATGCCCTCCCTGAGCCCTGCAGAGGAGCCCCAGGCCACACCAGCCTACTTCACCTTCTTCATGGCATCACCATCACAGCCATCTCCCTATGTGCATATCCTTACCTCCCGTCCGTCGGGGTTCGTCAGGCAGTAACAGGGTGACAGAACAGAGGGGTTGTCAGGGAGCTCCCAGCAGGAAGTGACCATGCAGCCTGCAGGCCCCTGGGGCTGGCCAACTCCTGAGAGCCCCCACGTGACAGCCAGGGAGGCTGAGGTGGGGAGGAGGTCATCGAGGCAAGCGGGCAGAGGTTCCCACATCCACCTTGAAAGAACCATCCTGAACCTCCCAAGGGCCCGGCAGGGGGAGAGAAGTAAACTCCTCAGTAAACTTGGCGTAGAGGTTAGGTTCTGCCCCCACACAGCACAAGCCTGCCAATCAGAGCCCCGCAAGCCCACATGGAAGCCCCCCGCGATTCCAAGTGCACAGAGCCCGGCATGGGGTGGCCACGCTCAAGTGCCGGTTCTACTCAAGGCGGGCCCTGACAGCTTGGCCATCCTGCCCTTCTATGACAGGGACAAACCACATGAACCCCTGCCTCCCCAAATATTTACTGGGTCCTTGATGAGAAGAACTCTGCAGACACTGCCCACCCTCCCACCGGGGTAAGGCAACAACATCAATCCCCATCTTTCTCCTGCCTAAGCCCCCCATGGCCCTCCACAGCCTCATTCTTCATGGGCCGCTGTCAGCCCAGTGCCCCTCAAGCTGGGCTGTGACCTCCTGCCTGGACCCTGGGCCGTATCCCAGTCTCTGAGTGAGCCCAGAACACATGGGGACCTGGCCACTGCTGATCGGCCAGAGGACCCTGTGGGCGGCACCCCTCTGATCCCATACCTGCCCAATTCTGGCCCTTCTCAAGCCTAGAAAAAAGAAAAGGGGACGCCCAGACCCTACTTCCCTCACCAGCAGCAAGCTCTCTGCCTTCACAGTACCTCCGCCCCTCCCTGTCCTGGTGAGTGAGCACCCACTCCATACTGGGCTGGAGTAGGTACAAACCTGGCTCCCAGCTCACCTCTCGGTAGGCAGTTTGGAAAGGAGGATACCACTATTATCTTACAGATGGGGACACCGAAGCACAGAGAGGTTCAGGCACCCAACCAAGGCCACAGAGCACACAAGAGGCCTGGTGTCAGCCACTCCATAGCCCCAGGTGGGTTGCCCCATATCAGCTCCATGATACAGATGGGGAGACCAAGGCTGGGAGAGCTGAAACCACTCCCTAAGGACACTGAACCATGCGTGAACATAGAGCTGGATAGCGGGAAGATCCAGATGTGGCTCCTCAGTGTTGGCCAGGGCCAGGGTGTAGACTATCCCACTAATCCTCCAGCCACTACAAGGGATGTAATCCCATCCTGCCAGGTCACTGGGAGAGTGGGAGAGCCCCATCCAGGCCCCGAGGCTTCTCTGACCCCCAACCCAGCTCTATTTGCCCCCTGACTATTGCTCCATCGGGCACACCACCCATCTGTTCCCAGCCTATCTCCCTGAGGCCGAAACAGGAGCCTCACCAGGGCAGGGCAGGATGGGTTCTGTCTCCTGCTGTGTTCCAGTACCTGGCACCGTGCCCAGCACGTGCTCAGAGCTCAGTCATGCTCATTGGTTAGATGGCTGGATGGCTGAGTGGGTGGATGCGTGGATGGATGGATGGATGGACGGATGGACGGACGGACGGACGGACGGGTAAGTGGGTGGATAGGCAGGTAGATGAATTGGTGAGGTGGCAGGTGGATGGCTGCCAGGTGGCAGCATTGGCTGGAGCCCGACTCATATCTTTGCTTGCTGCAGATAGCTACTGCATACGTCTGCCCTCTTCATCCCATTCATTCAACCTCCTGGTCCTAGTTCTGGGACTATGTTGTCCTTTGATTGGGCTCAATCAGGAAGCCCTCAACAGGACGTTTTCTGGAATGTCTGGCCTCCACACTCCGCTCATACTGTCCACCATGTTGAAGGGCTGACTCCTCCTGCCTCCCCCCAACCCTCCTCCTTATGCCACCCTTCCAAGTCCACCAACTCTTCCATGCACTCTGGCACATTACCCAGCCGGGGTTCTCCACAGCCTCCCTTTCGCCTCAAAGCCCAGCCAGGGCCTCCAGGTGAGGGGCAGCAGGGGCAGACTCGTGGACAAGTCTCAGGTTGAGGCTATGCCTATTTCGTTCCCACCCACTGACACAAGGCTGATCCCAGTCCGAGCCCATCCCCCCCCCCCCCCCCACATATTACCCCCACCACACTGGGCTTGACGATGGAGCCACTTAAATAAGCAAAACCTCTGCAGATCAGGCAAGCAGGTCCATGGCTCCATGGCCCCAAAGCACCACTCAAAAGCCCAGTGAGATTCTAGCACTGCCAAACCCCAGCATCTCAGTGCCAGCCCAACCACCTCCCCTGGCAGGGCAGGTGTTAAGGCCCTAAAAGGGACAGTTCTGCCAAATGGCACATGCTCATGACCAGCGGTGCTAGGCCAGACACAGGCAGATGCAGACATGGAGATGGCTCGGCCTAGACCTTCCAACAGCAGCACAAATTTAGGCAGCAGAAGGAGCCTGTCATGAATACCTCCATTTTAGGGGGTGCCAACATCCCTCCCCTCTTCAGATAAGGGTTTCCTGTTTTCCTCAGGGAGCCTCCTATTCCCCCCTGGTAGGAATCAGGAGACCCGATCCCTAGGCTGAAAAGGGAGACTGATGACCAATTAGAGCCTCCAGATCCCTGCCTACACTGATTGGTGCCAGGCTGGGGGTGTGACCCATGTGATCCAATCAGAATCCTCCCTGGGACTTTTGCTGGAGCCACCAGAATGGAGATTTGCCTTCCCCCTGTGATTGCTAGGATGGTGGGGAGCAGGAGGGAAGGCAGGGCTGAGAGAAAGGAGTCACAGATTCCAAGGGAATTGTCTGAGCCCTGAATCTCAGTGTACCTAAAAGTAGAACTCTCTCTGAACGTTTTTTTTATGTGAACAGTGAGCTTTTCTTTTTGTAACGGAACACTTTATTATCTATTTAATTTTTTTTTTCTTTTAGAGAAAGAGAGAGAGCACATGCAAGCAGGGGAGAGGGGCAGAGGGGAAGGGAGGAGAGAGAGAAACAGAGAGAGACAGAGAATCCGAAGCAGGCCCCATGCTCAGCACGGAGCCCAATGCAGCACACGATCCCACAACCCCAGGATCATGACCTGAGCCGAAATCAAGGGTTAGACGCTCAACTGGCTGAGCCACCCAGGCACCCCTGAACTTTCATTTTCTAATTGAAGGCAGAGAGTTGAGTTTCTAGACTTCATAACCAAAGGGGGCTTTCGACGTCAGAAATCTCTGATCCAGGGCTCCTGTCCACCACATTGCAGATGAGCCTCTAAGAAAACCACCATGGAATTAACACTTCTCCAGCTGCTGCCTCTCCCTACCCTGCATTTAATCTTCCCACCCCGGGGGGGGGGGGGGGGGGGGGGATGGGAGGAGCCTGGGGCGTTGAGGAAGTCCAACCTGGGTAATTGGCAGCAAGTGGGTAGTGGCCATACTCAGCCTGAGTCCTGTC
This sequence comes from Prionailurus viverrinus, assembly GCF_022837055.1. Taxonomy (NCBI): domain Eukaryota; kingdom Metazoa; phylum Chordata; class Mammalia; order Carnivora; family Felidae; genus Prionailurus; species Prionailurus viverrinus. The sequence goes on along the minus strand of NC_062562.1, from coordinate 13,217,564 downwards.
TGCCTGTGACAAGACAGCTGGCTCCCCACGAAAGGTCAGCAAGCCACCCGTGGCCCCCACTGCGAAAGTTCAGCAACTCTAAATGCTAAGATGCTGGCGGCAAGCCTAAGGCTGGAGCTGCAGGGCGATGCGAGGCCATCAGCCTCGGCAAGAAAAACACCACCCATTGCTGCTGCAAGTGACTCACGTGGAGCATGAACATTTGTGTGCTCCCAACTGCCCTGCCTTACCCCCTTGCAGGACAGAGAAGGGGAGAAAAGAGAGCGAGAGATGCCCTCCAGGGACCCACCAGACTTCACCAAGGCAAGCACGTGGTTACCACTTTTAAACACAGTCCTGTAAGTTGTCCATGTGGAGGCTGCCTCGGGGATCCTCAGTGGGGCTCCCGTACCCCCCGTCCCGTGGGGCTCACTGTGTCCCTTGAGCCTCAGGCCTGAGGCTCAAGGGACACAGTGCCACCCCCTAACCCCCGCCGTGGGAGAGTGCCCTACTCTGGGCTCCGGTCTCGGAAGATTCTGGTGATCACGTCTCTCTGCTCTGCTTCCTTCAGCAGGCTGCTTCAAATTCTAACATCCCGTGGAGAGGAGAGCTCTCCGGATATGCAGCCCAGCCCGCTCCGGCTCCCGGCCGATCCGTCTTTGACCCCTGTGGAATTCTGCAGTTGTGGCGTTAGAAAACATCTTCGGCCTCAACTCGGGTGACCCCCCTCGAGGCCTTTAAAAGCCCAAAGGTCCACCCCTCAAGATTTCCTCCAGGCTGAGCTGTTCAATTCCGGAAGCTGCTTCCCTCACAGGAAAGGTCTGCGATTCCCCAAAGGTGCCGGTTACTTCCTCCCGAATCACAATATTTTCAGTGTGCGGTGAGGCGGTGTGCGCGAAGCAATCGGCCCCTCGGCTGCTCGGGGTCTGAAACCACGCTGGCTGTGCCCCAAAACCCGCTCCGCTGAGGAGGAATGCTAGGGAAGCGCTCTCGTAGCCGTGGGGGATGAGTTCTGCGAATCCTGAGCGGTCCTCTCTGGAGAGAAATGGGAAAGGGGCGGGGGAGGAGGAAGAGACTGGAGACTCGGGGTTAACAAGTGTTAAGAGCTCGTCTGCACAGCTGCGGAGCGGCTACCACAGGAGGAGGGCGGGGCTGCCGGCAGTGGGGACCCTGCGGCCCGGGCCCCCACTTCCCACTGCAGGCAGCTGGACAGGGAGAGCGGCCGGCCGTTTCCCGTCCTCCGCACACAGCGCTGAGATCCTGTCCGTTAACTAAGTGAAGCACACGCAGAAGGGGACCGCTCACTGGCTTCTCTCTAACGGGCTGATTCACTGACCGACAGGCCCGCTTCTGGTTCCCTACCCAGACCGTGCCGTTAAATAAAGCGAGGGAACGGAGGAGCCTCACCCAGCGGAGTGCGGAAGGCTGTTCCAGAAGCCTCTAGGTCAGGCCAGGTCCCCTCGAAAACCTATCCCAGGCTATGTGTGGGGTATTTGCTGGAGCAAATCGGAGCCACCACAGGGAGGCTCTGCCCTTAGGAAGCATACATTCTAGGGGACACGGGTCTTTAAGCACACAGAATGTACTGTGATCACAGGGCGCGGGATGCAGAAAGGCAAGTGGACAGAGCCACCAGGCCCCAAGAAGGCCACCCGGGGGCTGTGCAAAGCACAGGGACGGGACACTCCAGCCAAGGAAGAGCCAGGTGGAAGGCCCAGGAGGGGTGGCAGCAGAGTGCTGTTGGAAACCAGCAGGGCTGCAGAAGCACAAGGACACAGCGGGTGGGCAGGGCCTCACTGTAGGGTGGGGGTGGGGGTGGGGGTCCCATGGAGAAGTAAAGTTTGTTCTGAAAGTGAGGAAGCCCCCAGGCAGGAGGCAGGCAGAGCCACATGGTCTGATGCCTGTCTTGGGAAGGACCCCCTGGAGTCCAGGGCAGCAGCCGCTGGGAGGGCAAGAGCCGACGATGGCGGCTCAGAGCAGGGATGAGGAAGAGATGGAAGAAGGGGCCAGACAGGGATGTGGCTCAAAGGTGGAACCAACATGGTGGGCCAAGAGATGAGGGGAGGAGACAGCAAATAAACGTGTGCGGGGTGAGTGCTCTCAAGGCGAAGCTTCCAGCAGGGGTGCAGAATCCAAACTGGAGAGACCTCCCTGGGTGGCTAAGACTAGGCCAAAGCCTCTTCTCAGGAGAAGGGACATTCCTGGGACCAGCAACTGCTCGCTGGAAGACCTGGGGCCCTTGAGCAAGGAGAGGCACAAGGGCACAAGGGCTTTCCAGAACAGAGACAAGCCCTCAAGCCCCCTGGGCTGCTGTCCGCCTCTGCCCCCCATCTCCACTGGATGCTCACAGGCAGCACATCCTCAGGCAAGTGGGGCCTCATCCTACCTCCTGCCAGCTCACCTGCCCACCTGTCGATAACCAGTACTCACTCCCCGGTCTCTGGAGGGAACCTGAGAGCCAGTGACTCCGTGCCTGGCCTCCACCGTCCATCAGCACACGGCACAAGTTCAATCTCCAATCTTCCCCAAACTCATGCCCACCTCACCATCTCCACGGCTCCTAGCTAGGTCCAGGCCCCCTTGTCTCTCGAAAGAGGGATCCTTCTAAAACATACATCTGACCCAGGCTCCCCTGACTCAAATTTTGCACCCCCTGAGTCTCCTGGCCTCCTCCTTCCCACCCTCTCCAGCTCCTCTCTGCCCTCATGACTCCTGAAAAGCCAGGCTGCTCCTCCTTCAGAACCTTCACGTGCCACTTGCCCACCCCCAGAAAATAGTCTATCTCCCACGACCCCCTTCCTCTGAGCTGATGACACTAACCGTCAGACTCAGCTCAGCCACATCCATGAGGCTCTCAGAACCTTCCAGAAAAGGCAGGAACCTCAGGATCATTTATGGCAAGTGCAAAGAAATGACTACACAACTGTCCTGCTAACCCTGCTGGCATGCGCCACGTGGGCAAAGCCTGTCTGTCCCGGGGGCCCAGGGCTAGCGTCAGGCACAGCAGCAGGCACACAGGAACCATACGACAATCACCAGAGGAAGAGAAAGGCGTCAACCGAGTCCCGTCCGCGAGAGAAAGGAGCCAGAGCCAGGGATGCCAGAAGCCGCCTATGTGGAGGAATTGTTTCTATCTGGGCCTTCCTCCCCTCCCCCTCTCCAGGGCCTTCAACCCCAAGTCTGTAACACGCCCTAAGGCCAAAGGGTAGCAATGCAGAGAAAGCCCCGCTTTTAAAGTGTCTGGGGTGGGCCATACGAGCGAGCGCAAACCTCCGACCTGGTCTCGCTAAGCTCTCCCGCGTGGATCGGCAATAAAAAATAATCGGCGTTGAGAAAAGTGGGATGACACACCGCATGGGCTCCCTGGAGATGGCACTATGATAGCAGAGGCTAATAAAACCTTTCTACCCCTATGGCCGACGACAAGAAGGCCGTCCCCCGGGGGGGTCGCAGCTACCAGGTGGAAGCCGTCCAGCTGTGAGACAAATGCTCCACAATTCGGGGTGAAGCGCGTGGTTTTCAGAGCAATTTCACATCGTGAGCTTGCAGGACCCTGCTGGCGAGGCGATGAGGAAGGGGGCGGTGAGGAAGGGGGCACCTTGCTGCCTGAGGAGGAGCTGAGCTTCTCGGCCCCGGCCCTCCAGCACCTCCAGCCCAGCGCTCCCTCCAGCTTGCCTCAGACTCCACTGCCCCCGCCCCAATACTCTGTAGAGACCCACAGAGCTGTGCTCTGCCCTCTGTTGCCGGGTGCGAGGCTCGCCTGGAAGCGCCTGCCCTCTCCATGTTGCAGAAGCAGCTTGGACTTGATGTGTTCCATTCTCCTACTGCCCCTGCCACCGACCCTCTCACGGCCACCAAGTAAGAGTGCCACCATCCATCCTCCCAACCGCTCAGGACAACTGCACGTTTGTGTCCCCCTAAAGTTCACATGTTAAAAGTCTAACCCGTGATGTGATGGTATTCAGATGGCCGAGGGGGGTGCTTTGGGAGGTGATTGGGTCATGAGGGTGGGGCCACGAATGGGATCAGTGCCCTTATAAAAGGGAACCCAAGGGTGCCTGGATGGCTCCGTCGGTAGAGCATGCGGCCCTTGATCTCGGGGTTGTAAGTTCGAGCCCCACGTCGGGTGTAGAGATTACTTAAAAGTAATAAAAATCTTAAAAAAAAAAAAAAGAAAAAGAAAAAGGGGTCCCAAAGAGCCCCCTTGCTTCTTCCATCATGAGAGGACACAGTAAGAAAACAGCCATCTGTGAGCCGGGAAGTGGTTTCACCAGACACCAAACCTGCCGGTGCCTTGATCTAGGAATTCCTAGCCCCCAGAACTTTCAGAAATGTGTGCATTATTTGTAAGCCACCCAGTCTATGACATTCAGCAACCAGGATGGACTAACACACCAGCTTTCTCTTTTCCCACCTGCCACACTGACGCGTAGGCGAGACTTGCCCAAACCCCACAACCCCCTCGTGCCCCCTGCGGCTGCAGCGGCCAGAATGTTGGCAGCATCAGGACTGCAGGGTGACATCGCCATCTCTACATTAACATTTCGACGCACACGCCACATCCAGGTGCACCCTCACATAGGTCACTTCGTCCCAGATGCCCTTCCCAGTCGGCCTTCCCAGATGAGCGATTTAAGGCACGAAGGGTTGCAGACATGCCCAAGGTGCACGGTGGGTACCTGGGGCCGCCCTGCTTGCCAGAAGGAGGGACCACAGACGCAGGTGGCTCTGATGAGGCCCCCGATACCACCAGATCTCCCAGAATTCTCAAGAGGAGGAGCTGAGGCCCCATCTCTGAAGAGTCAACACTCCCTCTCTCCCTCCTGGCTGAAAAGAGGACAAAGCCAAAGGAACAAGAACCTTCTCAAAAGGCCAAAAGGTCCCCCAGTCTTTCACACAACGGTTGGGGGGCTGGAATCTCCTAGGGCCTCGGGGCTGAGTGGGGACAATCTAGGGCACAGGCAGAGAGGGCTTGGTAAGAACGTTTAAACAAGCAAAGGTCACCAAGCCAGAAGCAGATGCCTCGCTGAACTGCCAAACCCGCTCACGCTGTGTCTGGGCCATAGCTTCCCATGCAAACACCTGTGGCCGGCACGTCCCTTACCGGATACCCTCGACTCAGCCCCCGGGAGCAGCGTGAGTCAGCGAGACGGGGCCCCATCCAGACGCTGTTAGGGAAGATGGGCCGAGGGCTGAGGATGCCAATGACCCAACATCTGAAGAGCCTCCGTAGCAAGAAGGTCCCTCCAGAAGTCAACCGGCCCGGTACCTCACAGTCATGGAATTTTAGCCGGGGAAGTGCAGCTCCCAGGAGAATTCCTCCACCCCCTCACAACACCCCGAGTGGCCACAAACCTCCTCTCCCTCCCGAAACCCAGGCCTTCGTGGAAGGCCTGAGGTGGAGCTGGGAGGGGGCCCACTAGAGAACAAGTGTCTTTTGTGCGAGTGAGTCTGCAGCTAGGACCCCACCTCCCGTCTGCAAGCCCTCGGCTGAGACAGCCACGCTCCATCCATCCCGGAGGTTCAGCTTGGTTATTAACGACCATCTCTACTAGGCAACGAGTTTTTTGTTGATCCCTCGAGATGGGAAGGAAGGAGAATAAGCTTTTCTCTTTCTTTTTTTCCCCCTTGGTTGCAGAAAAGTGAAGTTGGAACAAACAAGTTATATAATGCTGGGGGCGGTGGGGGGTGGGGGAGCTTAGTCCCTCCTGAGGACAGTTTCTTGAGTTGTGGGACCGTTGGAAAGGCCAAGGGGAAGACAGGAACCACCCCCACCCCTGGCCAAATGACAAAATCCTTCATGGGACAAAAAGGCAGATGCAGGCGCCTCCTGGCAGACTGGAAAACCACCTCACAGACAAGGCCAGCCTCCCCCAGCCTCAGCAGCCCCGTGAGTCTCCCTGAAAAGGCGAAGGACTGACCCAATCCCGCGGAGGGGACTTCCTTCCCGCCAGACTGCAAGCTCTTTGACTGAGAGCTTTGCCACACCCCTTTCCAACCCATCCCTTCCTCTCTCCCTCCCCGCTCCCGGCCATATTTCTCGAACACTTACTTCCTCTGTGCAGCCTTGCTCCAGGCATGCAAGACAGCATAAGGCAGACATGCTCTCCAGCCTCAAGGCGTGCCCACTAACAAACATACCAAGTAGTGGCAGGTGGTGACAGCGTGATCGAGGACACACCACAGCCATGAGACCCAGCGACTTCACTCCTGGTATATGCCCCAAAGAGCTGAACACAAGTGTTCCGACAAAAACTTGAACGTGCATGTCCACAGCGGCAGTATCCAAAGTGGCCAAAAGGTGGAACCAACCTAAATGTCCATCCATTGGTGAATGGGTAAACCAAATGGGCTATTTCCACATGGCGAAATATTATACAGTCATAAAAAGGGATGGAACGCTCATACACACTCCAATGTAGATGAACCTGGAAAACGTGCAAAGTGAAAGAAGCTAGACACAACAGGTCACATGTTGTACGACTCCATTTACAAAACAGGGAAATTTATAGAGACAGAAATTGGATGAATAGTTGTGGGGGGCTGGGGTGGGGGCAACGGGGGTGGGTGACTGTCAATAGGTACAGAATTTTCTTTGGAAGTGATGGAAATGCTCTGGAACTAGGCGGATGTGATAGTTCCTCGACATCGCAAAGGTACTAAATGCCATTGAATTGTTCGCTTTAAGGGAGTGAGTTTTATGCTATTTAAACTTTACCACGTAATACGAAGTGGCCAGAAAAGAGTGTCCTTGGGGCTAACTGAGCTCAGGTGGTCGGGCAGATGGCTCTGAGAGGCCATGACCTCGGAGTGGGGAAGTATGGAGAAGATGAGGCACGGGTATGTCATACACTGGTCCTCACTGGCCCGTTTGGAATAAATGAAGGAACGAATAAATGAACAATGCTACAAAGGCCATTAACCTCAAGGGAGCCTTGGCAAAACACTGTATGCCACAATCTCCCTCAAAACCTGATCTCTTTCTACACGTTCCTTCTCACCATATGAGGGATTCTGGCCCCTTCTCCCCATACCAGCACCACAGGGATAAGAGCACCTTCCCTATCAGTTACTCTAGACAATGGTAATTTTTCACTGGGATGGACGGAAGGGGGCAAATGGGCATCTCAGAGGTGGGGGGGGGGGATGTCTTTTTAAAAAGTGCCTCCATTGGGGCGCCTGGGTGGCGCAGTCGGTTAAGCGTCCGACTTCAGCCAGGTCACGATCTCGCGGTCCGTGAGTTCGAGCCCCGCGTCGGGCTCTGGGGCTGACGGCTCGGAGCCTGGAGCCTGTTTCCGATTCTGTGTCTCCCTCTCTCTCTGCCCCTCCCCCGTTCATGCTCTGTCTTTCTCTGTCCCAAAAATAAATAAAAAACGTTGAAAAAAAAATTTTTAAAGATTTCTTAGCTATAACACTAAAAGTGTGATCTATAAGAGAAGAAAACTGATAAACCAGACTTCATCAAAATGGCAAAATTTCCAGGGTGCTTGGGTGGCTCAGTCGGTTAAGCATCCAACTCTTGACTTCAGCTCAGGTCATGATTTCACTGTTCGTGAGACAGAGCCTGTTTGGGATTCTCTGTCTCCCTCTCTCTCTGCCCCTCCCATGCTCACACGGGCATGCGCACATACAGGCGCTCTCTCTCTCAAAAAATAAACATTTTCTTGGGGCTCCTGGGTGGCGCAGTCGGTTAAGCGTCCGACTTCAGCCAGGTCACGATCTCGCGGTCCGTGAGTTCGAGCCCCGCGTCGGGCTCTGGGCTGATGGCTCAGAGCCTGGAGCCTGTTTCCGATTCTGTGTCTCCCTCTCTCTCTGCCCCTCCCCCGTTCATGCTCTGTCTCTCTCTGTCCCAAAAATAAATAAAAGTTGAAAAAAAAATTAAAAAAAAAAAACAAACAAAAAAAACCATTTTCTTTAAATGACAAAATTTTGCCCCATGAAAGATATCATTAAGAAAAAGAAAGAAAGTGGGGCTCCTGGGTGGCTCAGTCAGCTAAGTGTCCAACTCTTGGTTTCAGCTCAGGTCATGATCTCACAGTTCATGGGATCGAGCCCCAAATTGGGCCCTGCACTGACAGCGTGGAGCCTGCTTGGGATTCTCTCTCATTCTCTCTGCCCTTCCCCTACTTGTGCATGCGTGCACATTCTCTCTCTCAAAATCAATAGATAAAAACTTTAAAAAAGAGAGAGGGAAAGGAAAGGAAAGGAAAGGAAAGGAAAGGAAAGGAAAGGAAAGGATGAATCACAGAGAGGGAGAAAATGTTTGCAAATCATGTATCTAATAAAGGACTTGTATCCAGAATACATAAAGAATTCTTAAAAATCAACAATAAGAAGACAGCCCAAATAGAAAACGGGCAAAAAAATCTGAAAAGACATCTTACCAAAGATATGAATAGCCAATGAGACCATGAAAAAGTGTCCAACATGAGTATTTATTAGGGAGATGTAAATTAAAACCAAAATCGGGGGGTGCCTGGGTGGCTCAGTTGGCTAAGCATCTGACTTCAGGTCATGATCTCACAGTGTGTGAGTCTGAGCCCCACATCAGGCTCTCCGCTGTCAGCACACAGCCTGCTTGGGATTCTGTCTCCCTCTGTCTCTGCCCCTCCCCCGCTCACGAGCATGCACACTCTCTCTTAAAAATAATAAAACATTTAAAAATAAATAGGGGCGCCTGGGTGGCGCAGTCGGTTAACCGTCGGACTTCAGCCAGGTCACGATCTCGCGGTCCGTGAGTTCGAGCCCCGCGTCGGGCTCTGGGCTGATGGCTCGGAGCCTGGAGCCTGCTTCCGATTCTGTGTCTCCCTCTCTCTCTGCCCCTCCCCCATTCATGCTCTGTCTCTCTCTGTCCCAAAAATAAAAATTAAAAAAAAAAAAACGTTGGAAAAAATAAAAAATAAAAATAAATAAATGAAAACAAAATAAGATACCAGCATATATACTGAAAGTGGCTAAAATTAAAGACAGGCCACATCAAGTGTAAACCTACACCTACCATTGGATGCAGTCATTCCACTCCTAGGCATTTACCCTGGGGGATGAAAGTCTACGTCCCCGCAAAGACGCATTCCTGGATGTTCACAGGGACTTTATTTGTAATTGTCAAAACGGAAACCCAAACGTCCACTAACCAGTAAATGAGTAAGCAAGTCTGTTCATCCATATAATGGAATACTCTGCAGCAATGAAAAAGAACAACCTGCTGATACCTGTGACAACACGGATGAACTTCCAAAAACATTCAGTTAAGGAAAAGAAGCCAGACGTAAGAAGCCACATATTGTAGAATTCCATTCATAGAAAATTTCTAAAAGGGCAAAACCAGAGAGCAAAAGCAAATCAGGGTGTGTTTGGGGCAGGGGGTTCGCAGTTTGGTTGACCGCAACAAGCTTGAGGGAATTCTTGGGGGTGATGGAGGCCTTCTAAAAACCGGATTGTATTAAAGCATGCACAACTCTGTGAACTTATTAGAACTCAATCAACTGCTCAGCTAAAATGAGTGAATTATGTGGTATGCAATTCGTTATACGTTGCTCTTGCCCCCCAGGTTATCCCCTCCCTGGGCCCAAGGCAGGGGCCCAGAATTAGCTGCCCCTTTTTATGTGTTTCTTACATGTCGCCTCATGCCTGGTCAACAAGCCCTGCCAACTCTACCCCCTGAGTGTCTTACAAATCTTCTGAGCTCTCCTCGCTCCCCACTGCAGGCCTCTAAAGCCCAATTCATGCGCCGACCCATCAAGTCTTTCGGGTCAGCACCAGCCCAAGTCTCCCCAACGAGGACTGCCTCCACAGCTCACAAGTAGTGAACAACTTCAGCACTTAATCACACTGAAATTATTCGCTTCCATAAGCTCACCATCAAGAAGAGCCCAGACTTCCTCCTCGGCCAGCCAAGGGTGGTAGGGGTTCCCAGGGGGCCAGGATGGGAGGATCCGGGCCACACTGGCCTTGTGCAATGGGAAGAGGGAGGTTGTGCTACTTAAAGCACGTGTTTTCCCCCTCTGAGAATCCAAAACAATGCATACAAACACCTGCCATTTTTACACCAGTTCTGGGATTCAGGCAACCAGTCTCGGGACTCGGCCAAAGGAAAGGGGGGGGGGGCCTCCCTGTGACCAAAGAGGGTGAATTCTGCCCCCTTGGTCTGTGGGGAAGACCTTGCTTCAAGTCCTTTCGCCTGCGGGAGGATTTGAACCCCGCAGGGATGGGAGGAAGGAGCACCCAAGATGCATGCTCCTTGTGTTTTCTTTAGACCAAAAGCTCCCCAAGACGCACCCCAGGCCCTTAGGACCCCGGGGAACTCCAGACCCCTCCTTGCCCATCAGAACTCACTGGGACCTGGGGAGGCAACCTCAGCCTCCCCTCTCAGGTTCCAAGCCCTTTAGGCCTCTTTTGGGCCCTCAGGTTCATTTGAGCCACCACCTCCGGCCTTCCACAGTCCTCATCCCTGCCAGGACCCCACAGTACGCCCCCAGGACCACATTTAGACACCTCAGGGTCCTACAACACCCTCCAGTAAGCCTTGGACCTCAGTCCCTCAAGCTCCACTCCTTAGGGTCCCCAAGACTGCCTCAACAAGCTCAAGACTGCCCATGGTCCTCTGCTGAGGCCCTCTCTGCCTGCCAGACCCCTTGGCATGCCCAGTTCCCCCATGACCCCATCACAGCCTGGAGTCCATGAATTTTCCTTCAGACTCCCATGCCCCTCAATGCCCCCGCAGACCCCTAGGGCCACAGGCAGATGCATCGAGGTCCTGCGGCCCCCAGCCTGCCCTCACCTGCCCCTCAGCAGCCCTCGGTCCCCCTCAGTACTCCATGACCCCCTAAAGCCCGTAGTCCCCCGCAAAGACCCTCGAATCAGCCCAGGAGGCTCCTCAGCCCCTCAGGATCCCCCGGACTCCCCACACGTTACCCTGGCCCCGGGGCAGGTACCGGCCCACCTTGCGGGCGGGTCTCACCTGCTGGGGCGCTCGGGGCCCGGGCCCGCTCCGAAGCCGCCGCCACCAGCGCCACCACCGCCACCGGACTCCGCCATCTTCCCGCCGCCGCCGCCGCGCGTTCAAGTGACGGGAGCCGCGCGCGCCGGCCCGGGAGACAGAAACGCGGGGGTGGGGGGACGGGGGCGGGCGGCACCGGGCCTGCTCTGCAAGGAGCGCGGCCCTGGGCGAGGGGTGGGGCCCAGTCTAATGAGGGGGTGGGTCTTGGGCGGAGAGAGGTGGGGTCTGCGGAAGGGCTGGGGCGGTGAAGGCATAGGCCGATTCAACACAGGGTAGAGGGGCGGGGCCTGGGTGGGGGCGGAGTCTGTGAGAAGGGGTGGGGCGTGGCCTAGGTGGCTGGGCCTAGGCTGGGAAGGGGCGGGACAAAGGCGAAGAGTGAGGGGTGGGTGGGACCCGGGAGGGGGCTCGGAGAGTAGATGCTGGCCCGAAGGTGAAGTTCGGCTGGTCTGGGGCGGGGTCTGTTCCAAAAAGGGGGAGGGGCGGGGCCGAGATGGGGAGGAGCATGGAGAAACTGGTCCAAGAGCTCTGAGAACTTCCCCTCCCTTTCCAGGGTCACTCACTCCCCAAGACCTCCCTCAAACGTGGGAATTCATCCCCTGCCCCGGCCTGAGACTGCCAACCAGGCTTTGGGTCCTAACTCTCCTCTGACCCTCCCAGAGCCTCCACCCTCAAACCCAAGAACATCCACCTTCAGACTCCAGTCACCGGCCCTCATAGCCCCAAACCTGCCTCACCCACATTTCTGGTTTTGACACCCCAAAACCCCTGTCCTCTACTCCAATCCTAACTCCCACTCCCCCAAATCCTTGCCCACAGACCCTTCAAAAGCACACTTATACCCCCAAAGTCCATTCCACCAGACTCAAGGCCCTTGGACCCCAAAATTCCAACCCCCCCACAAATACCTAATCTTCAGCCAAGGCTTAAAGCTGTGCATCTGTGTCCCTCCTTTTTCTCTTTGTTCTCCTTCCTTCCTTTCCTCCCCTCCCTTCTTCCATCAACTCCCACTGTAGACTCCATGGAGCCCAGGGCCAGCAAAGCCTTTGTAAAGCTTCCAGAGCCTTCAAGGACAGCCCCCAAAGTGTAGCCTAGAAAGCCTAGAATCTCCGCCCCTCCAACCCTCCCTTGTGCAGCCCCCAGCAGGGTCCAGGGGTCCAAATGCAGTTCAGAGCTTTCCCTGTGCGATCAGCGCGAGGAGAAGGGGGTACACATGCAAACGGCAAGGAGGAAGCAAGGGGCCTGCTTGAGCAGGCTCCTGCAGTTAGAACCACACTCTGATCCACCTGCAGCAGAGGATCGGGTGGGTACACAGTAGATACTCAGTCATTTGTGTTAAATGCTCAGGAGTTGACATTGTGCAAGTTGACAGATATCAGGTGCTGAGAGGTCCCGCTGACTTCTCTAGCACACAATAAGCGCTCAGTAAATGTTAAATATGTGCACGCATGACCAGCTCAAGTTCTGGCAAGCTCTGCACACGCACACACCCTTGCCCGCCCGCGGTCGGCCTGCCACTTGAGCCTTTGTTCCAGATGAACCACATGCAGGCATCAAACCCTGCTCAGCAGAGACCTACAGCTCGCACGCCCGCCACACATACGGCTGCAGTCAATGGCATCCATATGCACTCACACTTCATAAACACCAAGATCCGCCCCACATGTCAGACATACAGACATACAGCTGAAGATAAGCGAGAAGAGGTTCACTGGGCCCCTGGCACACTACAGATGCGTGGTACGATGGACATACCAGGCATTCCAAGATCGTGTGGCACCGGACAGCCAGTGCAACAGCCCCGAGGCAGGATCATGCTTGGAGTGTTTTCTGGCGAGGGAAAATTGAAGGAGACGGAGAGGGGAGGAGAAGGCGGGGTGGGAAGCAATGAGTGGTGCTTTAGGTCACAGAGAACCTTGTGGACCATATCTTGAATTAGGGACATTATTTAGGAGGCAAGTATTTAGTCCAAGTGATGGGACTCATCCCAGGGAGAGGTGGGAAATGGTCCTAGCTGGGATGTACGTTGCCGGCGGAGCCAACAGAAGATACAGCAGATAGAATGTGAGAGTGAGGCAGAGCGGGGCCAGGGACCTCCCCCAGGGTTCTTGACCTGAGTCTGATTGGCTGCTGTACCGGGGAGGGGACACAGGCAGGTGGAAAACCTGGCAGGTGGGGGAACTGGAGGGCCCGCGAAGGTTACCGCACACCCTCATCCAATAATGCTGACCTGTGGTCTGGCAGAGCTTGGAGGCAGGACACGGCAGACAGCGTCCACAGGCCTGGCCGCCATCTGGCCCACAGCTGGCATTGCTCTCCCAGAGGCGGGGGGCCTCACCACCTGCTCCCCTGCTCCGGACCAGCTGTGGGACTCGCGGCCCCAGGTCAGAGCTCTGAGGCCTCCTTGTAACCCCCAGGTGTTGCAGAGGAGGAACAGGAAGCCTGGAAGCCAGCCTCGGGCTGGGGCCAGCGTCCACCCTGTCTGCCCTTCACCACTGAGTGGTCTCAGAAACAAGCTGCTGATGCGCCCAATGCCTCCTTTTGCTTCTCTGTAAACTAGACAGTCGACATCGAATAAATGTCACTAACCTTTGTTGTTACCCTTAGTTCTGCACCTACTTCTTATAAGCCTCAAGGCCTTGGGCGGGACGCTGCAGCACTTTACCCCTCAGTTCTCCCAAGTTTAAAGCGTCCCTGTGGGACAGAGCAAGGCCAGGATGAAATAAACAACACACAGCACTCAGGGCAGCTCAGGTAGTGGGCTTCAAGCCCAAGGCAGCTCCCAGCATTTTTCCTCCCCTACTCTGGGTCCCCAAGCCCTGCTTGATTTTTTCCCCCTATTTTAACAAACTCTGTATGGTAGTTCAGGTTTCCCCTGTTTAAAATTGAGACAAAGGGGCATCTGGGTGGCTCACTCTTGTGTCTGACTCTTGATTTCAGCTCAGGTCATGATCTCACGGTTCATGAGTTCGAGCCCTGTGTCGGGCTCTGTGCTGATAGTGTGGAGCCTGCTTGGGATTCTCTCTCTCTCTGTCTCTCTCTCTCTGCCCCTCCCTTGCTCATTCTCTCTCTCTCTCAAACTAAATAAACTTTTTTTAATTTTTCTTCATGTTCATTTATTTTTGAGAGAGAGACAGAGTGTGAGTGGGGGAGGGGCAGAGAGAGAGGGAGACACAGAATCCGAAGCAGGCTCCAGGCTCTGGGCCGTCAGCACAGAGCCCGACGCGGGGCTCGAACTCACAAGCTGTGAGATCATGACCTGAGCCGAAGTCGGACGCTAACCGACTGGGCCACCCAGACGCCCCTAAATAAATAAACTTTCAAAAAATATATTAAGAAAATAAAATTGGGGGGCGCCTGGGTGGCGCAGTCGGTTAAGCGTCCGACTTCAGCCAGGTCACGATCTCGCGGTCCGGGAGTTCGAGCCCCACGTCAGGCTCTGGGCAGATGGCTCAGAGCCTGGAGCCTGTTTCTGATTCTGTGTCTCCCTCTCTCTCTGCCCCTCCCCCGCTCATGCTCTGTCTCTCTCTGTCCCAAAAATAAATAAATGTTGAAAAAAAATTTTTTTTTTAAAAATTGAGATGTATTTCCCATACCATAAAGTTCACCATTTTATAGTGTACAACTCAATGGCATTTAGTGCATTCACAATGTCATACAACCATGACATTTGCCTACTTCCAAAACATTTCCATTGTCCCGAAAAGGAAACCCCATCCCCATGAGCGGTCATTCCTCATCCCCTTCTCCCAGCCCCTGGCAACCACCCACCTTCTTTCTGTCTCTACGGATTTGCCTGTTTGGGACGTTTCATATAAATGGATCATACAATATGTGTCCTTCTAGGTGAGGCTTATTTTACTTAGTATAATGCTTTCAAAGTTCCCCCACTTTGTAGCGAATATCAGTGCTTCATTCCTTTTAATGACTGAGTAATATTCTGTAGTGCGGATGGCTTACATTGCATTTATTCATTCATCCATTGATGGACATTTGGGTTGTTCCCTTTTTGTGATTGTGACTAGCGCTACTGTGAACATGTGTATACAGATATCCTGTTTTCACTTCTCTTGGGCACATCTCTAGGCGTGGAATTGCTGGGCCAGAGGGTAGCTCTATGAGGAACTTTCTGGGGAATTGTCATCTATTTCCATCCTCCCCCTAGAATGCCGACTCCCCAAGGGGCGAAGACTCTCTTCTCTTCCTAGCTATGGTAGTTGCATAACAGTGTGAATGCCACTGAATTGTCCACTTTATTTTTTTACGTTTATTTATTTTTGAGAAAGAGAGAGAGACAGCAAGCAAGGGAGGGGCAGAGAGGGAGTGGGGGGCACAGAGGATCCGAAGCAGGCTCTGCGCTGACAGCAGCAAGCCCGAGGCGGGGCTCGAACTCACAAACCGTAAGCTCACGACCTGATCTGAAGTCGGACGCTCAACCGACTGAGCCACCCAGGTGCCCCTGAATTGTCCGCTTTAAAATGGTGGGTTTTACATCACCTTTTACCCTTGGTCTCGTGATGACCTTGCAAAACAGGGAAGGTGGGCCCCAGACAGTGGAAGCAGCCTGCCAAGGCTCAGGATCAGGAAATGGGAACCCCGCTCTCCAATCTGAGTCTCAAGCCCTTTCCAGGGACCCATGCTGACTCCCTTTCTCCTTTCTTTTATTCAGGCATTCAGCGAGTACCTATTGACGGTCTGCTGTGCACCAAAGGCCATGGTGGGCATGGGACACACGCGCCAGACAAAACTAAGACAGCCCTGCCCCTGGGTGAACAGTCTTGCTGAAAAAGCATTGAACAAACTCTCAGGACGCTGGTTGAATGGTGTCCTCCCCAAAAGACATACCTAACCTGGAACCTCAAAATGACCTTCCTTTGGAATAAGAGTCTTGGCAGAAACAATTAAAGTGAGGATCTCACGCTGAGATCATCCTGGAGTAGGGTGGGCCCGAAATCCACTAACTGGTGTCCTCTTAAAGAGAGGAAAACTCTTGGGGCGCCTGGGTGGCTCAGTCAGTTAAGCGTCCGACTCTCGATCTTGGCTCAGGTCATGATCTCGCGGTCCGTGAGTTCGAGCCCCGCGTCGGGCTCTGTGCTGGCAGCTCTGAGCCTGGAGCCTGTTTTGGATTCTGTGTCTCCCTCTCTCTCTGCCCTCCCCTGCTCGTGCACTCTCTCTCAAAAGTAAGTAAACATTAGGGGCGCCTGGGTGGCTCAGTCGGTTAAGCGTCTGACTCTCGATCTTGGCTCGGGCATGATCTCGCGGTCCGTGAGTTCGAGCCCCGCATCGGGCTCTGTGCTGACAGTTCTGAGCCTGGAGCCTGTTTCGGATTCTGTGTCTCCCTCTCTCTGACCCTCCTCCGTTCATGCTCTGTCTCTCTCTGTCTCAAAAATAAATACACTTTTTAAAAAATTAAAAAAAATAAGTAAACATTAAATAAACAAACGAACTCAGTCCCTTTGTCAAAAAAAAAAATAGATAAATAAACTAAAAAAAAAGGGAGGGGAATCAGGGGTGCCTGGCTGGCTCAGTTGGTGGAGTGTACAACCCTTGATCTCAGAGTTATAAGTTCAAGCCCCACGTTGGGTATAAAGGTTACTTAAAAATAAAATATTTAAAAAAAAAAAGAAAAGGGAGATTCAAACAGAGAGAAGCCCATGTGAAGACAGAGACAGAAATTGAGGTGAGGCTGTCACAAGCCAAGGAACACCTGCGGCGACCAGAGCTGGAAAGAGGCAAAGAAGCATTCTCCCCTAGAGCCTTCAGAGGTAGCCTGCCTGCCAACACTTTGATTTCAGACTTCCGGCCTCCAGGACGGTGAGGGAATAAATTTCTATCGCTTTAAGCCACCGGTCTGTGGTCGTCTGTTATGGCAGCCACAAGAAACTGTGCACTCAGGCATGACAGAGGGGAAGGTCAGAGGGGTCTCTGCACATCCTTCCACATTTTTCACATCCGCTGCAGGTCTCCTCCTCCAGGGAGCCTTCCTGGCCGCCCAGCACTTAGGGTGATGGGATGTTCTGCTATCTCGGTGATGGAACAACAGGGAGGTTTACGTTGTCAAAACTCATTGAACTGGGTATTTCAGAACGGTTGTGTTATTGGATGGCGATTATGCCTCATTAAAGCTGACTTATTAAAAAACAAACAAAACAGGAAACTGGTCAGATGGAGCCAAGGTGGTAGAGGTCAAACCTGGGGCTACCTCTAGGGGGTAACCAACTGGAAGGGGGCGTGAGAGGGGCCCCCCTGGAGCTGGGGGTGTTCTGTATTTCCATCACAGGAGAGTGTAAACGTTCATGGAGCTGTACAGTGAAAATGGGCTCACCTTGCCATTTGTAAACTACACCTCAATTAGAAAGGAAGAGGGGCCCCTGGGTGGCTCAGTCATTTGAGTGTCCAACTCTTGATTCAGGCTCAGGTCATGACCCCAGGGTCATGAGATCGAGCCCTACATCGGGCCCCACACTCAACATGGAGCCTGCTTAGGATTCTCTTTCCCTCTGCCCTACTCTCTCTCTCTCTCTCTCTCTCTCTCTCTCTCTTTCAAATTAAAAAATAAATAAATGGAAGAAAGACCCTGTGGCTCACGGAGATAAGTAATTCTCCCAAGGCCCCAGCAGGACGGTGTCAGAGCTGTCCTACTTTGGAGCTCAGCACCAACCCCTGGTCTCATCCCTGACCCCCTCCATTCAGTCAACACACGCTTATAATGCACCTCCTGTGTGCCAGGTACTGGGAATTCAACTGTATGCATACCAGACAAGATCCCTGCCCTCATGCTCCAAGATACTCTGCAATAACATATTCTTTTTTTTTTAATGTTTATTTATTTTTGAGAGAGACAGAGATAGAGTGTGAGTGCAGGAGGGGCAGAGAGAGACAGAGACACAGAATGCGAGGTAGGCTCCAGGCTCTGAGCTGTCAGCACAGAGCCGGGCACAGGGCTTGAACTCACAAACTACGTGATCATGACCTGAGCTGAAGTCGGACCCTCAAGTGACTGAGCCACCCAGGTGCCCCTATAATGCATAAGACACACCTGAGACACATGAAAGGATCAACGACCAAGGCCTTCCCAGATGATGGTAACTGTCATAAAGGCAATGGGCTGAGGGTGACCAGGTGAGGTAGACTGCTTTAGCCAGAAGGTTAGGGAGAGCCTCTTGGAGAAGGTGATGTGCCAGCTCTAATAAAAGCCGGGGACAAAATGTTCTAAGATGTTCTGGGACATTCCAGAACATTGTAGAAGGGCCCAGGATGTTTCAGAACATTCCAGGTGGAAGTGATGTGTAGGGCCCAAGCCTGGTGCCAGAAAGAGCCTGAGGGACAAAGATGAGACCACATTGTCTGGGGTGATGTGGGCAAGGCTTGGAGTGAGAGGGAGAGTGTCGACAATGATGTATTGAGAGCAGCCTCCTTGGTGTGTGGGACACAGCTGTGACTGAGGCTGCTAGCGCGTCGCATCTGGCAGGGGGAACATTTATTAAACCAATCATCACACAAGCAAAGAAGCAATAACTTAATTGTCAACATGATAGAGGCTTGATTTGGGGCGTAGTGACTTAGAGGGGCCAGGCTGAGCCAGGAGGTCAGAGACGATACTCAGGCTGAAGAGTTGGCCAGGAGGAGAGCAGAAACTTTTAGGCAGAGGGAACAACGGATGTGGGGACCCTGAGGAGGGAGAGTGCCACGAGCTGCACGGAGCCTGGCAGGACCAGGTGTGAAGGGATAGTGGGCAGTGTTACGTGACATAGGACTTCTCGAGGCCCCTCGGCTTCCCCACTGGGCGGGCTCTTGGCTCTGAGAAGGAACTTGGGCAGCCCCTAACTGGGGCCTGCCCTGAATTCGTACCACTACCCCTACCCCAAAGGGGAAAGACACGAGTCCCCATTCTTTCCTCCAAGTGTTTATAAATGTTGCCAGGGACACCTCCCTCCCTTCCTCCCTTCCTCTGCAGATTACCACTTCTGGGCCCAGAACTCAGGCCGTCACCAGGGAAGCAGGACCACCAGTTGCCATGGCAACACTGCACTCCCCAGACACATGGGTGCTCCTGCCTTTTGCCATGATGCCAGCCAGCCACCCACCCTCCATCAGGTCTGTATCAGTGCGGGAGGAAGGCAGAGGAAGGGGCAGAGGGGGCAGCTTCCCAGATGACTCACAGACCTGGGGGGGGGGGGTGGGGACAGACAAGGGAACTGAGGCTCAGAGAGCTATAGAGAGTCAGAGCTCTTCCACGAGGTCACTCCTGCGGGCCTGTACTCCTTGGACGAGCCCCAGACAGAGGCAACGGGCCCTCTCACTCCTGAGACTCCGAGAAGGGGACAGGGGTGACTTGGAAGAGGGGCCCAAAGGCGTTTGTCCGGCACTTGACGTGTCTCCCCCAGCGATTCCAGGCGGCCCTGCTGGGGCATCCCTCATGTCAGCCAGTAGGGATGCTGGGGCCACAGCAGACCCAATCATGCGTCTGAACAGAGCCTGGACTGTCGCAGCATGTCCAGTTTGGGGTGGGGGAGGAGACAGATCATGAAGCCGTAAGCAAGTCAAGGAAGGAGAAAGACTCAGCAGGTGATGAGCTGAATAGGAGGTCTCAGGGAGGAAGTACTATCAGATTAAAAAAAAAAAAAATGAATCCAGGGATAGGGCCAGATAATCTAGGGAAGAATTCTAGATAGAGGGCACACCAGTGCAAAGGCCCTGAGGTGCATGTTGTAGCAAGGAGAGAAGAAAGCAGAGGGAGAAGCAGGGAGGAGGTGGCAGGGGCCAGGCCATGCAGGCTTTGCAGGTGGTGGACGAAGCCCTCCAAAGGGTAGGTGTATATAAGTGAACATCGCTTTTCTCTGCACATGCACACACTCACACACCTCCCATATACACGCGCACACCCCTGGGACACCTCTAACACACCCACATATCCAGGACACCCTCCCTTCTCAGATTCCACCCATCCCTCAAAGCCCAAGTCAGCTGCCGCCTCTTCTGGGCAACCGCCGCTCGCCACATATTTGGAAGGGACTTCTCTCCCCACACCACACAGCACAGAACTCATAGTTTCTACCCACACCACCTGGCATTATTCATCCCACATCTCTGAGGCACCCACTCTGGGCCCAGCCCTAGGCTGGTCACCAGAGCTTCGAGAATTGACACACTAGACACATGGCATCGAAACATACCAAGAACCTCGAGCCCTCGGGGGCTCAGACTTGAGAGGGGGGAGGGAGGACAAAGAGACTGGGACCAGTCACAACTTTGCAGTTCCAACGCAAACCGGCTTAAGGCAAACACGAAGGGACGGGGTGGACTTCAGGCACATTTGATCCAGGACTTCCCGCGATGGTGTGTAGAGACACGGTCTCTCTCTGTCCCTCTGGGCGGCTCTGTTGCTGTGGTAACAAATGGCCCTCGGCAGCTCCAGACTCACATCCTCCTCCCCGCTCTACAACCCCAGCTGACAGCGTGTGTGTGTGTGTGTGTGTGTGTGTGTGTGTGTGTATCTCCCAGTAAACCCCACCCGCGCCTGGGAAGGCTTGGGTCATGCTGCTCAGCTTGCCCGAAGCCACATAATCTTGATCAAACCAAGCCGGGGCTCTGTTCAGAAGCAAGACGGGGGCGACGTAGGGTGCCAGGTAGATTCCTACCAAATCCACAAAGGTGCTCCGAGCAGAAGGAGCAGCTCTAGCAAAGGCCCGGAGGTTAGACCGTTGACTGATGTTACTGCAGGGAACCGTGAGGGTAGGACCCATTTTGTCTTCAGACCCAAAGGTAGGAAGTGGTGGCTGCCAGGCTGGCGAATATTGAAAGCCTTTGAAAGGTTAGGCAGGGGTAAGGGCGCCTGGCTGGCTCAGTCGGTGGAGCATGTGACTCTTAATCTCAGGGTTGCGAGTTCGAGCCCCGCGATGGGTGTAGAGATTACTTAAAAACAAAAATCTCAAAAAGAAGCAGATAAGGGCGCCCGGGTGGCTCAGTCGGTTGAGTGTCCAACTCTTGATTTCAGCTCAGGTCATGAGCCCAGGGTTGAGGGATCGAGCCCTGTGTCGGGCTCCATGCTGAGCACAGAGCCTGCTTGAGATTCTCTCTCTTCCTCTGCCCCTCTGCCCCACCCCTCTCTAAAGTTAAAATAAATAAATAAATAAATGATAAACAGAGGAAATCTGGTGATGTCTGAGGGCAATAACGACTCATGATGAGGGGGTGGTGATCAGCAGGGGAGGGAAAAGGTCTAACCCCATGTACGGAAGGGACTTGACCAGATGAGGCTGGGGTCTGAGAAATAGGGAGACATTCCAACAAAAACAATTAATACCTACTCCATGATGCCAGGTCACACACGAGCCCCTCAGGAGCTGCCTTCATTGAGTTTATGAAATTATGTTGAAGAAGGCCAACATTGAAATAAGTGATCATTCATCAACTAGAAATGTGGTGAGCGCAGGTGCAGGAACTGAACACAGGTGTAACAGGGGCTTCTGGAGGAGGAGTCTGAGGAGGCCAGGATGTCCTTTGCGGAGGAGGAGCCCTTTTAGATGAGGACTTGGGCAGAGCAGGGCCATGAGGGAGTTCCCGGCATAGGCACATGCAAATGCAAAGGCCCTGGGGCGGGAAGGAACAAGGTAGGCTCCAGGGATCCAGAGAGAAGCAGTGTGACTGGAGCATAGGAGAGCCTCCACGGAAGTGATGGGAGACGTGATCGGGGCCAGATGGTGGGTTGCCTCAATGGTACATGTGGCTGTTTGGACTCCTCGTGGCAGCAGGAAACCCCAGAAGCGGGTGATAGCTGGGATCAGATCGCTTTATCCTGGCAGCTCCAAGCTGCTGCATGGACCTGGAGGGGGGCTGGAGGGGAAGCGGGGAGCCCCAAGGGGAAGCAGGTGCAGTGGTTGGTTGAGAAGTGGTAGCGGCTTAGACCTTGCTGGTTGCCATGGAGATAAAGAAAAGCATGTGGGTTGGAGGGGTGGGGGAGATAGGCTCTGCCGATGGGATAAGGTGGAGGGAGGACAGGGAAGACTCAAGATGCCACCCAGGTGTTTGGCGTCAGTGAGAAGGGAGGCCGTGGACAAGGCGGAAAGGACCACTAGGGTCCCCTTTGCACTGGACTGAGCAGTTACGGTAGCCTTTTTTTTTTTTAAGTTTATTTATTTATTTTGAGAGAGAAAGTGCAACCAGGGGAAGGGCTGAGAGAGAGAGAGAGAGAGAGAGAGAGAATCTTAAGCAGGATCCGCATTGTCAGCGCAGAACCTGATTGCTACAGGGTTTGAACTCATAAAGCTGTGAGATCATGACCTGAGCTGAAATCAAGAGTCAGAAGCTGAGCCGACTGAGTCCCCCGGGCGCCCCTACAGTAGCCACTTCAATAGTGGTGATGGTCACACGACATTGTCGACGAACCTAATGCCACGGAATTGTACACTTAAAATCAGATTAAAATATGTGATATATATAGTTTGCCACCACACAAAAATAGGGGGAAAGCCTTAAATGTACACTAACTCTAACTAAATGAGAAATGAAGTCTTCAGTCTCGCTGGCCACATCGCAAGGGACCCATAACGTTATGTGGGTGGGGGGTGTTGCAGACAGAATGTTTCCATCATTGCGAAAAGCTCTACTGGGCAGCACGGGCCTGCTGTTGCTTCTTACCCTCTGCCCAGGTGTCATTTCTTGGCAACGTTCCAAGGGGCTGCCTTGAAACCCCACCAGGACCCAGAACAATCCCTTGGGGGCTAAATTGTCTATATGTTGAGTCCTGATGTTCATGGTGTTAGGGAGGAAGGTGCAGGCAGGAGCCGCTCAGAATGGATGCTTCAGGAGTTGTAGTAAAGGGGCTATCTGCAGAGGTGCGGGCAGGGTTGGGTAACCGACAGGAGGTGGCGCAGCGCCCTGGGAGAGCAACAGCGAGGAGCTGTGACCACGCACAGGCTGGAGGTTGGGGGATACAGAGACCGACACCGGAAGAGAAACACTCGGACTTCTCGCTCTTCCCTCCTCCCACCTCCCACCTGTGGTGACTCTAGCAAAAGGCAGAGAGCCCAAGTGGATCGCCACCTCCTGGGACACAAGGTAAGGTGAAGCATGGATGGGCTGATAATCAGCCCCACACCTTGTTCCCTCTAAAGCCCCTCCCCCAGCCCACTTGTCACCCATAGATGTCCATCAGCCCTGGGAAACCGCCACCCCATTGACCACCACCACACCCCTCGTCCCAAACTCTCCCCAGCAATCTCTGGTTGCCGGCAATAGAAACGACTCCAGTTGGCTGAGGCTAAAAGAGGATTTATTGGAAGAATCTCAGGGAGTCAGCAGAATGGACAGGAAGGATGGAGAGCCATGGCTGTGGCCTCATGGGGGGAGGCTGCTCTTGTCCTGCAAGCCTCCTGAAATGCAAAGTATGGGGTAAGCGTGCCAAGTATGGGGGCGCCTGGGTGGCTCAGTCAGTTAAGGGTCCAACTTCAGCTCAGGTCATGATCTCACGGTCCGTGAGTTTGAGCCTGGTGTCGGGCTCTGTGCTGACAGCTCAGAGCCTGGAGCCCGCTTCGGATTCTGTGTCTCCCTCTCGTTCTGTCACTCTGCCCCTCCCCAGCTCATGCGCTCTCTCTCTCTCTCTCTCTCTCTCTCTCTCTCAGAAATAAATAAACATTAAACAAATTTTCATGCCAAGGATGGATCCCTTGGATAGGGAAGGGGATAAGACCCAAGGTCAGTGCCCTGAAGCTGCTCCCAGTGGAGCAGAACTCCATCCCCAAAAGAAAGGGCAATGGAACCCTGATGGCCACAACATTAACAAACATCCCCCCTCAAGCCTCTACCTGTGCATCTCACAGAAGGGACCCTAAAAGGGAGGCAAGAAAGGGTACTGACCCATCCGGGCCAAGCAGGTAGCAAAAGCCACTTTTCTAGGGACATCCCTAGTCAGAAGCGTGATGTGGGCTGGGCAGCAGAAGGGCTGTCCTTCCTTAAGCCACGGGGAGTTGCCAGGGCTGTCCCCATCTCCAAGTGGACCGGGGTCCTGGCCATGCCCAGGCTATTCTCCCAAGGACAGATGGAAAGACAGACAGAAGCAGGCTCAGTCCAAAATATCTTTTATATACATGGTTTATTCCTCCCGACCCCCATGCTGCAACCCCAGTCTCAGCCACCCTCCCAGCATGGAGCTGCCCACCACCTCCTCTCTCAGGGGCCTCCTCTCTTGGGACTGGATCTCCGGAGGTGAGGTGGGTAAAAGGAGGGGCCCTAGCACAAGGTGGCTCCCCTGTGCCTTCAGCCCCCACCCCCCAAAAGGGGAGGAAAGAGGAAAGAGGAAGGCAGCACAGAACTGGGGCTCAAATACTCAAGAAGCTACAAGATAGAAGACAGAAGTAGCACGCTCTGCGGAAGGGGGGGGCAGGGAGGAACCAAGGCCAGATCCCACCCCCCTATTGGGGGCGTGGCAATCCCAGGGCCTGGAGGTGGGACTGGGGAAAGAAGAAGGATCCGGGGTAGAGGAGCCCAAGGATGGTCCCACCCTGGCCTGGACTCCTGGGCACAGGGCAAGCGAGGCTCGCGGAGCCCCTGCACTTGGCAATGCATGGGTGGATGGACACCTACAGCTTGGTCAGGTCCAGCTTCAGCTTGTAGGGTGGGGGGCTGTCCCCAAAAGCATGCGACGGGGGAGGGTACAGGGGCCAGTCTGGCTCTACCATGAAGCCCTTGTGCTGCTCCAGGGTCAGGGGCTGCAGGGGGAGGAAGAGGGATGGAGGGAGGGCTAATGAGCTCCCACCCTGCCAAGGCTCCTTCCCACCCCTGATCTCAGGTCACCTCAACTATGGGTTGGCATCGTTCCCCCCATCTCATAAGGAAGTGAAGAAACTCGCCCAGTGTCACACAGCAAGTCAGGAGACCCTGCCTCCAGGGGAGAGTGGGTGGCCCAATTCAGGACCAGGCAGCAGTCCTCCCACCCCTCCACTGGGCCCCGCCCACCTGAAACTTGAGGTGTTGGCCAGGTGCGGTCACCAGGGTGGAGCAGCTCAGCCACAGCATCACCAGCACGGAAAGGAAGAGGCAGCAGGCCAGGATCCAGCGAGGGAGCCCTGAGCGCCTGACCCACCCAGAAGGCACGCTCAGCGGTCCTAGTGGGGGTTTGGGAGACCCTCCCTTCCAGCTCCACTCCCATCCCACCCCCGGGGTCCTGTCACCCACCGGGACATGCAGCTGAGGAAGTCGTTGTCCTGCAGCTCGTCGGCCTCCACCTTGGCCTTACTGCTGGTCTTGACTCGGATCTTGGCCTTCCTCACTTTGTCCAAGGGGCCTACAGGGTCTGAGACAGGTCTGCTCTTAGCAATTCCCGGACCTCCCCCAAGAGATCCAAGCAGCCATGGAGAGGAGAAAGGAAGCCAGGACCTAGGGCAATGGGACATAGAGTCCTGGAATAGATCAGAACCCGGGAAAATGGACCATGGAACTCTAGGAGATGGATCATGGAATCCTGGGAAACAGACCAAGCAATT
This sequence comes from Prionailurus viverrinus, assembly GCF_022837055.1. Lineage (NCBI taxonomy): Eukaryota > Metazoa > Chordata > Mammalia > Carnivora > Felidae > Prionailurus > Prionailurus viverrinus. Next base: position 13,192,106 of record NC_062562.1, on the reverse strand, counting down.
CTCTAAGAGTTGAGAGACAGAAACCCCATTCCTAGAGGTTCATTTTCCAGGAGGATGCCTTATGGCAGTGGAGCTGCCTATGGAAGGAGCAGGGGTCTAGCCTCAGAACTTACCCACGTGTACCTCCAAGGCCTCAGGGTGGGATCCCCGCCAGGTCACCTCTACTCGCTGCAGACGGGCCCCTTCATGCCCCAGGTTCTCTACCACAGGCTGGGTCTGGGTCACGAACAAGACAGCACAGAAGAGCCACTTAGAAAGTCACCACGTCAGCCCTGGGAAGCACATCTCTGGCCCATGAAGGCTACGTTGTCCCATGCCCAACTGGCACATCGTTCCACTGGGTGCAGAGAGGACACCCTTCTGTGGGGGCTCTGGGCTGTGACATCAGGGATGTGGTTCCCTGCTATTGTGGGCATCTCAATTCATCTTGACCCCATCCTTTTTAGCTCCTGACCAAGCCAATAGAATCACGGGGATTGGCCGAGAGATGGTCACATGACCCAGCCAGGGCCAATCAAAGTAAGTCCCAATTTAGTTAAAACTTCAGAGAGGTTATAATCTAGAGCCTTGGGCATCTACCCAGCTATCAGGAGGGAAGAGCTTGCCTGGAAATGAAGCCATCGCAGAAAAAAGCAGAGTCAAGGAGGGGAGTGAGACAGTGAACCCCTGAATCTAGCTGTGTCTGAACCTTGACCACCTGAGGACTTTGCATCCCATGAGCCAAGAACCAACGCATCCCACCTTCTTACCCGGATCACCCACCCACCACGCTGGTGTGGCCCCTGCCAGACCCCTCACCTGGAACACCACCACCTTCCCATTGTCAGTCTGCAGGTAGTATGTCCAGGTGGAGGAGACGAAGCCCTGGGCCGAGTTGACAAGGTCATTGCAGAGGGTGGAAAACAAGTCCAGGAGCGAAAGGGCCCCACTTGGAGCTTCCAGGACCTTTCTCTGCCAAGGGAAGGCCCAAGGCACAGAAATGTCACCAAGGTAGGGCGTTCACCAATGGGAGGGGAGCTGGGAGAATTCACTATGATTGGAATTTGCTAAGTGGTTTGGGGGCAACAGGGCTTCGCACAACGAACACAGGCCTTAGGAGCTGCATTTGGCTTCCTGTCGCCCTCGGAGAAGTGGATTGCCCTCTCTGAACCTTCAAATGGGGATGATTCTCTTCCCTCATGGGGTTGTTAGGAGAGTTCAACTAGACAACGGTACAGCACAAGCGCCTAATGTGTAGTAGATGCTATGATTAAATTTGTCACCACCATCCTTCTTATTTTGACAGCATCAGCAGAGAATTCAGAATAGGAAGGAATGATAGTGCAGTGTGCTTTTATGAACAGTGAAGGCCTGGAGGGGGTGGAGGAAAATGGGTGAAGGGAGAAGAGCTTTCTGGGGAATCTCGGTCCATGGGTCTCTGGCTGTGATGAATGATGTCCTGTGCCTTAGTTTCCCCAGATATCGGGTTTCCTAGACTCACTTATGGACATGACAGGTGAGCAATTATTATTTCTCCCTGCAGTGGGGGTGGGGGTTGCTCCTCCCTGAAACTCAGTTCTGAGCCCCCGCCCCCGTGACAGTGGCCACCTGTTCCTCACAAGGAAGGTGCTCAGACCAGCACCTGGCATGTAGTAAGTGCTCGATAAAGTCAGCTCTAATAGCACAGAAGACGAGTGAGGGGAGAGGTGTTCATAAGCCTTGGTGGCACTGGCTTTAAATCCCATCTCCTACAGCCCTAACTGTATGAACTCGGGTAGTTGCTTTGCAGGCACGAAATGGGAGTGGCGCTGTCCCAGGTGCCTCTAGGTAGCCTGAGGAATTTGGGACAGGCTATGGCTGAGCCTGGATCAGGACAAATGACTGACAAACCGTGGCTGTTTTCTTACTCCTCGTAAGGTGGTGGGAGGAGAGAGAACTTCCCATATCACAGAGGTGATAACTGAGGCTTGAGACCAGACTTGACTCCATCGAGGGCACCCGGTAAGCCCAGAATGGACTGCAGAGCCTGGGAGACTCTGGATATGAGTGCAGATTTGCAGGGAGGGGGTAGAGAAGAGTGGTGACAATCCCAGGGCCACAGGTGGGAGGGTGCCCACCTTCTGCTCTGGCTCAGGCTCGGGTTCAGGTTCCGGCTCCGGGTTCTGGCTCCAGCAACCCTCGCTGCAGGCCTGCTGCTCCGTCTCCTTCACATAGGCCTCCACACAGGCTGGGGGATGGGTTGGAGTGGGGAGGGGGCAGGAGGGGTGACTAAAGGCTGACCCTTCCCCCGCCACCCCTCCCCACCCTGGCCACCCAGTCAGCCCTCACCTGCTTCACACTCAGTCTGGGTGGCATTGGGCTTGGAGCTCCTGGCCACGAATCGGCAGATGGAGAAGAGGCGGCAGCCACGCTCACAAGCACTGATCAGGACAGCCCTGTCATACTCGTATGGGGACTCCGTGGGGTCCTCCTCCTCCAGCTCTGCCTGGGAGAGGGGACACTGGGCTCAGGCCAGGGGGAGGGGCAGGAGGAGATCTGCACTGGAAGCACACGCTCAGAGCAGGAGATAGAAGATTTGTGGTCCTCTCCCTCCTCCTCCCCCCCCCAAATCCAGAGAGATTGAGGTGGGGAGAGGAAGGCTAAGAATATTAGTGGGGGTTCTTAGCTCTGAGGAAGAGAGAAGGGGAGGGAGCTTGAGAAGGGGGATGGACCGTGGAGGGCACTGGGTTTGGGCAATGGTTGTAAAATGCATAAGAGGGAGAGAAATGCCTTCCCCCCACCAAGGCTCCAGGGAGGAGGGCAGAGATTGAGGGGGATTCTCAGGCCTCAGGAAGGAGGGAGGAGGCTAAGAGGAGGAGGTTTTGTCGTATTTTCTGGCCTGGGAAAATGGAGATCCAGCTAGTGGGGGGGGGGGGGCGCTGAGGATGTGAATGAGGGCTGGTAGCTCTGGGGGGGGGAGGGAGGAGGATGTGGAAGTCGCTTAGGTGGAGGAGGAGGAGGAGAAGAGGACCGTCAGGCCTGAGGGAGGTGGGGGATGGGCGCCCCGAGGAGGGTCTTTGCGCAGCGGACTAAGACACCTCAGTCCTCCTCCCAGCCCCTCCTTTGGAGGGGAACCCCCCCCCCCCCAGCTCCGCATTCATCAGAGGGACTTGCATCTCCAAACCCTCCCTCATCAGAGGAACACCACCACCCCCCCTCCCCAGTCCTTCCTCCGCGGGAGGAGCAACTCCCAAGCCCCATCGGAGGGACACCCGACCCCTGCGCTCGCCTCAACAGAAGAGACTCCAGCCCTTCCCTCACCAGAGGGACCCATCCCCATTGTGGAAGCCCCATTTCCGACTCCTTCCCCCTCCGAAGAACCCCGGTCTCGCGTTCCCGACGGTGGGAACCGCATCCCCAGCCCCTCCCCCACCAGGGAGGTCTCGGGTGCTCCGGCTGGCGCCGCATGCGTTTCACCTGCGAGAGCTGCGGACCGGGATAGCGGTCGCGGCACCGCAGCTGGCAGCTCTGCGTGTCCCCGAGTTGCGGGGCGAAGGGGTCGCGGGCGGAAGGCGCGGGGGTGGCAGGTGGAGGCTGCAGCAGCAGCAGCAGCGGCAGGAGCGGCATCAGCGCCACCGAAGCCATGGCCGTGCCGGGCGCGAGGGGCTCGGGGGACGCCGGCTCCTGGCAGGCACCGAGGATGCAGCGGCGGCGGCGGCGGCGGCGGGGACCGGGTCGCTGACGTCACCCGAGCGAGGCAGCCTGGGAAGGGGGGGCGGGGGATGCGGAGAACGGGCGGGGGAGCTGCGCTGCGGCACCGTCGGGGAGCGGGTGGGGTGGGGCAGGTGGACCTCCTGTCCCATCTCGGGGGTGCCATGACACCTCCCTCGTATGCAGGCTGGAGAATCTCAGCCAGCGCTTTGGGGCCAAAAGGAAACAAACTGGGTGATGGGCTGGGGCGTCTCTGTTCGCCAGGGGATTCAGCGAGGGCCTCCCCAAGGAGGCAAAGTTTGAGCTGACCAAGCGGGGAGGGCAGTCCAGGCAAAAGTAACTGAGAACCCGGAGGCGGGTAGGAGGGTGGTGGTGCTGAAGCCAGAAAGTGGAGGTGGAGGGACGTGAGGATCACAAGACTGGGTCGGTGAAGGCCTCGGGAAGGTCTGTGGCATCCAGTCCTTCGCCATCCAAGTGAGAGGGGTGGTAACTTTGTAACTGGTTTGTCTCTTGTAGGAAGCCTTTCCGGGGCCCTTCGGGGTTCCCCCAGCCTCGCCCCCTCCTGGCCCAGCCCTGATCCACAGGCTTGGGGGATCTAGCACTCTCTCCCCCAGACTGGGAGCCTCTCGGCCCGGCGCTGAGTGAGAGGGGGCACAGACGTGCGTGTAGGTGCTGCTCAAATTCCTAATTCTTGTGGGAAAACTTGGGGCAAACAGGGACACTGCTGCCTTCCATAACTGCCACGCTCCAAGGTGACAGATTGAAACCCCCTGTATCTCGGTTTAAGAGGTCTCCCTAGCTCCCTCTCGGTCAGGCAGGGTAGCGTGGGCGCCCCTCTACGCTTCGGTCCCCTGCAAAGATGACCCCTCCATCCCTCGCTAGCATGCCCGGTGCAGGTGCCTGCGGAGGTCGCGCAGCCGTCCACTTGGCTTCCATCAACGCTCCACCCCCACAGACGGGGCGGCAGCCACGCGGGGTCGGTGGGTCAAAGGGCGCCGCAGGTTCCGGCCGAGGAGGAAGGGACCCGGGGGGACCTGGCGCACCCCCTCCCCGGGCCGGCCGCGGCGCTTTCATCTCCGCGGCCTCGGCCGGCCCCCACGTGGCTTAATCAGGCGCGGCTGTGCCTGGCGGACCCTGAACATCTGGATCCCGGCGCGGCCCCTCCCCCGCCCCGCCCCTCCCGGGCTACGCCGCGGCGACCCTGCGGCAAGGGCCTCCAGCCCGCGGTTTCCGCGAAAGCGAGGGAACCCCGGGGCTAAACCCCCGCGCGTTGGGCCCTGTGCCTTGGGAAACAGCCATTGGTTAAGACTGATACTGTCCCCCGCCTCACAGGTGGGAAACTCGGGCCCCAGGACCCCTCGGCAGAGCTAGGATTCAAGCCCACACATGTCAATTCCAGAGCCCCGCGCGCTTAAACCTTCCACAGTTACTGTACTTCCATTCATTGCAAACAAAGCCCCTCCCAGGTATGTTCTCGCAACAACCCTATAAGGAAGTGCCGGTAGCGTTGTCTAATTTACAGATGAGGAAACTGAGGCTCAGGGTGGGAAAAGGAGTGGGCCCAGATACAAGCGAGAGGAGCAAAGAGACGCGGGCCGAGGGTGGGGCACCAGGCAGAAGAGGCGTCACTTAAAGAGCAGCAGGAAAGAAGGACTCCCTGCATCCTTTTGGGGAAGGGGAAACTGAGGCTGGAGTGGTTGGGGAGCTGGCGTCGGTTGCCGGAGAAGAGCGAGAGGGCTTGGTTGCTGCCCACCCACCCCCCCCCCCTTTCCGCTCCACGAGGCCGCTGGGGGCGGGAGCGGAAGGAGGACTTGACCCTGGCCCCCCAGGTGAGCCCCCGCGCCCCTCCTGCCATTCCCGGGGGAGCAGGTCCAGGTGAGGGGCGGGAGGGCCGGCGGGCGGCCGGGGTCGGGTTTCAGGAAATCCGCCGACATTCCTTCGGGGCTTAAGAGGGAAAGTTGACTCGGCGCCGCCCCTCGCCCCCCCCCCCCACTTCCTACCCCCCGGGGCGGCCCGGCCGGGGGCGGCAGGCGCGGGGCGCTGCGGCGGGCCTGGGCGTGAATCAGCGGCGGGCCGGGCGTCCGGGAAGCGGCGGCCGAGGTCAGGGCGGGCATCGGACAAGCGCCCTTTGTCCCTTGCCGCCCTCACCACGACCCCGCTGACCCCCACCCCCAAGCTGGGTACAGGCTGAGGAGGAGGCACGGCACCGTGGCGCCGGCGCTTGCTGACGGTGGGGGGAGGAGGAGAAAGGGACCCAGCTGTCCGTCCCCCCCCCCACCCCCCCCCCCCGCAACTTTCTCCTCTTGGAACCCAGACATCCGAGGTTCTCCAGGGTGTCCAGGGGCCCTGACCTGGACCCAGGCAGCACTCCTGAGGCCCCACCTCCAATGCCTATGGGGTCTGAATTTTTAAAGTTCAGCGCACAAAGCTTTGAACCTAGGCATCCCAGCTACCCAGGCGCAAGCTCCAGGGTAGCAATGATAAAGCCCCACCTTCTGCTGTCCCAGCCTCATATGTCCAGGTCCGGACCCTCACTGCCCCTGCCTCCTGGGAACACAGGCCTGGAACACAGGCTAATCCCATACTGAGGGCCCCTGAGCACTGGGGTCTCAGCGTGGGAGAAGCATCTCTGCTCTGCTCACTCCCACTGGCTCTGGGTTCCTCCGGGCCAGTGCTGTTACTGCTGCTTCCTCCCCAGTGTCCCCTCAATGCTCTTCAATTACATGGGGGGCTGGGGCTGGAGGGTCTTCCCCGACCTAATCCTTAGGTACAGAGTATGCAGACTAAGGAGGAGTCCTCCCCCGGCCCACGTGGGGCCCTCTCTCCATCTGCCCCCTCAGTACATTCCCAGACACCTTCAAGGACTTGGGTCAATATTTGCTAGAAGTGCCGTCGATGCTGGTTCCTCTTCCTTCGCAAAAGGCGGTGGATTGGGAAGGAAGGGGTTAAACCTCTGGGAGCGCCAGGGCTGGGAAGTGTGCACCCAGGGGTCAAGTCTCTTTCCTTAAAGTCAAAGGTAATGAAGTAAAAGTTACCCAGAGGGTAGAGGGCATGCTCCAGGGCAGGACTGGGCAAATGATCCCTACCCTTCTATTGGTAAGGACCAGAGAGGGATGGTACCAGTTTGGGCCACACAGCAAGTCAGGGTCCCAGCGTGGGACTCACTGAGACCCCAGGCATCATGATTCACTGGGACTGCGTTTTCTAGCCACTTGGAAGGACTGAAACTTCTCCATCCTTTCATTTTGCAAATATTCATTGAGCTCTTCTCCTGTGGCCCTCACTGGGCCCAGCATGAGGTCCTAATGGCTCTCAGGACGTTCACCGTCTAAAGAAAATACGTCTCAAGAGAAAGACAATGTTCAAAGAGTTGTGTTACAAAGACAACTTGAAAAGGTGAAGGGGTAGAAGGGTGCCTTGTAAGGGCGGGGGGGGGGGGGGGGATGCCCTCTGAGGTGACACTTGACCTGTGACCTGATGGAAGATAAGGTGCTAAGTGTGTGTGTGGGGGGGAGCTTTGGGAGGAATCGCATCCCTGGAGATGGAAAAGCAAATCTGTACAGACCTGTGATAGCAACAAGCCTGATGTGTTTGGGGAAACAGGGCTGCAGTGGCTGGAGCGAAGTGAGGGAGAGGAAGGGGGAAAAGAGAGTGGAGGAGAGGAAGGGAGAGGAGGGGGGATAGGGTGGCTGGGCAGAGAAGACCTGCTTTGCTTCTTTTAAAAGCTCCTGCCTGCCGTGCAGACCAGGGCAGGAGGGTCACCGGGGAAGCCCAGGAGGAGGCCGAGCAGTATCCCAGAGGGAGATGGTGGGGCCTGGACCGGGATGGGGTGGGGAGAAGGGGTCAGAATCTCAGAATGGGGATGTGTTTTGGAATCAGAGCCAACAGGATTTGCTGATGGATTGGACGTGGGGGATGAGCGAAGGAGAGAGTTGTCACGCACGCCTCCAGGTCTCTGGCCTGAGCACCTGGGTGGATGGGGGAGCCTTTTCCCAAAACCCAGGAATGACTGGGGGAGGAGCAGAGATAGGGGGAGGGGATATCAAGATCTCACTCGAGAAGTCTTAAGTCCTCCTGGAAGGAGTCAAACTTTGCAGGGCAAAGATTGTGGGGGAGGGGTTGCGCATATCCTGCAAACAATTCCAGTGACAAACTGCCAATGCCTCTTAACCATCTGGACCACCTGGCAGGTGGAACTCTGGCCCCCTTTTTCAGAGGTGACAAACTGAGGCCTGGGGACCATCTTTGCTACAAAAGAACACACCTCCAGTGCCAACGGCCGTGCCAAGGGCTTAGATTGTGGCACCTTCTGTAGCAATGCATTTTCTCACAGAAGACCTTAGGCTGTCTGAGAGCTACCCATTGTACAGAGGATAACACTGAGGCCTGATTGCATCAGTGAACGGCAGTGTACTACTCCCGGGCTTTACTCTCTCATCAACCCACCCAGAATCCAGAATGTGCGTGTGCAGAGCCCCCAGGATCCTGTCCTCCAATCCTCTTTTCTGACAGTCTGGGGTCTGAGTTGGGGATCCAAGCAACAGGAGTGGAGGGTAGCTTTTGAGCAAACAAGGTGAGGACTCCTGAGCCACGCTCAGAAGCTTTTACCCCTCTGGATGGTTAGGGACATGGAGAGAGAGGGTCCAGGCCTCTAAGGGAACCCCTCTGTAAGGGAAGTTAGAGCCCTTTCTCTCTCTGGGCACACCGCTGGGGGCAGGGCTGAGACTCAAACCTCCGGGCTGGAGGTGTCCCTGGAACTCTCATCTCAAGCACCCCCTAAACCTCCGGAGAGGCCAGGAGCCCTTCTATCTTGGGCACTGCATCGGGTGCTGACCGACAGGAGGGGAGTGAGGCGCCCGGGCCAGGAGGGGTCCCGAAACCCAAGCAGTGGCCAAAAATAATAACACGGAGAAGGCGCAGAAAAAAAGGAAGACAAACTATGCGTCGCTCCGGGCAGCCGGCGTTACCTGGAGTCGGCGGGCGGCGGCCGCCGGAGCTATTACTCACTGCGTGGCGCACCCCACCCGCGGGCCGCTGAACTGATTTTTCCGTGGGGAGGGGTGTCAGTGAGTCGGGGTGGGCCTCCTCACCACTCTCCTCGTGGGTACCCTTCCCGTCCCGCTTGCGGGACCGGGGCAAATCCCCGTCCCCGCTCCCACCAGGTCCCATTTCTCCCAGTCTGTCCGCGCCGGAGCTCCCTCCTAAGGCCCCCAGAGCCCCCTGAGGAACCTCAGCCCTGTCCTGCGTGAAGGGGACAGCTGAGCCAGGGCAGGGCCGGGGACTCCGTTGGCTTCCAGCTTTTTCTCAGTCTTCCCTCCAGCAAAGCCTGGGACCGAGGCTGCGCGCGGAGGACCGAGGAGAGGCGGGATGAAGTGGGAGGCGGGGGGCACTGGGCCGAGAGCGGTGGGATCCGCGCGCCCAGGGCGTGGGGCCGGGGGGGTACGACTCTTGGGCCCCTGGGGAAGAAGGAGGGGTGGAAATGGGAGCAGGCGGGGCTCAGGGACCACTCAGTGGGGGGGGGGGGGCGGGGGGCGGGGCTAAAAACCGGGGTGGGGGCTGAGGCAGGATGGGGGGGAGGAGCGGGCCAGGGCTGGGGGCCGCAGGGGACACTTAAGGGGCAAAGGGCTGAGAGCAGGGTGCAGGGAAGTGGGCAGAGGTATGAAAACGGGGTTGGGGGCGCCAGGTCCCAGATTGGGGGTGGGGAGCCTGGAGCTGGCGGGGTTGGAAAGAGTTCTCAGGCTGGTAGGGGCTGAGCGGGGGCTTCCGGGCCGCGGGACAGGGCGCGCGCGGTGTGCGGCGGGGCGGAGGCCGGACGGGTGGGGCGCGCGGTGCCCGCGGGCGGGCGGGCGGCGGGGAGGCCGGTGCGGGGCCCGCCGCCCCCCCGGGGCCGGGCCGGGCCGGGGGCGGGGCCGGGCGGGGCCAGCGGCGCATTAGCGCCTTGTCAATTCGGCTGCTCAGACTTGCTCCGGCCTCCGCGCCCGCGCCCAGCGACGTGCGGGCTGCTTGGCCCGCGCCCTCCCGCGCCGGCCTCGAGCCCCGCGCCCGGCGCCCCGCGCCGCCGCAGCCGCCGCCCGCCGCCTCCTGCCGCGCGCCCCCGGCAGCGCCGGCCCCATGCCCGCCGGCCGCCCGGGCCCCGCCGCCCAATCCGCGCGGCGGCCGCCGCCGCTGCTGCCCCTACTGCTACTCTGCGTCCTCGGGGCGCCGAGAGCCGGATCAGGAGCCCGTGAGTACCCGGCGTCCTGTTCCCTTCTTCCCGCCTGGGCCGAGAGCGTGCGCCCCGGGGGCAGCTGCGGGGGGAGGGGGGCGCGGGCGCCACCTGGACGGCCCGGGAACAAAGGAAGGCGCCCCCGGCGCGGCCCTCGGGGCGCCCTCACCTGCGGGGCGCACGGCGCCGCAGTCCCCCGGCCAGAGGGTCTGGCTTCCACGCCCTAGGCCTTCTTACCTGGGCCGCCCGACCGGGGACACCCGGCTCTGCCCTGGGGGTCGGGGGTGCCGCGGCCTGGGACTCGCTGAACTCCAGGACGCGGCGGGTGCACGCAACAGCGCCCGTGGACTCGAAGCCGTGGAGACCAAGGGGCACCGCTCCCAGTCAGGGGCGCACGCGGTAGGCGCGTTGGGTGCTGGCTCCGGGCGCCCCCCCCTCCCCGAGTGGAGGGATGAGCCCCGCGAGGAAGGCGGGGCGGCGGGAGGGGGGCCGCTCTGGCCGCCTGGCGCGCGGCCCGGGGTCCCCGGGGACGCGCCTCTCCGCGGGCCGGCGCCGCCGCCGCCGCCCTCCCCTAGCGGGACCCCGCGCTCGGGGGTCCGCGGGGTCCCAGCCACCGGCGGGCTCGGAACCATTCCTGGCCAGGCTGCGCGGGGCTGAGAGTCTCCACCGAGAGAAATCTTTGTGAGCGAGTGGGTGAGAGTGAGAGGGAGCAGGAGCCAGCGAGTCCGGGCACCAGTGGCCCAGCCTTGGTGGTGTTGGGGGGGGGGGGGGGCAACAGGGAACCCACGGCCCGCAGCCCAAGACCCCCACCCTGTCAGGAGCTCCTGGCCCCCGGCACTCTCTGTCCCCCCCATCAGAAGCACACCCCCTCCAAGACACCGTCTCTACATCCAGACCCTCTCTGGGACACACCCAGAGACACACAAAGACACACTGGCTTGTGGCCCGTCACCCTCGCCCTCAGATGAGCGCACACTGCAGCCCAGATGCACATTCGCACACCATCGGGGCGCGCACACACACATTCCATCCCTGACACACACACATTCGTGGTCACACACATTCCTCCGGGGGAGGCAACACAGGGGTATACACGCAGGCACAGCCTGCCCTAGACGTTCCCAGTCATTCCATGCGCCCCATCCAGGCGCGCGGGTCGCTGGGGGCCCGCACACACTGCTCCCCAGGCCATCCCACGCTACACAGAGCCATTTGCAAGCTTCCTGTGGTGCTCTTCCAGAAAGGACGGGGTCTGGGCACCCCCTGGGGACACTTGCTGAAAGCCCCGCATGCCCAAGGTGCCTGGGCAGGTGAGGGGCTGGCCCAGGCCCTCCCGGGTTCCCTGGCAACTCTGCTCTAGGCCGTGAGCAGTGCCTGTAAGTGCCACTGTTAGTGGCTGGCTTTGTTTCCCAGTCCGCAGAGCAGCAGGCAAAGGTGGTGCTGGTTGGGGGGATTGTTGTGCGTGTGTTTTTTCCTTTAAGAGGGAAGAAATTAAATAAAAGATTCTCACACCTCAGCAATATGTTTCTACTTACGGTGTGTCTTAGCACCTGACCAGCAGGCGGGTGGGTCGTAAAGTGTCTGCAGGTACCAGCGGGACAGGAGATGGGGACCCCTGTCGGGACCCTGGGATGGAGGCCACCCTCCTGCCTTGCTTGCAGAGAATCTCACACTTTTCCCTTTTAAAACACATGGTGTTCCTTTTTAATAACGGCAGTGGCTCCAGATTGGGAAGGGAGAAGGAAAAAACTTTTAAAGGCCCCAGCTCTGTGTGAAAGGCAGGGAGGCAGGGAGCAAGGGGAGGGGGGTGGTTGTCCAAAAGCTTAGCTCAGGGATATGCTTTGGGGAGCCTTCTAGGAGGCCCCCCAAACCAGGCAAGGGCCCCTACGACCTTCGTGGGCTGTTCCCAGCTGCTTTGCCTGGCCTGAAATGTGTGCGTCCAGGTCCCAAGCGCCTTGGCCCATTGTTTGGGGAGACCTGAAGGGAGCTGGGAGCCAGCTGGGACCTCAGAACTGGGACGGGCTGTAATCCCTATAGTTCCTAGGTGCTGCAGTGTGCTGGGCCCTCTGGACATCATGATCTCATCTCATTAATCTCCCCAACAGGTAGAACGTATTTTCCTCCCATTTTATGGACGAGGAAACTGAGAACAGGAGAGGGGAAGCCAATTGCTCAGGTGCTCCAGCTGGGATTGGCACCGACGTCCCAGGAGAAGTCCTCATTCTGACCTTTTCTGGTGGAACTTGGGGTGGGGGGGGACTGGCCTGTCCAGGCCCGCCTGGCCTTGCCCTCTCGCCCTGTCCCCCGCCCAGCCCCAGGAGGGCAGCTGCAGCTGCTGGCAGGCAGGCCACGCCAGCCCAGGCCAGGCGGGTGTGGCAGAGGGGCAGTGCCCCCCAGCCAAGACCCCCCAGAGAGCCCCTTCCTGGCTAAGACGATGCTGGTGGGTGGGGGGCAGGAGGGGCGTGACCTACCCCCAAACGGTTGAGAGTGGGCCTGGGGTCCAGGCAGGCCTGGCCGTGCCTCCCACCCTGGTGGGGGGGCCCAGGCAGGAAGCGGTGGGTGGGCCGGGGCAGAGACGCTGGCACGCCCGAGTTCATGCCGAAGGAATTCCGAATTAGCGGGCGGCTGGCTGCCTGGGACCTCCGGGGCGGCCCCCTGGCCCCCGCCCCCGGCCGCCCCCGCCTCCTCGGCTCTGGCCCGCTCAGCCGGCTTCTTCGCACGGACGCTGAGACCTCCGGCGAGCCCTGGGCCAAGCCCCAAACGCAACTGTGATCCCAGGCTCCAGCAAGAAATGGCCCTCAAGCCAAGTTTGCCCCGGAAAACCGTCAGGGCCAGCGGGGAGAACCACGTCCACCCCACCTCGCCCATCTGAGGCAGTGAGGGCCAGCAAAGGGCAGCCGCTGGCATTCAGGGTGCCTCCCAAGGGGCCAGGATCACCCTGTCCTTGGCTGCCATCTTAGGGAAGCTGGGCTACCCCCACCCCGCTGCCCCCCTGCAGTCCCTTTTTACAGCTGCCTGGGAATCCTTTTAAAATGTAAATCTTCCCCTGTTAGGAACCCTGGAATAACCCCTCCCTGCAGGTCTGGCACTGCTGACCTCCCAGACCTCATTCCCCACCACTCCTGCCCCAGGACCTTTGCACTTGCTGCTCCCACTGCCTGGACACTCTCTCCCAGATGTTTTCTTGGTTACTTCAACCTTTTTCAGGTCTCAGCTCAAATGCCTCATCAGATAGGTCTCCTGGGGGCGTGCTTCACTTTCTCCCTTATTTATTCTTAGATATTTATTTGTACTTTTTCCTGTTGCTCCCTTGGATTCGAGGCCCACGAGGGCAGGAATATTGAGTATCTTGGTCACCATTGTGCCCTCAGCTCCTGGCAAACTGTAGATGTTCCATGCATGCATGCATGCATGCATGAATGGACAAATGAGTGAATGAGTCCTCACAACTGCTCTTGGTGGAGGGAGAGGCGCCTTCCCAGAGGCTCAAAGAAATAAAGTGAATGGGCCAAGCTTCCACAGTCAGCTGGGGGCATTTGAACCCAGGTCAGCCTGGCTTAAACATCCCGCAGCGTTGTCCTTAAGACAATATTTTCACTCCTCTCAGACATGTGGTTTATACCACGATGCCCATTTTCCAGATGGGGAGACTGAGGCTCAGAGAGGGGGGGATCAGGGTCTTGGACTGCACAGCCTCTCACCCTGATCCGGACCTTGGTTTCTCCTTGGATAAAAACAGACTCTTCTTAGGTTCTAACCCCAGCAGGAGACAGGAGGGAGGACATCAACCATGGTATCCCCGGGACCCTTGTGCCCGGCACCCAGTTCCACACAATCCTGTTTAGGAAGTCACTTTGCATCTGATCTTCCCAACGGCCCTAGGGATCATGAGCTTTCTTGCTCCCCGTCTTGCAGATTAGGAAAAATGAGTTGAAGGAAAGAGCAATGAGGGCCAGTCCCTCTGGATGGGGGTTGGGGGCCTAGAGTTTGCCCTGGCCTCCTTCAGTTTCAGCAGCACAGAGCAACAAATCTGGGTTTCAGTAGCGTGCCCTTCTCTCATTCAATGACTTTGGGCAAGAGATGATGACTCAGAGCCTCAGTTGTTTTCACCTGTAAGATGACCAGGATTCTAGGAGGCGTCGGTACACTTTTTTAGAAGTGTCTCCCTCCCCCCACCCCCAAAGACATACCTACCATGCGTGTGCCCGTAGGGATATCAATCTTTTACTTCTAATTGCCAAAAAGGAAATGAAGAAAAGAAAAGGAACGAAAAGGCGAGAAAAAGAATGTAAGAGTTGTCAGGACTCTGTGCGAAGCCAGATTTACTTGAGTCTGAATGGGCGTTTATGCCTGCGGTTTGTGACCGCTCCCAGAGCCTTGGGCACGTCCGTGAAGACGCGGCTTGGAAAGACCTGAGTTGTGGGATCACAACGGTCCCGAGGCTAAATCTTGGCTTTGCCGCCAACCTTGGGCTGGTCACTTGGCCTAATTGGACCTCAGTTTCCTTATCTGTGAAATGGGAGACAAAAATAAACAGCTCGTTTGGAGGATTGCCATGAGTCCAGAAGTCCTAGCATGGCGGGGGGCTCAGGGCAACTCCATCTCACGCCTGACGGGCACTCCTCTCTGACCCCAGACACGGCTGTCATCAGCCCCCAGGACCCCACGCTCCTCATCGGCTCCTCCCTGCAGGCCACATGCTCAGTGCACGGGGACCCGTCAGGCGCCACAGCTGAGGGCCTCTACTGGACCCTCAACGGACGCCGCCTAGCCCCCGAGCTCTCCCGTGTGCTCAACGCCTCCACCCTGGCCCTCGCCCTGGCCAACCTCAACGGATCCAGGCAGCAGTCAGGCGACAACCTCGTGTGCCACGCTCGTGACGGCAGCATCCTGGCTGGCTCCTGTCTCTATGTTGGCTGTAAGCAGGCCCCCAGGATATCCACGGGCAACTCCTGGGAGAGGGGCATGCATCACGGGCCCTCTGGCCCAGGACGGAACAGTGGGCATGCTGGTTGAGAGGCAGGGACTTCTGGGCGTGGGCATGAGAGCCTGGAACCCCCGAACCTGTCCCCAGGAGGTTCCAGGCAGACAGCCTTGCCAACAGCCACTCTGGTCACCCTCCTTCTACTCAGGATGGGGGCCCAGCTGGTGGCTAGGAACCTCACCTATCCAGGGCTGGTCCAGACCCTCAGTCCCCTGCACCCCCTTCCCCAGTGCCCCCAGAGAAACCCTTCAACATCAGCTGCTGGTCCAAGAACATGAAGGACCTGACATGCCGCTGGACGCCGGGAGCCCATGGGGAAACCTTCCTCCACACCAACTACTCTCTCAAGTACAAGCTGAGGTTGGTGGTGGTGGTGGCCCTTGGGTGATGTGTGTTCCAGCCTGGCTGTGAGGTCTTGGCAAAGCCCACCCTCTCCAAGCCGGGTGTCCCTTCTGTCCTCCGGGGCTGCCGTGGGGAGGTCTGGGGGGTCTGAAGAGACTCCCCTGTGTCCTCACACCCCCTCCTGCCCTGCAGGTGGTACGGGCAGGACAACACGTGTGAGGAGTACCACACGGTAGGGCCTCATTCCTGCCACATCCCCAAGGACCTGGCTCTCTTTACGCCCTATGAGATCTGGGTAGAGGCCACCAACCGGCTGGGCTCGGCCCGCTCCGATGTGCTCACCCTGGACATCCTGGATGTGGGTGAGCCCCCCCACCCCAGCTCCTAGGCCCACGAGGGAGCCTGCACCTCCTCTCGCGGCTCAGCTCATGGCTGAGGCTCCAGCTCCGACCCTGGCTGGGGCCGGGAGGAACTAGGCATCCACCCATCGGTCCCCAGTCCCCTAAAGCAGCCAGGATACCCCCACTCTGTGGAGAACACCTGGCCTGGCTGCCTCCCCCTCGGCAGCCCAGGTGTGCAGGAGGGGGCCCCGGGGGAGCTGGGAGGGGGCGCCCAGGTCGGGAGGCGCCCCAGGAAGCCTCAGCCTGGAGCTGGGGGGGGGGGTGCGCAGGCGGGAGGCAGGAAACGGATGATCTGCGAGCAGAATTGGGCCTAATCTAATTAGGGTGTTTCTCAGCCCCTAGCAGGCCTGTGCCTTAACCCTTTCAGACCCTCACTAAGGCCTCAGGGGGAGAGGCCAGACCTCTCTGCTGCCCACAGGGCTCCCAGAAGGATCCCCAGAAGGCTAGTAGCCATCCCCCGCCCCAGTCGGCTTCCTGCCTTGCTTCCTCAAGTCCTGAAGGTGCAGTGGGCAGGTTCTGAGCCTCAGTCTTCCCTCTGCACCAGGAAGGCTGTCATTTGAAAACTTTTGCAAAGAAAGAAGGTCCAGAGGTGCAGGTGGGCAGTGGAGGGGGGGTGGGGTGAGGTCAGGAGGAGCTTCCCAGGGGTCTGGCAGCTCATGGCCCCCTGGCCTCCTGGGCATAATAATAACAATAGCATCAGCCAGGCAGCGTCTGCTTTTACATAGTTCCCTGAAGATAGGATTATGTTTCTCCTGTCACAGATAATAAGGGTGATAACAGCTAACATTAATTGAGTGCTTCTAGGTGCTGAGTGTTTCCCAAATATTATCTAATGTAATCCACCCGTCCTGAAAGGGTGAGGGGGGTGGGGGGAGAGGGCAGAACCCAGGCAGGTGCCACCAAAGCCCTGTGCGCTGAGATTTGAGCCCACACGGGGGCCAGCCCGGTTCTGGGACAGCTGAGTGATTAAGCCCCGCCCGCCCCACAGTGACCACCGACCCCCCACCCGATGTGCACGTGAGCCGAGTTGGGGGCCTGGAGGACCAGCTGAGCGTACGCTGGGTTTCCCCGCCGGCCCTCAAGGACTTCCTCTTCCAAGCCAAGTACCAAATCCGCTACCGAGTGGAGGACAGCGTGGATTGGAAGGTGCCTGACACCCCCACCCCCTCCCACCCCTTGCGCCTCCCCCGCCCCTGGCCTCTGACCCTGCCACTGCCGCCAGGTGGTGGACGATGTGAGCAACCAGACCTCCTGCCGCCTGGCCGGCCTGAAGCCAGGCACAGTCTACTTCGTACAAGTGCGCTGCAATCCCTTTGGCATCTACGGCTCCAAGAAGGCAGGGATCTGGAGCGAGTGGAGCCACCCCACGGCCGCCTCCACCCCTCGCAGTGGTGAGCACCCTAGCAGGGCTGGGTGGTCAGGAGACTTCTCCCAAAGCAGCGAGAGCCTCTGTTTCTTTGTTTCCTCCGAGAGAGCAGAGGTCTCAAGTTGGTGGCTCCTGGGGCCAAATGTGGCCCTTGGATCCATTTTCTTTGACCTGTCATTTGGGGTGGGGGTGGGGGTGGGGGAATTTGACCTACCTGCAGACATTTAAAGACAGGAAGTTCTAACACCAATATCTTAGGTTTCCTGGACAAATTAATTGTCTAGAAAATGTTGGGGTGCCTGGCTGGCTCAGCTGGAAGAGCATGAGACTCTTGATCTCAGGGTTGTGAGTTCAAGCCCCACGTTGGGTTTAGAGAGTACTTAAAGATAAAATCTTGAAAAACGAAAATGTAACAGGACACGGCCAGAGTTGCCCCACAGCCCCCATCAGCAGAGGTCAGGGCCCTCACTCTCTAGTGGCCCCATCCCCACCAGGCCCATTTTGCCCACCTGTACCCCCTCCCTAATCCCTAAAGGCAAGTGAGTTTGAAACCTCTGCTTCTGAGGCTGATCAGCTACCAACTCTCCCTCTAATGGGCCTTGGTTTCCCCTTCTGATCAAGGTAGGGGAATGGGGACCATCAGGGGCCCGAGTCTGACTTCCCTTGCCATCTGGGGCTTCTCTAAGCCCATGAGCCTCCATCCTCTTTGCAAAATGGTACGAAACATGTTACATGAAATGTCTGCCCTCAGCTTTTCCATCTGGAAAGTGGGGACAATGATCATACCCACCTCAGGCTATTGTTAGGGTTAGATGAGGTAATCCAAGAAAGTGCACTCACGTGGTGGGCGCCATCTAAGTGTTTGCAAGTGGTACTTACTATGGTTCCCATCTCCTGCGCCCCCATCGTTTCACCCCAAGGGAGCCTCCTCTTCTCAGGTGAGGACACAGAGGCCCTAGGAGGTCCAGCCAGCCCCCAAGGTCACACAGGGATCTGAATTCAGTTTCCTTGAAGTCCAGGTCCATCCTCGTGGGATGATGGGAAAACTGAGGCCCAGAGGGTGTTTCAAAGCGGGGCTGGGGGTGGGGGGCAGAGCCAAGCTCCAGCCAGTTCCCCAGCCCCCATCCTGGGCCCCTCCAGGTTCTGGGGGTGGGCGGGAGTGAACACGGCCGGGAGGGGCCTGCGCCTTGGCCCCTGCTCGTGCCCAGCACCTGCGATTCTTGCACGGGAGCCAGCAGGCGGCTGCGTCCGCTGGAGAGGCTAGGGAGGCCGGGGGAGGCCAGCAGGGGCGGTGGGGGCCGTGGCCGTGCCAGGGCCTGTCAGCGGGTTCCCGGCGTTATTTATGACGTGAGGCCGATGTCCTTATCTGCCGGCCTGCTAGGGGCTGGCTGCGGCCGGCAGCTGGACAGACAGGCCGGCCTCCCACCTGGCCCTCCCAGCCCACTCCCCATCCCACTGGCTCCTTCTCTCAGGCCTGTCCTGGGGACTGTCCCTCCCCCTGGCCCCCTTGGGGTCTCGTCTCACTGTCTCCCTCCATCCCTCTGTCACTCTCTTCCCCTGTATCTCTCTGCATTTCTGCCTTTTTTGGTTTCTGTGTCCCTACTTCCCCACATCACTGTCTCTGCCCACTCCAGTCCTCTCTTGACCTTGCCCTTTTCTGTCCCTCTGCATTTGCTGTCCCCTGTTGCTCTGGCCCTCCCGACATCTCCCTGTCTCTCCTTGTCTCCATCTTTCCATCTCTGCCTCTCTTTCTCCAGCTCTCTCTCTCTCTCTTTCTCTGTCCCCTGCTCGGTGTCTGAGTCTCATCTCTTCTGGCCCTGGCTTCGCTCCTTCTCCCCCTCCCTTCCACTCACACCTGGCTCAGGCCACGGGAATCAGTTTCCTGGAGGAGACATGAAGGAAGACCTTCTCCTTCCCCTGCCTCCTACCTCCTCGGGGGCTCAGCTAGGCTGCTGTGCTGGGTGGTAGACAGGACCCGGTTCCCGGAGAAACCGGGAGGGAGGCGCCCAAGGGCAACACGGTCCCACCGAGGCGCGGAACCTCCCTCTGCTGCCCTCGCGCGCCCTCTGGCGGGCGCGTCATGACGCTGCGGCTCCTCCCCCCACATCAGAGCGCCCGGGCCCGGGCGGCGGGGCGTGCGAGCCGCGGGGCGGCGAGCCGAGCTCGGGGCCGGTGCGGCGCGAGCTCAAGCAGTTCCTGGGCTGGCTCAAGAAGCACGCGTACTGCTCGAACCTGAGCTTCCGCCTCTACGACCAGTGGCGAGCCTGGATGCAGAAGTCACACAAGACCCGCAACCAGGTAGGAAGGAGGGACCCGCGGGCGAGGGATGGAGTGGTGGGGGCTGGGAGGGAATCGGGCTGGGGAGGTAGGTCCGCAGCCCCCAGACACTGCCTCCTTCCTTCCAAGCACAGGACGAGGGGATCCTGCCCTCGGGCAGAAGGGGCACGACGAGAGGTAAGGGGGGCCCACCCCAGCTGCCTGGGTGGGTGGGCGGGCAAGGGAGGGAGACAAGGGCCCCTCCTGGTGGCCACAGGCCCGTGGGCCCGCCACCCTCAGCCTTAGAGTTGCTGAGATGGAATCCCTTCCTCCATGTCTTATTCATCAGCATTTACCTAACACCTAGTGATTACCTAGTCCTGTGGCCTTTAGCCTAGTAAAAGCATCTGACCCCGGAAAACGTCCAAAGTGGAATGTCATCTTCAAGAATGAACATACTCACCCCAGTTAGCATATATGAGCACCTACTGCATGCTCGCCCTGTGCCAAGTGCTTTACCCACAGGACACCCTTTGGGACGAACAGATAGTCTTCTCAAATGGGGAAACCAAGGCCCTGAAAGGGGCAGTACCCTACTCAAGGTCACCAAGCTGAAAGTGGCAGGGCCCCGACCTGAACTGGGGCCTCCTCAACTGCTCTGTAATTGGCAGAGTACCCTTGGAGGGTACTGGCCCCTCCCAGGCTCCCTGCTTAGCTTGGCTTCCCCTCTGCCTGCAGGTCCTGCCAGATAAGCTCTAGGGACTGGGGCCACCCTCCCTGCTGCGTGGAGACCTGGGGGCTGCACCCAGACTGGGGGCTAACTCTGTACCCTCACCTCAGGGCACCGAGCACCCTCAGCAGGAGCTGGGGTGGGTGTTCTGAGGGTCACAACATCCTTGACCTCCATGTGAGGCCACTCTTGGGTGCAACTCCAGTGGGGGGGGGGGGTGTGTGTGAGGATTGGCTAAGCTGCCCAGAACCCCTGCCAGGGCTGGGGGTGAAGAGGGGTCATTATTCCCCCACCCCCACCTCATCCAGGACCCCTGCAAAGAATCTTTTTAAATAAACAAGCTATTTAGGTGCCCTGATTGTGAAGATGTTTGGGGCTCGATTGGCCCAGGGTAGGGGCTGTGGGGTTTAGGGGAAGCACGAGGAATCCTAATGACCCACCCTATGGGCTTGGAATCTTTGCCTCCCAGAATTTCAGACTCTGTCTCCAGGATGTGAAATATCTCGTTTTATACTCACTGGAGGGTGTGATCCAAAACACCAGCCCTACTGTCCAGGAGCAGGGGGAGTCATACCTGCCATCCCTGGCCTTGTGGGGCCTCCTCCCCAGGGACACCCACTCCAGCACCCCAGGACACAGAGACAGTGGAGCAGCTACAGACGAAGGGTTCTTTATTGTGGGAGGTGCAGCAAACTCAGGGGCAGTCGGCGACCTGGTGGAGCGTGACCCCAGCCAGCTGACAGTCAAGGGGTAGGCCCTGGGACATTTCCCATATCCCTTGGTGTGTCACTGGGGAGCCACCATCACTCGGCAGATTCTGCATCAAACCTAAGGTCCTGAAGAACCTCGCTGATCGCTTCCATGGTTTTAATTACCCTACAAGAGTGGATGGGAACTATAAATAAAACCCAGATGGGGCGAATTAGCTGCCACTGCGAAGCTCCTAGGGGGCCGTGGCAAGCCCCGGGCCCTCCTGCCCGCCGCCAGAGTTCCAGGCAGAACTAGTGGCCGAGAGAACCATTTGGGTGCCTGGGAGAAGGGGTGGTCCTGTGGGTGCGAGTGGGCAGAGAGAAAAAGCCATCTTGAGCAGGTGCCATCAGAAGGTTGTGCTATGTCACATAGCAGATATTGAGTGGGTGTGCACTCGTTCGTGGGTGCTTGCAGGGGCTGGAGGTAGGAATGTGCAGGCCCGTGTCCGGTGGGCAACCGTGTCCAAGCTCTAAGTCCAGCCATGTGAGCAAGATGGGAATGTATGAGGTGCCCAACTGTGTCCCAGAAACGTGAGAGTCTGGTGTGAAATTGTAGGGTGTGTGCACCGGGACAATGTGTGCTGTATGTCTGGGAACCACCAGGTAAGACCCCAGTGTGCACACCCTAAGGGTTGTGTGCAGGTCCAAAGGGTCAGCCCAGTATGACTGTGCCAGCCTTGGGGCACACCTGGCTGAGAGTGGGTGCCTGAAGGTGCACGTGCAAATCTAACACCTCCAGCCCACTGGGAGTAAGCGCTCACTTCATCTTCAGCTGGTGCGTCTCCAGGGTGTCTTCCTGCCCAGTCAGCTCTGGCGTCCCCATCAGCTGCAGCAGGGCCACCTGATGTGGGCAACGGGAAGGATGTCACAGCTGGCAGGACCCCCCCGCCCTCCCACACAGATCAGGCAGGGAGACACTGAAGCACCCAGAAAGGCAGCACAGGATGGGGGCATGGCAGGGTTTCGAGAGGGGTGGTGCTTCGCACGCACGGAGTCTGCGAGTCAGTTTCAAGGCCCCCCCCCCCCCCCCCCACCAGAAGGATCCAGTGGGCAGGCCCTAGATTAGTGGGTGGCGCAATGTGGGTGTGGTCGCGTGAAGGCGTGGCATGGGCATAGCGGCACAGGCTCAGCCAGGAATTGGTGACAGGGGTGGAGTAGGTAGGACCTCATAGTCCCCAGGACGCGTGTGGAAGTGGGCCAAACACCTAGACGGGGATTGGGGTCTCCTAAAGCAGCGCGGCCTGGGAATCCCACTTTAGAGAGCGATGTGGGCGTGGCCTCACGTGGACTCGGCCTGGGAAGTGCGTCTCGGTCGGGATTGGCTGTAGGGGTAGAGTAGGCGGGGTCTTGGAACCCAGGGGAAGAGTAGGGCCAGAACCTAGCCAGGGATATATATAGCGTTACCCAAGAGGGTGTCTGCTGTGGAAATTCACGCTCCCCAATATGCACCGGGTTGAGTACCAGACCTGAGGCTATGGGAATAGCCAAAGGGGTAGGAGCGTAGTGGGGGCGGGCACTGGGCACAGCATTGGGGCTCCGGGGAAGTGGGCGTGTCCTGGGACTACGAGGGGCCAGGGCGGGAGAATCCCAAGTGAAACCTTAGTGGAGGATTGAGGTGGGGCAGGGAGAAGTGGGGTCTGGGGCGCCGGGGCTGGGGTTTGGGTGGCCGGATTCTGGCTGTCGCCTATGAGGTGCACAGAGGGCCACGACAGACCAGGCGCGACGAAGGGGACAGGGGCCGAGGATGGGGCTCACCGTTGCCAGGCGCGTCTGCTCCAGCTGTTGCAGGCTTCGCACGTGGCTCGCGAGCAGCGGCTGCCCTCTGGGCCCAGACAGCTCGGCCTCCACCGCCAGCACCTCCCGCGAGGCGGCGGCGAAGGCCTGGGTCACCTCGTGCACCGTGCTCCGGTAGCGGGGGAAGTCGTAGGGCGGGCCGCTTCGCAGGTACTGGAGGTGGCCTCTGCGGCAGGTGGGGGTCCTGAGGCTACGCCCCCAGGCTCTCAGGCCCTGCACCCTCACTGACCACCTGAAAGTCCCCCAGGAAGGGTCCTTGGACCCCAGAGTGTGGAGGACACTCTCTGACTCCCGCAGGGTAAACGGAGATGGGCGCACTCCTGCGCTTGGGGAAGGGAGAGACGCCACGCGGAGTGGCCCATCGGGCAGTGGGGACGCGCCCTGGGTCCCAGCGGGGGAAAGCAAAGATCTGGTCCCCCAGCGAACCCCTCCCCACCTCTGACAACACAGCCGCTCAGGGACCCAGCTCCGCCCCCAGGCACGCCCATCCCCGGAGCTGGCTTGGGGCTGAACTCTGCGACCCCTGCCCACCCCTGCGCCCGCACTTACTCCTCCAGCCGGCGGAAGGCCTGCGCGCGCTCAGCCTGCAACTGGTGGATGCGCTGCACCAGCGCCCGGATCGGGGCATCTTTCTACGGGGCGGGGGGCATGGCTGGGGCATGAGGCCGGCGCCCCCAAGCCTGCACCGCCCACCCCGCGCCTGCTCCTGCTCAGGCCCGGGCTCACCCAGGGCCACTCTGGCTCCTCGCGCTCCGGGACACCGGTGGCCACCGCAGTACCGTGCACCGAGGGGACGGCGGAGTCCGCCGAGGCCTTGGCAGTGATCATGACTGCGCAGCCCCGGCCCTGCCCGAGATTAGGGCGCTCCGCTGCACCAGGCGCCCCCTGCAGGCCCGGAGGTCTCCGCACCCCAACCTGTGGCCGGCCAAACCGGAAACCTGGAGATCCAGAGGAAGAATGGAGGAAAGACCAGAGTCTTAGGCCCTGTACCCCCCCATCCACCCCGTTTGTCTCCGTCGAGCTCCTGCTTCCTATCGTGTTTGTCCTAGAATGTACAGCTCTGTAAACAAGGCCATCCCTCGGTTTGTTTGTACACATTTATCTCAACATCTTTCACACTCCCATCCCATTTCCCACTCAAATAAAAAGAGCCCAAGAAGTGATCTTTTGCTATGATTGCTGTGACATGAGGATTTGATCAGAGGTTCCAATACTGGAGAGTCCAAAGGCTGGAATGCAGCTTTTTTTTAAAAAATGCTTGAGGGGCGCCTGGGTGGCTTGGTCAGTTAATCACCCGACTTTGGCTCAGGTCCATGAGTTCGAGCCCTGCGTCAGGCTCTGTGCTGACTGCTCAGAGCCTGGAGCCTGTTTCAGATTCTGTGTCTCCCTCTCTCTCTCTGCCCCTCCCCTGTTCATGCTCTGTCTCAAAAATAAACGTTAAAATTAAAAAAAAAAAAAAAAGCATATTAAAAAATGCTTGAGAGGGAGAGAATCCCAAAGTAGGCTCTGCTCTGTCAGCACAGGGCCCCATGTGGGGCTTGATCTCACCCATGAGATCTTGACTTGAGCAGAAACCAAGAGCCGGATGCTTAACCAACAGACTCACCCAGGAGCCCCCAGCTGTTTAACAAATCCGGCAGGTACTGTGTGCACTCCTCAGAAAGGAGCTAGCTGAAGGGAGCCTGTGCAAAGGCCCAGAGTCTGGGGTAGGGGTGAGGCCAGCAGGGCTTCGTTTTAAGTGCACGGGAGGCATTGGAGCTTTCTGCTGAGGATACACTACCTTGTTTGAGCTTTGGGAAGCTTCTTTCTCCAGGGATAAGTAGATGTTGGTAGCCTAGCCTAGGAAGCAGGGGCCAGCAGTTAACAGGGTTGAAACCCATGAAACAACAGAGACATTAGCCTTTAGCTGGTACTCCAGATCTGAGTCACTGTCCAGGCCTGGGTTGTCACCTGACACAAAGCCCTAGTCATCTAAAGACAAATAAAAGCACGGCCTTACCGGGGCCAGTCCAGGGCACTCCGAAGCTCACCTGATTCTCAGGAGCATCAGCACAAGTTTTATAAACACCAAGGCCTGCCCCTCCAAGACTGAGGTTAGAGGGCTTAGGTGGGCCCAGGTGCTCCTCATATTCAGCCAACGGAGAACATGTTTTACACTAGGTGCAGTTTTTGTCTACCCACCCACACCTGGACACCTCCAGGGCACAGGCATGAAGTCATCCGAGTGTCTGAGTAGGGCCCAGGCAATGACATGGCTGACCTGCAGTCTGGCAAGAGCCTGGGCTTGGGGGGGTTGGGGGAGTCTTCATTAAGGATGACAAAACGCAGACAGGCAGGTTCATGAGGGTATGTGGCAGAGGGCCGAGACTGAAACCTGTGTGCACTGTGGCTGTGAAAAACCCTGTTAGATGTGAAGGGCAGGGACCACGGCACATTTTATAGCTGAGACAATCAAAACCCAAAGGACACGGGACTCTCGAGGGCTGTGCAGAATCAAGTGATGGAGTCCCTCCGGGAGATGCCCACAACTCAGCCAGCTCCTCCTTGGACACACCAGCCATGCAGACACCAGTTACTGCTCCAGTCAATGAAAGGGAAACTTTATTGAGGCCCCAGGGCCTTGGGGCTTGGGCAGGAGGCCGTCCTGCAGGCAAAGAAGAGCCGGTGGAGGGGCCTTATTTGACCTTCTTCTTGGGGCGCAGGTTGTTGGTGTGGCCGCACTTCTTCTTGCGGCAGTTGACTGCACGGGGGTGCAGGCGAGCGTAACACCTGCAGAAGGATGAGAGAGACTGGTGAGGACAGACCCCAACCCAAG
Source organism: Prionailurus viverrinus (assembly GCF_022837055.1). Classification (NCBI taxonomy): domain Eukaryota; kingdom Metazoa; phylum Chordata; class Mammalia; order Carnivora; family Felidae; genus Prionailurus; species Prionailurus viverrinus. The sequence continues at coordinate 13,166,795 of NC_062562.1, read as the reverse complement.
CCCTCCCCACCGGGGCTAGCCACCCCCTGCCACCATCTGAGAGTACTCACTTGCGGCAGATCATCTTGTCGCAGTTGTATTTCTGGGCCAGCTGGCGGAGGGAAGGCTCAATGATGCCACCCCGCAGGCGAAGCACCAAGTGCAGGGTGGACTCTAGGAGAGGCAGGTCAAAGAGAGACAGTGACCAAGCCTGGCCCCAGCACCTCAGGTGCAGGGTAGGGCCCTCCAGAACTTCCTCAAATGAGAATCCCTTGGGTACTCCATACGTAGATGGACATACTGGCCCAGACCACCCCACACAACCTCCATCTCACTTCCCACCAGCCCAGGCTTTGGGCAGTCTGAGACTAATATATGCTAACCATAACGTGCATTGGGGTTCTCAACAGACAAGATAATTTCTGAGGGATGTAAAGATGATCTTTCATTTTGCTGAGAAATTAAATCTAGTTGCTACAGAAAGTGACAGGGATTTCCTTTACGATAGCGACAAAATTTCTCTTATCACATTTTTATACATATTTTTAAAGATTTTGTTTTGGGGGGGGGGGGGGGGGGGCACCTGGGCGGCTCAGTCGGTTAAGCGTCCAACTTTGGCCCAGGTCATGATCTCACGGTTCGTGGGTTCAAGCCCCGCATCAGTCTCTGTGCTGACAGCTCGGAGCCTGAAACCTGCTTCTGATTCTGTGTCTCCCTCTCTCTCTGACCCTCCCCTGCTCACGCTCTGTCTCTCAAAAATATAAAATAAAAAAATTAAAAATTAAAAAAAAGATTTTATTTTTGGGGTGCCTGGGTGGCTCAGTTAAGCAACCGACTTTGACTCAGGCCATGATCTCACAGTTCATGAGTTCAAACCCCATGTTGGGCTCTGTGTGAACAGCTCAGAGCCTGGAACCTGCTTCAGATTCTATGTCTCCCTCTCTGCCCTTTGCCTGCTCACACGGTCTCTCTCTCCAATATAAACGTTAAAAAAAAATGTTATCTTTAAGTAATCTCAACACCCGATGAGGGGTTTGAACTCACAACCCAAAGAGCAAGAGTTGCGTGCTCTACTGACTGAGCCAGACTGGTGTCCCTCTTAACACATTTTTAAACAAAACAGTCTTTTAAAGAAAAAAAGGTGAGCAAGAACAAGAGAAACCACTGCCACACTTGGAAACATAAGTGGCGACCAGGAGATGCTTCCCCCAATGAAAACATTATTTTATAAAAGACTCCTTTAGCCCCATCTGATCACCTCCCCCACCCTCCCCAATGCTGCCAATGAGACCATCAAAGCTTCATCTTTCCAAAGCCTCTTCCTTGGCTCTAGGCCTCACGGGCCTCTGTCCAGCCACTCAACTCCCAGTACCTTTCTGGATATTGTAGTCTGACAGAGTGCGGCCGTCTTCCAGCTGTTTGCCCGCGAAAATCAGACGCTGCTGGTCAGGAGGGATGCCTGGGAAGAGGAAAGCTCAGACTAAGACTCTGGCAAGCACATTGCTGGCAGCTTCCCTTCTCCCCGCAGGGGTGTTCTGGCATAGCCTCCAACCTATCAAAGGGGAAACTGAGGTAGAGAGAACAAGCTGTCCTCTTAAGATCACACAAGGGAAGCAATGGCCAAGGCTGCGGTCTATACAAGCCCAGCACCCATCCTGCACATGACAGTGTCTCCTCTGGGCCGAGAGGGATTGCTGCCGAACAGAACCTCTGGACTCCGCTCAACTCACCCTCCTTGTCTTGGATTTTGGCTTTGACATTCTCAATGGTGTCACTGGGCTCAACCTCGAGGGTGATGGTCTTGCCCGTTAGGGTCTTCACAAAGATCTGCATCTCTGCGACTGCTGGAGGGTGGGGAGGAGTAGGATGAAGAGGTTAAGAACTGCAGGTCTGAGCAGCTTGAGCTCAGGGGCTGGCCAGCCCCGTGCCAGTATCAACCACAAGTACAGGCCCACCCCAGCACCTGTTTCCTTCCACCTCTCTGAAGCTACAGCCCAAATATCCTATAATCAAGGATTGTGCTTTCCAAACCTTACCCCTGGACCCCTGTGGCAAAGTGTGCTTCAAGGGAGCAAAGATAGTGGTTATCCTCCTTGGGCCCAGCAAATGAAATACTGGCAACTTTGAAGACAGAATGAGAAGTAGGTAGCCGGGGCACGTTTTGGTCAGGCACATTTTCTTCGAGGGTGGCCGGGAGGTCCCATCCTCCCTCCCTTCCCTACCCCTCTGTAAGCCGCATTTGCTCCACAAGCAGCCCTTCCTGCAACCTGAATGGGAATCCCGTTTTGGCAGCCACTCCTCCCACACATTTTCCTCGGTGGCAGTTCTCTCCAACTCCAAGCTCCGACATCCGACACCCTGGCTTCCCTCTAAATTACACCCAAACTCGCCCACACTTCTTGCCTTTGCGCCAACCCATAAACAGTGCCTGCCAAGCACGTGTCAGGTACTTGTTTACACATATTTCGTCTCCCCCCCCCCCCAAAAAAAAACCATGCTACCACCCTCTCCTTACAGATATATGAGAGAAGGCAAGTAGTGAATCACCCTGTGGGAGGGGAAAAGGACTTAATATTTTCAAAAGGTTTGGCGCATTGTAGGACACCAAAAAACAAACAAACAAAACAAAAAACAAAAAAACTTGCGCTTAGTACCCCCTCCCCCTTGCCCAGAAAGTTCATCCGCGTCCCCAGGCCTCCGGGGATAGCTTGGGCCGGAGGGGCGCATAGGCTCCTCTCCCAAAGACCCGTTCGCCACCCGGGGCCCAGTCCCGGCTGGGAGCCTCGGCTCCACGCGCCCAACTTAGCCGACCCGGCCGCCCTGCCGAACCTGGCCCGCGTGGACGGGTTCCGGGCTGTCCCTTCCGCCACCGGGACGCCCGCCGGCCTCCCACAGCCTCCCGCCCGACCCCGGTCTGGAGCGAACCCGCAACGCCGCTGCCACCAAACCGCTCGGGAACCTCGTTGAAGAGAAAGAGGGCGACGGACCGGAAACCGCCGAGTTGCCGCCGAGAGCGCCTGCGCACCGAGCACGCTGCGCGCTTGCGTCACAATCCGCGCCGCGCATCGTACCCCACCCCCGGCCCCGCCCCGCCGCCGTATTGGGCGCGGGCTAACGAAGCCGCAGCCCCCGTGGGCGAGTGTCACCAACCCGCTTCCGGGTGCATTCCCCTGTCCTCCAAGGGCACGTGAGGGGACGGCCTCACCTTTCCAGGTTGTCTCTCAGTTGGCTAAAAACTGCACGTAACGGTCACTCGGGGGAATGCTTGTTGACAAGAGTAGAGGAGACAATTTGTGCTAAAGCGAAGGACTTAAGCAGAGGGTCAACGGGTCCGGGACTCAGGGCTCAGGACGGGAAGGTGGTAGGCGGCACAGGGGTGGGACGTGCCCGAACCCTCGGGATCCACCTATCACCAAGGAGTTAGATATTTGAAAACTTTCTCGCCGCTGTGCCTGGAGGAATTTCAAGGCGGCGCCTATCAGAGCAGTGAGGGAAGGTGAAGCTGACGCACTCACTCAAAATGGGGTGCGACCCAGGGTCAGTTTGGGGCCAAAGAGGACTTCTGTTAGGACCAAGGAGTCGTGGATGGCTAAACAGTGCCAGGAACGGGAGGGGTGAGGACTGAGAAGTTACGCGTAGGTTTGGCAGGGTTCCTCTTTATTTCCTTGAACACTTACCAGCGCCCCCTATTAACAGGCAAAAGCACACACTCTTGGATCTAGGAAGATGTCTTTAATAACGTAATTTTTAAGTGCTTAAAAGAACTCTACAGGGAACTCTACACAGTGTCTAATGGGGAAAGGGACCCGGCCTGCCTCCCTGAGGAGTCCATCCTGAGACCGATCTGGAGAAGTTACTCAGAGATAAGGGAACCGGCACGTGTGAGTACATAGGTAGTGTTAGGAACTTGGGTTATTACGGTTGCTACCACTGGAGACTGCCACCAAGAGCAGCCACGTCTCTACCTCAGTGGTGCCTGGCCGTCCATACACCCCTCCTGTCTCACGTCCTGCACTTATCCCCCTTATGGCATCCTGGGCCCAAGGATGGAAGGAAGCCACCGCTAAGTACACCCTTCCCTTTTTAGTAACAGAGTCTTTTTATTGATAACTTCCCAACAGCATCTGTAAACATCGGGTACAAAAATATTCCGTTTAACTCTGTTTTCCAAGGTGGCTCAGCTTGCTCCATGGAGGTCCTGGGAGAGGCCTGCTGGGCCCTGAGGGTTGACACCTCTGGCCAGAGAAACACGGACCTCATCAGGCTTGCAGCTGAATGGCCCGCCTCCCTCTTGAGCCTTCTACAACTGTCTCAGAAGCCTCCTCGACATGCCAACTGGAGACAGCATTCAATACTTTTGTTGGAGGAAAGGGCAGGGAGACCAGAATTAGTAGGTACAGGGATGGGTTGGGGTGAACTGAGACATGACAGTGCTGATCCACTTTGAGGTGGTCTTGACCAGGGCATCGGGGCAGGGGCCTTCTGGCTCCGGTCTCTGGGAGCCTTTAAATGTTTAGAGCAGACCTCAAGCCTGGCTCTGGAAAAGCTCCCTTATGCCCAGCCCGTAACTCCAGCTGAGCTGGTCATCCCCTGGCCTGGCAGAGGGGTCTGCAGAAGACAGATGTTCTCAGTGAGGAGGAATTGGGAATGATAGACCCCCCCAGGAACTCCACACCCCTGGAGGGAGTCTTGTCCCCCAGGAGCCCTGGGTGACAGAACAGGGTGGCAAAGCTGTTGATCTCCAGGCAGGGCTACGTACTGCCACCTCAGACACCTGGGGAGAGCTGCCACTTCCCTGAGACCCCTCGGGGCGCCAGGGAGTAGGGTTACTCCCCCGGCGTCTCCTCATCGTCCGTCTGGCTGCGGCCATTGATGGCAGGAGAGCTGGAGCGGACATGGGAAAGGTCCTCGAAGCCAGGACTGAGGGAGGGTGAGACAGTGTCAGGGCTGGTGTCACATGAGCCCGTGCTCTGTTCGGAGGTGGCAATGGTGGTCGTGGTGCTGGGTGGTATGGGATCTTCATCCTCGTCCTCCAGGAGGGATGCTTCTGGGATGTCTGGGGGAAGGAGGCCAGGAGTTGGCTTAGTCACTGTGGCGGGCACCGTGATGAGGGATCCACTGGGCCTATGACCCCTAACAGCTCCCCTGCCACCCCGTGGGGCCGAACTTGGCCCATTTTACAGAGGAGGAAACCGAGGCCCAGGCAGAGGAGAGGTTTCCCTTCAGGGTATAAGGACCCAGGTTCTCGGGAGTCAGGCCAACACAGGCCTGAGCCTAGCTCTGCCCTCCTGTGTTGCCAGGGCCAAGCCTCTCACTACCCTTGCCTCAGCATTCTGCTCTATAAACAAAGCAGGCCTGATGATAGCATTGCCTTGTTTGCTTTTTGTTGTTTTTGAAGCAAGCACTACATTCAACAGGGGGCTTGAATTCAAACCCCAAGATCAAGAGCCGCATGCTCTACTGACTAAGGCAATCAGGTACCCGACAGCACTGCCTTTGTGCCTATGGTTGTTAGCAGCCCTGAGGTAGGGAGATGTTGGCCCGTTTGGCAGAGGGGGTAAACTGAGAGTCAGCATAGGGGGTGCTGCACTTCCTCTGAGAAGTCACTGCTCCTTAGGGCTACAGTTTCCCCCTGTATGAAATGGGACACTCACAGCCCCCACTCTCATGGGTGGTTGCAGGTAAGAGCCTGGCTCATAGAGCTACACTACATCCACTTGGGCAAGGACTGTCATTGTTCTTATCCACATTCCCCTGTGTAACCTCCCCCAGGGAGGGGATCCTAGTCCCAGCACCTGCTCTACAGATTGCCAAGACCAGCCAAGCACCCATGCCCCTGCCCCCTGCTCCAAGTCTCTCTAGATCTACAGCCCACCAGGACCTGGGCTCAGTGTCAGCCCCTGAGGTGACCTTCCGGAAGCCAGACCTGGGGTGAGGGTGCTGGCATCCGTGGGTGCAGAGGCCAGACGTGGGGCACAGGAGCCCTGGGTGACACTTACGGCTGAAGGCCTCCGGGTGCTGCCTGGCCAGCTTCCCTTTCAGCGTCCTGCAGGGGAAGGGAAGGCATACAGGGCTGAACCTGCCAAGCAGACAGGCTGGGCCTGGTGCACGCCAGGAACCCTTGCTGCAGTTCCAGGTGGGTGGGGGATGGGAACTCCCCCCAACCCTTTACTGCTTGTCACTCTGCTCCTGGGCTGGAAGGAGGCCCATGTGCTCAGCCCTGCGGACCTCCCAGCCCTAGGATAGATGGCAGCTGCTCAGCTGTCAAGAGCTTGTGCGTGTCCTCCGTGCTGGGTCTGGCTAGGCCCTCTATCTGCAATGCCTTTCTTAGGTCTAATCCTTCCCTGCCCAGATAACCCTCCAGGAGGCTTCCTCACCCCTTCCTCAGCTGTCGCTCCTCTGGGTGACTTGTCCCATCCTGTCCCCCACCACTAGGATGACAGTGTCTGTGTGGGGGCCAGGAGTGATTATGCACACCCCAGACACTGAGTACTTGCATACATTGAACTGGCGTTCACAGAGAAACGCCTCCTTCATTTTTAATCAGCTGTTTTTCCTTTCTTCCTAAAGTAATGAAGTCACCGGGGCGCCTGGGTGGCTCAGTCGGTTGAGAGCCCAGCTTCGGCTCAGGTCATGATCTCACGGTTCGTGGGTTCGAGCCCCGCATGGGGCTCTGTGCTGACAGCTCAGAGCCTGGAGCCTGCTTCGGATCCTGTGCCTCCCTCTCTCTCTCTCTGCCCCTCCCCCGCTCATGCTCTGTCTGTCAAAAATAAATAAGCATTAAAAAAAAAAAAAAAAGTAATGAAGTCACCTTTACAAAGAATAACAAAGGGGTCTTCGGGGGGTGGAGTCTCATCCTTGACTGTGGTGACCCAGTCCCCACCAGAAGCACCACCGTTGCTGGGTCCCCACCCACGAGGCAACTGGGCAGACACAACTATCCCCTTCCTGGGTGATACAGATATGCACAAAAGATGCCAACACTTGGGGTTCCTGCTCACCCCCAAAACCACGCCTGGGCAACCAGCCTGATGAGACACCTCAGAAAATATGTGTTTTTATACGGGATTTAATTGGCCTGTCTCATGATCTTCTGTTCCTGAGTCTGCCAGTGGGTGGGGCTGCCCCCAGGACAGAGTAAGTGGTGCTGTCAGCTGGAAATACAGCTGCAGCTCTGGCTAGTTCCAGGCCCAGGCATGTGGCCACAGTGATGCAGGCTCTGGGTGCTGCGCTGAGCATTCTACGTGCTTAGGGACCTGAACGTCATTCTTCTCTGTCCTCACAGAAAACAGCTCAGAAAAGACCCACCAAAACTGGCAATCTCAGATGCCTTTTGAGAGAAGACCTGGGCCGGGGGCTGGAGGACCAGAGACTTGCCTTTCGCTGTCTGCACTTGCCTGCCTTTTGCATCCTGCATCTGGTACTACGTTGCAGTTATTGAAAGATAAATAAAATCTAAATCCAGAAACTTCAAGATTTTTTTATCCCCAACTTCAGATCTTCTCAGACGCTAAGCGAGCAATGAAGCCTCAAAGAACAAATTAGCAGAATCTCTGTTTTGCAGAGTGGATGATCCTCATCGAAGAGGGGAGAAACCTGAGGGGGAGGCAGAAGCTGGAGAGGCTGGGGACCCACCTGATCCTGCGGAAGATGCTGTCCAGGTCCCGCTTCATCTCCACCAGGGTCCTTGTGTGGTGCAGGAAGCGCTCGCTCATTTGCTGCAGGCGGGCGCTTGACAGGTTGTTGAAATTCAACAGCATCTCATTGGTCTTCTCAAAGCGGTCCAGCCTGGCAGCAAAGAGAAGGCACCAGCCCTGCAAACCATGCCCTACAAACTGATCATGCTAGGCCCTTTCCTGCTTCATGACCTTTGCATGTGTTGTTTCCTTGCCATGTAGAACTCTACCTGCTGTTTGAGCCATCTAGCGAACTCCTACTCAACCTTCAAAACCCTACCCAAGTACATCCTTCTCATGTATAAACCCTCCCTCAAGCAGACTCTGACTCCCCTGAGTCCCTAGACCCAGGTTATTCCCCTGGCCCAGCCCTGACACCATGGGGCCATGGTGTGTGTCTGGTTTTGTCTCCCCTCATTCTGGGAGTTCACCAGGCCAGGCCTAAATCTGACCCAGACAAACCCAGTACCCCCGTCACAGGTGGAGAGAAATGGAAGGGTACCAGGTCGCTGCTGTGTCATAAATGGAAGGAAGAGCCTTTGGCTTAAATACACAAAAACAAAGCCACAGGAGGCTGTGCTTCCATCCCAAGATTGTGTAAGCCTCTCTTCCCCACAGAGCAGGCTGGAATCGGTCACAGTGGTCACAGTGCCAAGCCCTTAAGGAGGGCAAAGGTGTTGACAGCCCCTCCGAAAGACCACAGGTCCTCTGCAGAGACAGCCTGGGCTGCGAGAGACTAGATTCCCAACAGGAGATCAGCTCACTGGCTTCCTTAAATCCCCTCCCGCAGCCCCTTCCTATTCCCCCAACAGCCCACCCCGGGCCTTGGGATAGGAGCTGCTACAGCCCCTGCCAAGCCATCCACAGCTGCGAAACCATCCCAAAGCCCTGCTTCCTGTGCCAAGGCCTCGCCTCCAGGCCAGGAAGGAATTTACTTTGGAGCCAGCCGGCAGATTTGCTCATTTCCTTCATTTTATCACCAGTGTGGGCCCAGGGTAAGGGCAGACAGGGCAAGAATGCTGGCCAGCGAGTGGATTCCTTCCCACGCCTGGGGCCCACAGCCCTTGGCTACCACTCACATGTTCTTCTGAGCCAGGATGATAGCATTGACGTCGTCTGTATTCACCATGCTTAGGATGCGGCTGCAGAAGACCCTCGAGGCCGAGTCCGGGGGGTCCATCTCTTCCTCCTCCTCCGCTGCCTAAAACAGGCAAGACGAAAGAGTCTTCAGTCTGCACTAGGCAGTGGGGTTGCTGGGACAGAAAGGAGGGGCTGGGAACGCGGGCCATGAGTTGGTCATGCCACCTGAGCCTCAGCTTTGTCATCCTGAGAATCCAGCGGTGTTGGGAGGACATATTTGTAAATTGCACCCAAGCACATCAGAATCCCATCACCCACCGACCTCTGTGGCCCCCACGCTCCATGTGCCCAAGGCCACGGCCACCTTCCACCTGCATAGATTTGCCAGCCTCTTCCTACATCCCCCTCAACTTTGCTCATCCCACCATAGGGCTTTTGCACCTGCCGTCCTCACATACATGACTGCCCCCTCAAATCATCACCACCTCCAGTATCTTTTCTCCCGTGATGACTGCCCCTCCTCTCGACTCTGATCACTTTTATAAGCACTTCGCCTTATTTTATTCAACGACTCATCTCTTCCTGAAATTATCTTAGTAATCATTTGACTTTTTTGTCCGTCGCTACCAAAGCAACGTCAGCCTCGAGAGAGCAAAGGCCTCCAGAGCCCAGCCCAGAAACCGGTTCACAGCAAGGGGTCACCAGAACTTAGCTTGGTGGAGGCAACCAGAGGCTTTCAAACTCCGCTCTGACTCTAGGGTTTTATTAGCAAATTAAAGCCAAGAATTTCAGCCAGGCTACGGGCCCCAGCAACCCAGATGGCTGTGTGGCTAGGTAGATGACCATCATGGCAGGTGGGGGGCCTCCTGGACCCTGCCAGGGCAGGAAGGGCCACAGGTTCGGCACTCACCCTCAGGGGCGGGGGTGTCAGGTAAAACCCAGAATCTTGACATAGCTTGGCTCTGGGGTCCACGTATTTAACTGCTGACAGAAAGGCCCATTTGCAATTGGTTGAGATTCACATGCAGAATCACAAAGGGCTTTCAGAGCCCTTAACCCACTCTCCTCTTTATTGAGCACTTACTGTGTGCTAACCAATGCACTAACTTTATACACCGGGAACTGTTACCCTTACTTACACATGAGGAAAACGGAGACTCAGAAACTGAGAAACTGGACCATTGTCACATACTCAGTAAACCCGAGTCACAATTCAAATGCCCAGTCTGCAGGACCCACGAGTGTGAATCTGAACGGATGTTCAGTATCCACCTCTGCCAGGACAGCGGCTTCTTACAGTAGTAACTGACTACTACCAGACTTCTGAATTTTTCCAGGAAAAAAAAAAAAAAAAACCCTCAGAAATGTGGACTTTTGTGTGTAAAATCACCTCATTTACAAATGTTAACAGCTAATACTTTTCTTCCCTCAAACACCATGGAGGCCAAGACTTATCTATTTGCAGCCCCTACATGCCTTCTGGAAATAAGCTGCCACACCTGGTGAAATCCGCCCCCCCCCCCCCACCAGATAATCACTAGGTTTATTGAATTCCTACTATGTGCCAGGTACCAACACCCACAGTATCCACTATCCACGTTTCCAAAGAAGCATAATCATGTATGATGAGGACACTTGGGCCCAAAGGGCAGAGTCGTGTGGCAGGAAGCCCACAGCTAGTGCTTGGCAGGGCACAAGATTTGGACCTGTGTAAAATGGTTCTGCTTCAAGGGGCTCTTTCCAGTCTCTGGCTCCCAGATGTGAGGGCTGATGCAAGGCACGCTCCCCTGCCTCAGGAAAACTTCCCTAACAGCTAGTCTGGCCCACAAACAGAGTAGAAATGACCTAGCACGGGCTCTGGTCTCTGCTCCAAATATTACTTATGAGGGAAATACGCAGAAAAGGAGGCTGTGTGACCTTGGGAGGGTCACCGCACCTCCCTGAGTTTTCTCATCCAGACAATGAGAGTAATAAAGAATCAGAATCTCACAGCGCTGTCTGTGATAGTGATAACGAGCTGGGTTCGGAGCAGGCTGCTTCTCCATGGGGAGTATGAAGTCCTAGGGCGGGGCCAGGGAATCAGCATTGTAGCAAGGGGCTCCCTGGTCCTTCCAAGAACAGGAGCCAACACTTGTACAGCACTTCATTTTATCCCCAATCATCCCTATGAAGCAAACACTATCATCTCCAAGGGCAACTAAGGCTCACAGGGGTTGGCTCAGTTACCCAAGGTCACTCGGCAAGGCGGAGGAGCCACGATTCCACCCAGTATTTAACAGAATTTAATTTGGCGGCCCAAGCTTAGCAAAACCCGCGAGAGAGGCGGGACTCGCCTATCCCCTCACGCCCCGCCCCTGCAAAGCGGGGAAACTGAGGCCCAAAGACTGCAACGCCCGGTTCCGGGTGACACTGCAGACTGAACACAAGCAGCCCCGGCTCCGGCGCCCTGGCTCCGGAATCGGCCCGTGGCGCCGCCGGCGCACACATTGCGCGGACGGGGAAACTGAGGCCTGTAGGCAGGGGGAGTGCCCAGATGTGGCCAGCGGCGCGCCCCACCCCGCAACAGCCCGGGGGCCGCGCCCGACCCGGCCCGGCTCCCCAGCGGCCCCGGCATTCCCAGCCCCACCCCGAACTCGGCCCCGGCGTCGGTGGCAGCAGCACCTGCACATCTGGCGGCCTTGCTCGCGCTTCCGGGATGGCGCCCGTGCCGCCACGACGTCACCACGCAACACGCGTGCAACCGCGCGTATAGGCGACGTGCCCGGAGCCCATATGCGTGCTAGGAGTCGCGGCAGGAAGGGGTGGGGCTTAGGCGCTGCCACAGTTAGCAAGTGCGTCACAACGAATAGCCAATCAAGCCGTCCCTCTGACGCCTGCGTAGTTTCCAAGGCCCGAGATGCCCAGCAGCCGGAAGGGGTTGGGGGTGTCTAAAAGGCGTCCTACTTTGTAGATGTTGAGACTGAAGTTGAGCGGCAGGGACTCCCTCAAAGTCATGCGATGCTCAAGTGGCCTGTAGTTGACCCAGACCCAGGCATCCTGCTTCCTAGGTGGGAAATCAGATTCATCCAGTTCGAAAATCCCTGCTCTGCTTTTGGTGACCTTTTTCTGGTCCAGGATCCCACATTATGTTTAAGTGTATCTCCTTAGTCTCCACTCTGGGACAGTTCCTCAGTCTTTCCTAATCATTTATGACCTTAGTATTTTTGAAGAGTGCTGGTTTTCTAGACTACTCATCAATATGGGTTTGTCCAATATTTCCTCATAATTAGACTGAAGTTTCTCACTTTGGGCAGGATTCCCGCAGAAGCGATGTTATAGCCGTCTCGATGCGTCATGTCTGGCGTCACAGGATATTGATGTGTCTCACTACTGGTGATGTTGACTTTGCTTACTTGCTTAAGCAATGTCTGTCAGTTTCTCAACTGTTAAGTTACCATTTTTCTCTTTGCAATAAGTATCTTACGGGGAGATACATAGCGCAAATACCCTAACGCTTTTTTTTTTTTTTAATATATTTTCACCCACTAGTTTTTGCACCCATCCATGGCTCTTGCCAGCAACAATTACTATGGTTATTTTCTACTTACTAGTTTATTATTTGGAATTCTATTGTAAACAAGAGCTGTCCATTCTTCACCAGTTATGCACTTATTCAAGTATTTATATATTTATTATTTGGGGGGGGGGGGGGCGGCGCCTGGGTGGCTCAGTTGGTTAGGCATCTGACTCTTGACTTCAGCTCAGGTCATGATCTTGCAGTTGGTGAGTTCAATCCCTGCATAGGGCTCTGCCCTGACAGTGCACAGCCTGCTTGGGATTCTCTCTCTCCTCTCTCTGCCTCTCTTTCTCTCTCAAGGTAAATAACTAAACTTTAAAAAAAAAAAAAAAAGATTTTAGGGGCGCCTGGGTTGCTCACTAGGTTGTGTCCGACTTCAGCTCAGGTTATGATCTCAGGGCTCATGAGTTCGAGCCTAGCATCAGGCTATGTGCTGACAGCTCAGAGCCTGGAGCCTGCTTCAAATTCTGTGTGTTCCTCTCTCTCTGCCCCTCCCCCTGCTCAGGCTCTCTCTAAAATGAATAAATGTTTAAAAATTTTTTTTTAAAGATTTTATTTTTAAGTAATCTCCACACCCAACACAGGGCTTGAACTTACAACCCCAAGCTCAAGAGGCACATGCTCCACCAACTGAGCCAACCAGGCACCCCCATTTATTCATGTATTTATATCACCATGAACTCATGACTATTTATTCTATTCTGTGGGTTACAATTAATTTCTTTTTTCTTTCTTTTTTTTTTAAGTAGGCACACACCCAATGTGGGACTTGAACTCATGACCCTGAAATCAAGAGTCACATGCTCTACTGACTGAGCCAGCCAGGTGGCCCTATAATTAATTTCTATTATTTACTTTGCTGCTCCTTTGTAACTTCTGTGTTCTTTTAATGTCTCCCATCTTTCTCTGAGCACTGCCTTACTTTAGTACAAGATGTTCCATGCCATTTCTCTAGGGATCCTGGTTCCTTTTCTAGATCTGGGTGCTAGGTGTGTGTTCACTGCTATTGGAGTATCATTGCTCAAAGACCCCCTCAGCAATAAGAGTTAGGAGATATATATGCTAACCAATGCATATACATTTATATTTCCTTCTATATCTGTCTCCTTTTTAATATACTGAAAACCATGAATTCACTCACACTGATACAAAGATGCACTTTAAGTGAGATAATTCAAGTTAAATGCATGAACAAAACAGGGCAAATAGTACTGGCTCAATAAATGTTAGCAATTAATTATCGCTAATTACTGAAGTCTTATGTGTATTGTTACACATTATAGATCTAATTTTTCTAGGTCTCAGTTTGTTAACTGTGAGTGATCATAGCATCTGCCTCTTAAGGTTGTTGAAACCTTCGAAGATACATACATGCCTTTGGGTACATAAAGGACTCTTTTAGAGCCCTGAATTTGGACATATCTGAGTTCTAATTCCAGCTCTGTCACATCCTAGCTGAGTGGACTTGGGCAAATGGCTTAACCTTGTAAAATCATACAGATTACTTCCTTACAATAAGGCTGGGCCCACTAATAAGCCCTCAGTAAACTGACGGCAAACTTTTTACTCCCACATTCTGCTGCCTTCATTCCCTGAAAAGTTAATGAGGATCAGGATTCTTATATATTTAGTTCAGCAGTTTTAAAAATTGTTCAGTAAACCCTCTGGGCGCTTCCTCTGGGTGTGGCCCATATTCTGGAGATCCAGAGAGTATTCAATCCCTGCCTAGCCCTGGAGGATGAAAGGAGACAGTATCTGACACAGACAATGCCAATACCAAGGAGAATAATGCAGGACTATAGAGAGGAGAGACTTAAACTTGGAGGAACCTGAAGAGTGCGGTATGAGGACTCATTCGGGGGCAAGGAAGCAGGTACATCTGGATGGGGTTTTGAGATAGGATTAGGAGTTTTCTAGGTGTTGACAATCGTTCAGGGCTGAGAGAATCACAGAGTGTAGATTTGATTTCTGTAAGAACTGTGGAGTTCTGTGAGCCAGGCAGCAACCAGTACTAAGAGAAGAGCCTGGGTTGGGGATGCTGAGAACCATGGCTCTGTCTGCAGGCTGCAGCAGAACGGGCCCAGGCTGGAGAAACCAACCTTTTTAATGGGTACCTTGGGCTCTGTTGGAAGCCAGGAAACCTTTATGAGGGTACTGGCGGGGGTAGAAGCTACAAGTCAAGGCTAAAAGGGACTTGGTTGGCCCCAAATGTTTGGTGCACAGTGGATCGGAGACAAGAAAATATTTAACCCCCGTGTGTGTCCAAGGGAGAGGGTGAAAAGTGATGAGAACAGTCAATCCAGTGATGGGGACATTGTTGAGGGGACGCCACAGTCTAGGGACTGGAAGCGTCTCTCTGCCACTTTTTTAGTTTTATTTCCTACTTCGTGCTTATCACAGCTGCAATTAGATACTTACTTGCATCATTGTGCAATATCCAGCTCCCGAGGTGGAAGAGAAACTCAACAGGGGAAGAGACCCGGCCTATATTGTTTTTCATCCCTGTGACCTTGAACAAGGTAATTACTGTCTCTGTGCCTCAGTTTCCCCATCTGTAAGACGAAGATACTCTTACCAAAAAAACATGCATCCAATCCTAAGAAAGGCCATAAAGGAAAGAGAAAAGGAGCACAGAGCAGGTGGGTCAGAGAGAAAACACACAGGAAGTCAAATTTAAGTCCAAAAAGGTCTATAATTGCATTGAATGTAAATAGGCCAAATGCCCCAGTTAAAAGGCAAAGACAGGCAGACTAGATCAAAAAGCAAAACCCAATTCTGTGCTGCTTATAAGAGACACATGTACAACATAAGGATACAGAAAGGTGAAAGGTAAAGGTTGCAAAAGGATGGAGCATTTTAAAACTGAGCCAATGGAGTGCCTGGGTGGCTCAGTTGGTTAAGTGTCTGACTTCAGGCTCAGGTCATGATCTCAGGGCTCGTGGGTTCGAGCCCTGCATTGGGCTCTGTGTCTCCCTCTCTCTCTCTGCCCCTCCCCTGCTTGTGCTCTGTCTCTCTCTCAAAAATAAATAAACATTAAAAAAAAATTTTAATGAGCCAATAAAAAAAAAAAAAGAGGGGCTCTGGGTGGCTCAATCAGTTAAGCATCTGACTCTTGATCTCTGCTCAGGTCACAATCTCACAGTTCTTGAGATCAAGCCCTGCATCGATCTCTGTGCTGACAGCATGGAGACTGTTTGGGTTTCTCTCTCTCTCTCTTCCTCTCTCTCTGTCCCTACCCTCCCACTTCTCTCTCTCTCTCAAAATAAATAAATAACCTTAAAAAAAAAAAAAAAGAGCTGGAGGCACCCAGGTGCCTTAGTCAGTTAAGAGTCCGACTACTGATGTCAGCTTAGGTCTTGATCTCAGGGTCATGAGTTCAAGCCTCGCATTGAGCTCCACGCTGGGTGTGAAGCCTACTTTAAACAAACAAACAAACAAAAATTAAAAGTGAACCAAAAGAGAACAAGCGTGCCATCTTAATATCAGACAAAGCCCACTCTAAGGCGAGAAGCATTGAGATAAAGAGGGGCACATCATAACAATAAAAAGTCCAGTTCACCAGGAAACTGACATTGCAACATGATGCAGTACATGACACGGCCTCCAAATATCAGGGTATGTATTTGTCTCATAAGGCTGATGTGAGGATTAAATACATGTAAAATGTTTGCCTTCACCTGTGCTGTCAGCCATGATTATTGTTATTGTATCAGTTGCCGTTCTCAGTTTATATTTAACTTAGCTGTTTATTCATTAGTCTCATTGTGGTTTTTTTTTATAACGTTTATTTATTTTTGAGACAGGGAGAGACAGAGCATGAACGGGGGAGGGTCAGAGAGAGAGGGAGACACAGAATCCGAAACAGGCTCCAGGCTCTGAGCTGTCAGCCCAGAGCCCGACGCGGGGCTCGAACTCATGGACCGCGAGATCATGACCTGAGCCGAAGTCGGATGCCTAACCGACTGAGCCACCCAGGCGCCCCTGTGTTTTTTAAAATTTGAGACAGAGTGTGTGCTCACAGGAGAGGGGCAGAGAGAGACAGAGGGAGAGAATCCCTAGCAGGCTCCACACTGTTAGCGCAGAGCCTGATGTGGGGCTCGATGTCATGAACCGTGAGATTATGACCTGAGTGAAAATCAAGAGTTGGTTGATTAACTCACTGAGCCACCCAGGCACCCCTCGTTGTTTATTTATTTATTAAAAAAAAATTTTTTTTTTAATGTTTATTTTTAAGAGAGAAACAGAAACAGAGTGTGAGCGGGGGAGGGGCAGAGAGGGAGACACAGAATCCAAAGCAGGCTCCAGGCTCTGAGCCGTCAACACAGAGCCGGAGGCAGGGCTGGAACTTGTGAACTTCGAGAGATCATGACCTGAGCTAAAGTCAGACGCTCAACCGCTCAACCGATTGAACCACCCAGGTGCCCCACCCCTCATTGTTTATTACAGTTCTTCCAGCCTTTCTTTATAACAGAGGTGAAGCTGGATGGGTAAGAGACTCCATTGGGCAGATGAAAACACTGAGGTTCAGAGATGGACAGGGAAAAGTCCAAGTCCCTCAAAACCACCACTGGCCCAGAGTTTATTTGATGTTCTTTCCCAGGAAATTTCTTACATATCCTCACTAGCCTAGCACCTCTGAGGCTGGCTAGCCTGCCTTCCTTCCAACCACAATGATTTTCCTGAATTCCCCTCACCCCCTCTCCTTTTGTGCCAGTCACTGTGTAGGCCCCAGCGCTAAAACAATGGCAAACAGTAGACAATTCCAAGGCTTTGAGAGTTTTCTAATAGAGTGGGCAAGGCGGAGGTAAGTCAAATAATGGCACAGACATAAAATCAGTTAGGAAGCAGAGGTTCATCATGCTAAGAGGACAGCCAACCAGGCCTTGCCTTGGGGAGGTCAGGGAAAGCTTCCTGTAGGAGGTGACCTCGCAAGGAGCTACAATCTGACCTTAGTTACCTCCAAAAGCCAGTTACCTCCTCCAGTGTTAGCTACCTCCAATAGCCAGTGATTCATTCATTCATTCATTCATTCATTCAATTATTCATTCATCAATTGAACTCCCATAGGTGCTAGGTATTCATGGATGCGGTGGGGACAAAACAGGCAAAATTCTTTCCAGAATGGAGCAAAGCAGGATAAGAGGAGAGAAGCAAAAGATGTAAGATCGTCCTGTAAATGAGTAAACCCCGGGAAGGAAATAAAATAGAGCGAAGGAAGAGTAAGCGCCCCCCCCCAAAAAAAAAACAAGATCCATAAAAATCCATCTAATCGACACTGCCACCTTCTCCCAAAGCCATGGGTACCTTATCACCCTCTAGCAGAGGGTGCAGGGAGGAGAAACTCCTTCCAGCGGACCTGGTTGCTCAGTCGCTCACCTAGCCACTAATTGAATTCCTTCTGTATGCAAAAGGCAACGTTCAGGGGATTACACAGACCACGCGAGGGTGAGGCGGGGATTCTGTGTGCTCTTGGGTGATCGCTCCCCTTCAGGACCTTGGGACCACGCTCGTAACTAGGGCTACAGGGTGGGTTATCCAGCAGTCCCAGAGCTGCCCTGATGGTCAAGACTGAGCTTTTAAAGGCAATACCTTTTAAGGCTGTCCTCCCCAAATCCCCCAAGGTGAGAGTGCGCGGATGGGGGTGTTTATCCCCATTTTGCAGATGAGCAAGATGAAGCTCAGACGGGAGCAGATTCCCGCTAGGCAACCCGGCGCGTATTGGCAAACAGACTTGGGTCTGTAGACCCTCCGCCTGCTACCCCCGCCCCCGCCCCCGCCCCCGCCCCGGCCCCGGCCCTCTTCCCCGTCCTGGTTCTCGCCCCCGCCCCCGCCCCCGTCCGGGGTGGCGCGGCAGTCTCTGCCCCTTTAAGAACGCCCCGCGGAAACAAGCAGGAAGAGGGTGGTGCTTGCTCCCAAGACGGATGTGCGCTGGAGCCAATGGGTGCTGCAGTCGCAGCAGCGGCGACCAATGGGCGTGGTGGGGGCGGGGCCGGGCGCCCGAGCCTGGTTCCCGAGGCGCGGCAGCCGCGGCTGGGGGCGGGGAGGGGGGCGCAGGACCCCAGGCGGGGGTCCCGGAGCCGGAGGCACGTGTCCCGGGGCGCCGGCAGGGTTGCCCCGGCTGGGGGCGCTACCCAGGCCTGGGCTGGTCTGGGTGTTGGGGCGGCGGGGGCTGGGGCCGATGGGCGGGGCCAAAGGCCGCGGGGGGAGGCGAACCGGTTGCGGGGGGAGCGGAGGGTCGGAGTGCTAGAGGGGGCGCGGCCGAGCGGGGGCAACCGGGGGTGGGGACCGAATGGGGCTGAAGGGAGTGGGTGGGGGCGCTGCTGCCAGAGAAGTGCAGGGCCTGGGCCCCCGAGGGGTGCGAGGGGTCGGGGGCCCCAGACTGGTGGCGTCAAAGAGGCATGAAGCGTTGGGGCCCTGGGTGGGAGGTTGACGAAGAACCAGGCCTGGGCCGGGGGCGTCTAGAGGGCGTAGAGTGTTATGCGATCCGGAGAGGGGCGTCTGGGGACATCAGGGTGTTTACGGGTCGACTGAGTGGCTGTGGGGGTAGCTGGCCCGGGCTGGGGGCGGTGGTTGGGGGAGGGCGGAGGGCGAGTTATGCGGGCGCAGGGGATTGTGGGGGTAGGGGCTGGGAGGGTCTCAGAATATGGGGCTAAAGACCGGAAGGAGCAGGCAGGTGAGGGTTAGGGAGAGGATGCTGTGGGTTAGAATGATGGCTAGGCTCTACCAGCTCCGAGCTTGGGGCCTGGGGGAAGGGGACAGTTGATGGCCCAAGGAAGAGGCTGTAGAATGCCACGGGGTCTTGATCACTCTTGTAAAGGAGGCTACTTTGAGAATGGTCTGGAGGCTTGAGAAGAAGAGAAAGGGCTCCCAGGGAAGAGTTTGGGCCAGGGTCTTTGGTGTTGGGGGAGTGGTATTAGGTTCAGGTTATGGAAAGAGAAGGCTTGGGATTTCTAGGTGGCTCCCCATAGGAGAAGGGGCAGCTGAAGGTAGGGAGCCCTGGTGAAGACTCAATTCCCTTTGGGCTCTAAAAATAGACTTCCTGAGACTTCAGTCGCCCTAAAAAAATCCCAGCACCCCCTTTGGGCATTTAATCAGATAAGCCCCAGGTTCAAATTCTGCCCCTGCAGTTGCCTTGCTCTGTGACCTTGGGTAAATGACTTTGCCCCTCTGGGCCTCAATTTCCTTTTCTGCAAAATATGGGGGAGGGGAATGTTTCCTACTTCTCTGGGTATTTATAAAGACTAAAAGATAATTAGCTGTAATAATAGCTAACATTTTGGGACTGATTGATGTCCACGGCTTGGTGGTTCTTTCCCCACTAGTATAGATGAGGAAATTGAGGCCTGGAGCCCCTGAGTCACACAGCAAGTGTTTGGCAGCGTGGCGAATGGATGCAGAGGAGAATTTGAGGGGCTGGGTGGTGGGATTCTTACCCCATCCATTCCCCCCACCAGGGCCAATTCCCGTCCCCCCAGCAGCATGGCATCCTGTGCTGAACCCTCTGCCGCGGGTCCTGAGCCCGCTGCCCCACCGCCTGCTGGGGTCCCACCACTTGAGGACTTCGAGGTGCTGGATGGGGTGGAAGACGCAGAGGGCGAGGAGGAGGAGGAGGATGAGGAGGAGGAGGAAGATCTGAGTGAGCTGCCACCACTTGAAGACGTGGGGCAGCCTCCACTGGAGGAGGCTGAGCAGCCTGGGGCCCTGGCCCGAGAATTCCTGGCCGCCATGGAGCCTGAGCCCGAGCCCGCCCCAGCCCCTGATGAGTGGCTGGACATCCTGGGTAAGGAGCAGGGGTGGCTTGGGTTGACCCACAGGGCTTGGACAGCTCAGGTTCAGAAGTGACCTTGGCCTAGGCCCCCTTCTCCCCTGAGCCTCATTTTTCCTTCTCTGCTATGAAGTAGGTTTGAAATAAAACACGTAACCACGGTGATTGCCAGCCACAGGCAACTGGTTGAGATACTTCATGTTTAAGAATCCCTTTCGTTGTCACATGCACACACGCACATGCACCTGGTGTTATGTCCCTGTTTCCCAGAGCTGCTAACAGAGGCTCAGAGGGGCTGAGTCACCTGCCCGGAGCCACACAGCCAGCACACCAGGCGCTGGCAGCTCCCAACCCCCACTGCTTCTTTTTTTGGCATTTGTCTGGCAAGTGCCTGTCTCCTGAAAATGTGTCCATGGGTCAGATGGATCTGCGGAACGTCCCATTTTGTTCATGCTTCTGTCTGGCTCATAGCATGCATTAGCATTGTAGCTGCTCAGAGAAGTCCTGCAAGAAAGAAACTAGGGGAGCCCACCCATATGCCCCACCTCATGATAACAACTCTGGAAACTAGAAAACCTTTTGCTACTGGTACTGATATCTAGCGTTATTCATTAATGTCGGTGTCCGCTAATAAATACGTTAGTAAAACATCATTTTGACACTGTTGATACTAACGTTAAAATAAGAGTGTTAAATAACACTGATACCGATAATACAGAATTGTCACTGATATTATCTTTATTGCTGATAAAAACATTGTTCCTTCTAAAAATAACACCAGGTAATATTTACTGAGCACTGGTTCTGTGCCAGGCCTGTCCATCGTATTTTATCCTCACGACAACCCTGTGATGTAATTCCTACCATATCCCCATTTTGCAAATGAGGAAACTGAGGCTCAGAGAAGTGGCGGTGCTTGCCCAAGGTCACACAGCCCCCTTGGCCATATTGGAATTTGGGAAGCTCTTTACTGATATTAAGAGCTGCCCTGCTGTCCTTCTGCACGCAAACCTGATTTTGTCCTTTTATATTTGAGCCAGCCACTTTCTGAGGTCAGTAGTTGGGCTTCTATACAAGGAAACTGAGACCCTCAGAGGGTACTTGATTTCACCAGAGTCTACCCCGTCGAGAGGCAGTGCCTGGTGGTAACCCTTCCAGGACACCCACCATTAGTGCCCAGAAACTTCTAGACACAGGGATCCGTAGGGATCCCCTAGGTCATTGGTTCTGTGACTGGATGTAGGGTATGTACAAGTCAAGGAGCAGCACAGAAATTTGGAACATTCTAGAATATTGCAGAATATCAATCGATAACTTTCTTGTCCTTAACTTTTAGTCTAAGGTACATTTCGAGTTATGGTATATTCCAGACGGGTGGAATATTACGGAACGCAGATAAATGTCAGAATATGGGTGACTGTAGGTAGGATGACAAGGCCCCACAGGTGTAAGCCCTCGATTGCCTGTGGTTGTCTTGGGATGTCAGTGGGTGTCTTTATTGTGGTTTGTAAGGGTGCTCGGCCTCATGCCTGCTTAGTAGCTGTTGGCTGTGACCATTTGGCCATTCCTGTGATTGCTTGGGGCATGGAGAAAAACATGAGCTCTGGGGCCATCACAGGCACTTTTGCCTGTAGGCCCTCTGGCTCTGTTTAACTTTTAAATTTAGCGATGTGGTGCTTTGGTAGGAACACACGCCTGGTGTCACAGGCACTCTGCTAACCAAGCAGACTGCTCACTGGGTGTCTCCAGGGGTCCCCCTGACTACCTCATTTCACGGTGAGGTAAATTGAGGCCCAAATGTCAAGGGCTGGATTGGAACCAGGGGAGGAAGATGGGGGTGGCTCCAGAGTCTGGATGTCCCTGCCAGCCTGACAATGCTGGGCAGGACAACTTTTCTCAGCCCTTTGCCCTGGACGAGTCTTAATTTTCTTAAGATGATGGTCAGACAGGCCATTATCATCACCCCTCAAGTTAATCCTTTAATGCCCAGTGTCCAGCCAGGGACAGTTCCAGAGGCATGGGATCACCTGCCCAGTAAGTGGCAGAGCAGCTGTTTGAGGCTCAGCTGAGTGCTGGGGGAGGGGTGCTCAGGGAGCAGGCACCCATCTAAGCCGCCTAGTGACAGGTTGTTTGTCCCTGGTCCCCGGCAGGCAATGGGCTGTTAAGGAAGAAGACGCTGGTCCCAGGCCCACCCGGCTCAAGCCGCCCAGCTAAAGGCCAGGTAGTCACTGTGCAGCTGCAGACTTCGCTGGAGAATGGCACTCGGGTGCAGGAAGAGCCAGAGCTGGTGTTCACGCTGGGCGACTGCGATGTCATCCAGGTGGGAAGGGGCGAGGGGACTGGCAGCTGCCCTGGGGTTGAGCAGAGGAGGCAAGGCGGGAGGGAGGGGAGGTGGTGGTGGCTGGCAGGGGCTGGGCTTGGGGGCCGGAAGATGGGGGGGCCAGAGCAAACATGGCATGGCTACTCTGCACCTGAGCCTGCCTGACCCCTTGCCCTTACACACCCAGGCCCTGGATCTCAGCGTTCCGCTCATGGATGTCGGGGAGACAGCTATGGTCACTGCTGATTCCAAGTACTGCTATGGCCCCCAGGGCAGGTGAGAACCTGTCACCAGCAGGGTCCCCATGGGGGACCCCTTTGCCTGCCAATTTTATATAAAAGAAACAGACTTAGGGAAGGGAAGTTACTCTCCAAGTCAGGTAGCTCATGGGTGGTAAGTTACTTCCCTTTCGGTGTACTGAGGAGGGGGTGACAGTGGGGCCAGCTCCAAGACTTGAACCCTTTCCCCCCTGCTCCCTAGCTAAACCAGCATGTCTGAGGTTCATTCATAGTGGCCGCTGGGTCTGAGTGCTGCTCTTGCCCCATCCCCCAGCAGGAGCCCATACATCCCCCCCCACGCGGCCCTGTGCCTGGAAGTGACCCTGAAGACTGCCGTGGATGGACCCGACCTGGAAATGCTCACGGGGCAGGAGCGTGTGGCTCTGGCCAACCGGAAGCGGGAGTGTGGCAATGCCCACTACCAGCGGGCCGACTTCGTGTTGGCTGCCAATTCCTACGACCTCGCCATCAAGGCCATCACCTCTAGCGCCAAAGGTGACTGCCAGGTCAAATCTTGCCATTCCCCTGCAGAGGCATCCACTAGTGTGCCAGAAACTTCCCTCTGCCACAGCGGGCCTCAGACTCCGAATGTTCTAGAATATTCCAGAGTATGGATAGATGTTCAGCTATTCCTAATCTTTAGGTTAGGGTCCACTCCGGAGTTGCAGCGTATCCCTGATCAGTGGAATGTTACAGACGCAGGTGTATGTAGGAACGTGGGTGGCTGTAGACCGTGTCAATCCATGTGCCCTGTGGTTAGGCCTTTGCGTTGCTTAGCCTCCATCTTACTCCTTGATAGCGCCCTCAGGTTGGCGCTGGTCTTGGTGTATGTTAGAAATAGGGAAACTGAGACCAGAGGACTCATGGAACAGATGGCAGGGGCTGGGCTTGGGGGATCAGATGATGGAGGCCCCACCACTGGGAACTCAGAGCCCCCTTTCCCCGTCTCCTGTGACGGGGATACTCAGAGGCCCTCCCCACCCAGGCTCCTCTGCCATGAGGTACAGAAGGAGTGGGTCTTGGCCTGAGTCACACAGCATACGGGGCGCATTTCCCCGAAGTAGAAGGCGGCCGTCACTCCGCAGATGGGCAGTGGTGGGGGCCTGGCAGTGTGGTAACCACTGCCGTGGTTGAGCACCGTCCTCCCACAGTGGACATGACATTCGAGGAGGAGGAGCAGCTCCTGCAGCTGAAGGTGAAATGTCTGAACAACCTGGCAGCCTCCCAGCTGAAGCTGGACCACTATCGTGCAGCGCTGCGCTCCTGCAGCCTCGTGCTTGAGCACCAGCCCGACAACATCAAGGCGCTCTTCCGCAAGGGCAAGGTGAGCTGTGGGCTGCGGATGGATGGACCGCCAGCCACGGGCAGATGGGCATAGGCTGCAGGTGGGCAGGCTGGTTCCCCCGCCCAGAACAGTGGGGCTGGTTCCAGACTCTGGATCTGAGACGGGCATAAGCATCAACCAGCCAAGCTCTCTGGGGTACAAGTGGGGAACCTGAGTCCTAGACAGGTGCTTTGGTATGGCCTGAATCCCGGTAATTCATTGACCGAGGCCAGACTTGAATCCTAGGTCCTATTATCCCTGACACTGCGGGGTAGCCTATTGGTGACTGCTCCTTGCATGTAATCCTCCGTGGTTCCCATCTTTGTCGGAATAAAAGCCAAGTCCTCATTGCAGCCCTTGGGGCTCTGAGTCATCTGGTCCCCTGCCGTCACCTTCTGCCTCTCCTCTTCATCCTGCTCAGCTTCCTCGCTGTTCCTGCCCAGGCCAGGTCTACTCCCACCCTAGTGACTTTGCACAGCCTATGCCCTCTGCCTGAGACATGCATACCCCAGATCCCCCCCTGCCCCCCCCCCCATGGGCCCCTCTCTGATCCCTTCAGGTCTTTGCTCTGATGTCATCTCCTCAGGAAGCTCTCCCGGCCACACACCCCTGCCCCCCTGCCCTGTCTTCATGTTTTCCATGTTGTCGTCAGCATTGACAGGTGTCATCATGGCTGTTACCTCCCTTACGAGAAGCTGGAGATTTTGTCTGGCTCACTTGGTGTGAAATCTCTAGCCCTGCAAACAGGGCCAGGTACACAGGGGGTACCCAGTAAGTGCTGTGGAATGTAGGGATGAATTTGGCCTGTGAAGATTTGACCGTAACTGCTTTTGCCCCCATTTTTGTTGATCCTTGCCCTTGTGTGTGTGTGTGTGTGTGTGTCTGTGTGTGTGTGTGTGTGTCTGTGTGTGTGTGTGTGTCTGTGTCTGTGTGTCTGTGTCTGCGTATGTGTCTGTGCGTATGTGTGTGTTGACAGGGAGTTCAGCACCTTTTATCAGTGAATGGAGGAAATTGAGATACAAGCAAATGGTGGATCACCCAGCCTGTTTATGAGAGGCATGAACAGGGCCTTTCTCCACCCAGCATATTTAAAGCACTTGTGTGTAAAGTTCTGTGTAGAAACTTGGGAAGAAAATGCTGCCCCTATTTTTCAAAGGTTTATAATCCTCTTGGGGGCAGTGGGATTGTCTGCTAATGTGGTCTCATGCATGTTTGTATCTGCTGGTTGTAGTGACAGAAACGTTCTCAAACTGATTCAAGCAAGAGGAGGAATTAATAGCTTGTGGAACTGCCAGGGTGTTTGGCTTCAGGCATGGCTGGATCCAGGCATTAGCAATGTTGTGAGGATGCTGTGCCTGTCTGCTACGGGTTTCCCTCTCAACGTGACCGAGATGCTGCTTCTTACCCCCTCAAAAGACCAAGGCTTCCATCCTCCCCACTTAGCATCTGGTCTCTGAGTGACACCAGCATTGTTCAGGCTGGATCTCATTGGCTGGCTCTGAATCATCCACTGTAGCCAAAGCTTTGGAAACATTCACCTGGCTTCTTGAACCAGCCAGGGTGGCAAGGGAGGAGGTGAGGCCACACCCAGGTCTCCTGCAGAGGCTGAGACTGACATGTAGGGGTGGGAGCAGATTGGGATGACACCGCCTAGTGGGGCACTCGTGTAGTCTGAGGGCTCGGGAGTGAAGGTGGCTGGAACCCTGGGGTGGTTGTTGGTGATAGATTTGGGACTAGTCAGGGTGGCCAGGAGCCTGGCAGGGCTGGGTCTTTTGAAGAAGACCACGGTCCGTTGTGGTTCTGGAGTGATGCCATCCATTTCCTCCCACAGGTGCTGGCCCAGCAAGGGGAGTACAGTGAGGCCATCCCCATTCTGAGGGCAGCCCTGAAGCTGGAACCTTCCAACAAGGTGAGCAGACAGGAGATGCCCTTGGGACTTGTCCTGCCAGCCTGTCTGGGAAGTCATCCTGGAGTCTTCTTGTTCTTGCTGTGGTTTTCCCTATGGTGTTCCAGCCTGGGGAGTGACAGGGGATCGGTGGCTGAAGAGCCACAGCCAGCTGGCTGAGACCGTCACGACTCCTGCATAGGTGGTCTGGGCTCAGCCCTCCCCCATGGGGATCCCAGAGGCCAAGGGTGCCACTAACCGGGGCCGTGTCAATGTCTTCAGCTTTTCTCCTGGAATCTTCCTCTCTCCTGGCCACCTTGTGCTCTGCCTCCTCCACTGGTTACCTAGGGGGATAGAGATGCCGGCCCCTACTTTGCTGAGGCCCAGAGAGGGGCAGGTGGAACTTCCATGTCCCAGTGGACCCAGTCCAAAGTGACCAGGGGCCACAGAAAGGCAGAGCATCAGAGATGATGGTCCAGTTAGATGGTCAGGTTGCATGTTCTTAGCCCCATTGACACCCACCTCTTGCAGACGATCCACGCAGAGCTCTCGAAACTGGTGAAGAAGCACGCAGCCCAGCGGAGCACAGAGACCGCCCTGTACCGGAAAATGCTGGGCAACCCCAGCCGGCTGCCTGCCAAGTGTCCTGGCAAGGGTGCCTGGGTGAGCTGGGGCTGGCAGGCACAGGGATGCTCCCAGAGGAGGGGTAGGGGCTAAGGGTGGGGCACACCACGCAGAAGGAATTTCTTCATTTTGCAAGCATTGATGTCCTTGTCAACCGGGCTGGACCATGCTGGAGACACAGAGAAGCCCCAGCCCTGTGTGGCCAGGGCTGGAGCAGGAGATGGAACACAATTTCGAGGGCTCAGGGCAGGGAATGATAGCTCTTCCAGAGGGGAAGGGGTAGTGTTCCAGAACAGGGGAGTTTCGATGCTTGAGTAGGAGTTTGCCAGAAGGCAGGAAAGGCATTGTCCAGCAATGGTTTGCTGGGAGGCCTCTTTCGGCCATGTTGGTAGGTGAAGACCAGGGTATCTGTCTTGACCACCCTCCGGCCTTCTCTTCCCTCCCCTTTATCCACAGTCCATCCCATGGAAGTGGCTGTTTGGGGCGACTGCTGTTGCCCTGGGGGGCGTGGCTCTCTCTGTGGTCATCGCTGCCAGGAACTGACCACCCAGGTGGCCACCACCCCTTCGCACACCGTGGACCCCACCCCGCGCTCCCTGACTTCCCCAGGCTCCCTGTCAACTGCCCTGTCTGATCTAGCCCCCTCCTCTGGGGCGGGAGCAGTGAGGTTTGGGGGCCACGTGGCCCTAGTGAGCCAGGAGGGACTATGGCCCTACAGGAGGAAATTGAGGCAGGGCCCGGGCTCCATATCCAGCCCGGGGGGAGGGGGCCCTCATTCCTCCAGACCCAATTTCCACTCCCACCCCCACCCCCTTGGGTTTGGTCTCAGCAGAGGCCGGCTTCAGTTTCTCCTTCCCAACAGGCCTGGGGGCAGCCCTTTCCTGACCCAGTCCCTGTCCAAGCACCACCACCCACCCACCCCGCCTGCTGCCCTCTGTCCAGGTTCTCCCTCCTACCCCTTCTGTGAAATAAAGCCTCCTACCCCGCACTCTGCTGGCTCCAGTACCTTCTTCCGCTGTCACTTGGGGCGGGGCCAGAGACAGCCTGTGTCACATCCAGGGTCATGCAGGACTAGAGCGGGGGGTGTCTCCTCTCAGACCACAGCAGACCTGCTTTACACAGGGGGAGATGGAGGCCTGGAGAAGTGGGGCAATGTGTTCCGGGTACCCAGCTGGACTCCGCAGGAGTTCACACCCAGCTGTGCTGGTTACCCCACTGCTGTCCTCTCTGTTGCCCCATCTGAAGATGGGGATCCTGGCAGGATCTAACTGGGTGCTGGGCTGAGACTTCAGTGGCCACAGGGGTCTGGCTGTGCTGCACGCTGACAGCCCCGTGTCTGGGTAGCAGCGTGGCCAGTGCAGAGGCCCTGGAGCAGGGGTGAGCCTGATGTGTTCAAGGTTGAGCAGAGTGTGTGGTCAGCAGAACTGGACCCTGCAGGGCCTCAGGGACTATGGAGAGGGGTTGGGGTTGATTCCAGGAGCTCCTCTTGGTTTTGTTTAGTTTTTCTCCCAATCTGAGGCTGTAGGATCATCTCCTTTATTTATTTATTTAAAAAAAAAAATTTTTTTTTTTTTTTAACGTTTATTTATTTTTGAGACAGAGAGAGACACAGCATGAACGGGGGAGGGGCAGAGAGAGAGGGAAACACAGAATCGGAAGAAGGCTCCAGGCTCTGAGCCATCAGCCCAGAGCCCGATGCGGGGCTCGAACTCGAGGACCGCGAGATCGTGAGCTAAGCTGAAGTCAGACGCTTAACCGACTGAGCCACCCAGGCGCCCCTAGGATCATCTCCTTTAAATGCTGTGTACCATCACAGCCAGAACAGGTAGAGCCAGTGTTCAGGCCTCTGTCAGTGCAGCACCTGAGACCCTTCTCAAGGCTTCATCCTGCCTCCAGGAAAGGAGATCTCTGGGAATAGATCACCGTTAAGGATCTGTCCTGCACCTGTCCCCTTACAGCCCAGGAGGGAAAGCCATTGGCCACAGCCACTCAGCAGAAGGTAGCAATCAGGCCTTGAACTTGCCTGCACCAGGCCCTTGCTCTACAAGCCTGTGGACACAGATCTGTTGGTGGCTTGAACCCTCCTTTCCGCCGTTCAGCCCCCTTAGGCTTCTACTTTGTACTCAGACAGGAGGGGGGCCCTGTGAGTGGTGCTGGGGTAAGGGCTGTGGGTTGGCCAGGCTCGGGGGACTGGAGTCCCAGGTAGGACACCCCCCCTTTCCTCAGACTTGCTGACCTCAGCCTGAGGGGTGGCCAGTGGGATGGTGGGCTGGCCAGGGTGACTTCCTGGCCGAGGTTGTGAGAGTAACCACTGCCATCATTCCCAAGTGGCGATCATGTCTGTCATGGCATTCGTCCACCGGGTACCCACGGCGGCCTCATGCTGTGTCCATTTTTCGCACATTCTGGAGGCAAGTTCTGTGTCAGGTAGTATATTGTGAATATTTTCCCCATTCTGTGGCTCACTTTTCATTTTCTTAGAGCAGATATTTTTTAATAAAGTCCAATTTATCAGCTTTTTCTACCTTTCTGTGTGCTTTTTGTCAATTTTTGCTAAATCTAGTTTGTAGGGATTTTTTTAGGCTTTTTTTTTTTTTCTGTTTAACGTCTATTTATTTATTTTGAGAGAGAGAGAGAATCCCAAGCAGGCTCTGTCCTGTCAGCACAGAGCCCAGCGTGGGGCTTGATCTCACGAACTGTGAGATCATGACCTAAGCTGAAATTAAGAGTCGGATGTTTAACTGACTGAGCTACTCAGGCGCTCCTAGGCTTTTAAATGGTTTATGGCTTCAACTTTTCTACGGAGACTACAATTCACTTTCAGTGAACATTCGTATATAGTGTAAGGTTGGAGTTAAGGTTCATTTTTTCCCCTATAGCTATCCAGTTGTTCCAGAAACATCTGTGGGGAAGACCTTCTCTTCCCTAGTGAGTTACTGCGGCAGCTTTGTAAAAAATCAGTTGACCACACACGCAAGTCTTCTGGCCCCTACTCCATGCTGAGGGTCTCTGTGTCCTCTTTGTGGGTCCCACACTGGGTCCCATGCTGTCTTGAAGACTAGTTTTTTAGTAACAGTGGAGTCCGGCTGAGTGTGTCTTCTCCCTTTGCTCCAAGGATTTTTTGGTTGTGCCCATTATTAGCTGAGCAGATTGAGGCTCAGAAAAGAGTCAGCTCCTGTCCAGGAGCTGGCCCATCACCAAGAAACAATAGGCAGGATTAGGCCCAGGTCAGCCTGCCTCCAGAGCCCATGCCCTGACCCCCAGCCAATTCTACACCTCTCTGCAAGTTATGGCCAGAAAGGAGAGAGGCTTTGAATGCCATCGCCAGAAGTGTGACGTTTAGAATATTCATTCCTTTGGTCATTTTAGCCTCAATTGTGTGAATGGGGTGGGCGGGGTAGGGTGTCCAGGACGAGGGGCATTGAAGTGTCCCTGAAGACGCAGGAGTCCTTTAGCAGGCATAAAGAGTGCTCCCAGGACTGGCATGGCATGTGCAAAGGTGTGTCGGCTGGGCAGTACATGATACATTCAGAGGATGGATATTCTTTCATATGAAAACAGGTATCAGTGCCTCCTGTGTACTTGGTCTTAGGCAATGACTCAGCCTTGCCTTGCCCTTGAAGGGTGCAGCTCACAGTGGGCTGTGAATTGGAAGTGAGCATGATAGAACGAGCTCTGTATGTGTGTGTGTGTGTGTGTGTGTGTGTGTGTGTGTGTGTGTGTATGGGGGGCGGGGGGAGAGGGAGGCACTCACATCTCCTGAGCACTTTGAGGAAGCATCCTTTGCATGCCTCCATCTCATGTCGTCCTTAAAGGACGAGCTCCTGGGGCGTGGGTGAGGGCTGGCTGGAGTCACCCAGCGTGGTACCATTGGGTCCCTGAATGCCTGTCCTCTGTTTTTCCTCCTGGTGGAACTCACCTTCATTCCTTTCCATGCAGATAGGGCTGGTTCCCCACCAGCCTTCAGGGATGGATCTGCAACCCAGGCCTGACCAATCAGAGCGTTCTAGCACCCTGGCCACAGTGATTGGCTCCACACTGTGACCCACAACGAGCCAATCAAAGCCTTCCCTGAAACTTCTGGACCCGGAGGAAGTAGATACTCTTCTACTCTAGAGGATGCTGAGTTGGGGCTGATGGCCTGGTACTGCTGTGGTTATCTTTGTCTCTATGAAGAGGGTCCTGAGAGTGAAGGCCATCCAGAGAGCAGAGCTGAGAGAGAGACTGAGTCACGGTGATCCTATTCAGCTCCTGGAGCTAGCTGTGCCCCGCCCCAGGTCTATCATTTCTTCACTCTTTTGAGCCAATAATTGTTTTTGCCTGAGTCAGCCTGGATTTTCTGTTGCATGTGGGCATTTAGAGGAGGGAAGTCTGCTGGGTTGTATCAGTTTTGTTCTGTGGCCTGTTGTGTCCTTCTCAGGGAGCCTCCCTGACCGGGCAGAGGACAGAAAGGAGTAATCATAAATGCTTGTGGACAGATGATGGGTGAAAGGAAGAAAATTAGCATGGAGGGGATCGGCTGTGGCACCATCAGAGTCACCTAAGCACGAAAGTGTTTTAACTGACTTTGAACATTTTCCAGAAGGTATAGCCAGCACACAGGCCACCTTTGAGGAAGAGTCTGCATGGTCATCACTATAAACTCTTTCCAGGTAATGCTAGGCCGTACCTTCTTCATTGCTCACAGTGAGGATAATACAGCTGATCCATGAAGCAAAATGGTGGTTTGGGGACACTTGGAGCCCCACCTGATACAGATCAGTAAAGAAGTAACTCAGCAGACCTAGGCTGTCCAAACCCTGCACGTTCCCAAGAAAGGACTGGCCCTCGGTCTGCTCCTGGCAGGTCACATCTACGTCTAAGTTCTTGGGATGTCCTGACCGATAAAAGTGTCTGTTTACCTAAGACCTTGGGCCACACCAGAGAGTCTATGCTAATAATATACTTTAGGGTGGGGCTTTTAGCCAAATGGTATCAACTTGACCTCTGGAGGGGCTGGAGACTGAGGTCAAGCACATGGGTGGTCAGCCTTCCTCCCCAGTAGAAACTCTGGATAATGAGGCTCGGGTGAGCTTCCCTGGTTGGCAGTACTGTGTGTGTGTTGTCGCAAAGGTTGTGACAGGTCTGCACCTGGACGCTTGTGCCTGGTTTCTCCAGGGCTCTGCCTCGCGCATTCTTCTCCTTTGAGGACTTTAGACTGTCCTTTCACTGTGATCAACCATAGCCACGAACAGAACAGCTTTTCTGAGTTCTGTGGGTCCTTCTAGTCAATCATCAAACCTGAGCATAGTCTTGGGGATCCCCAACAACAGATGTCTTTACTCCCTGTCCCAAGAAGGACTGTTAGCCTCCCCGATGCACAGATGAGGCCTGAGGGCCTACAAGCTAGACTTGCTGGCTCTGAGATGCCCAGCTGAGGGGGCAGTGAAGCAGGCATTGGACCCTGAGGCTGCGTGCTGGCTGCCCCACCACGTAGAGGGGCTCTCTCCAAAGTGAGTGCCCTAATGAGTCCTTGCATTCTGTCTGCTGCAAAGTAGTATGTTTCAGAATCCCTGAGGCTCATTTGCTGACTGAACAACTGAGTTTGTAGGAGGCTGTGGGACAGGTGTGCAGAGATGTGGCTCCTAGGGCTATGGGCTGCAGAAATTTTAAGGCGTTCCCGAGATTTCTTATTCTATATCATCCCAGGACTAGAAGTGGGACAGATCTCATTCCTGTGATTATGTTATTGGGCCAATTGACTTTAAGACAGGGGGATAATCTGAGTGGGCCTGACTCACTGGTTGCAGACGAGGAAATCAGAGGGATTTGAACCATGAGAGGGGTTCAGCATTCAACACTCAGAATTCTCCCTCTCGATAGAGGGAGGCTTTCTCTTACTGAGATGGAGGAGGCCATGTGGCTAGCACCTGAGAGTGGCCCCCAGCTGACAGAAAGGAAATGGGGACTATAGTCCTACAACCACCAGGAAATGAGTTCTGCCAACAGGCTCAAGAAGCTTGGATATGGATCCTTCTCCAGTTGAGCCTCCGGATGAGGATGCAGTCCAGCCAACACCTCCATTGCAGCTTCATGAGACCTTGAGCAGAGGACCAGTTCAAACATATCAGATTTCTGACTCCCAGGCACTGTGAGATAATAAATGTTTATTGTTTTAAGCCACTAAGTTTGAAATATTTTGTTATACAGCAGTATGTAACTAATACATATATTAGCAATAGCTATTAGCAATAGCTGACTAATAGTGGGTGTTCATCCCAGTGTGGTTTAAAAACACATAAACTGCAAACAACCTAAAGATGTGACAGAAAGGGATTATATAGATAAACTGTTGTAAACTCATTAATAATGATTTCCAGGGGTGCCTGGGTGGCTCAGTCAGTTAAGCGTACGACTTTTGGCTCAGGTCTTAATCTCGCAGTTCGTGAGTTCAAGACCCTGTATTGGGCTCTGGGCTGACAGCTCAGAGCCTGGAGCCTGCTTCGGATTCTTTGTCTCCCTCTCTCTCTGCCCCTCCCTCCCTTTTTCTCTCTCTCTCAAAACTAAACATTAAAAATAATAATAATAATTACTTCCATGATGATGCTATTTGCCATTGGTCCAGGGCCCGGCTTTTGTGTAAATGCCATTATCATCCCTGTTTTATGATGTGAGCACACTGAGAAGGGTAAGACATGTCCAAAGCCATATAGGGGATGAGGAGCAGACTAGAGTCACTGTTCCCATCATAGAGCTAGACCTTCTGCAATGAGCTGGCCAGGTGGAGTGCACACCCAGGGGCCATCCCATTGGACCAACCAGCTTCAAATTCCTTGGGTAAAGTAGTTTTTTTTTTTTTTAATAAAAGATTTTTAATGTTTATTTATTTTTGAAAGAGAAAGATCGAGTGTGAGTGAGGAAGGGGCAGAGAGAGAGGGAGACACGGAATCTGAAGCAGGCTCCAGGCTCTGAGCTGTCAGCACAGAGCCTGATGCTGGGCTCAAACTCGTGAACTGTGAGATCATGACCCGAGCCAAAGTCAGACGCTTAACCAACTGAGCCTCCCAGGCACCCCTGGGTGACGTCGTTCTTAGAGATTTTGGAGAGCATGCCAATGGCTGATGGTTCCTCCATTATTGTTCCTGGGGTTCCATTGGGAGCCACTGGAGCATTAAGGGTAAAGTGGAGAAATGCTTGGTGCTAAGCAGCACAGCCCATGGTTGCTGTGTTCTTAATTCTCTTGACTTCTCCAAGTCTTGGTTTCCTCATCTGGCAGATGAGTCCAAACCACTGTATTCACTCCCAAAGGCAGTCGTGGATGCCAAGCACAGAACCTGGTGTATTTTAAGCACTCAGTAGTCCTACTGTTGTCTATTTCTCAGATAAATCCACAGAGGCTCAGAAAGGGGTCATGCCTTTCCCATTGTCACACAGGGAGCTGGTCAGCCTTCAAAGCTGGCTCCTCCTGTGTTCTCCATTCAGCAGTCCACCTGTCTCTACCCTCCCCATCCTCTACTCTAACCACTCCTCACCTGCCTTATTCCTGCCCTTCCGTGATCCCTCTAGGCAGTGAGCCCTGCCTACTCCAATATTTACCTGGCCCAGCTCCTGGATAAACAGCTGGGCACAGACAGTGGGCAGAGGGGTCAGTGTGTGTGAGCAAGTGCTGGCATCTTCCCTGTAGGATGGACTGACCCCAGGTGAAGGGTAGAGGATTCCAGAGTTTTAACCCTTAAGCCTTAGGCAGGCTGCAGTTGGAATCTCTGTGGTAGCATGTGAAAACTTTCTGAGCCTTATTCTCATCTACAAAACTGGCTGGTAGTTGTGTTGTGAGAATTAAATGAGATCATTTATTCATTCAACACTCATTTCCTGAGCAGCTACTCCATGCTAGGCCCTGGGCTGAGGGTGTTCAATGAAGAAATATAGAGAAAGGGACCCAGGTTTTAGAGGCAGGGTGAAGGGTAATCAGGAGGGCTCTGGGTCAGAAAGATCTTAAGTTCAAGTTCTAGCCAGCCCACTCATTGGCAGGGCCAATACCCTTGAGTGCTTGCCTCATGCCTCTGAGCCTTAGTTTCTCCATTTGTAAATGGAAATGTTAATGGCAGTTACGGGAAAAGGTTTCAAGGAGTCTAGCATGGCCTTGGGGTCAGCAGTTCATGGTCAGATGATAGTGCCAACTTGGCAGCGGTGGGCAGATCTAAGGAGATCACCTGAGTAGACATAGACAGAAGGCCCCTGAACTTCACCTTCCTCTCTCACCTTAAAATCTTCATCCTATGACTACTGTCTGTAATTAGATTGAAGGGAAAAAGAAAACAAATCAAGAACTTTCCATAGGTTAGGATACCCAGGAGCCCAGGAGAAGCTTGCCTGGACAAGCCAGACCTGGTCTCCAGCCTCAGTTTCCCCACCTGTAAAATGAGAGATTGATAAAATGGCAGTTCCTGTGAAAAAACAGTCTGGCAGGTCCTTGAAAGGTTAAACAATTACCATAGAACCTAATAATTTCACTCTTAGGTATAGACCCAAGAGAGGGGGAAATATTTGTCCACACGAAAGCTTGTACATTGAGTGTTCACAGCAGCACTATTTATAATAGTCAAATGGTGGAAACAACCTAAATGTCCATCAGTGGACGAATGAGTAAACAAAATGTGGCCCATCCACACAATGGAATATTAGTCATAAAAGTGAATGAATTATTGATACATGCTACAACGGGACCAGCCTTGAATATATTAACCTTGAAAACGAAACAGCCAGTTATTTTATCAATGAAATGGGTTTATTCAGGAATAGCAGAGGAATTGCAACTCAGGACATGCAAGCTAGGGTATCGGCAAAACCAAACAAAAGAGATGAAACATTACCTCCTAGAGAAAAGAGAGGAAGTTGGGAGGGGCTGCCTTGAAGGAAAGTCCAGTGGAGGAAAGTCAAGGTAGTGAGTTTCTCATTGGGTGAGTTGTGGCAGTGTCTTAGTGGCTGGGCTATTGCTGGGTGAGGAGAAAATCATCCTCTGTCCTGCTGGGGTATAGTAAAGTAGACGTCTTCCTGTTGGGGTCTGCAATTAACAATGAGTCAGTAGGGCACAGAGCTCCTTCTTCTGACCTCCTGACTCTATTTTAAATGAGGTTGCCTTCATTCACTTTCACAAAAACATCATGCTGAGTCTTTCACTGAGTGCCAGTCACAGAAGGTCACATATGGTATGATTCCATTGATATGAAATGTTCAGAATAAGTAAAACCATAGACACAGAAAGTAGGTTACTGGTTGCAGGGGCTGGGGAGGGGGGATGGGGAGTGACTAGTGGGTAGGGGTTTTCTTTTATAAATATTTTAATTTGGGGGGGCACCTGGGTGGCTCAGTTGGTTAAGCATCTGACTCAATTCTGGCTCAGGTCATGATCTCATGGTTCATGGGTTCCAGCCCTGTGTCCTGCTTCGCGCTGGATGTGGAACCTGCTTAGGATTCCCTCTCTCCCCCTCTTTCTGCTCCTCCTCCCCTCAAAAAATTAATTGAAATATTTTATTTATTTTTAAATGTTTTTTTTGTTTTTGTTTTTGTTGTTTTTTTTTTTTTTTTGAGAGAGAGATCACGAGCCGGGAAGGTCCAGAGAGAGAGGGGAACAGAGGACCGGAAGCAGTTTCTGTGATGAACCGCACACTTCATGGGCTGAGCCAGCCAGGTGCCTGGTGTACGGGTTTTCTTTAGAGACGATGAAAATTTCCCCAGATGAGATAATTGTGGCTGCACAGCATTGTGAATGTATTAAACGCCACTGAATAGCACACTTTAAATGGGTTAATCTTATGATATATAAAATTTTTTTTATGTTAACCTTTTTTAATGTTTATTTTTGAGAGAGAGAGAGACAGTGTGAGCAGGAGAGGGGCAGAGAGAGAAGCAGACTCCAGGCTCTGAGCTGTCAGCACAGAGACCGGTGCGGAGCTGGAACTTACGAACCTTGAGATCATGACGTGAGCCAAAGTCCAAGCAAGGCTTAACCTACTGAGACATCCAGGTGCCCCCATAAAGTGTTTTCTTAAAATGGGAAAGCTGCACAACCACCATATTTCAGGAACCTTGGGGATGTAGAATTTTATTCTAATAAAAGTCTACTTTTATCATGAGCAAAATTTCCTGCTTCCCCATCACCCCCAATTCCCTAACAGCCCGGGCCAGGGAATCCCATCTACTTACCTTAAGGGAAGCCCCACTAGCCCAACCCAGCGTCCAACGCGCGCTCGGTTTGCATAGTCACGCCCATTCACCGGGCCAATAGCCAGCCCCGCCCCCCACGTGTTTTGCACCGGCCCCGCCCCCTTCACGCACAGGCTACCGCTCTCAACAGAAACCAAAGGCGGTAGGTTTGGTGCGACTTCATAAATAATGCATCACGTCAGCGGCCAGTGAGGCGTGGCTTCGGCCGGCCTGGCTGAGTCAGGGCCATGAATAATGTATATTGAGGCGGGGCCTGGAGGGGTGCGCGTGTCGGGGCGGAGTCCGGGCACGGAAGTGACCCTCTCCGGGGCCTTGAGAGGTGGGGCCATCCACACTTCATGAATATACAGCACCTGGGGCGGTGACTGTGAGCTTCGCCAGGCCCACAGGGGGCGCGACCAGCTGCGTTCATGAATAATGCAGCAGTCGGCCGGCCGTGCAGAGGCTACTGTGGGCCTCGCTAGATCCAGAGGGGGTGTGGCCAGCCGCGTCTCATGAATAATGCAGCGCGTCAGCGGGCGGCGGGGCGGGGCGTGGCCGGCGCTCTGGCGCTGGAACCGGGAAGGGGGGGCGGGGGAGCGATGGTCGCAAGATGGCGGCGCTGAAGGAGGATCGGAGCTACGGGCTGTCCTGCGGGCGGGTGAGCGACGGCAGCAAGGTGTCTGTGTTCCACGTGAAGCTTACCGACAGTGCCCTGAGGGCCTTCGAGAGCTACCGCTCCAGCCAGGTGAGCGGCGTGGAGCCCGGCGCGGCCGTCGGAGAAGTCGAAGCGCAGGCCGGCCTCACGCGCCCCTCGCGGAGGCGTCCTGGCCTGGGGGCGCGGGGTCCGGCGTCCCGGGTGCTGTTCTCG
Source organism: Prionailurus viverrinus (assembly GCF_022837055.1). Lineage (NCBI taxonomy): Eukaryota > Metazoa > Chordata > Mammalia > Carnivora > Felidae > Prionailurus > Prionailurus viverrinus. The sequence goes on along the minus strand of NC_062562.1, from coordinate 13,129,252 downwards.
GGTCCCTGGGCCGACAGGTCGCGGGGTGGGCACCTGTCCAGCTTGGAGCGCGGGGAACTGCGTTCCTTTACGGCGCTGGGAGGTGACACTGGCGGGCGGCCCGAGGCGGCCGAGGGACCCGGAGCTCGCGCGTCTGGTCCGGGGGTGGGGGTGGGCGACTAAGTCGGCACCCGGAGGCTCCAGAGCCTTTCCCGGCTCACCCAGCACCTGGGCAGGAACTGAGCTGTTCACCTGGCCGGAGGACAGGGTGGAGGGGAAGCTTGGGGCTTCTCCGTCTGGGTGCCAGGCAGGGTGGATCAGTGGGGCACCGCTGTCGGGGCACCTGTGGAGATCCTGTTCCGTTTGTGTGGGGAAGCTGTGTTTTCATTGGGAGGGCCGGCTTTGACACCAATGGAGCCCTTGGAATTGGGCTCACTGTTGGTTCTTGGGAAGGGGCGTTTGGGCAGAAACTGACAGCTTGTTTCCAACTCCCTTACTCCTCGCAGGTGACCCTGCCTTACTGGACATTTTTAGAGAGTGGGAATGTTTTGGGGGGAAGAAGGTGTGTATGTGGGGGGTCGCTGGCATGGTGCCTTTCCCAGGCTGGGAGCCCTTTGTGGGCACCTAGCTGCTGACTCTCAAACTTCTCAGGGGCTGATTTGGGCCCATCTGGGGAAGTTAGAGGCGTTTCACTTCTGCCACCTGGCTCAGTGTGCGTGGGTTGGGGGGAGGCTGCAGTGCACCTTCTTTCAGGCCCGATTTGGGGGCACATCTGGGACCCTGATCAGAAACTTGCTTCTTCCCATTTCTGTTTGCGTCATGGCGCCCTCCGTCTGTGTTGGGACAGAAGTTGCAGGTGCCCGGAGTGGTCAGGACCTGAGGAGAAGAAGTGGCTTGGGAGCCCTTTTCCTTGTTGCCTGGAAAGTGGGGACTTTGCAGTCATAAAGTGGCTGGGGAGGGGTCTGGTGTCCGGCTCGTGGAGGCCCTGCTCCATGTGTGCATGTGTGTGTGTGTGTGTGTTTGTGTATACTGGGAATGGGGGGGGCCGAGGGCGGGTGAGGAGAGAGACTAACTAGGAAGGAATGTGGCTTTCTTCCTGCCCCAGACTTGTTCAGCACCATTAGCTAAGCCGGGAATTTCTTCCCCTGTTAACGTTCCCACCACTTTCCTGGTGCCCACCCTTCCCGTGCTTCTTCCCACTTTTTTTTTTTTTTTTTTTTGGGCAGTTTCCTTCCTGTCCTGGTGTCACAGTTTCCCATTCACAGAAGAGGTCTCTTTTTTTTAGAAGAGCGAGTTCTCCCCTTGTCAAAAGGATTCCTCAAGATGAGGCTAAGCTGCCCTTGCAGGTGAGGAGGAGGTGGTGGGGACACTGTGTCCAGCTTAAGTCTCCTTTCCTTGTGGCATTCCAGTCTGGAGTCTTTTTCCCTAGGCAGTTCTGACTTGTCCTGCAGGAAGGCGGGCTTTCCTCGAAACAGCTGGGGGAGAGCTCATGAGTCATGTAAATAAGGTGAACTTGGTACCTGGTCACTTAAGAGCCCCGCCTTCCCTGCCATGCTGCCCTTGCTTGATCTAGTTGTCCGGAAGGTCTGCCTATGTGTCCACCTCATGCTGTCATACTGCTATTTTTAATTTAGGGTGTTGGTTACATCCCCTAAGCAAGCTGGATCTTCCTCATGTGAGGGTGAAGGTAACTACAGACTCCAGCTCATCCCCCTCGAAGCACAGCTTCGAAGCACACTGTGTATGACAGTGTTGATCAGCCAGGAGGGGCTCCCTCAAAGAACTTCTCCAAGCCAGTTGGGGCATCTAGGCCAGCTGGACTAAACTTTGAGGGTGACCCAAATTTGAGTTTTTCTCGGAAGCTGCCTGATAATTTAAGTTACTTGGCAATTTCATATTTAATATTACTTGTTGGGCATTGTAGAGGATTGAGCTAAAATCAGGGCGGCTTGGGTGCTTTTGGGTGGTGGGCATGGGGACGGTGACTTGAAGAACTGGTCTGTGCGACCGGAGAAGTGTAGGGGTTACTAACAAAACCTCTTATGTGCAGTTGTCAATAGTGTCTGGAGTTTTCTATTCTGTAGCACTGTGGTTATTATATGGTTTGTCAATAGCAACTTGTGGAGAGGGTTTTTATTTTTACTTTTAATTGCAAAGAGACTTTCACAGACTCAGATGTGGCAGGGGACTGGAGAGGAAGTTACTGCGAAATTTTCTCTGTGGCCGAAGAGAGCCTGTAATCCTAGCTGTTGGAGGAGCCTGAGTATAGAAGTCCCCCATGGTTTCTCTCTCCAGAGGGGTGTGGAGTGTGAGCTGCCTTTGTGTAGACCTAGTGGCCAGTCTGGAATGTAGCAGAAGGTAATATACACAGCTGCCACCGTCTAGACTTAGGCTTCGTGAAGCTTCTTCTTGAATATAAAAACTCGAGTGAGTCCCGAGGCAGCTATGCCTGTAGATCTCCCATTTCACTGTGGGCTACTTCTGGGAGAGAAGAGGGCGGAGGTACAGATCCATCCTTCCAAGATAGCATCATGCACCTGCTTAGAGAAGTGTTCCCTGGCCACTCTGAGGAAGTGACCCTCCTTGGGGCACCTGCCTCAACCACCTGGGTATTTCTGTTGCTGGGTGACCTTCTCTCCTGGTTTATAAGCTCCTTGGTGGAGAGGAGCATATTGTCGTTAAGGAAAAATTGAGGACCCAGGGAGGGGCTCAAGATGCCTGAAGATTGTGGTCTATCTGAGTTTGAATCTTGGTTCTACCTGCTTGAGGCCTTGGGCTAGTGAGTGACCCCTCCCAGTCAAAATTCCTCCCCTTTGGGGCTATAAGGATTCCGGTGCCTGATCCTCTCCCAGCTCTGGATCCTTCTTGTCCTCAGGACTGTGCATATTCCAGTATCTGACCCTTCCCAGCTCTGACTCTCTTCTTGCAGGGTTGCAAGGTCCTACTGCCCGACCCTTTTTTGAGCTCTGGATTCTTCTTCTCTTAGCTGGGAGGTTCCTAGTGTCTGGCCATGTCTGAGCTCTAGATCTTTCTCCTCAAGACTGTGAGGGTCCCAGTACCCAACCCCTCCCAGTTCCAGATCCTTCTGTCAGGGCTGTGAGGGTCCCAGTGCCCTGCCCTCTCTCAGCTCTGGCTCCTTCTTCTCTTAAGGCTGTGAGGATTCTGTTGACATGTGTGTGGCCATCAGTGCAGCCCTAACACCCCCAACCTCCCTCCTCCCTGTTCTCAGCACTTGGTACTTGTACCCAGAGCTGGTTCCCACCTGGAGGTTTGAATAGACTTTGTGGGAGGCAGGGAGCCTGGTTCCTGCATCCACCCAAATCTGATCGAGCAGCTGGTTTGCACAGGGCTACTGCTCAGGTGCTGTATGTTCAGAAGTGACCGAGATGGGCCTCTAGTGTCATGAGCTGACATTCTGGAGGCAGGGAGGCATATAATAATGAACAAGACAGCACAGAAATGGGCACAAAGAACTTGACAGCCGCCAGCAGCAGGAAGGAAATAAAACGGGATGATGTGATGCTGTGGGGTGGTGTAAAAGGGTGCTGATTGAGAGAGGTGCTTCGAGGTGATGCCAGGGCTGAGGTCTCTGGGTGAGGGATCCTGTGTAGGGAGGGCTGGGGGTTCCAGGCATGCTGCCTTCAAGCCTTGAGACACAAGAGACTGGGGAGGGTGTTGGGGCATGGAGGACAGCTGCCAGGGCTCTGTCCTGGGGAAGGGTGTGTGGGGAGAGGACATGCAGGAGGCCTGCCGCAAATACTCCATGACTGTTCTAGAGCTGTGCTGGGGGCTGCTCGCCTGCTGCTAAGGGGGCGGCTGTGTGGATGTCAGCTCGGGCACTGGTGGCAGGAGGAGCCTTAATTTAGCCTCTGTTCCCCTCCCACAGCGAGGCCCCGGGAAGTAAGCTTGTCTCCCCTTTCTGGGGGTGCCCACCTAGCCCTAAGCAGGAGAGCTTCTTGCCAGCTCTGTCTGCTTTTCAGACCAGCCGTCTTCAGAAATAGCTGGTGCTGCCCCTCTTGGCTATGGGCCAGGCCCCTCTAAGTCCTTTGTCCAGGCTCCTGTCATCTTCTTGACAACCTTGGCTGGAAGGCTAGCTGATTGTTCCCACTATGCCTTTGAGGGCAGTTGGCACCCAGAGGGTCATCGGCCACCTGCCCAAGATCACTTGGATTGTCCTCTGGCCCAGGCTGCCTCTTGAGTTGGGAGGGAGTTTGAGCCACTGGGATGCAACTATGAAAGGGGATCCCACCACGGTCTCCAGTTCTAGTTAAATGCCAGCGCTCTGGACTCCTGCAAGCACGGGTGACATGAATGGCCATGCAAATTCCTGAGGTTGTCACTGTGACTGTACTGTGCCCCCTGCCCTGAGAAAGCCTAAAGATGGTGACAACCAACACCTGTGGCTCACCGGCCACACGCCAGCGCTGGCCCGAGCTGCACACGTTACTTTATCTCACCCCCATCTGTCAGGCCTGTGGCGGGGAGTGGTTCCCACTTGTCAGGTGAGGAAATGGGAAGAGACTCTGGGAGGTCAAGTCACCGGAAGGAATTTCCCAACTGGGATGGGGCTGAGAACCAGCTTGGGATGGCTCCAAGCTCTGCCCCCTCTGAAGGGAGGTGGCCTGGCAGGCCGGGCCAGGTGGATGGGGCCGGCCTGTTGGTGTCCAGAGCACCGCTTCCTGTCTCCTGCCCTCTGGCTGTAGGGGTTCAGTACTTGTGTATTTCAAAGTACGCTCTTGATAGTTGTGGGTGGGGTGAATCCTTCCTAGAAGGCTCTTGTCTCATAGGTGCTGTGACAGGATGTGTGAATGACCCAGGGTGTGGGGGCAAGGGATAGAAGTTTCTGCGGGCGGCCAGTGAGATTGTGGGGAGGGGCCGGGCCCCGCCTCGGCCACTGTGACCCTTGACTAGGCTTCTGGCTTGTGCGCTGTTCCTGCCACCACCACCACGGTGACTGTGGTGATTGTGTGTAAACAGCAGGCTGCTTGGCAGAAACCCACCCTTTGTTGACTCATCGCAAGGCCAGAGTTCATCACCCTTGAAGTAGTTTTGACATCATAGCCAGATTGTGACATCTCTGGAGTATCTTTGACAATAACACTGCTTCCCCTGTTCCGAGTAACTGGTTCTGGAGCAGACACTGGTTTCAGGAAGTCTCCTTCTCATGTGGCAGCAGCCCTGCCTGATGCAGCCTGGCCAGGCCCAGGCTGCCAATCCATGCCTGTGGGGTTTGGCCTCCTTTGAGTCCTTCATTTTCAGGGCCTTGCTCCCCTGCCCCTGTCTTTATGAGTTTCTCTTGGGTCTGTGACGAGCACAACCTGGAGTTGTGTGAGATCTTACCTCCGGTGATATGTGGCCGCCCCTCAGTCAACCAAGTGCCCAAAGGGATGCTTTTGAGAACAGTCCCCCCAAGTGACCTCTGACCTGTAGGTGCAGTGAGTGACAGACAACTATAGTACGTAGTTGTTTTGTCACTTTACTTTTTAACAAAAAAGCTGGTGTCCAAATTAACCATCCAGCGAGAGACCTCCTGTCCCCACACCAAGTGGCTGCATTGGAGTCTGATGCTAATTATATTCTCTGGTCTCGGTCCCTCCCTGGCCATTGTGATGCAGCTCTTTCTTGGCTGAGTCACCAGGTCAGGGCATGTTGGTGACTCCCTGCAGTCCTTCTGGAGGGGAGGGGGCCTCTCATGTTTGTCAAGTTCATGGGGTCATGGAACTCCTATTTAAAAGTAACACGTGTTGAGGGACGCCTGGATGGCTCAGTTGGTTGAGCGGCCGACTTCGACGCAAGTCATGATCTCGAGGTTTGTGAGTTCAAGCCCCATACTGAGCTCGCTGCTGTCAGTGCAGAGCCCGCTTTGGATCCTCTGACCCCTTCTCTCTCTCGGCCCCCCTTTCTCCCCTGCTCACACGTGTGCCCTCTCTTTGTCTCTCTTTCAAAAATAAATACAACATAAAAAAAAAAAGTAACACAAGTTGAAAAGTTCACTATAAAAGGAGTATAGCTCAGCATAGAAAACTTGCAAAATATCTGAACGGAGCGACTTCCTGTTCCCATGGGCCAAGGCCATCTCTGTTGTTGACACCTTGGTGCCTTCCTCTGTCTCGCGTCTGGGCACCTCATCATCATAGTGATGTCCTCTTAAGATATTAGATCTTGTTTCTTCCCGACACTATATTAGCTGTGTTATTCAACGTGGCTGTAGGCTTTACTTTTTAGTGACTGCATCTCCCTTGCTGCGTGCACCCTAACGGATCAGTATTCCTCGGGTACCGTGTTTGGGGCACCACACCGATCCTGGGGATTCCTGTGTGCTGGGAGCCCTGTCTGCTGTCCCCTGCTGAGGGCTGTGCAGAAGTGCTGAAGTGCAGTGAGGGGCACCCCTGGTGCGCCTGCACAGCAGAGTGGAGCCTGAGGCTGCGTGTGGCTGAGCGGTACAACTTTTGCATGTTGAAATCGAGGCTTGGGAGAGATGTGGTCTGGGCTGTGGGAGTGGATGGTCAGGGACGGCAGGGCTAGAGGCGAGAGGCCGGGGAAGGAATGGAGGTTCTAAGGGCCTGAGCCGGGGTGGCACAGGGGAATGGGCAACAGGACAGATGTGGGAAGTATTTGGGCAGCCAGCCGTGGCTAGCTGGGGAGGTGGACGTTTCTAACGTTTCCCGATTTCTGCCGCGTGGCAGAAACATCGTCATGCGCTCAGCTTTATTGTCTTGCCTGTGCTGGGTTTGTGAGAGTCAGGTTATGTGTGGCTTGAAAAGATGTTGACGGTCGCCTCTGGAGTGATTCTGGGCCGGAGGAAGGATAAGGGTGGCTGATCCGAGGGCTGCTGCAGGTCTGTGGTGGGTGCATATCATTGTCATTAACGTCGAGGGCTAAGGTGGCAGATGCATATACGCTGCCCTGTTGGTGTTGGCTGCAGAGCCTACATCTTTCTGGGTTGCTTTTAAAGAGAGAACAAGGAGCTATTGTGCTTTGTTTGTTTTTTTAATGTTTATTTATTAGAGAGAGAGAGAGAATGAGCAGGGGAGGGTCAGAGAGAGAGGGAGACCGAGGATTCAAAGTGGAGTCTGCACTGACAGCAGAGAGCCCAATGCAGGGCTTGAACTCACCAACTGTGAGATGGTGACCTGAGCTGAAGTTGGATGCTTAACCGATTGAGCCACGCAGGTGCCCCTGGGTTGCCGCTTTTGTACCCGGATGTGGATGTCACGTGATTTTTAAAAAATGTCCTGCGTGTGATTGGAAGGTGTGGAAGGTGTTTTGAACTGATGTGGCAGCTCTGGAAGCCAGCAGCCTTTTTTTTGCGTTTTTTTTTTTTTTGGTCCCAGTTCTTGGATTATGTTCTTTGCTCAGGGGTAGCTGCATGCCAGGTTTCCCTTATTGTGCTGGTGTTGACCAGTTTCTGGAGAGTGGGTGCTCTGGATACTGGGGGAGCCAAGGCTGGATGGAGGACAGGTGATGCTGTCTAAAGCATAGAGAAAGTTGGCTCAAGGGCCTCGTGCCCACTTTTCACTTCCCAGCATTCTCAAATGTGCTGTGGAACAGGTAGCCTTGGATTACCCCGTCTTTGAGGAGTTAATGAACTGCCCTGACTGGGGGCTGTGGTTAATCTACTGGGCCTTTGGGTTGTTTCGAGTGTTCTCACTGTTCCTCAGACGGGGAAAATGAGGCTCAACTCGGGGACACCTTCCTTGAATGTGTGCCCTTCCAGCTAACTCTGCTCCTACCTCAGGCTGTCAGTGGGTGTCAGCGCCTCACTGTTTGCCTTGCTGTCCCCGTGTCCATCTTAGACATGTAGGGAAGGTATCTTAATAAGAAGGTGCCTCCCCCCAAGGATGCTGAGGAGCGGGAGTTGGGGTCAGGTGGACTGGCTCTAGCTAGCTCCTGTTAACAGCCTGGGAATCCAGGCTTCCTCTTGAGCCTCAGTTTCCCTGGGTTGAAGCGTCACCTGAGATAGTAGTGAGCAGCTGGGTCAGATGGTCCTGTCATTCCATTGTGTCCAGTCCATTCCGCCCCCCTGTGTATATGCATGTGTCAGTGTACCACAAATGACCTGAGAATGTGAGGCCTTTAAGAATTTAAAATATCCACTCGTTTGTCTCTATCGTTAAGGGTTTCTTTTTTAAATAAGGAAATGACTTTCCCCAGATTTTTTAGCAGTTTTCCTGCCACGGAGCCGACCCCACTGTATTGAGGGAGCTGGGCCCCTCTGCGTGTCCCTCTTCTCCATCCCGCCTTGGGCAGCTTCAGCAGGTGGTGATGGTGGAGCGGGCAGTGGGCAGGGGCCGCACAGCAGAGGAGAGGCATGAGGTGCTGGCTGAGCTTCCGGAGAGACTTCCGACCAGGCTCAAGGGTGCCTGCTGAGCCCACCAGGCTGGCGGCTTCTGCCAACAGAGTATGAGGAGTCGGGCCCAGAGCTCTGGGTGCGGTGGTCCCATCTTTGCCTTCAGGTTGCATGCCGGCTCATGGCTGTTGGGGAGTGACATGAGGGCAGTCTCAAGGGGCCAAGCCCCCTCTCCCCAGGAGAATGCCGTTCCCCAGGGATGGGAGGTGCGGCCCTGTTTCCTCCATCATCCAGTCTGGGCAAGTGGAGCCCCAGTGTGTAAAGGCCGAATAACAAGGGGCTTCCCCTTACTTTTCCCTGTGCCCCTAGACCTCTTTCTGATGGGGGGACCGGCCCGCCACAACCCTCACTTGGACATGGGCATGTGGCTTTGATGTTCTTTTTATCAGACTGACTTGGGATCTGCTGGTGGGCCGAGGCAGGCCAGGTGCCATTCTGGGCTCGGGGGCTTCGTGGTGGGCAGGCTAGCCAGGCATGCCCCGAGGCCCTCACATCTCTATGGGGGAGGCCCACTGAGAGCATGGTAGTGGTGCCCATGGGCGATGACTACTGGGAGGGAGAAACACAGCGGGCTGTGGGCAGGAGGTGCCGTGGGAAGTGGAGCAGTTGGAACCATACGGGAAGAGGCTGAGATTGCTGAAGTCTGCGTGAGATCTAAGAGGTTGGCCACAGGAGGGAGGCTGGGGTGATGGGGCAGCTGGAGGGTGTGGAGGTAAGGGATGCCCCGGCAGGAAGTTGGGGTTAATTTCATCATCTAGCCGACTAAGCAGTTGTGACTACAGTGGCCTGTGTGGGTGTAGACGAGCTCCAGCCCCTGTCTAGGGTCAGTGTGGGGGGGCTGACTCCACGCTGATTTCACTCCACTCTGTGGACAAGCGTTTTCTCTGGGGGATTCCATCCTGTGACAGGCCATGGTCAAGGGAGGCCTTGGGAGTGCTCCAACCAATCAGCGAGAGTCTTTATCTGGGACCTCTTGGAGCCTTTTAAAAAGAAATTGTGGTGAGGGGTACCTGGGTGGTTCAGTCAGTTGAGCATCTGATCTTGGCTCAGGTCATCATCTCGTGATTCGTGAGTTCAAGCCCCACATCGGGCTCACTGCTGTCAGTGCAGAGCCAGCTTGGGATCTTCTGTCCCCTTCTCTCTGCCCCTCCCCTGCTTGTGCTCTCTCAAAAATAAGTAAATGTTTTTTAAAAGTTGTGGTGAGATGCACATAACATAAAATTACCATCTTAACCATTTTTTTTCCCTTTTTAACCATTTTTGAGTGTACAGATTAGTGATATCAAGTGTGTGTGCAGCCATCATCACCATCCAGCTCCAGAACTTTCCCATCTTTCCAAATTGAAACTCTGTCCCCATTAAAAACTAATTCCCCTCCCTTAGCCCCTGGCACCCACCGTTCTAGTTTCTGTCTCTATGAATTTGATAACTTTTGTGATCTCATTTAAGTGAGATCATATGGCATTTGTCCTTTTAGATTTTTTTTTAAAGTTTGTTTGTTTATGTAAGTAAGTAATCTTTGCACCCAACATGGGGCTTGAACTCATGACCCCAAGATCAAGAGTTGCATGCTCTTGCAACTGAGCCAGCTGGACGCCCTGGTATGTGTCCTTTTATGACTCATTTCTTTCATGGTGTTCAAGGTTCATTCATGTTGTAGCCTGTGCCAGTTTCCTTCCCTTTTAAGGCTGAATAATATTCCATCGTATGGATATACCACATTTTGTTTATCCAGTTGTCTGTTGATGGATACTGGGTTGTTTATACCTCTTGGCTGCTGTAAATAGTGCTGCTGTGAACATTGGTGTACAAACATCTGTTTGAGGCTCTGCTTCCCCCCCCCTTTTTCCTCCCAGTTTTATTGAGATATAATTGACCTCTGGTGCTATATACGATTAAGGTGTACAGAATAGTAACGTGACTGACCCATATCGTGAGATGATGACCACAGCAAATTGAGTTCACATTTCTCATCTCATATGGATACAAAAAAAAAAAAAGAGTTGTTTCTTATGATAAGAAATCTTAAGATCTACTCTCCTAGCAACTTCTCTGTATATCATAACAGCACTGTTAGCTGTAGTCCCCATGTCATAGATTACATCTCTAGTGCTCATTTATTTTATAACTGGAAGTTTGCACCTTCTGACCCCCCTTCCTCCAGTTTTTCTCCCCCCACTCCCTGCCTCTGGTGACCACAAGTCTGATCTCTTTTTGTGGGTTTGTCTTTTTTCTTTTCTTTTTTAGGATCCCACATATAAATGAGATCTTACAGTATTTGTCTTTCTCTGATTTATTTCACTTGTTCCTGTTTTTAGTTCTTTTGAGTATATATCCAGAAGTTGAGTTGCTGGATCATATGGTAATTCTATGTTTAACTTTTTGAAAAACTGCCAAGCTGTTTTCCACAGCGACTGCACTATTTCACATTCCCACCAGCAGTGTATAAGAGTTCCAATTTCTTCAGCCAACCATCCTCACCAACACTTGGTATTTTCTGGATTGTGTGTGTGTGTGTGTGTGTGTGTGTGTTTGTTTGTTTTGATAGTAGCTATACTGATGGGTCTCCAACGAGAGTTTGGGTCTATGGGGCTTCTGACGGCTGCTGGACCACTGATGGGCTCAGGAGTCCCCTTATCTCAGGTGACAGAGAAAACCTGACCCCAGGGAATTGGGTCATGTTGGCTCTCACACTTGAGGTGGGCTTGGGCTAGCTTCGGGTCCTGCCTGAGGATCTTGATCAGGGTCACCTGGGTGTAGATGGCAGCGAGGCCAAGGAAACTGTCACCACCTCCCAGCCCTCCCAGTGGCACGACTTCTGTGTTCCGGTCCCCAAACCAAACAGAGGCCCTGAGGGACATTGGCAAGGTTGGGCTCCACCCTGTGGCACCTGAGGCTGCCGGGCCCTTCCCTGGCCATGAGCTCAGATGGGGCAGAATCTCTCCTTTGGTGAATTTAGTTCTTTCAGTTCCACATTGAATCAAAAAGTGACTTGTGGAAAATGGGCTTTCTTCCAGGTAGGAAATGGCCTGGAGGCCCCTCGGGTTGGGTGTTCCCTGGCCTCTGGGGGGTGGTGGACAGGTAGGGGACTATGCTGCTGCCTTTGCTCCTGCCTTTGGCTTGGCCTCAGGGCTGGGGCCTGTGCCAGTAGTGCTTAAGGAGGAGCGGTGTTTTCTCTGACCCTGTGGGCAGATGCAGTCCACTTGCCTCAGGGCTTCCAACTGTGGAGGCGGGACTCCCTGCCCCTGTCCTGCTGGCGCCTCCCCTTCTGCTTGCGGGATGTGCACATGGGCCTAGGGCCCCACACTTGCTTTCAGGCCCTACAGTTAAGCATAGGCTGATCAGAGCGGGGGCGAGGGGCCGGGCTGAGACAGCCACCCTTCATGCTGCTCTTCCTTGTGGGGAGTGGTACCGCTGGGACCCAGAGAGCTTAGACTAGCCTCGCCTCCTGCCATTGGCCTGAGGATAAGTGGGTTGGAAGGTTCCTCCCCCCCCCCCCCTTTTTTCCTGGACAGTGACTTTTTGGAGGAAAATCAGCTTCCTGATATGGACCTTGTGGTTCTCCCCGCATCTGGAGGGGATGATTTAAGGGACCTAGAGCAACACTTACAGCAAGGAGAATGCCCACTGAATGAAGTCAGGACAGCTCAGTGTGCAGTAGCTGGGGGTGGGGCATTAGCTTAGCATGGCCTTCCCCTTGACGTGGGCACCTCCTGCCTGTAACCTCCCTGCTACATTGTTCTCCAGGTCCTGACAGGGATCCCATGCCTTGTCCCCATCCTGGCTGCTCTGTTTTCTGTACCATTAGTGGTAGAGCTTTCCCTCTACCATTAGTGATAGTGGGCCTCTTGTCCTCAAGGAAGCTGAGGTCTGCTGTGCCCGGTGTTGCTGTTGTAGCTGCTAGCCTCCAAAACCAAGGCCTCTGGCATATTTGCTGCCATAGGAGGTGAACAGAATTGGATAAGGATGCCAACGAAGCAGACTGTTGTGGCATTTTTTTTTAAAGTTTATTTGAGAGAGAGAAAGAGAGAGGGCACATGTGCCCAAGTGGGGAGGGGCAAAGAGAGAGGGACAGAGAGAGAATTCCAAGCAGGCGCCACGCTGTCAGCACAGAGCCCGACACAGGGCTCGCTCTCACGAACTGTGAGATCATGACTTGAGCCGCAATCAAGAGTTGGACGCTTAGCCAACTGAGCCTCCTAGGGGCCCCTGTGGCATGTTCTTCTTTCAGTGCCATCCTTAGGGTCTGAAAGAAGTTAGTAAGCCATGACCCAAGGGGCAAATGCAACCTGCCAGCTGTGTTTCTAAAGTTTTTTTTGGAACAGAGCATCATTTAAGGCTGCTTTTGCCGTATGATAGCAGTTGAGTCTTTGTGATGGAGATTGTCTCGTTCTCAAAACCTAAGAGATTGATTCTCTGGCCCTTTACAGACAAAGCTTGAGAGCTGCTGGTCTGAAGTGTTGGCACGGGCGTGTGACGTGAGGACTACGTGTGCTAGTAGAATGTGCTGACCGGGCTCACACCTTGGACCCCTGTGCTGTGGCATGCCGCCCCCGTGGGCTGTGGCTTCCTGTCACGTCTCAGGGCTGGACTGAGATCTTGGAGTGTCCTTTTGGTCTGGCCCCTTCATTTCACTGAAGGGACACCTGGACGATGGTGACTGACCTGAGGATACACGGTCAGCATAGATTAAATCGAACCTCAAACCTGAGGGTGTCTGCCCTAGGACTGTCTGCACCCTCCCCCCCAGTTTCATGCAGACTTGGAATGCTTCCCATTCCACGTGCAAATCCCTGGGTTGCCCAGGAGCTTTTCTCGGGCACAGCTCCAGACTGGCACAGCCTCTGGTGGGCCTGTCCTTTTTACTTGTGACCTGCTGGTGAACTCTGGAAACACAATTCATGCGCAGCCTGGGCAGGAAGGGCCAAGCACGGGTGTTCCTGGCAGAGGTGGGAGGGCGGGCATCTGCCTCCCGTTGGAGTCCGGCTGTGGCTGCAGCATCCCTCTCCCCTCCCTCTGTCTCCTCAGCCTTAGGTCCCTGGGGATACAGTGGGACTAGTGTCATCTTCCAGGGGAGGATTGTACTCAGGGGTTCGTTGTTCATTGGGGTGTCTTTCGAACGTGTGCTTCGTGGCATGAGGAGCAACTAGATGACAGGAGACAGTGAGCAGCAGGCATCTCCTGTCCTCTAGGAGTGAGCTTTCCACAGGTGGCGGGGGGCCTCAGTGAATCTTCCAGAGCTTTCTCAGCTCAGAATGAGTATCATCTATAGATGGATTCTGAATTAGGTACCAGCAGCCCTAAAGACCTGGAGAAGGGGGGTGCCCGGGTGGCTCAGTCAGTTGAGCATCCGACTCCGGCTCAGGTCAGGGTCTCACAGTTTGTGAGTTTGAGCCCCATGCCAGGCTCTGTGCTGACAGCTCGGAGTCTGGAGCCTGCTTCGGATTCTGTGTCTCCCTCTCTCTCTGCCCCTCCCCCACTCATGCTCTGTCTCTCTCTGTCTCTCTCTCTCTCAAAAATAAACATTAAAAAAAAAAAAAACGACTTGGAGAAGGGCAGTCAGGCCTCTCTGCCAAGGGCCTGCGGTATCTGGGTTCTTGGCTTCTATCAGTAGAAATAGCATGATCTTGCTCCTATCTTTCAGTGTCGTCTCTCCTTTTTCAGAATCGGTGGCACTGTTGAACTGCTGCAGGGCGGGGCAGAGGTGCTGTGCGGTGGGGAGACCCGAGGGCAGGATCGTGTGGGGAACATCCCAGTGTGGAGAGACTGCGGGGAGATATGTGAGGCAGAGGCAGGTCACAGCTAGAAGAGTGTGTTCCTCCCTCCCCTGGTCACACTATTTTTGGTGTTGGACGCTCACAGATGTCTGCTTGTTCCAGCGAGATGTGCTCAGCTCTCAGTGCATCTGGCAAGTGGGATGAGGACAGCCAGCACTGGTCGCCTGTGTTCAGCGTGTCTCCAGCTTGCTCTGGCGTCGGGACGAGGCCTGGCTGGCTCCCTTACCTGTGCACAGAGTCCTGCTGGTGGGGAGCCTTGTGCACAGAGCCACATGACCCAGTGATCTGTGCCAGTTCCTCCTGACAGGAAGTGGAGCTGTGTTAAGGATTCTTAGACGGGTTTTGGCTTAGAGTGTAGGATTGATGCTATGTGGCCCCCGGTCCTTCCTGCCTTTGGCTCTGCTGGCCAGTATCTCTGTGGGGAAGGTCCTGTCTCTGAGCAGATGAGGTTAATACCCTCCCCTTCCCCACCCCTTGCCCCCGCTCCCCCACCACCGTGAACCTGGGCTGTGAGAATGTGGCCAGTGAATGGGTTTCACTGGTGCCCAAGTATGCAGGGCAAGGCTCCCAGGCTGTCAGCAGAAGTTGGGCTGATGCTGGACCGCTTTCTCCTCAGGGATGGAGGGCAACTCACCAGGGTCTGTGCCCCACCCGGAACAGTGGCTCTAATCGCGCTTTGTTCTGGGATCTTCACGTGGCTCCTGTGACCTGCCTCTCCTCTTTCTTGTCTTGGTCTCTTGTGTAAATTCATTGAGTCCAGATGCTTTCGGGTGACAGGAATTGATTGCCAAGTGTGGGATCTGCTAGGCACAGCTCAGCTTCGGTGAGTGGCTGGTCTGAATAGATGTGGTACCACCTCTGTGTTCTCTTCTTGGGGCTCTTGGTGCTATTCCTGGGGCTCAGCTATTTAAGAGCAAACACACCACGTGTTGCAGGTGTGGGCGTCCCTCTGCTGTTGTGAAGCTCAGGGCGGACGAGCTTGGGGGTGTTGCAGGGAGGTCACTGGAGGATGCGGGATGCAAGGCCCAGGCCTGGGGTGGTGGAACAGGATACCTCATATTGGCCCAATTGGGGCTGAATCAGGCTGCAGACCCAGGATGTTGCCCCTGCCTGGCGTTCATGTGCGTGCCCCGTGGGCCTGGATACAGGTTCTGGCTATCTGAGCTGCTGTCCCTTGAACAGCCGATGGCCAGGGTGGGGGACAGCTTGTATTGCTTCCAAACCTTCACTGATATTGATATGGTTGGGTGGCTGCCAAGTTCAGAGCAGGACACGGGGCTGGGAGGAGCAGGGGAGAAGGGGCTGGCTGTCCATGCCATAGCCCCCAGCCATCCAGGAGAATAATTAAGGCCTGAGGTGTCTTGGAAAGTCAGGAGTTTGCCACTCCATTGGAACTCCGGGTGGAGGGTCTCCTGGGTTACAGGCATCATAGACTCCTGGCCAACCGACTCCTTGGCTGCTCAAGGCTACAGGGTCTGTGTGAGTCCCCAGGACCTATTGACAAGTTGGTGGCAGGACTCAGTGGTGACTGTGGAAGGCTTCCCACAGTAGATGGTTTCTGGAGTCAGTAGCATTTCTCAGAAGAACCCCGCAGGGTGTGTTAGAGAGGGGAGTGGGGACACAGCTCACACGCACCCAAGGCTGGGCCTTAGCCAGGATGCAGCCTGGAAAGCTTTGTTTGTTTGAAGTTGGGGCTAGTGTTTCTCGTTACTTTTTAACCTATCGATTCACCGTATGGGTGGTGCTGAGCTCACCTTAAGCTTGACAGGTGGCGTCAGGGGGCCCAGAATCCGAGCTCTGCAAGTTGGCCAGTTCTGGGGAGATGAGCATTGCTGTTCTGAAAGCCAGGTTCCAGGCTTGAGGGTTCTGGAGCCTCTAGCTGCTTCCCCTTTCCCTGCCCCAGCCACAGATGAGCACAGCAGAAATCAGATGTGCATAGCAGTTTTACATCGGAGTCCAGGAGGAATCCTGAAGTCTATGGAAAATTTAGGGGAAATTTAGAAAAGTGAGCCTCATGTCGTCATTTCCACTCAGGATGTGTGCGGAGATTTTGGTAACCCGAAGAGTCAGAAGATTGTGTTTAAAAAAACAGAACAGGAGTGGCAGCAGTCAGCCCATACAGGCAGGTTGTTTAACAGAGCAGCCAGCCTCCTGTCCTGTGCCCACTTATGGGGCCAGCCTTCCTCAGCCCCTGTGCCAGCCTGCCCTGTCTGCACAGCGGATGAGCACCCATCATGCAGGGCCTGAAATAAAGCAGTCTGTGCATACCTTCCACGAGCTGTGGCCACCTGGCAAGTCCTCCCCAGACTCTGCAGGCCAGGTGAAGCCTGGGCAGTGGGGAGTGAGTGAGTGGGATGTCTACATGTGGGGTCCCAGTCAGACCTAGGCATCTGATGGCCCAGAGTGTGTGTCCTTAACTTTGGCCAGACTCCAGCCAGGTCCCAGGTATAACAGCAAGGTAAGCAAATAGCCCTCCAGTGCTTGACCCTGTGCTGGGCATTGATGGTTCCAAGTGAAGAGGGATAGTCCCGTGGGCTTTAATCCTACCTACCAGCCAGGAGAGGTCCCTGGAGAAGGGATATTTGGCAGGACCTGAAGGAAAAGTGGCATTCCTGGGCCCCAGGCAGGTGGTGGGGAAGAGCCTGTACCCTGGGGAGTCATGGGAGGATGTGCTGTGGGAGCGGCCTGGACCTCTTCCTTGAGCATCACGGTCAGGGTGACAGGTCAGAGAGGACGGGGAGGGTGGCCGGGGCATGCTGCACCACAGGGCACCACACACTTCTGGGCTTCAGGACACGGTGCCCTATGCCCACACCTGGAATGCTTTACCTCCATGTCTTCCCGACCCTACACCCTGCCCCTTCCTTTGTCATCTCGGGTCAGAGGGTCCCCGCTCCGTGTGCCCTCCAGCACTCAGCATGTCCCTAGAGGTCTGCCTGCGTCTGTCCCAGCCATAGCTGGGCTGCTGTAGCACACAGGAGCATAGTGAACCATTATCAGATGAACGTGTGGTGGGACCATGTCAAGAGGGACACAGGTCCTGTGCGGTCTCCTGGTCTAACTCTAGCCTTGTGCAGTCTGCTCTGTTGCTCCAAGGGCGGGTGTCTTGCACCGGGTCTGGATACTGGCAGCTCGGCTCCCGTGGTAGCTCCCTAGCCTGGTAGCTGTAACTCCTTGGGGCGGGGGGCTCTCAATGCTTATATATCTGATTTACTCGCTGTTCCCTGACTCTGCCAGACTCCTTTTCCATAAAGAAAGCCCTTCCATGTCCTTCTCGCTTGCGTTGCCCCGGATCTTAGCCCAGGATGGTGGTGTTCCCTCACAGAGCGCACCATAAAGGCACCTCTGAAGCTGCCTGGAGCATCAGCATGGGCCCACAGGTGGACAGTCTGGTTGGACCCAGTCTGGAATGGCTGGCTCGTAGCACCTTCCCTGTGGTAGGCCTAGGCCTGTCGTGCTACCTTTTCCCTTTTTTATCAAATAAAACCAGGTATAAAGTGGCACTTTATTAAGTAGGTGACAGGAGTAGGGGCCAGGGAGTCCTACAGTGTGGCCTGACTCTGCCCAGGAGCTGGTGGCCAGTGGCAAGTTCTTGGCCTCGTGTCGTCACGGGGCAGTGCCTTCCCCTGCAGGGTGCTCCCCGCCCCTGCAGCCTACTTGTGATGGGGGTGCCGTGGACAGCAGCATCAGGGCCATTTGCTTGGGGCCCTGGCCTATCTGTTACCAGTGACCGGGCTCGTGCCTGGGCATTGGCAAACCTTGCCAGGCTGCTGAGTGCTTTCCCCAGGCAGGGGCTTTTGGATTCTGCATTTGTGGGCCTAAAACTTCTTCCCTAAGTTGGTTCAGAAGCAGAAAGATGAAGGTCATCCGTTTTCCTCACAGAACACTGACCGTGCTGCATGCCTCATGTTCCTGGCACTCTGATTTAACAAGTGGCAAGTGTCATCACTAAGGTTTGTCTTCCTTCAAAGATGGGGTTTTTGGAAGCTCCTATGTTTAGGGTACCGGAAGGTCCTCGGTGGGGACATTTAACCTTTCAGCTGTAAACATTTGCTCCTAATTTGGCTGGTCACAGATTTTCTGTGGTGGCGGGGGTGGTGGTCCCTGCTTGCAGGATTGACTAAAGCCAGCTCAGTCTGGCTTCTGGCTGCCCTGTCTATGGCACTGTCATTGCAGCACACGTCGAGGTGGGTGCCTGCTGCTTGCTGGTCATTCTGCCTGGGTCAAAGGCTGTAGTCAGAGCACCTCTCCCTCCTCAGGGGCCCGTGCCCCTCGCCCCACTCACCTGCGATCCCTCCATCTCCTCCTGGCTCACTCCTGTCATGCCTGTGGCCGATATAGAAAGTGCTCTGTCAGCATAGATAGCTCTGTGGTCATGACTCCCGGAAGCCTCTCTCTACCCACAGCCATGGGGCCTGTGCTCTGTTCTTGTGGCCCGTCACCCCCGGGTGGCTGTGCCTGTTCCCAGGGTCCCCTGCTGTCCCAGAGCCCTCATTCAGCGCCGGCTGGACTGAGAGTGTGCGCTCTTAATGGAGAATATTGAGCCACAGTGATAGGGGCCACTTCTGGGGCCTTCGTATCCCACAGAGCTCTGGGACATTTGGTGACCTAACACAGGGCTCCTTCTGCCGGTTATGAACCCCTTGTCTCGGCCAGCTGGGCAGCAGTGCGACTCGGTGCCACTGGGGGATGCTTACAGTGGCGGTGAGTGATTGCCGATCATGTGTCTCCAGTGCCCAAACCACCCACACAGGGCACCTGGAACTCTGTTGTCCAGACCCCGGTGTGCTCTCCTCCTTGACTGCCGAGGGCCTTTCTTTGGAAGTCTTCTCTCCAGTATCAGGGCCCTCACTGCCTCCCCACTCTCTTACCCATCGAGAGGTACATTCCCAGAGCCCAGGACTCTCCCCAGGACGGAGTGTGTGTGGGAGGGCCGCACGCACCAGGCCTTTGCTGTGAGCCCGTGGATTCGATTGGACCTTCCTTTTCTGGATCAGTGGCTTCCGACTTTATTTTGCTTTTACATGCTGTGACCGCTCTTGGGCACCAGCCAGACCTGCAGGATTGTGCTCGTCATGCACATCCTGTTGAGGCTCGTGGGTCCCACCCCGTGACTCCTGTCCATCCTCGTCTGAACAAGTGGCCCCTGGCATGAGCCACTAGCCCAGCCTGACCATACAAACCCAGGGGAGGACCCAGCTCTGAGCTGCTGCCCCGAGGGTTGTGCTTATTCTGTCCCCCACCCCCAGCCCCACCATGCCTTTCCCACTTCCTCTTACATACCAGATTATCTGATTCTTCCTAATTTTGTGGTGGTGCTGGGCAAAAATGATTATCTCACTCTCATTTTTGTCTTCCTGATGGTGTCTCGTGTTGTAGCTACTTGCAACTGTCTTTTCAGTCTATGCTGTGTTCATTGCCGTTTCCCATTGGCTGGTCTTTTAACTGGGATTTCTCCAGTGTGGCTCGATCCCGGTTTTCTCTCTGGGTGCCAGCTGAGTGCTGTCTGCCAGTCCAGAGGGTGAGGACGGCATCGTCACATGTTTGTTCCTTCTCCCAGGTGGGACCCACCGTGCTCCTCGTGGAACAAGATCACCTCTCCTGCTGTGACTTTTGGCCTCCGTTGGCGGCTGGAAGTTGTCCTGGCGGGTCCCCATAAGTGATGCTTACTCCAGGGTTCTGCTCTGGTGAATTAAGTGTGTGAAGTTGGCACCCAGCCAGCCATTTGTCATTTTCTTGAGCATGACCATGGACCCAGCTGGCTGGTGACTTTGAAGCACTCACACTGTGTTCTCAGGCTTCAGCTTGTCTCAGTGACACATTAGTGAAACAGCTAAAGCAACACTTGTGAATTGGAAAATACTAACAGATTCGGGATGGCCCCGATGATTCCCAAAGTCCGTTCATACACATGTCACGTTCAGACTCACAGCTGGTGACTCTTGGAAGCAGGGATAGCCAGTGAGGGCCACTGTGCGCAGGGCCACATGAAGTGCTTCCTGTCCCTGGGGCAGAGCAAAGGGCTCGTCAAGAGGTAAGGGCACCTGTGCCGTGCTGACCTCTGCAGGGACAAGGGTACACTGTCAGCACTGACACACAACTGCTTCCTTGAAGGAAGCCCATGGTTCCTCCTCCGTCCCTCTGTCCCTTCCTCCTGCAAGGACACTTCCCATTTCTGCCTTTGTCAGGGGAGGCAGTTAAAGGAGGAAGGTACCAACAGGTCCTGCTTGGAGAAAACCAGATTCGGTGTGCAGGATTTCAAAGTCATGACTGGAGGGTTGGTGGGGCAGCTGTCAAAGTAATAACACGACAGACATCCACACGGTGAGTTCTCAGCATCATCTCAGGGGTTCACTCAAATGTTTAACATGCACCAGAGTCATTGTGGTATACCTACCACATACGTGACAGATGTGGGAACGTGAGCATGGCCAGTAGTCCTGTTTTACTTAAATGACCACTTATTAATTGCTTGTTATTACTTTGCTGAATATTGTTTGAAGTTGTCGATGCAGTTTTGGGAAAGGTTCTGTGTTTTTTTAAATTTGTTTTTATTTATTTATTTAAAAAATTTTTAATGTTTATTTTTGAGAGACAGGGACAGAGCACGAGGTGGGAGACAGAGAGAGAGGGAGACAGAATCTAAAGCAGGCTACAGGCTCTGAGTTGTTAGTACAGAGCCCGACGCGGAGCTAGAACCCATGAATCGCGAGATCATGACCTGAGCCGAAGTTGGATGCTTAACCAACTGAGCCACCCAGGCGCCCCATGGTTTGTTTGTTTGTTTATATTATTTATTTATTTAAAAGAAGGGGCGGGTTTTTTTTTTTAATTTTTTTATTTATTTTTTTTAACATTTATTTATTTTTGAGACAGACAGATAGAGCATGAATGGGGGAGGGTCAGAGAGAGAGGGAGACACAGAATCTGAAACAGGCTCCAGGCTCTGAGTGGTCAGCACAGAGCCCGACGCAGGGCTCGAACTCACGGGCCGTGAGATCATGACCTGAGCCGAAGTCGGCCGCTTAACCAACTGAGCCACCCAGGTGCCCCTATTTATTTATTTTTAACGTTTATATTTTTGAGTCAGCAAGTGGAGACGGGGCGGAGAGGGAGACACAGAATCCAAAGCAGGCTCCAGGCTCTGAACTGTCAGCATAGAGCCCGACATGGGGCTCCAACCCACAAGCAGTGAGATCGTGACCTGAGCCAAAGTCAGACATTTAACCCACTGAGCCCCCAGGTGCCACTGTTTTTGTTTGTTTTTGTTTTTGTTTTCTTATTTTTGAGAGAGAGAGAGAGACAGACAGAGCATGAGTGGAAGAGGAGCAGAGAGAGAGGAGACACAGAATCTGCAGCAGGCTCCAAGCTGTCAGCATAGAGCCTGATGGTGGGACTTGAACCCACGAGACACAAGATCATGACTGGAGCTGCAGTCAGGTGCTCAACTGACTGAGCCACCCAGACGCCCCAGGTTCTGTGGTTCTGATGGCTCTCTTTGTTTGGGGGGAAGGGGTCCTCCCTCTGTCAGGGTCGGTCCCATTGGCCGTCCATGGTAACGCCTCCTGGTGCACCCAGAGCATCTGGGTGTCCTTTTGCTCAGCCCTTGTCCCCTTTGACCTGGCAGGAGAACCGATGCAGTGAGGTCACATGGCCATTGTTGTGTCTGCATTGCCTCTCAAGGTTGAGGGTGTAAACTTGCCAGGTTCCGACTGCAGCCCATGAAAGTCAAGAATGGGGTCATTCTCATTTCACAGATGAGAAAACTGATTAGCGCAGGCATGATGTCCATCACCACCTGAGGTTACATGGCCAGTGAAGGGTGGTCTCCCTGACCCTAGTGGCCTTGCCCCCTTACTTTTGTCAGGGTGGTTTTTTGTTTCTTGGCCTTTTTTTTTTTTTTTTCCCCTTCCCCAAAGAATGTTGCAGTGCTTTATTTTATAGCATTCAGAAACTTGGAAGTGGGAGCTGGAGGCCATGTGTGTGGCAGAGCTGGCTTGTGCTGTTTGATACCTTGTCTCAGCAGCCTCATGAGTCAGATCACCAGCCCTGTGAGACCAAGCCAGAGAGGTTAAGTACCTCACTCAGGTCACACAGCTTTTAAATGGCAGATCCTGAAGCAGAAGTGAATCTTCTGATCTCAGCTTCTGGGCACTGAG